>NC_137205.1:28035251-28057751 GCF_960531495.2 Zeus faber | reverse complement strand
TCTCGGTCTCCTGTGGCCAGTCTGCCCGTTCTAGGTGTGTTGTGGTGTTTGGACTTTTCGTTACTGCTTGACTTCACCTTCAGTTGAAATTGACTTTGTTGTTCTACAAACTCCTTGTCGTTCCGGCTGACTTGGAACGCTCAGAGAACCGAAGCATTGACATCCCAGTTTGAAACGGCAACAATCAGGTCTCATAAGATTGATTCTTATTTAACTGGCCCAATCCCAGTGTGCATGATCACGCACGCGACTCACAGCCAACACACAATGAATGGACAGCCTTGTCCACTTACATTTTCATCATAAGTCCTTTATTTTGCAGCTACAAAATGCAATTTCAAGATGTAATCAGTTGGATTTGGGAAAAGAAAAATAATAAAATATCATGATATGAAAACATGACTGTATTATAAAAGCCTGGAAAGTTACAAATACAATATTGCTCGTGTGTGTGTGTGTGTGTGTGTGTGTGTGTTTGTGTGTGTGTGTGTGTCTGTGTCTGTGTATTCCACAGCAAGTACAAAAGCAGTATTAATTGTTTGTGAGGTTGTGTATTTGCACGTGAGAAAACTGTTTCCCACCTACGTGGTTTGTGTGCGTGTGAGGGTGAGCGAGAGAGAGAAAGTGTTTGGTGTCAAATTCGGTTAAAGTATTCACTGCCACATTGCCACGACATATTTCCATGCCCCTCTCTCTCTCTCTCGCTCTCTCTCTCTCTCTCTCTCTCTCTCTCTCTCTCTCTCTCTCTCTCTCTCAGTGTATCCTCCTCTGGTGGTCCTTCCATCTCCCTCCATCTCTCCTCTCACCTCTCCTTCTCTTGCATGTCTTTTCCGCCTCTTATTCTACTATCAGTCATTTCTCTTTCCCCCTCCCTCTCCATCTTCCTCACACTGTCTCTCTCTCTCTCTACCTGCACTGTGTGTGTGTGCGTGTGTGTGTGTGTGTGTCTGTGTGTGTGGTGTGTTTGTGTGTCTGTATGTGTGTGTGTGTGTGTGTGTGTGTGTGTGCTCATGCGTGTGTGTGTGTGCGCACGCATGCGTGTGGGCGTGCATGTGTGTGTGTGTGTGTGAGCTCAGGCTGCAGTGGGCAGGTTTAATGCTTGGTTTGCCTTACTGAGCACAATGACTCTAATCCTCTCTCAATTCGTCTCACTCGTTCTCTGTCGCCCCCCTCCTCCCTGCCTCATCTCCCCTCTCATCCCTCTCCCTCACTGTCCCTCTTTTGATCTCTTCATCTTTCCATCTCTGCCCCTGGCTCTCAGTCTTTTTTTCATCCCCCAAATCTTTCTTTCCAATCTGCACATCCCTCCTTCTTCCTGAGAGCACTGTCGGAGAGAAGTCACATGGTCCCAGGAGGTTGAGGGTTTGTTTTCCAGATTCGCTGGTTGATGGGTTTCATTACACTCTTGTAGAGCCTCGCAACTCTGAAAGGAGATTCCAGATTTATGAAAGATTGCTATATAAATATTTCCTCAGGACAAATCTTATTAGCCTTTTGTTATAATAATAATAATAATAATAATAATAATAATAATAATAATAATAATAATAATAATAATAATAATAATTATTATTATTATTATTATTATTATTAATAATAATAATAATTATTATTATTATTATTATTATTATTATTATTATTATTATTGTTATTATTATTATTATTAATATCATTATCATTATTATATATATTTTTTTTTTATTTATTTATTTTTTTATTATCATCATCATCATCATTATTATTATTATTAATATTATTGTTATTATTATTATTATTATTATTATTTTGTTCCAGCCCACAGGGCTATTATTGGTATTGCTGGGATTTTTTTTTTTCTTCTTAGCTTTTTTCGGTTTAAAAGAATCTGGAACATGACAATTGTAGTACGCACAGACATGGTTTGATCAATATCGATCGACACATATCAGCCACAACATTTAAATCAGTGACAAGTGAAGGGAATAACATTGATCACCTCGTTCCAATGGCACCTGTCAAGGGGTGGGATATATGAGGCAGCAAGTGAACAGTCAGTTCTTGAAGTTGATGTGTTGGAAGCAGGAAAAAGGGCAAGCGTAAGGTGGGGGTGGACGGTATAAACGGTATAAACAATACACTGGTATGAATATGCCCTATGGTATGGGTTTTGACTATACCGTGCTGCCTGGCAGAGCCCTAACAGATCTAAACTAGGGTTAGTGTTAATATCTGTTTTTCTATACATATGGATTCAGAATACTTGAAATGGTTTCAATACTCATTTCCACACTATCGATATACTGGGAGCAGCTGTGCTTCCTTGCTCTCTCTTCTCCCCGACAGCGAGTGACACACCCTGCTGCAGGGGAATATACTGTGATCTATACCGTTAATGTTCATGCATCAAAGTACACTATACCGTGATATAAATTTTAGACCATACCGCCCAGCCCTCGCGTAATGGTCTGACATGGTCGGAGAGTGTCCCTCAGTCCGCTACAAACCAGCATATAATCACAGAGCAAAGATTTGGGAACCTTGTAACCTCATAAACCTGTGATATGAAGGGAACCTGACTAAACTGGACCCTGTGTTTTGCTGCCTGCAGCTTTATTTATTTATTATTATTATTATAATAATAATAATTATTATTATTATTATTATTATTTATAATAATAATAATAATAATAATAATAATAATAATAATAATAATAATAATAATATTATTATTATTATTATTATTATTATTATTATTATTATTATTATTATTATTATTATTATTGTCGTATTTATTGTTATTATTATTATTATTATTATTATTATTATTATTATTATTATTATTAACCTTGCGCACATAGCTAACAGCAATCAAATATCAAATAATGTAAGGAATTGTATATCTTATAACATGTACATCTACAAATTAAACAATTAAATCATATCATATATTCTTATTTAGATAATGATGAAAGAGAGTAAACGTTAAGAAGAGCAGGGGAGGAGTAGAGGTGGAGTCGTGTAGAATAGAGGTAGGTGTGGTAGCGGTATGGTAAAGGTACACCCGAGGTAGAGTGGACGTAGGATACAACATTTTCCAGTTCATTTATCGGTAACAGTCGGCACACGGATGCATTTTCTGTCGGCTTATTAATTTGAGATTTGGACTCACAGGGGTCACCTGCAGGAATCAAAGTCTCTGAAATCCAATTTCCTTTGCTTGGGTTTGAAAATCTCTCTGTATCCGAAGGTCTGAAGGTGGTTGTGTTGCGACTGTATGTTGATTTACCCAATGAATCAATCGCTGAACCTTTCTTTCTTTCTTTCTTTCTTTCTTTCTTTCTTTCTTTCCTCATCTCTGAAACGACCTCCTTTTATGTCTTTATGCTCTCCTACCTCAATTAGCCTATTTCGTTCCCTCTTTTCTTTCTTCCTTTTGTCAATTCAATCCAAAGGGCTTTCTTCTTTTGGATCGGGGCCAAGGCAAGTGGAACACAAAAAAGTGAAGAATGTGTATAATGAGTGAAGACTAAACAAGAGGCAGGCAGAAACGTGTAAAATATTGCACTTATAGATGATAGAAATAGGTAGTATTAACCTATAATATATGTGACCCACCGCATTCTTTAGGGTCATTTGGCAGCTTTTTTTTTTTTTTCACGTCACTTGAAAGTGGAGAATCAGAGCTTCCAAACAAGGTGTCACTTGTGCAAATCAAGCAAATATTTTTAAAGCTATGACTTGTTAATGACAAGGGTGTGGCAAACTGTGATTCTCAGATGATCACCTCCAAAGTTTTACCCACACCAGCTTCATTCAACTCCCACAATGCAAATGTGGTTGGCGGACAAACAAAGCCTCATGGCTAATTAACATAACGCTGAATGGGCCAATGACAAACAGCTCAACAACACAACTAATTTTGTTTTTAAAAAAGCTTTTATTTAACGGTAAGAATATACATGTTTTATAAAAGTGGAATTATTCTGGAGTTTAAAAATAAGGACAACACAACAAAATGTAGAGTCTATCAATATTATAATAATCAGAAATCTGAAAATCTGTCGCCAACCTCAACGCACTTCATCACGTCATCGACTTCTTACATTGTAACAACAGCGGGCGTATCGTCGGTCTCCTCCGCTGGTTCTTGAAAATATTCAGTTTCATCGTCACATTAAGTTTGAAATGTTCTCCAAGTCCGGAGTAATATCAGGCTCAGCGTCGCTGTCGTTCTCCGCGTCGCTGTGGGAGAACTGACTATCACCGCGGAAAATGAAGTCCAGTACTCGCTGCTAACACTGACTTGGATCTATCGCACTGGTCAGATTAAGGTCCAAAATATGATTCAGAGCTTCCTCCACCCGCTTTGCGTAATCCATAACGATACGGAGAAGAAGGTTTTCGCAGATAAAGTGCGACGGAAACACCCCCGCGCTGCGCTTTGACCTGTTTTAGTCTGTTTACGGAAGTGACGTAGGTGCGTGATGCGAGGGGTTCTTCTACCTCGCCGTTTCACAACAGTGGCACCGTGTGTGTAAGAGTAGTACGATTTAAAGGTTGCATTCTATCAAAACGGTTTCACATTGTGACTTCACATCACATGGAATATGTAGGAATGATCTTCACTCGGACTGTGGATTTAAAAGAAACCATCAATCTGCGTTATTCAGCGCTGTTCAGCGTCTCGATAACTCAACTGCGTTTCCCCCTGTAATCTAACAGGAATATTTAACTCCACGGTTTAATATTTTTCTACTATTTATAAATCAAACTCGGTTTTGAAAATACGAAAAAAAACCCACAAAGGAACACGAATCTGGAAAACTAACTTTTTCAACTTATTTGGCTGCTCCTGGCGGTTTTAGAAATGCGCGAGATGGCGCGATGGCGCGATGGCGAGATGGCGGCTTTTGCTGTGGCGTGTCACATATACATAAATTCATAGTGAAATACTGGATTTCCTTGGGCTAGGCCATGCACTTATACTTGTACGTATATCGTATTTCTCCATCCCATATATGCAAATACACACATACAGTAAACAGACGAAGTAAAACAGACAAATGTAAACTGTGAATTGAAAAACATGTATACACGGTTAAGTGGAGGTATACACTATATTCTTTCTTTCCTTCCCTTCCACTTTCCTCTAACCTACCTGTAATCTGTCCCTTGGGGTTTCATCACCTGCGCCCTCTCCCCGATTGGCCGACTCCAATCTGAGATTGCCACCCCCGCCGCAGCGAGATGAGAGAGATGAGGGTGGTGGCGGTGGAGGAGTGATGGAGGGGGGAGGGGAAGCAGAGTTACAGAACACACTGTATATCCCTCCACATGTGTCCGGAACCCAAGTGTAGACTTTCAGAGCTGAACGTTCCTCGCTGAGTTTAAGCGTAATATCTTTTGTCGGGGAAGGTTTTGTGTCTCCGGCGTTCACCATCTGATGGGAATTTAGGAAAAGCTGGAAGAGGCGGAAAAAATAAACAATGGGGAAAAACCACCGAGGTTACGGCCTCCAGGCCTCAAAACCCTAATGATGAGTTTGTACTGAGGATGGAGCTCTTCTGTCGGCTGGAGGTCGGGCCGTTTGTCATATGAAAGCGACGGCGTCTCACAAACAATGTATTTCACTGCGCCTCGCAATCCAAAAAGGGAGAAGAGAATTTTTGGGCGACCCTCCAACTCTGCCGCCAACACTTGCGCGGACCTTGCGCTGAGTTTTTCCAGCTTCACGCAAAGTCAATGTCAGATGCAATCACACGGTATTTGTCTCAATTTCTTTTCACAAAATATGAGAAATGTCAGACGCATGGGGAATCATCATTATTTTACTATCTCTCCCAATACAAGTATACCCTTTTTATTATTGATATTAACATTTTTGGGGATATTTTTTAGGATTTTGCCAGAATGATTGGATTATCGTAGTTGAATGAGGCGTAGCTTGTGGAGCTCGTTCTGTTGCACAATTTGACCGCGCCACGCGCTTCTACGCCCTCATGGGCCGGCCAATTTACGCAGCCAATCCCTCCCGCCCGACCCGCTTTGCTGTCTGCTCCCTTGCTCCGGTGCATGATGCTCTTTTTTTTTTTTTTTTCTAGTTTTCCCCCGAAGATCACGCGAGGTTGTGGTTAAACATGAATGTCTGTCACGGCTCATCTCCTGCTAAGTGGTGAACAGGGTGTTGGAGCGCGACGCGTCGGAAGAGAAGGGATTATTTCATGTTGCCGTTTGAAGTCAGCCATCGCACATCTGACCCACTGTGGGCGGTCTGAAGGTCACACACACACACACAGACACACACACACACACACATACACACACACACACACACACACTCAGACACACACTCTGACCGCGTGCAGTGTGTGTGTGTGTGTGTGTGTATGTGTGCGCATGTGGCGAGTGTGTGTGTGTGTGTGTGTTTGTGTGTCCATGCGTGTCCGTGTGTGTGTGTGTGTGTGCGTGTGTGTGTGGGCGTGGGAGGGCATGCACATGTGCAGGTAAGTTTAAATACACCCTTGGAGAAATCTGTGTGTGTGTGTGTGTGTGTGTGTGTGTGTGTGTGGATAAAAGTCTGTATCTCCGTCGGTCTGTATTGTTTTGTAAGTTTGCGTGTGTGTGTATATTGTCTGTCTGTATGTGTGTATTGATCTGTTCTGTGTGTGTGTGTGTGTGTGGTGTGTGTGCGTGCACGTGTGTGTGTGTGTGTGTGTGGTGTGTGTGTGTGCACGTGTGTCTGTGTGTGGTGTGTGTGGTGTTTGTGTGTGTCTGTGTGTGTGGTGTTTGTGTGTGTCTGTGTGTGTGTGTGCGTGCACGTGTGTGTGGTGTGTGTGTGTGTGTGGTGTGTGTGCGTGCGCGTGTGTGTGTGGTGTGTGTGTGTGTGTGTGTGCGTGTGTGTGCGTTACACGACGCAATTACACCGAACAAGAGAATGTGAGGTAATAAGAAACAAAGACAGGAGAGGAGCACGAGATGGAGGGGAAGGAGCGAGGGAGCAGGAGGTGAAGATAGAAAAGGCAGAGGAGAGCGAAAGTGAAAGAACTGATGGAGCGGTAGACAGAGCGGCCGAAGAGAGGAGATATCCATTAAAGGAAACACACAGTGAGAGAAGGGAAGGGAGGCAGGAAGAGAGGGAGGCAGCGTTAATGAGAGGACAGGGAGCGGGAGGGATGAATGCAGGGATGAATGGAGGGATGAATGGAGGGATGAATGGAGGGATGAATGCAGGGATGAATGCAGGGATGAATGGAGGGATGAATGGAGGGATGAATGGAGGGATGAATGGAGGGATGAATGCTGCGTTTGAGATGAGAGAGCGGCAGGTCGTGCAGCAACTCATTTGGCACAAAAGTTTTCCATCGAAAGACCCTTAATGAGGCGGACGCTTGGGCACAAATTTAAATGGGCATTTCTCGCCGTTTAAGGGTAGTGGAAGTTATTACACGTGATGAAAGCACGCGAAGCTCGACAAACCCCCGTCCGCGGCGACGCCGACGCACCTCGCGGCGTCGTAAGGGTTTGGTTTCATGCGGTTTGATTCGGTAAAAATTTGGGCTCCCCTGTCCGGCCCAGTGAGGACGTTCAAAGTGCGTCGTGCGTTTGAGACGCCGTCGGAGGGAGGTGGGGAGGAACGTTCCACTCTGTCACCCAACCACAAATACCCAACCGGAGGTGTTTAATCCGCCGGGAATTCATAAGTCGCCGGTGCCGGTGACTTTTTGTCCGGTGCAGGGGCGGCGACCTTCAAGGACCAAACAGGCGTCAAATTGAGTTTCAAGCCATTTAAAAATTGTTAAAGCGACGTAGCTTCCACCTCAAATGGAGGTACCGAATACGAAGTACCTTTGACAGAAATGTGCGTCGCCAAAGCTGCCGGCGGGAGCAGGAGATGGTTTTTCAGGAAGGTTTCTCAAAACCTCGACATAGAGACGGGAAAATGTGAGCTATTGTCAGGAAAATGAAGAGGGATATGTGACGACGAGTGATCACGCCGCTATGGGCGGCCGCCGCTATGTCACGGCCTGACAACGGTTGCCCAATTGCTCCCGGGAAACCAGATTTGGGCCATTGTCAACCACCCTATGCGGTGCGCTTTTCATATGTGAGCAAGATAATAAGCGCGGTACAGCTCTGTGAATAGAAACTGGCGGGTTGAAAATGGTGAAACGGGTGAGAATGCTGAGTTGCTGATAACAATGTTGGGTTGTTATCACTCAATTATAATATCATGACAATTCGCAACCATTTTGTCTTGGCAACCAGCTGCTGATGCATAGTTGCCAACTTGCCGACCAGTTCTAAAAGTTAGTCAGTAACTTTATTTCTATGGAGCAGAGAGATGTCACCAAGTGCTTCACAGAGGAAATAAGCACAAACATACAGCACATGCATAAACACTATTAAAAACAGAGATAAATAGAAATAGAAAAAAAATTACCAAACGGGTCTTACACTGCTTTTTAAAGTTCCAAAGCTCCAAAGTTCAGGAGCCGCAGCCTCAAAAGCGCTGTCTCCTTTAGTTTTAAGTCTCGGTCGAGGCACAAGCAGCCAACCCCGATCAGAGGACCTGAGAGAGCTGCTGGTGAGGCAGGGCTGCAGTGCATCTCCAGCATCGGCCGGTGCCTGACCACGCAGAGCTCTAAAGGTGACACCAAGAGCCTTGAACCGGATTCTGAATTTGATGGCGAGCCGCTGAAGAGCGATCAGAATCTGTGTCACTTGAGATCTTTTGGAGGACCCGGTCAAGAGTTCAGCGGGAGCATTTCGGACCAAGAGTAAGCGTTCCGGGGATGATTTTCCCGAGGCAGGTGAAAGGGGAGTTGTGGCGGTCAAGGTGGGGCGATGCAAGGACACGAATCAACATTTCCGTCTTCGCTCGGGACACAGGGGTCCTGAGCTTTGCAATGTTTCTCAGCTGGAACAAAACGAGAGGGCATCAGATACGTGACGTGTTGGTCCGGAGTCAGAGCCTGGTCCTTTGTGACGCCTAGATTTCTTATAAGGGATTTAACCCACGAGGTAAGATGCATAAGGCCATACTTAATCTTAGGGACAAACACAGGACGGGCAGGAATTTGAATTTGCTGTTTTGTCTGCGTTTAGCTCGAAAAATGTATTGCCATCTATGGTTTTTTATAGCATTGAGGCGGGCGGTTATTTATAACCTACAATTCAGCTATATATTGAGGTTTAAATGAGATGTAGAATTGAACGTCATCTTCCTAGCATTGATAGGAGATACGGTTTTAGTTCCTTATTAACTGTTCGAGTTGAGGCATACAATATACAAGGCAAACAGAATCGGACCCAGGACTGAACCTTGGGGCACACCGCAATCCAGAGCTCCAGGCGAGGAGGCGAAGCTGCCAACGGGAACAGCCAAACTCCTATCAGGGAGGCAGGAGGAGAACCGCTGCGGGTTCCTGAGGGCCCCAAGTCTCTCAACCGAGACAGGGCGCTCCGCCGTGTCAAAAGCTCCACCCAGATCCAAAAGCACCGGACACCGAATATCACCCGCGTCGCCATGCGTCAAGATATAACTGGAGACCCTGAGAAGAGCTGTTTCTGCTGACTGCAGCCGGCGGAAGCCAGACTGAAAGTTGTCAAGAGCACAGCATTATACTCATCGTATGCGGTTGCGAGCTGCTTAGCAACCCTGATTTCAAAAATGTTGGTCCACAAAAGGTGACTCGGAGATGTGCCTGTAATCTGGAGCCAGAGAAGGAGCAAGGCTAGGTGTTATTTTAGCGGTTGAATAACGGCTTGTTTGAACTGAGCGGATATTGACGGACGATGGAACATTTTTATGGTCTGTTTAAAGTTTTCACAGACTTTACAGTTGTGATAAAACGCGTACGCAGTTTTTTTTCCGCCTGCCCGTTAATGTACTGTAGGGATGGTGCGGCAACCTGCTTTAATATCCTGAGAGCTTTTTATGTTGCCTCTTGTATCTGCATCGTGAATGCTTTCTTACAATGAATGCTTTATTTTTTAAATTTCCTCATGAAAGATTCACAGGAGGAGACAGACAGACAGGCAGAGAGAGGGAGAGAGAGAGAGAAATACAATAAAAGTTGCTTTCAACGGCGTTCCCAGATCTTGCAGCGCATTGCTTAGAGATGTCGGTTTATTACGTAATATTTTAACATTAACATTTTGAGCCCTGCGTTCGTGCCCTCACAGAATAACCTCCAGAGGCTGCCTGAGTGATCCTAATTCCACTTACAGTTTTCCTTTAGTTACCGGTCATTCAGACTACGCTCTACACGTACATTTTCTTCAGAATCTTCAAAGTATGTGCTGTATTATAAAACAGTGGGTTTGAGTGGGTACAGTGGGGAGTCAGCTGGGCCTGGGGTGTTTTTATCAAGGTATAAAATTATATGTAGCCATAATAATAATATAATAATTATAATTATGATAATAGTAATTATGATCATGAATAATTGTGATCATGAATAATTATGATATCTGAGTACTTTTCAAAACACAGTTATAAACATCAAACAACAGCAGTAATGACAGTAAGAAAAAGAGAGTAGGTGTAAAGGCATGATTCAAATAACATATACGTAAATATACATACCCGGTATACAGGAGGTGAAATACTGTAGTAGCTCAGAAAACTGGAATAGAATCAGGATGATGATTTGAGAAGAGATTTTAAAGCGGGCACCGACTCGCTCCGGAGCCCTGGGGTCCTGAAGACTGTTTTCACTTTAATACATTGCTCACTGTGCACGTTGACATGTTCATTGCTTATCGTAGTATAAGCAGGTTGCGTCAAACACACAACCTGCAAACAGATAAACGTCAAATACCAGAGAGTTTTGCACATCTTCATATCCGCATTGTGTTCAACCTTCACATCCACAAATTGAAGAATCAAATCCAAAAAGACTTTCGGTCAAAACGTTGGCCAGCGACTTCTCCGCTTTGCATGGGCATCCCGTTTTGCAAACAGGCAGAAAGGATCTGTGGCGGGAACCAAGCTGCTCCGCCGTGCTCCCGTGCCGCCACCGTGTAGGGCGGAGGGGTACATTTTCAGGGGATAATATCGTTGATGGTCACCTGAGCCACTGCGCCACCTCTGCCGCCGCCGCCGCGTTGGCTCCCTATCATGGAGCGATCAGGTTCAGCGTAGTTGATAGAACACCGATACGCGACGTCTTCGCTCATTCGGAGGTTCCGAATAAATGGCACACCTAGTGGAGGTGTAAGGTACTGCAAGGGTACGACCATCTGACGCATTTAAAAGTAAATGTATTGTATATGTATGCTCATATTCATATTAAGTGAGTGAGGTGCAAGCTGATCATCTCTCTCTCTCTCTCTCTCTCTCTCTCTCTCTCTCTCTCTGTCTCTCCATCAGTTGCTCCTCCTGTATCTCCATTTTGCAGATCGACTGATACACATCATTAGTTTCGGAGCCCAGGTAAGAGAACATTTCTGACCCTGTGTGTGTGTGTGTGTGTGTGTGTGTGTGTGCGCGTGCGCGCGTGTGTGTGTTGGGGTGGCACATCATAGGTGGCAGATTCTTTCTTTGGTTCTTTCTCTCCCTTCATATTCACCACCCTTTATCCCCCCTGCCCCCTCCCCCTCTCTCACACACACACTAAGCGGGGGTCTCTCTCTATATTTAGGCTGAATGACAATCAGTGCACCGCAGAAGCCGGGCTCTGGCGCCATGTGTTTCTGTGGAGATAGGTGTTAATATGATTCTTCTCTCTCACACACACACACACACACACACACACACACACACACACACACACACACACACACACACACACACACACACACACACACACACACACACACACACACACACACACAGGCGGAAGAGCAGATGATCTCACAAACAAAATGTGTAGAAAGCAGCATATGCTGTGAGTCCGCAGCCGCGTTAAATATTGACTCACGCTGCCTCCGTGGGAATGAATTAAGTTGAACATCCTGTCCTGGAATACTAAACTTTGGTTTGGCTTCCTACGTGTGTGACCAGTTGCGGTACCTCTACTCACAGATAAGTCCAACGTCTCCTCATTCCTGACCGTGGGGGCACGAATGTTTTGAAATTAAATTTTAAAATCATTGTTTTTGTCATTTGACTGTGTTTTTTTGTTTTTTTTTGTGGTTTGCATTAAACGCCTCATACTTTGTCTCCTGTTCACGTGAGGCAACACAGAAGCACTTTTATATGCAAAACAAACAAATAAAAAAGTCCAATCTTTACCAAATACTTTAGCAGAGTCTTCATCAAGGTCAACATAAAGTATTTTGTAGAGTGTTATACATTATATTGTCATATATTATAACATTATGTATTATACAGTATATAGCATATAGCTTATACTCTATATTTTCTAAGAGCACACAAACACACACACACACACACACACACACATATGCGCACACACACAGAAAGACAGACAGACAGAGACACACACACACACACACACACACACACACACACACAGCCTGTAATTGACGAAAACAACCCGGAGGATAATTGAAAGTAATTTATTGGTAATTTACACCAGCACATGATGGATCTCTTAAAATTCAGCATTTGCGCCTTCGGCCGCAAACGCCGTGTGTGTGTGCGTGCGTGCGTGTGTGCGTGCGTGCATGCGTGCGTGCGTGCGTGCGTGCATGCGTGCGTGCGTGTGTCAGGTCGGGTAATTGGAGCAAAGAAGCAGAACGTCACAATACGAACCTTTCGCCGGCGCTCACAGGTTTAATGTGTTTAAACACCAATTAGCAGTCCATTAAAACTCTCCATAAACACTGAAAACCCACCCGCCGAAAAACGTAAAACCCCTGGGTGTCTGTGTGTGTATGCGTGTGCGTGCGCGTGTGTGTGCGTGTAAAGGAGGGGTGTGAATGTGTGCGGGTGAGTTTAAATTCATCCTTTGAGAAATTGGCCGTTCTAATCAGCGAGCTACACAAACACTCTTTTTATAAGCCTTACTATTTTTTCCTTTACATTTACGTCTTTTTCTCTGTCTTGCGTACAACATGTTAGTGGTGGTTCGAAAATGTCAAATTTGTCTGTTTTCGGGTTCTGGGAAGGGCTGGCTATTAAAATTCAATAGGTCTGCAGTATTTATTACCTATGCTATTTTACACTATCATAGTGTTAGTTTTCTAGTGTTACTTCATACATCTATATTTCTAACGTCCATACCTGAGTGGTGATGGACTGGGATCAAAAAACCTGCCCTGGCATTTGCAGCAGAGAGGCCCTACTTTAAAACCCAACACCAACCAAGCCCAGATGTTAACGTGCAAAGCTTGAGATAGTGATTTACCAGAGAAAACGGAGAGCGTGGAGCGCCAGCGGCCCCCAGGGAGACCGCGGACGGAGCCAGCAACGAGATGGTTCGATTATTATTGAAGTTCTATCAACGACGCAAATTCACCCCTACGCCCAGGTCGGACGACCAATTTGCACATTGTCAGTGGTGTAGGCTCTGTCTGAGCATCGGGGGTGGACACATTAAGTAGGGGGTCTGGGAGTCGTCCCCCCAGGGAAATTTTGAGCGTCAATCACTTCCTGCACTCGGCACCGGTTTATGGCGGAAACATCTTTGTTGACTTAAAAAAAAAAAGCTTCTTTTCAAAGGAACACCGCGTGCCTGCCTGCACAGCGCACGCTGCGCACGGCAGGGAGCACATGCCGCTCACGGCAGGGAGCACAACCCGTGCACGGCGGCGAGCACGCACGGCTCCGCTGGCAGGCTGTGATCGATGCCGTTTCGAAAAAATTGGCACGGCGGCCCATCAGTTCATCAAGTACTCACCAGTGTTTGAAGGGCACTCGGCGAGCCTTCAAGCGCTCCGTGAAGTCCTCCACAATGCCCCCTACGTCCAAACTTCTTCGCCCGGTCATTTTCAGTTGGCAACATGGCCGTTTTGGTTTTGACGGGAAGAGTCAGAAGCTGTTGACAAGTGATGATGACGTACGGATTTTTTTGTCAGTTGTTGATGACGCGGCGTGTCTTACCCGGCATACATTTGGAGGCGATTCACCTCGTGCTGTACATCTGCATGTTGTGACATTTACTGTGAGCGTGCAAATAAATCAACTCCTCATGCAACACAACATTTCAAAAATGATTTAATTCAATGAATGTTTTCTTCTCTTTTGAGTCATGACTCAAAATGTTGTCAATTTACTACCAACCGTGACTGTAACCGTTACTTACTGTGTGACTAAGGTGGCGTATATACAGTTGAGTGCACTGGTTGAAGGTGCTGATGCTTTAAAGGTGACATCGTATCAGCACTCAAACTGTGTAATGGGCCCTCCCGACATGACAGGGGCCGCCCAGTCTACTCGGGCCCCAAGTATGGCAACCTTTCTGGCATTTGTACAATTGCCAGGTGGCCAATCCATCACTGTACCTCAGCATTGGTGGCTACCTACCTACCAACCCTATATAGAACCTAAAGTTTGTATTATATGAGTAATGCCATGTAATTAACTTTTCTGTTCAAATGTCTATTTTATTTTATTTCAGAACAGTATATGACCTTCAACTCAGCATATTAAAAATATACTCATGTATTAAAAGGGCTTTTATTCACACCTGAAAAATGAGAAAATAAACTTTTTAGACGACAAGTCGTGGTTATGGTGCCATGAGAGTGCATAGGTATCAGTGCACGTGATGCCTTCCAGGTCCAGTTTTTCTGTGGGAAAAAAGAGTGTCTCCACACAAACACCTGATTGTCAGTTTCTATCTCTCTGCTGTTTGTCATCATCTATCCTCTCCCCCCTCTCTCTCACCCTCTCCACCTCTCTCTCACTCTCCTTCCATCAGGTCCACCCCCACACCTTTCCTCTTCCTGCTAATCTAGCCTGCTAATAGCTTCATCAGTCATCATAAGTGCCCGCAGTCAGCTCCCCATCATCGACAAACGATTATCTAGCTTCCTCTCTGCCGGCTGCCTCCACTGATTAACTTACAGAGCTACTCGCTCGCAGTTAAACGCTCATTCCACCCAAAATTGACGTTTAGAATGCCATTTGCCAACAGTGGATGATGTTATGGCGTTCATTTTCACTGTTCTTCAGTTGGTTTGGGAAATGCTCGTAATTTCACGCGAGGAAAATCCCTGAAAAGCCTGGATGCGATAACTTGTCATAACACAGTATCACATGTGATGCATGTTTTTTGGGGGGTTATAACCTCGATGGCAGCCCAGAGACTGGAACAGGGTCCCCAAAAGCATAAGGTCGTTTAAAAGTCGTTACAGTACTCAAACATTACTCAAAGTCACTTAAAGGATGCTGGTGTTCAATTACGTTTTAGCCCCTTCCTGGTCATACATCACTAGTTCCATTTGAAAAGGCATTATTGTTATTGCTTTAACATGAAATGAACAAATCCAAAATATGGCAAAATTAAGTACCTTTGACAAAAATACTTTTTCATTTTATAGTAGGTTTCTCACCATATGGATTGAAAACCTCGGATGTGACCCACCGCAGCGAAACCCAAATTGTCGCGTGTTTCTAAAATCTCCACGAGCTGCCAAATAAGTTAAAAAAAAGCTTTCAGGAAGGAACATTGGATTTTTCCAGGTTCATGTTCCTTTGTGGTTTTTTTTCAATCTCTCTTCAATTTGATTTATAAATTGAAGATAAATGTTAGACCGTGGAGTTAATACCCATTAGATTACATGGGGAAACACAGTTCACTGACTGAGACGCTGAACAGCGCAAACGTAGATCAATGGTTTCCTTTAAAGCGACCGTCCAGGTGAAAATCATTCCTTAATTTTCCATGTGATTCGAAGTCACAATGTGAAACCGTTTTGATAGAGTTCAACCTTTAAATCATACTACTTTTACACACACCTGGATACATTATTGTGTAGGTGGTGTAAGGCGCGAAGAAGAAATGTTGACGTCACTTCCATAAACAAGACAGGACTCCTTCAGTTTCACTTGTCTGTGAAAACTTTCAACTCTGTGTTGTTATGGATTACGAGAAGCGGGTGGCGGAAGCTCTAAATCATATCGCTGACCTTAATAATACTTAATTAATACTTTATTAATACTTAGTACTGGACTACATTTTCCGTGATGTTCTCCGACAGCGACGCTGAATCTGATATCGGCGTTATCCCAGACTTGGAGAACATTTCAAACAGTGGATTACTACTTGAATGTGACGATGAAACTGAATATTTTCAAGAACCACTCCATGATGCTATTCAACATTATCTATAAACACAAGAACAATGCAGAGATTGTCCCTTTCGGCAGGGTGTCAAGTGGCCATGTGCCAAGTAGCCATGTGTCTTTGTTGGTCCTCCAACTTATTTGCATTCTGGGCGCTGGCTGAAGGAATCCAAGTTTGGGGGAAACTTGGATTCCCTCGTAAATAACAAGTCATAGCTTGAAAATATTTGCTTGACAAGTGACACCTTATTTTGAGCTGTGATTCTCCACATTCAAATGATGTGGACAAAAATCAAAGGGTAGCAAATGTCCCTAAAATCTACGGTGGGTCACAAATATTAAAAAACTTAAAATGGGATCAATCATCAGGAAAACGGTCAGGGGTCATTTAAAATGTGTGTGGTGACTAGTAAACGGGCTTAAACTCAATTTGCCACCAAGTACTCTCCTTTTAAGGACAGGTTGTACAAGCCAGGCTCTATGACACCATTTTCACACCAACATTAGGCGACTTAAACCTTTCCCATTGCCAGGAGAAATGCCGTCAATGTCACAAACTCGTGGGAAAAGGGGCGTGTCATTGTTCCAGTGTGATTGGGAACAAAACGGTAGAGGAGACAGCAACAACGACATAAAAATGTAAAACTTGAAAAAAAAAGTATCTTGAGCCGTTTAAAAGAATCGGATAGTTCATGAACGACCCAACACTGTAGTAGAAGCAGTGTGGCGCACTGGCGGCATCTGTCCTTCGGTGGTGGGGAGCGGCTTGGGGAGGAGCCCGGTGGGGAGCGTGGGAGTTCTCCGCTGGGGTCCCCACGGTGCGATCCCCACACTCACAACATTTCACGGACCCCCATGCGGGAAAAACAGTCAATAACTTCTGATTTTGGGCTTGGATTCTAAATGGGATATGAACTGATGGAAAGATGCACGGATATCCCTGTCTATAAACGCGCCAACGTACGGAACATCAACCCCCTTGGCCCCCTTAACTGCGCGTCGCATCGCGCAGTTAAGGGGGCCAAAAGGAGCGGATTCACCCGGGTGTCCTGTTCACATCAGAGCTAATTGGAGGTTTGCAGGGTCATTTGACCCGTGACTGAGACCTGGGTTTTACCTTTCCCACTGATGACAAATGCCGGATGTTTGCGGGTGTTACCGGGTTTTTGGTGCAGTGGGAAAGGATTATAAGTTGGGGCGGTTGACATTAACCACGAAAATTCATTCCCAAAAGGCAAAATATTCAATGTTCCTGGGCAGTGCCAATGGATAATGACAACATCCAACTTATAACAGATACGCCTGCATTTCTTTCACACATAGAAAGACAATGCTGAATAAATGTAAGATGTTTCTTGCTCTGCTCCTGGCGGAGGTTTCGCATTTTATGGATCAATACCAGCGGGGTCTCAGAGGATAAAGGTGAACAACAGATAAGAGTGTGCCGCCCATGTTTGTCTTTGATCGCCCGCAGTGTGCTCTTTGCTCCATCGATCAGGCCCACGATGACAAATTACCATTTAATGTCTGTGCTTCCAGACGAGGTGGACATATCCCATTAGTTATCATAAGCGGCGTTTCATAACATCATTATTGCTAATGATCAGATAGCCTCCTGCTGCCGCCTGCCTCTATTGATTAGCTGGCTCGGCTGTCAAAGCACCCGGCCATCAATGAACGTCAGAGAACAAGGAAACAATCCTCCTAACTCGGCTAACATTCATTTAATCCTTATTACTGTAAGAACGTCTGAATGTCCATATGACGCGTGCGCTGCCAACAAGGGCGTTTTCTTTGACCTCTTAGCCCTGGCCACGCCCCCTTTTAGTAAACTCGAAAATTGTACGTACGTTACGCTGTCAATGGGGAAAATCAATGCCGTGTGTCCTTCCAGAACCCAGACGGCAATGATAACTCTGATATAACCGTCATCTCTACTTCTGCTTCGAGAGCATTGTTACATCACAATCTCATTTTATTGTGGCATGGGCCCCTTGCTGCTGCTAGACCTACAGTTTGTGCTCAGGTCGGGGGCTCAGTCAGATCTCAGCTCATTCTTATTTAATTCTCAGACGGAATAGTTTTATCATTAGGAAGCACAGGAGGCTGCCGCAGGTCCGTAAAAAGGTTTGCAAGTAGAAAAACAAAACCAGAGCTGCACGGAGAGACCTCAGCATGAAACACAATGCCCCCTGCACGTCTATGGTATTTCACTGCTTGCACCACGGGGTTTGCACCAGTACAGCAGCACTCATCTACCCGGTGGTTCTGAGAGGTGCAAAGTGGATTATAACCTTGCCTAAATTATTTATATGTGCGCCAACTATAAACATCGGCCAAGCCTCTTAAAATCCAGTGTTTGTCAGTTTGGCCTGGTTAGTTGGCTCTGGTTATTGGAAAAAACAAGCACGCACACTCGCACCATAGAGCGGTCTGTTTCTTTGGAACCCACAGGTAGAGCAAGTCATTAGGAATCCATTAACGCTCAGAATCAGACCCCAACTAATTCATGACTGGCCTCCTAAATATATTGTGAAACTCACCAAAAAAAAACGTTGTTTTTTTTCTTGTACTCTCTCTTTCTCTCACGCACATGATGCTGGTCTATAAATCACAACAATAAATCAAATTAGTAAAATATGTCATTGTGTAATTGGTTCAAATACATTCCGGTCAAAATAAATTTGGGGGACGGGACTGAACTGGCTAAACGTCCCCCCTCCGGTAGCGGGACCGAAGGAAACTGTTAACCGCTTCCCCCCCTTTCAGTGCAGGATTTCCAGAAACCTAAAATTCCATTGAAACCACTCAAACCACAACCAGCTGTCATAAAAACAGCCGTACAGTAAATAATTTCAGATGTGTAGAAGGAGCAGGAAAAGCGGGTCAGTTTGGATGTGCGTTCTACCAGCGTCTTCAGGACATGTCAGATGTTGACCGAGGCGTTCGATAGATTTACTTGATCTGTGGTAAAATCTTAACTGTAGAATCAGATTTCTCGTATTTTATTACATTTCTCTGACCTTTCGGTTGGAGCCTGATTTCCAGCGGGTTGTAAGTTGGGCCGCACGTCTACATTCGGCTCCTGCAGGAGGTTGTTGGGCGACTAAAGCCCGGTTTATACCCGCCCCAAGCCTGAGACAAATGACGTCGCCGGGGGGTGGCGCCATGGCGTGTGGGGGCTTGCGTGTGGGGGCCTGCGTGTGGAGGCCCGCCTGTGGGGGCCTGCGTGTGGGGACCCGGGTGTGGGGGCCCACGTGTGGGGGCCCGTGTGTGGGGGGCCTGCGTGTGGGGACCCGCGCGAGGTGGCGGCGCGAGGTCGAGCACTTCCGTGATTTTGTGACTTGGCACAAGGGGGCGTGCGGGGCGTCGACCGAAAGAAATGCATTGGGAGCGATGGGAGATCAGCGCTGCGCTTTTTTGTGTCTGATATGTTGGACAAGGTTGAACCTGAGCACAAGTCAGACTTCAAATTCTACGTCTACCAATTACTTTTTGAGACAAAATAGTATATGCTGTAACAGCTTACTCACGTTTGGTGACCTCATTGTAAATGAACAGGCTCAATGTAAAGTTGAGTTTATAACTAAAAGGTAATGTTTTTATTGGTATTGGTATGTGCAGTTTCTTTTTGGAGAGTCTTGCAATGTGGGAGAATAATTCCACAGCGTGACTCTGTTCCATAGCTCAGTAAGTTCCTCTGTAATAAGATGCTGAGCAGGACATAACTTCAACCCCCCCCGTCTCCGCATGGTACGGGCCGACAGCTCCTTTTTCCCCTTTTTGGGTGCTTTTGTCAGTTTTACCACCACAAACAGCGATCCCTCGCCGGCACAGGCGAGCCGCGATGCCCTGCGTGCGGCCGTGTTTGCTGTCTAGCGCTCTTCCACCTTTACTACTTCCTGCGTCACTGCGGCGCCGCACCCCCGCCCGCGCGAAGGTATAACCAGGGCTTCATGCACTCGCTTTCAGCTCCCAGTCCAGGGATTCAAATCAGCTACTGTGCGCGTTTGAAGAATAAACATCTATCGTCTTTTATAAAGGGATGCTGGGTGTGTATCAAGGATCTGTTTCTGTCTGTGGTCGGCCAGCAGCGACGTACTGTAGTAATTAGTGAGAAGAGCTGTCTGGAGGGTTCTGCCGGGCCACTTTGCCGATGATGGTTTTGGATGTTTGCCGATCTTATTGACGTGGATGATGATGTTCCTGTCTGGAGTGCTTTTCAAGTCTTCTGGGAGAGACAAGCTGTTAGATCTAGCAAATGAAATCAGATGCAAAGAAGCGCACGCGCGTGTGCACGCGCTTCTTTGCATCTGATTTCATTTCACGCACACACACACACACACAAAACCAGACGCAGGTTCTTACAGAAGTAGTTTTGTTTTTAAGCAAGCTGATGGGCTCCTGGAATTTTTAAACTTTTAATGGATTGCTAATTGGCAGCCCCACACTTGCTTCTCAGAGAACTCGGCCGCCTGTCGTTGCACGAACGTGCGCGTGTGCACGACAACATGTCATTCTGGGGGAGGCCATTCATGTTTGTTTTCTCATCTTCTGTTTACATTTTTTTCTTGAATTCCTCCATCTGCCACCCCTTACCTTCTGCCTGTCAGCCGCCTCTTTTGCTTGCTTCCTTCCCCCCCTCCCTCTACTCTTCCTCATGTACTTCCTCCCGCTCGCCTGTCTCCTGTTCTTAATTTCTTGCTTCGTAAACGATTTTAATTCATCGATTCTCTCTCAGCATGCTCCTGTTATTCCCTCCTTTCTTCCTTCCCTCCCTCCATCCTTCATTCTCTCTGCGCATGCATTATCTTAATGCCTTGAGATAGTTATAATTGCTGCTAATTAGAAAAATTAAGAAAGGAAATCACCCATAGAAGACTCTTGCCCTCAGTCATCTTAAAATTAAAACACCTCTGTTATCCTGGTGATGATAATATAAATATGAGGCTGAAAAATCCACACCGATGTACACCGATCATACCACAACATTAAAACCGGTGACAGGTGAAGTGAATAACATTGATCATCTGGCTCCAATGGCACCGGCAAGGGGTTGGATGTATCAAGCAGCAAGTGAACAGTCAGTTGTTGAAGTTGATGTGTTGAAGCAGCGTAAGGATCTGAGCCACTTTGACAAGGAGCACATTGTGATGCTGGACAACTGGGTCAGAGCATCTCCACAAGCACAGGTCTTGTGGGCTGTTCCCGCTCTGCAGTGGTTACTACCTACCAAACGTGCTCCAAGGAAGGACGACTGGTGAACCAGCGACAGGGTCATGGACGCCCAAGGCTCATTGATGCACGTGGGGAGTGAAGTCTAACACGTCTGGTTGGATCCCGCAGAAGAACTACTGTAGCACAATTTGCTGAAAAAGTGAATGTTGCTATGATAGAAAGGTGTAGAACACACAGTGCATGGCAGCTTGCTGCGTATGGGAGTGCTCAGAGTGTCCATGCTGACCCCTGTACACCCCTGAAAGCACCTACAATGGACATGTGAGCGTCAGAACTGGACCATGGAGCAATGGAAGAAGGTGGCCTGGTCTTATGAATCACGTTTTCTTCTACCTTCTATCATGTGGATGGGTGGGGTTACAGTCCGATCCGATGGAGCATCTGCGGGATGTGCTTGAACAACAAGCCTGATCCATGGGGGCCCCACCGCACAACTTCCAGGACTTAAAGGACCTGCTGCTAACGTCTTGGTGCCAGATACCACAGGACACCTTCAGAGATTCTGGTGGAGTCCATGCCTCCACGGGTCACGGCTGTTTTGGTGGCACAATGGGGAGCTACACAGTATTAGTGGTTATTAGTGCTGGTTTTAATGTTGTGGCTGATCAGTGTCACTACATCATCACTACTTCGCACACTAGTCTGAGTAGGAAACCCTTGATAGAGAACGTTGTTAACCACTGTCGCTTTTTGAGTGAACCGTGATTTTATTTGTTGTTGTGAAGCTGAAAGTTCGTGAAGAGCCCTGACTAAGCTGAATGGTCTCATGCGACGACCCCCTGAGCTCCCACAAGTTATTTGTGTTACTTTTCTGAATTTTTGTATGAAGTCAAATATCGGCAGTGCCACAGGAATTCCAAAAGCACAGAGTTCCCACTCGTCTACTTTTGTTCTTTCAGCTTAAAGAACTGAAGTGAACCTAACCCGTTGCAAATTCCCACACGGATGTTTTTCTGTTGTGCTTGGTTTTTGGGTTCCAGGCTTCTGACTTCCCAAGAGAGAGGAGTTTCCAACCCAGTCAGCTGTTAAAGCTCCAGCGGAACGTAGAGCTGGCTTTGCAGGTTTAGAAAAAGAAACTCTAAGGC
>NC_137205.1:28005251-28027751 GCF_960531495.2 Zeus faber | reverse complement strand
TGTGTGTGTGTGTGTGCGCGCGCACGCGCGCGCACGCGTGTGTGTGTGCGCTTCCACGGTAACCGTTCCGTGACGAAACTCATAAAAACCTCACTTTTGTGAGTCGTCGTTTTGTGAAGCTCGCCACCATCTTTGCGGGCGAAATCCGTTTGCTTGTGAAGTGGCAGCGCGGCGAGGTTATTAGGAGACCGCCGTCGGCCTAAAAACACTAATAGAATCCGGCGCAGCGGGGAGTCCGGGCCGATAGAGAAAAAAAAAGCGTGAAAAGAAAGAAAAAAACACATTTAAATTGCAGACCTTCTCAGAGGAGCACAGCGTCCGGCGTGCGCGAGCGCGAGCGCAGCACTGTGTTGACATGCGACGCATTATTCCTCGGTCATTCGGTGTGGAATGCTGCATAAAAGATGACGTGAGCGGCGAACGCCCCGGTCCGTGCCGGGCGTGTTTCCCGCAGGACGGTGTAAAGCCGTCGCCGCTGGCGCCATGTCGCCCATCGCGCTCAGCGCAGATGAGGGGAGCCCGGACAGATTTTTCTGCACGCGAAGGACTCCGCTGGTTAATAACTAGAGGTTTTTTGTTTTGTTTTTTTTTCATCCATGGCGTCGTGAAATAACTAGAACATTTCTGTGATTTATGCAACGGTACAACAGAATATCGGTAAGTGAAAAAAAAAAAAAGAGACGTCCAGGTGCTCGTCTGTGTTTTTTTGCATCATTAATCCCAGCCTTCATGAGCTGTCTCCTTCTCCTCCCTCTGATCTCACACCCTCTTCCTACCTGTCTTACCCAGCACCTTCCTTTCTTCTTTTCAACGCACCCCCCAACACACACACACACACTCACACACACACACACACACACACACACACACACACACACACACACACACACACACACACACACACACACACACACACACACACACTTGTCAGACCTGTCCGGGTTCAGTTTGATTTCCATTCAGTGTGTCATTTCTGGTTTCGACAGGAAGCATTGTTTTTAACTGGCACACAGACGGACACACACGCACGCACGCACACACACACGAATAGATCTTCAAACACGGGCCCACACACTCACATGAAGCGAAAAACCGCGCGCGCTCTTCCAGCTTTGACGGCGCGGGCGTGTCAAGCTGTTTCCCGCTCATCACTCCGGCAGACGCCGGCGATGTCAACGCATGTTCTGACAGCCGCCGCGGAAAAACGTGGCTTCTCACCCCCGTCACCTTGCGAATCCACGTCAAAATATGTTTTGGGTTTTTTTTGGAACAAATCACAAGTAATGACATGTGTTTCACATATTAATAATGTATAAAAATGTCTAGCGCATGTGAATCCCATGTGAACGGTGAAGGTGAAGTCACGTGACTTTTGGTGTCAGGGAACCCCAACATTAAGTCTTGTGAGTTAAACGAAACGAAGGAAGGACGAGGAATGGAAAACTGGACTCGTTTAAATGAAATCCAATCACTTCGTACCGTCATTTAAAACATCACAAGTTCGGAATTCCACTTCCCGCTCAGGGCGGTGAAGGAGCCGGCGGCGCCGACGCAGAAAACACATTTCCGGGCGGAATTTGGCGAAACCTTCCCTGGAAGGCGCAAGGACGTTTAAGGTTGATGCAACAAATCGTCCCAAAAAATGTACGCAAAACCCGAAAATAGTACAAAAGTAATTACACGGACGACTTTGGGTGACATTTAAAACGCCCACGCCCCGCACCCCGTCACAACCGCCGGTGGAACTGTAGCCATGAATTAAATATTGCCGTTGACTGGGTGAAATTGCATCGCTTTAACACCAGGTGCAGTGCACACACTCTTAAATGTCACCCTGAACACACACACACACACACACACACACACACACACACACACACACACACGTAGACACACCCACACAGGTACGGTTGCGCTGACATGGCCGCCCTCTCTCCGCCCCCTTCCCTCCATCTCGCCGTCCTTACCTTTCACTCGGCCTGGCGCGGCTGGGTATCGCTTTCCGTCTGTTTTTTTTCGCGCACTTTTTCCCCTCTCTCATCGTTTTTTATTTTCATTTAAAAATGTTTTTTTTTTCTGTTTTTCACGGAAGAATACGAAACGCTCAAGACGGCCGCACTAACAGGAAAGGACGCCTTGTCGGACAATTAAAAAAATCTAAAATAAATAATAATAATCAATCAGGGAAACCATAACGACTCGTCCGACCCGCCTGTGGTGAGCTGCCGTGTAGTTGGTGCGGAATGCAAAATCGGGCAGCACAAACACACTGTCTTCTTTAAACTTTTCGGAGTTATTACTCATTGATTAGCTGAGGACGGGTTTATGTCTAAGGCAACAAAAAAGGAAGATCTTAAAAAAAGTTGGTTCAAATTGAAACGTGTGGAGCGTGAGTGCCTTGTATGAGCCCATGCGTCAGGTCGCCCTGAACCTCCTGAGTGTTGTCAAGATGGCGCCGGGGGAATCGGCCTCCTCCCGAAGCGCCTTCCCTCCCTCTCTCTCCCCCTCTACTGCTCCATCTCCTTCTTGCTTCCTCACACCCGTCTCCTCTCTCTCCCCTGTCTTACCCCCCTCTCTCTCTCTCTCTCTCTCTCGCTCTCTCTCCTTCACTCTCTTTTTCTAATAACTCTCCGACGCTCGCCGTCTCTCCGGAGAGTCTGCGCTCCCGCTCACTTCGCTCTGGCTCGTGGTAATTCAAAGCGCCGGCGCCGGCGCTCCCCGGCGTGGCGGCCGCTGCGTCGGGAAACTGACATTTAGCGCCGCGCGCGTCCGGGAAGCGAGTCGGGCGGCTTTTAATTAGGCGGGGGGGCGGTGCGAGGGGGGCGGCGCGAGGGGGGCGGCGATTTGCCGACCTCTCCGCAAGCCTCCGCGGGAGGCACCGGGGGCTTCAAAGGACGAGGAAGGAAAGGACGAGCGGCGGAGGGGGAGGGCCGGGGACGGGGGGCATTTTGGGGGGGGGTCTGGGGATTACTTTGAGTCACCTCTCCTTTTTAAACAAATACCACGACGGGGAGGTTGTCGGCGGAAAACTCGACACAGGGACGCGCCGGCTCTGCATTGCCACCTGTCTTAGCTCAGCGCACGGGTGCAGGTGGGTTCTGCGAGCCTGGCTCCTGTGGGATGAGGGGAGTTATTTACGCGAAACGGTCTGGTCGGGAATAAAAAAAATATATATATTTTAGTTTTGAGTGGCATTCACTACATTCGGAAACAACTAGGAGCTATAATTCCCAGCCCCCGAAAAAAGTCTCCCAAGAAGTACAGTTTGCAAGGAGAATTTCGAGAACGGTGGCGCTCCAGTCGATGCTTCTCCTTTGACGTGACACTTCGCCAACGGCCCGGGTTGAGACGGCAACGTGCCGCCGCGCGGATCGGTCCGCTGGTCCGTCCGTCTCTCCCGCCGTCTGTCCGCGCGCACGTCTTCGTATCCCTCTGATCCCCCCCCCCCACGCCTTGGCGTTAATTGGCGAACTGCCTTTGTCTTCGCGCCGCGGCGCAAAACGATCTCCTCGGCCCGCCAGTCGGCCGGGTTCCCCGTTTTTCTCCGTGAGGGCGTCGGCTGGAGAGCGGCTCTCCCCCAAATCCCTGGACGCCTCACCCCAACTGCCAACATTCTGTTGTTCTTTCGTCCGACTGGAAACACTTACTCGCGCTACTTGCTTCTGGCTGCTAAGTTCTGTAAACTTCATGGCTCCCTGATGGAATGGATTTTGTGGGTCACACTGTGCGGCCGTACCATAGGACATCCAAAACGGCCCTTCCCCTTGCGGAGTTCAAATAGAACGCCTGCCCTCATTTGAGGAGCGGTTCTTTCATGTATATTTATTCGCGTCTCCCGAACGACCCCGTCACCCCCCGCCGGATTGGGATGACCGCGGTTCCGCCGTGTAACCGTCAGGCTGCTTTGTTGTCCGCGGCCCGACGGCCTTGTAATATCGCCGGCCTACATAAAGGGCACACTATCTTTTCATCGGCGCGGAACTGAAATCTGGGACGGCCGGCGCGACGCCATCGACGCGGTGGGAGGGTTTTTCCTGTGTTGGAGCCGGGGGCTTGCCTTGGGTTTCATGGATTTTCCATTGTGTGATCAGCACGTCAGGATCTGCTCGGTTGAATGCGTGTCACCTTTTTTTTTTCCGTGCAAACTTTGCGACAAATATGAGCTTATTTCTGGGATTATGGTGATATTGATGAAAGTTGAAACATTGGCAGGTTTTTTTAGCACGTTGATTTGGTGAAAATGGGGCGACTGCAACACATCGAGCAGAGGCCGAAGGTGTTATATGCGTATGTTGTAAGGCAAGTCAAAGCAAAGTCATATTTTGGTGGCTCCACTGAGACAAGCACGTTATGCAGCCCCGTGTAATATGCACGTGTTGAAGTATTTGTGATATTAACACCGAAAGGCGTAGACATTAAGCCCACAGCCCTTGATTCCTCACCGTGCGCGCCAGCCCATTTCTACCTCCGAGAGCTCCACTGGGTTTTTTAGAAGGGAGGAAACCTCTTGATGTCAGCCGCATCGCTCCTGCTCGACATGCCGGCAGCAGTGGGAGGAATAATGAAATGATTACATGGAAAGATCAAATGGGCCAACTCTCCAGGGTTGGCAGAGTGATTCGGATTGCCCAATTCAAAGTACAGGAACATTTTGCTGCCTATTGAACTGCATCTTTAATCACTCAAATACCAATGAACTCCCCAAAGATTCAAGATTTCAAAACCGCTGCTGGTTAGTTTTTTTGTTTTTTTTTGTCAGCTCTGATAATCACAAAATCCCACAGCAGCCAAAGTGTCTACAAACTGCGGTGTAGCTGTGCAGATCTTGCTGCAGCGCGGCAACGCTGCAAAATGAAAACGAAGGATGCTACAGCTCATATTGAAATAATCCAAACTGTTTTTTCGGTGCAAGGCCTGTCTCCTCATGACCAAAACAACACACCTCGTGACCCTCCTGAATTCCCCCGAATTCCATTCAATCAATTCGTCGCTTCAGTAATCAATTTTGACGAAATGTTCCCCTCGCCCCCCCCACCCCCCCACATTTTGACGACGACACCGCGAGAGCGCTCCAAAACTCAGAGTTGCGGGCGACGGGAAGGCGTGGCGGTTGTGAACTTCCGAGTTTGGCGTCGTTGACATAAAAACACAGCAGCAGGAGTGACAACAAAGGATTGAGCCGGACGGCCCCTGCGCACCTTGGATATCACCCTTGGGCGGAGTGATGCGCCGCGCAGCTTTACGTACGTGTAAGAGCGGGGGTCTGCTTTCATCCCTTTAGATCCTCCACATTCACTCCACGTTCCTTTCGGTAAACTCCACCTCGCCGAGGTATTTAATCAGCAACAAGGTGCGGCTTTGTGCAGGAACGCTGCTTCCCCCGTGTAGCGGTCGCACGCACGCGTTACTATTACAACGAACACACAATCACATACATACAGACGCACATTTTGAATGCATATCATTCACTGTGTGCATATCTCTCTCTCTCGCATGCACACACCCACACAAAAACACACACATACTCACGCGCGTACACACACACACACGCACGCACACACACAGAAACACACCCACACACACGCACGCGCACACACACACACACACACACACACACACACACACACACACACACACACACACACAGAAACACACACACGCGCGCGCACACACACACAGAAACACCCACACACACACACACACGCACGCACACACACACACGGAAACACACACACACACACGCGCACACACACACACACAGAAACACACACACACACACACACACACGCACGCACACACACACACACACACACACACAGAAACATACACACACACACACACACGCGCACACACACACACACAGAAACACACACACACACGCGCGCGCACACACACACAAACATAAACACACAAACACAGCTATTTGAGACCCAGTCACATCTCCCCACAGCAATTGGGTTAGTTTGGGTCATGAATTAGACATTGTTGACTCTTGGGGGGAATTGAGGTATCAGTTACACCACAGAGACTTAAATGTCACTTGTTACTGAAACGCACACACACACACACACACACACACACACACACACAAACCTTGGTACATCACATTTAATCTAATAATCACAGTGAATTAATTATTTAAAGTTAAGTGTGGCCAGTGGCTATATTTGGCTTGGTGACATACCCCCTCCCTCTCCCTCGCCCTCTCTTACTCTCTCTCTCTCTCCCTCTTCACTTCATTAGCATCCAGGGTTGCATAACTAAGGGTGTGAATCCTCGCCGGGCGGGGTGGGGACTCGTCCTTGTGGGCGAGACAGTAAAAGCTGGAGCTTCTCCTGCCCCCTGGAACTAGTTGAAAAGGGTTTCACCGAACCAATGCCACTGGTAGAAATGGTTTTGTTTTTTTTTTGGTTTTTTTTTGTAGAGTTTGGTCAATAACCATATTCTTTTTATATATTGTCCAATAAAGGAAGGACAGGAAATGGTCAGCGTTTTGTGGAATTGATTGACAAATTCAGGATTTATGCGCTATAATCCCAATATTTGGGGAAATTCCACCAACCAGTTCATTTCTGACTCTTTTCTCTCCTTATGCACAAACAGATTTGTTTTGGTATTCCTCTCCTGGTCAGCTGTGCTGCCATGTCATTATGTGCGTTCCAGGCAAACGTACTTTACACCGTGCTGTGATGGAGCCACGGCTCTGAATTCATGAGCTCCAGTATCGGAGAATTTGGGTATATACAAGCAGATCCTGCGATGTGAATACAAAATAATCCAAGACTGATTATGTTGTGTTGTGATCGCCATGGTAACACATTCCACCGGTCCCGGGCCCGGGATGGAGGACGGATGAAGTCTCTGGATATTTCTTTGCAAACGCCAGGAGAAGCAAACACTCGGGCTGCATCTTCCAGTGACTTGAGTGATGAATCTCGACAGGAAGCCCCGGGAGTCGGTGTGAGAGCGATGCATCCTCGCCTCTCGTGCATCCACACTTTCAAACCCCCCACCCAAAAAAAAAGAACCAGACATCCCCTGAGCGCCGTGTGTGCACGCAACTGTGCAGCCGCGCAACGCGGTTCATCTGGCACATTAATCAAGACCCTCTACTCTGTCTCGCTTTCTCTCTCTCTCTCTCTCTCTCTCTCTCTCTCTCTCTCTCTCTCTGTCCAGGTCAAAGGTCACTGGAGACATTGGTAGACGTTGGGGCAGAGATGATGTCCATGCAGAGTAAGTGCAGAGTCACCGTGCGAGTCGAGGCCCCTTTTTTTTTTCCGAGGGGCAGTCACTCTGCTCTCACGTGTGTCATCCGCATGAGTTGTAATCACACGCCCTGTCACTGCCGTCACACTCTGCTGAGCTGCTGATACACATTAAAGCAGAGCAGTGACTCCAAAACAAGGGACAGAGAGAGAGAGAGAGAGAGATGATGTTCTGAGGAGGGACAGCATGGGCAGTAATATATACAGTACACGGTAGTAATATTCTTGGTAATACATTTTTTATATTTTTATAATATTTTGAAATAATTTATTATTATTATTATTATTATTATTATTATTATTATTATTATTATTATTATCACTGATGTAATTTGTGGCATCCTTATGGCGTCCGTGGTTGTTATTTGCTTGGTTTGGGTACCCTAATATTTCCTGTCCCACTTCACTGCCAGTAAAGCGTTTTGAAACTGATGTTGTATATTTCAACACAAATATCCACCAACGCTGAAGAGACAGAGCAATCCCTGTTGTTCATGTTACAACAGTAGACATTCATGGGGCAGGGATGACTATTATCAAAAAAAAAACGACCTGTCCCAAAACAAAAAACAAAGCAAAGGGAACACATTGACAAGCTGCAGGTCGGACGCTGCTTGAAATCCATCTGTCGTGTTTTTTATTTTTATTTTTTGATATTTTGTTCGATGTTTCCCGGTCCCTCCCTCCAGTGAGCGAGGCGGAGAGTGTCGCCAAGGTGGCCGAGTGGCAGCAGACGTACTACGCCTCCGACTCGGGGATCCAGTCCGGGGCCACCACGGCGCGGGAGGAAGAGTGCAGCACGGAGTACAGCACCGGCAAGAAGTACACCCTGTCCCAGAGCGTCGCCGGGGCCGCCGGTGCCTCCGGGGCCGGTGCCAGCGGCGGGGCCGGTGGGGGCGGGGACGCCGGGGCGGGCGGGGTGGACAGCCCCACAGGTGAGAGGACGGGGGCTTGCTTTGCTTGGCGTGTGTTGCTTGTTTGTTTTTTTTCGCCGTCTCTGCCCTCTTGTCCGTCCGATCCGTCTTTCTCTGTCTCGCTGCTTCTCTCTCTTTCTCTCTGGTGCTGTCGCCCTTTCGACCCGTCAGCCTCCCTCTCCTTTTGGCCAAATGTGAGACGTTCGGTCCCTCGCTATTACTCCGGAAGTTATTTCTCTCTCTCTCTCTGTCTCTATCTCTCTCTCGACTCGGCTCTCCTCCTCTCTCTCAGCCCGTCTCTTTTTGCTTGGTCCTCGGGGGCAGACAAAGATCTACAGTGACTCAGTCAAACCCTTGACCTCAGTGACTCTGTCAGTGTCGCCATGGAAACACAAAACTCCATCTCTATTTCCACCTCTCTCTCTCTCTCTCTTTCTCTCTTTCTTTCTTTCTTTCTTTCTTTCTTTCTTTCTTTCACAAACACTGCCGGGATACACACCTGTACACAGGTGTGTACACAATCCAAGCAACCAAGACCAAAAAATGTGCCACCTGGAGCTGAAAATGGTGAGCGGCACCGCAGAAGCACCGTTTTTTTTTTTTCCCCACAAAGAGCCTTCCAGAGCCAGGTTCTTTAAAGAACCGTGCCTTTAAAATCTATTTGACCAACGAACGAGGGAGTCATTGTCATCGATTTCTACTCAGCCGTTTAATTGGGTAATTTACCATATTGAAGAAAATATATTGGCTAGTCCAAAAGCTCGAATAAGAGACAAGAACTGAACAGTGTCGAGCAGCCACAGAAACCTCCACACACCTGCACTCCCCCTCTGGTGCCAAAACGCTGTCTCTGCCTTTTTCCAAACCCACGATTTGTCGGTTGACGCCTCTCCCTGATCTCACAGAGGACTTTTTGTTGGTCTATTGTGGTCAAATCCGGTGCTGTAATAAGTGGATCACCTCTCGACCGGGAGCCCTTTGCCGTTCTGTGCAAACATTTCTTTGCAGATCTCAAGTGGCAGCTGCCGTTACAGAGGGCGCTCTTTGGGTGTCGGTCAATTGGCAGCACTCAATGCGGAGCCGGACACCCACAAAGGTGCCTCGAACCTGTGGACCTGCGCGCCAGAAAGAAAGCCTCAAACAACGCCATATGCAGCGGCGTACTGGAGTATCGAACAGGTTGTGTGTCCGCTCTTGAGTATGCCTTTTAGACTCGCCTCCTTTAAGTCTTGGAGCTGACTCAAACCAATTGACTGCTGCACCAAAAACCCGGTTACACCCGCTAACATCCGGCATTTGGCGCCAGCGGGAAAGGAAAAACGGCTCCACAGCCAATCGGCTCTGATGTGAACAGGACACCCGGGTCGACCCGCTAATTTTCACGTTGAGGTTCCGGACACTGGAGCATAAATAAACAGGATTATCACGAGGGATTCGATTATTTTGAACGCCTGGAAGTGCTTTGTTTTTCAAGTTTTACAGTTTTATGTCGTTGTTTGTTTAAGTTGCTGCCTCCTCTACTGTTTTGTTCCCAATCGCAGTGGAACCATGACACGCCCCTTTTCCCCCGCGTTGGCGAAGTCGAACTTGACACACCAGAAAGCAAATCGGCATTTCTCCTGGCAACGGGAAAGTTGTCAACCGCCTTTTTTAGAGGGTTGGCCGCGATGAAAACGGTATCAGACTTGTGAAATTTCGGTCCGGGACGTGACTCCTCCTCTCTGGGTGATAACGCAGAGGGTGGTCTTCACTACAACTCTGATCCAACCCCAGGCATTCATCTTGGCTCAACCTAATGCAGGGATATCAAGTTCTTTCTTTTTTTTCCTATTGTTCTCAGCCTTACAAAGCATTAAAAAAAGCTGGAAGTCTGTGGGGAATGAAGCAGAAAGGGCACATTAGCTCCGATTCATTACACAGAAGTGGATCCCTGCCTTTCTCCGCTTCGGCAGAAGTCATTGCACCTCTTAAAACCACCTTCCAAGAGAGTGAAAGCAATGCATACATCACTGTCACATGACTCGTTTGCTGTAAAAGATGCACCGTTTCTAAATTACTTATTCTGGCTTTCAGAAACCTTTTACGCTCCTTTATTGCCATAAAGATCTGGGGGTGGGGAAAAAAAATGTCGTAACAATCTCTCTCTGGGGGTTGTGCGCTCTCTTGCACCCAGAACATATCCTGCACTTTCTGCCTCAGAGAAATGCTCTTTAAGATAATGTCTCCTAGGACGCTCCCAGAGACCCGCCCCGCACAAAGGGGGAGGACGACAGGGTCGATTGCCACACTTGGTCTGCGGGCGGTCGGCGTGTCAAAGCGTCACCCGGGACAGCTCTACGGACGTGAGCCCAAACCCCAAATATCCTCCAGGAGGAAGACCGGGATGAAGACCAGAGTTCGAAGGGCGGACGGAGGTTCGGACTCTGCACCGAGCACCTCCTTCGGAAAGGTAGTCGCCAAACGTGACACCTTCATCGCCCAAATACGGAATTGGCTCTATAATGACTTCTCTATGGGGAAAATGAAGACGTTTTTTTTTTTGGATATACAGTCGCGATCCCTTTCATAACATGTTCAACGCGGGCTTTTCAGACGTGTGCTTCTTACGTAGGATCAATTCCCTAACGGCACACGCTCCATCAATTTCGGTTCCTATTGCCGACACCGCCATGATACGCGCCCGTACTGGGTAGACGCTGACCAGCTGGCTGGCTTGAATCGAGGGTTTGAGGAGTCCTTATGTTGGTTGATGGACGATAATTGAAGGAAACTCACGAGGAACTCACAAGAAGCGGACAACAAACACAGTCAGCTGCACCTGTCGAAAGGGGAAACGACTCCTTCCGGCCGAAATCAATGGTGAAACGCAGACTTTGGCTCCACCCACGGAGAAATCACTTTGGTTCGCGCGGTCGTCCGTTTTCGGGCGGTGACGACGTCCGACTTCCGGCGTCAATAGGTGAGGCTGCGAACGTTGCCAGGAGGTGGGGAAAGGGGAAACGCGCATCGGCGAACACCTCTCCGAGCGGCTCTCACCGGACACGTTTATTACAGCCTGACTGATCGCCGGGGTTCAGTCAAAACATGACGAGATCCCGTCGTTTTCACACTCGACGGCTTCATTGACGAAATCAATTGGAAGACACAGACGAAATAATTATCATGTTCGCTGCACTCGTCAAATGAAGTTGTTACTCACATGATTAAATACGTTTGGGGACTTAATGGGATTTTTTTTTTCTTTCTCGCATAAATCATTTCTCTCTACCACACACACACACACACACACACACCCACGCTGTCTGACTGAATTTTGACCCCCTTTAATATTTGTTTACTGCTGAAGCCCCAAAGGCCGCCTGCCTGTGTGTGTGTTTGAACTGTCTGCCTCATGCACACACACATGCACGTCACTAGACCTTGTGATGTGCATGTTCCAATTTCCCTTCCAGACATCTCCATAATTCTCTTTCTCGCTCGCTCTCTCTCTCTCTTTCCTCTCTATCCTTCTAACCTTCTCCCTCTCTCGTTTTCATCTCGAGAACATGAAAGTGAAACACGACTTAAAGAAGCAAAACCATCTACGCCGCCGGTCGCGAGCCGCCCCACCACAGACTTTAGAAAACAAAAACGACATGGTGTCTGTGACAGCACCCGAGGCGAGTTTAAGCCTGGAGCTTGGGCTTACGCTTGCCTATATCTTGGCGGCAAAGGGAGCCGGAACTTTCTAAACTTGGTAAGTAAGGCCCGACCTCCAGACAGTCGGAGGAATAGGGAGACACGTCCAGCTTGCTTGAACACGAACAAGAGACCCATCAATCGAGGCAATTTTTCCCCCAAAATACTGTATACACACCTCCTTAAGCATTCATATCTTCTTAATGGAACAATTCATTTCCGAGGCACCCAGTGGAAGAAGTGAGCCCTAAAGTCTTCTTCATCCTTAATGTCCTTCTTTTTTCCATTGTCTTGCAGTCAATTAAGGGTTTTCCGGATCAACATCTAGTGGCCATTAGCTCAACTGCACTTTCTCTGTCTTGCTTTAAAGCAGCACAATACGTTTTTTTTTAATCTTAAAATAACAGCTTCAAAATAATTTTGATGCTACACTTCCTTGTAATATGGAGAATGCCACCCCTTTTATTCCCACCCACCCTCCCTAACACCTGTCTTATCACTATGTAACTTCTGTGTTGGGGTTCGAAACTGCGGGCAAAGTTCGTCACGCTTTACGGCACTACGTGACTCCCTCGATGTTTGATTGGACAATATGTCCGGTAATAATGCTCGTACAAAACGTAGCTGCTCCACCTCCCCGACGGCGCAGGCGAGACGGTGCCAGTGGTGCGCCCGGCACCCGTGCCTCAGCCATCGCACGCCAGCCCTCGCTTTCATTGCGCCCTGGGGTTTGTTTCACCGTCTGACTCTTGCGTGCGAGCCGATCTGGCCGGCCGAGCACATCTGGTACCTACACCGGTAGCTGGAGGCCGATCCCCGGAGCCTCTCCCCCCGCCCGGCTTCGGGAAGCTGCGAGGTCCGTGCAAGGGACACTGTAACCTAGGTGTACATTATATCTGTCTTTCTAGCATAGACTTCTAGCATAACAAATTAATTAACGTGTTAAATTCACGTTGCGAAATTAACACTTATTTTGCAACATGAAATTTGTCCAGTGAAATTAAAGTTATTTTTGGACACCGGATCCGAGTTTTATGACAGTGCTGTAAAAATGCATTTGCACTCAGAAACTGTAGTGGGGTCGGATCCCAAAAGTTCCATAGTGCTGCTTTAACTCTCTTTTATTCCCTCTCTCTCTCTCTCTCGCTCTCTCTCGCTCCTTCTCTCTCTCTGTTCATGCACCAGTTGTCACATCCTGGCTAACTACAGTAAGGTCAAGTTTGTGCAGGAAGTCAACTTTATTTTTCAAAAAAAGTGTAATATTTCTCCATTCTCTCTATTTGTGGTCCGCCTTCCACATGCCACCCAACTGGCGTTTTCAGGGCCCTCCGGCACAGAGATACAGACGATGCGGTTGCAAACACACTTGTTTTATTGTGGAGAGTGGGCCAGGTGGAACAAGGATGACAAGTCACAACAAGAGTTCCTCTCCTCTGTGTGTGTGTGGAGATGAAGTTGTTACCTGTTTCTCGTTGATTAGTCCAAGACCCGAGCCCAAGACCAGTGTAGCAGCTCAAACCACACTATCACCACACCACACTCTTCTTTCTGTCTCCTTAATTGTTTCTCTGTCTGCCCCCCCCTGTGCAGACCTGGACCTGCAGTACTCCTTAACTAGGACCCAGCGTGTCAGAGCTGCCATGTTCCCGGAGACCCTGGTGGAGGGGGAGGCGGCCATGCCCGTCCAATCAGATCCGTCACAACAGAGCAACGTGCAGCGCTTGGCCGAGCCCTCGCAGCTGCTGAAGACGGCCATCGTGCACCTGATCAACTACCAGGACGACGCCGAACTGGCCACCAGGGCGGTGCCAGAGCTCACCAAGCTGCTGTCCGACGACGACCTGGTACGATATTCATCTATCTATACCCCATCCATCCATCCATCAGTCTATCCATCCATTTATCTATCTTTGTGTCCATCTGTCCGTCCACCCCAGGTCGTGGTGAACAAGGCGGCCATGATAGTGAACCAGCTGACCAGGAAGGAGGCGAGCCGCAGGGTCCTGGTCCAGTCTCCTGCCATGGTCGCTGCCGTGGTGCGCGCCATGACAACGGCGGTCGACATGGAGACGGCCCGGTGTGCGGCCAGCGTCCTCCACAGTCTGTCCCACCAGAAGGAGGGACTGATGGCCATCTTCAAGTCTGGAGGGATACCGGCCCTGGTCCGCATGCTGAGGTAGTTATATGATATACATGACGATGGATCGATGGATACTACTTCTCGATATTCTCTGCAACTCTTCAGCCTCCAGTTTCTTTCCGAAGCCTCACAGTTTTCTCTGGGAGAAGGTTTTCTATTCTGTAAACACACAAACCGATCACTGCCTCCCTGCCTCGGCCATGGTGAACGCCAGACCATTTTGGTCTGGTGGACACAGAGTCTGTCAGGCACATCGCAGGGAAAAGCCTTGATTGATACAGTGGAAAAGGCAGAGATTTTGTGTTTTCAAGTCTGCGAGTTCACCAGGATGGTTTGGCATGAAGATGAAGTAAACTGAGAGGGAAAGATTGATTCCAGGGGGCTTCTGGGTTCCTGATAATGCATTTGGCTCCACACCCTCTCACTGTAGGAGGCATTTGATTTCTCCAGAGTTCCAAATATAATCAAGAAATGCTTAGTGAGCGCCTTACTACCATTTGGCAGCAGTTTGCTGGGTTCCCTGGCTGGAAATGCTCCAACTTCTACCAATTTCATGGCTGATATGACAGCTATCTTTAACAAAGATGAAAGAAGCAATACTAACTAGCGCAAGAGAAGCCTGTTGCATGCCGGGGAAGCTGACATGACGTACCCTTAAAGAAGGAATCCGCTAACTGCTTATACAACCCCGTGCAGATGTTCTGTTTTCTTTCTTTCGATCTGGCTAACAAGCAGCGCTTCCAGATGTGGTGCATGCAATGTCGAGGACACTTCACAGGATTCACTGGCGTCAGAATGAAAACTGAGATGACCCACAAACTTCTACTTTGGGTGATGAATCCATGCTGTTTGGAGTCTTTCGTTTTGCCATCTTACAATTGATTTTAGGGGAAGTTATGCAAGTGTAGTGTAACTGTGTGAATGTGAAACGGGGCGTTGCTGTAAAAGAGCACGCATTCTCAGCCAACCTACCCTGTATAAATATAGGGCTGAACTACTAAAGATACAAGAGCTTTGAGATACATGAATGAAAACACTCTCCTACATTGAACTGATCTGACCTGGGTCCGAATCGGCACTTTTAGTAGCGTGACATTACAGCCTATTAAAGGGATGTTCCGAAACGAGGACGACTAAGCGAACACCGCAAAGCTGAGGTTTTGGTAGCGGACGCATGGCTGCCTTAACGCAGCGTCTGTGAGGTTTGGAGCAAACAAGCTGACGTTGAGCTGTGTTTGAGCAAGCTGTGGGTTTTAGCCCCACATTCAAGCCTGGCTGCTTCCCCCAGACCAACTTCAGGCACAAGAGAATATAATTAATCCCTGAGACCGAGGTTTGACAGAGGAGGCATAATTCACAGTTATAATTGATTCAGGAGCTTAATTCAGATCCAAAATGAAAGGAAATGGAATTAAAAAACAAAAAAAAAAACCCTCAGTGAGCTTCAAAGAGAACTGGCAGGCTTCTGTGTGTGTAGACCGTGGACGTGTGTGTGTGTGTGTGTGTGTGTGTGTGACATTTATTAATGCTATTATCCCACTTCCTTTCTCCGAACCCACCTCATTACCTGCCCCTCTCTCTCTCTCTCCCTCTCTCTCTCTCTGTCTCTATCACTTCTCTCTCAGCCTCCACCTTCCCACTGCTTCCCCTTTGTCACCACTTATCTGTTTATCACTGTATTTATTTTTCTTTCTGAAGCATCCCTCCTCCTCTCTTGCCACTCCTCTATCTTTCTCTGGTGGGTTTGTCAGTGGGATGGATATACTCCCAATCCACGTGTGTGTGTGTGTGTGTGTGTGTGTGTGTGTGTGTGTGTGTGTGTGTGTGTGTGTGTGTGTGTGTGTGTGTGTGTGTGTGTGTGTGTGTGTGTGTGTGTGTGTGTGTGTGTGTGTGTGAAATAGCTCCCAGTCCTGGTGTACCTCCCTCAAACTAACCCAAACCGCAGAGGTCCCCTGAGCTGCCAAAACCCGACCGCCGGATCTCCTCCCCCATAAAGACAAGATCAGATACTCAAAAACACGGGGGAAAGGTGCGGCAGAGGAATGCGGTCCACGCGGGTCCATCACTGTTTCTCTTTCCAGTGTTATATTTAAATGTCTTTATTTCCGTCTCTTCCAGTGTCTCCCTCTCCCTCTCTCTCTCTCCCTCTCTCTCGCCCACATTTTCCGCCTGACAAACAGTCTTCAGGCTGTCTCACACCAGAACACGCCTAATTTCCACAAACGTACCTCCTGCATGAAAACTCACACACACACCTGCTTCAGGTGCAAATTTTACGCATCTTTGTGAAGTGGATGTTGCGATGACATCATCCGTCTTTTATTTAGGAAATGGTAAATACGGTGACTCCATCCTACCCTGCTGCTCAAAGGCAATAGCAGCGGTTTTTCAAGTGAGAATGTGTGCAGACACACAAGCTCCTTGCGTCAACGAAAGACAGAGAGCTGCTAAAGTGGATAATTTTTCACTGGATAACTTCATTTTATTGTTAAGTGAAGACAAAAATTAAATTTGCAGTTTGGTGGCTGGATCAGTGTCTTCTCCTACTCAGCACAGATGTTCTGCCATTTGGCTTAACCCACACTACGCTTCGTCTGCTAGAGGTTTGTTTTCCCAGACAGAAGCCCTCAAACGACAAAGTTGCTCAGAATGTTTTGCTGGCCACACGAAAGTTCTGCTCTCGCGTGCAGGCTTCCATAGAAACGCAGGAATCCTGGCTTAAATTTGTAATATGTCTTGGTAATCAGTTCTTGGAATCAGTTCTAGTAAAATTCATTGCATTGGAAATGCAGGGCTGCGGGGAGCGCCAGCAGGTGCTTTCCAGGGTCCCTTGGAGGCTGCATGCTCTCATGGGTGTGGGTTGGGGTGCGGGACACCATCCGGGTGTCCTGCGCCAAGCAGGGCTTGTAGCCGGGTGGGGCATCTGGCCGGTTGCAGTATGGCGCTCCTCGCCACACCCTCGTTGGTGGGTGTGGGGGCTCGCCTGCGGGGCGGGCGGTTCTGGTGGGGTGTCGTTCTGTCTGCGCGGTACCTGGCCCTGGCCTGTGGTCCGTGCCTGCCGTCTTTGCCTGGCGTCTCTTCACGCTCTCTGGGACTGCTTTATGCTCGACGGGCTCCAGGCTTCCCTGGGGGCTGGAGCGTCTTCTGTGACTGCAGGGCGGGGTGCTCGGAGCTTTCTAGCCGTCGGGGAGTGTCTATACGGCTGCGGGACTCAGGTTTGGCTGCGGGACCTTTCCCACTGCTTGGAGGCGCTACGATATAATTCCGACCTCATACACCAGAAATACTTTGGGTTGGCTGGGACAAGTGCCGTACACTCACCGGTGGACACACAAACACACACACATGCACAGGTGGACTCATCACAGGCACACACACACACACACATCACCAACACCTGCTTTGAACACACCCCCAACACCCTCCTGATTACCTTCCTCTCCTTTTCTCCCTCATTTACTGCCATAACTGTGACAAGAAGAGGCCACGTGCCAAGTGCTTTTTCAATTTTCTTGAAAGAAGTTGCATTGCAGGTTGAGAAGTTGAACTCCACCTGTAGACTAACTCTGTCCTAGATGCAATGGAACAAATACTCTGTGTTGTATGTCCAGCATGCTGACAGCACAGGTTGAAAAGAAAGAAAGAGACGTGTCCTCGTGTGAAACGGCTTTTACCCTAACTCTCTTCCACCCTGGCTGAATGTACTGTATCTTAAAGATGCAATAAGTCATATTTTATTCACTCATTGACCATGATACACAGCCAAGGTGTGCAAATGTCGTTGATCAGTGCCAGTCAGTCCACTGTTACCCCAATGGTTGCTGAGATTCCGAGCTCTCCCCCTGAACTACATGTTTCATATCCCCGAATGGTTTCATTATAGTTTGTGCCGCATGGACGAACATTCAGCGAGCAAGTCACCGGCATTTCAAAACCCAATCGTCCAATTGTAACAGTTGTGCTTTTAAACCGTAATTTCTAATCTCTTTCTCTTCCCCTCTCTCCACCTCGCTTTCCTTCTCTTTCTCTGTCTCTCCCCTTCCTTGGGTCCATTCCTCTCTCTGTGTCTCTTTCCCCAGCTCCCCGGTGGAGTCGGTCTTATTCTACGCCATTACTACACTGCATAACCTGCTCCTCCACCAGGAGGGGGCCAAGATGGCCGTCCGCCTGGCCGACGGCCTGCAGAGGATGGTTCCCCTGCTGAAGAAGAGCAACCCAAAGTTTCTGGCCATCACCACCGACTGTCTGCAGCTCCTTTCATACGGCAACCAGGAGAGCAAGGTGAGGGGGAGAGGAGGGGCGCAATGATTTAGTAGTCCGCCCGTCCGGCAGGACGAGCAGCCTGGCCTAGACCTCCCTTTCCCTGGCCACTTCGTCCAGGAGGACCCTCGGCGTTCCCTGAGCAGTTTCTCTCCAGTTAAGAAGATAACATCCCTGGGTCTTCCCCGATGTCTCCACCCAGTTAGTCCGGGGCGTCCTTACCGGATGCCCGGACCACCCTAACAGGCTCCTCTAGATGAGAAGGTGCTCAGCCCCGGGTGCCTCCTGGATCACTGGGCTCCCCACCCTGTCACAGAGACTGAGCCCAGCCGCCACGCCGAGAAAACTCATTTTCTTCTGCTTGTATCTGTCATCTCGATTCTTTTGGTCACGACCCAAAGCGTGTAACCACCGGTGAGAGCGGGATTTGATGTCAACCAGTAAATTTAGAGTTCTGCCTTATGGCTCAGCTCCCTTTTCTTTCTACCCTCACTCACAAATTAGACCCAGAGATGCCCGAACTTCTCCAATTGGGGCAGTTTCCCGATGGCTGTGTCCATCGGTGTGTGAATGACTGTAAGTGGCTGTGGGCAAAAGCAATGACCAGAATCATTATGAGGCTTGGTGCACTTCAGTACAGACCATAAGCGTAAAAAAAATAAAAAGCTTGACAGTCCAACAAAAGGAGAATAAAAATAAAATAAAATGGTATAAAAATATACTATTCTAAATTAAATTCAAATGGACAATATATAAAACAGAAATAGTCGCATATTTAAGATATATAAATATACAAATGCGATACAATGCATAGCATACATTACTGTCATGGTTTAGGTAAAAAATTATAAATTATAATATGAATTATGATTATGTGCTAACTATTTTATTACAGGTACATTGTTATTTCACGTACATTATTGCACAAGATGTAATAAAATATGTAATAAAAAAAAGCTCAACAAGAAAAATCGCTTAAAAAATTGCTTGCAACTGGGAAGACAGACTACATCACTGCTATGTTTAATTGAAAATCAATTTTCTAGACTTATCGCTGGAACCCAGGCAAATGCACAGTATTCTGTTTTCTGTAACGTTGAGCCCGTGGTTAACACACACACACACACACACACACACACACACACACACACACACACACACACACACACACACACACACACATAAACTGTGCAAATCAGGCAGGTTGTGAGAAAAGCAGGTGCAAATCAAGCACACTAAAAACCCTCCACCCAACCCCAGAGCGATTGGGAAGCTCAGCGCCATCGACGTGCACATTGGATCGCGGGCTCCCGCGGCGACGGCTATGACCCGCGGCGGGACCGAATGGAGGGTCTGCTTCAGAGCGGGGGCCGTTCATCAGAGCGGGGGCCGTTCATATGGCTGGGGGCCGTTCATCAGCAGACTGCGCTTGTGAACGCTGCTCTCCTGTCCGTCACCACCTACCAGTGTGCATCAGGGTGTGGTGGTGGAGGCGGTGGTGGAGGCGGGGCCGACACACCCAGGGAGGAGGGAACGGGGGAATTCTGATGCATTTTGGGACCTCACAGAAATGGAAAGTTATGGATGATTTTTTCACATCCGCCTTCTACACCTTTATTGGGTTCTACCCCTTCATCTCTCCTGATGTATCGCTCCGTCGCTCCTCGTCCCTCTCGCCATCTCGCTTCACTTCTCTCTCCTCATCCCTCTCCCTCCTCACACCTCTCTCCATCTCTCTCTCCTCATCCCCCTCTCTGTCTCTCTTCATCTCTCTCCTCATCTTTTTCTACTCATCCCACTCTCTGTCTCCCCCTCTCCTCATCCCTCTCTCCATTTCTCTTCACCCCTCTCCCCATACCTCTCTCCATCTCTCTGTCCTCATCCCTCTCTCTATCTCTCCTCACCCCTCTCCTCACCTGTCTCTCCAGCTCCCTCTCTCCTGATCCCCCTCTCCATCTCTATTCATCCCCCCTACTCACCCCTCTCTCCATCTCTCTCCTCAGCCCTCTCTCTACCTTCCCCTTTCCATTTCTCTTCACCCCTCTCCTCGTCCCTTTCTCCATCTCTCTCTCCTCATCCCTCTCTCTATCTCTCCTCACTTCTCTCTCCTCCTCCCTCTCTCCTGAACCGTCTCGCTATCTCTCTCTCCTCAGCCCTCTCCATCTCTCTTCACCCCTCTCTCTTCACCTGTCTCCTCAGCCCTCTCCATCTCTCTTCACCCCTCTCTCCTCATCACTCTCTCTACCTCCCCCTCTCCATCTCTCTCTATCTCTCCTCATCTCTCTCTCTCCTCCATCTCCACCCCTCTCCTCATCTCTCTTCACCCCTCTCGTCAGCCCTCTCCATCTCTCTTCACCCCTCTCTCCTCATCTCTCTCCCCCCACCCCTCTCTGTCCCGCTCTGCCCCCTCTCCACCTCCTTCTCTTCTCATCCCTCTCTCCACCTCCCTCTCTCCTCATCCCTCTCCATCTCCCCTCAAAACTCTCCTCAGTTCTCTCCCCACTTCCCTAACTCCATCTCTCCATCTCTCTTCATCCCTCTCTCCACCACCCTCTCGCATGCCTCTCTGTCTCCCTCTCTCCAGCTACATCTCTCCGTCTCCCTCTCCCCACATCCCTCTCTCTTGTTCCTTCTCTTCATCTCCATGTCTCCTCATCCCTCTCTCCTTCCCTCCCTGTTCCCCGCTACACCTTCATGTGTCCTCATCCCTCTCTCCTTAACCATCGCTCTATCTGTTCTCCTCATCTCTCTCTCTCTCTCTCTCTCTTTCTCTCTCTCCTGCTCTCTCTCTCTCTCTCTCTCTCTGCCTGGGAAACTAAGCCATACTTTGAAGCCATCTGTGTTATTTTCACTCCTAACCGTTCCTTCTTCCCTCCTTTTTCCTGTCAGCTGATCATTCTGGCCAACGGGGGTCCAGATGGCCTCGTCTTCATCATGAGGAACTACAACTATGAGAAGCTGCTTTGGACCACCAGCCGTGTGCTCAAGGTGCTGTCGGTCTGCCCGAGCAACAAGCCGGCCATAGTGGAGGCTGGTATGTGGATTAATAATGGATATTTTGATATTATATTTAAAAAAAAAATCTGAATAGGTCATAGGAGGTCCAGTGTGCATGTAGTGATGAAGGTGTGTGTCTGCAGGGGGCATGCAGGCTTTGGGCCAACACCTGACGGGTTCCAGTCAGCGTCTGATCCAGAACTGTCTCTGGACGCTCCGCAACCTGTCTGACGCCGCAACCAAACAGGTACTGATTAAAATACTGATAGCACGGATAGCACTGATAGCACTGTGTAACAATTCTTTCGTGGGGTAGGAGATGGACCAGGCGGTAGGCGGAACGGAAAACCAGTCTTTGCTGGAAGTTTATTGTAAGACAAGCCAAGATGTTTGTCTTTTCAGAACAACATATAAGTAAGCGGCTTAGTATGCAGTCTGGAGTGGCGGCCCAGCCTCGCTGTCAGGAGAGAGGGAGTGAGGTGAAAAATACAGCAGCTTTTAAATACTCATAATTACCTCAATCTTCTGCAGCTGCGGCCCGCTCAGCCGACAACTAACTCCCGCCCTCTCTCTCCCCGGAGCCACAGAGCAAGTCAGCAACCAGCATCTTAGCCCCCGGCCCATGGATCACTTTGAACTTAACAGACTGTAAAGCCAGATGCCACTGTGTGATCCAGGCGTTGGCATCCTTTATGTGGTGAAGCCAATGGAGCCGGGCGTGGTCTGAATAGAGGGTGAATGAGCACCACAGGAGGTTATAGCTTCGAACACTGGTCGCCCACTCGACTGCCAGGGATTCCTTCTCCACTGTGCTATACTTTGTCTCCCGCTGGGAGAGCTTCCTGATGCTGACGTACAGCACCGTGTGTTGGGCCCTGTCCACCTCCCGGGTCAAAACAGCGCCCAACCCTCCATGCGAGGCGTCTGTCTGCACGCCAAAAGGGAGAGAAAAGTTAGGTGCATGGAGCACTGGCTCCCCACAGAGGACCTGTTTAACCCTCTCAGACGCCAGCTAGCACGGCCCCATCCACTGGACCGGATCTGAGGCAGCCTTCCCGGTGAGGTCTGTTAGGGGGCCGGTCAGCGCTGAAAAGTTTAAAATAAAGCACCTGTAATAGCCTTCCATCCCCAAAAATCTCCTCACCATTTTTTTTGTCTTTGGCCTCGGGCAGGCTGGAATTGCCGCTGCCTTGTCTATCTGAAGACACACCTGCCCGTCGCCTAAGTGGTACCCCAGATACCGTTC
>NC_137205.1:27990251-28000251 GCF_960531495.2 Zeus faber | reverse complement strand
CAATGGTTTTAAAGCGCAATAAACACAGATAATATTTGATCTTAATCTCTCGCATTTGTCGGGGACACTGAATTCTTCCAGGACACCAGCACCAAATTGTTCTGGCGGAAATATTGTATATATAACCCTAACCCTAATATGATGATTAGATGATTAGATGATGATTAGATAAACAGTGCGACGCTCGATGTGTGGAGCACGTGCTCGTCGTGCTATGTGACAAATCCTTGCATTTTTATCGAGCAAAACTTCATCGCGTTTCCTTCCCGCTCGTGATTTTATCTCTTTGTTTTTCCCTGTGATTTTATTGCCACTTGGGGTCGGCCATGTCTCGGTCCTCCCGCTGCCGGAGCCCCAGGGCAGCAGGGGCCGGGCCCAGCGGTTGGCCCCGCACTCGGGCGGACTCTCCGCCCGGGAGAATAGCTGCCGCTGGATCCGTCTTCCGCCGCTGCCGTTAAACCCCCTGTTAGCGCCTCGTTCGCTGAGCTCCCGCTCAAGTTTTCAGCCCCGGCTCCGAGCCGAGGAGGAATCCACTCGACGGGACATGTTGCCGCACTTCAGTCTACAACCCAGGAGCGCGCTGGCCGACACCGGGAAAATGCCGAAATCAAAATTAACATGGCTGAGCGTGAACGCGCGCAACTCTCGGATAAATGTGAAGATTCGGAATCTCGTTCCAGGACGTCGGCACCGTCGGACCCCCCGGGGGGTCGTAATCCTGGCCAGGCGTCGGCCTCCCAACAGCGGGCTGTTGGGACGAGACAGCGGCGCCTCGGATTTGCACGGCGGACGATCATCGGGTTTCTCTGGTCCTCCCTTTCTCCGTTTCCCCCGCGCTTTCTCTCTCCTTTTGTTGTTCACGGCCGCTCCTCTGTGTTTCGACAAGTTCTGCTGGAGGTGGAGTGATCTCCGGCCGGTGATTACGTAGACCCGCCTGTGGTTGTTGTCGTGGGCGGCGGAGATTATCTGTCTATTTCCCAGGCAACCGCTGTTCCGAGGCGGGCCTGTCGCGTTGGAGACGTTCGATACCGTATGTTTGGACGCAGGGGTTTCTTTATACATACAGACGGCAGCTCCCTTCCGTTTCAGGGTCGTCGGGTTTGTCGTCCTGCGACTGTTGCTTGCTCCCTCTTAGCTCACTCAAGAGCATTTATTCTTCCATTTTTATTCTTAATCCGTTTTTGCTTGATAAGTACGTTTCGTCCGTCACAACCCAGACTGGTTAATGTTCCGTGCGGGGCTCCGCGTTTGTTCCGCCTGTGACGTTTTTTGTTTTATTTTCCTTTTTCCCGGCGCGGGAAGGGGACTGGGCATAAACCTTGTACATCTCTGTTGTGTCTGCTCACTCTCCGATGTCAGATATTGAAGTCGTTTGGAGCGCGTCCCATCTCGGCGCCTTCGGCCCATGTCTGATTCCAAGCTTCTGAGCGTCGATGCCAGGGGCTTAAGTCAACGCCCGCAAGGGTGTGGCGTTGATGGACATTGTTCGCGAGGGATCGATTGACCTGTTATTTTTTCAGGGATCCCATTTATCCTCCATCATCCTGATGCGCGGCCACCAAAGCCAGGGGCGTGGCCGCTATGTGCCGCCGTACACTCGGGATTGCCCTGCATGATTCCCGGTCCAATAGCGCCGCAGGGTCACCGTGGTTAAGGCTATTATTCGGGACAACGATTTTTATGTTTCACTGACTAACGCCACACCGGAACTCGGGGTATAATGCCGTTCAATGCCGTTTTTGATCATACGATTGACCGATCTGGTACAACAGAGCCGAGAGAACAGAGGCCGGCTTCGGAGGACCTTAGGGAGTCTGCACAAAATGGAGGTCTTGATCGATCTCTGGAGATTGATGAGCCCACAGGGGTCAAAGCTTTCTTGTTTGTTTTTTTTGTTTTTTCTCTCTGGTGGACACAAAACCTTTTCAAGAATTGATTTTTATTTTCCCTTCCAAAACCTCACTTCATGGTAGCGGGAATGCCATCCCTCTTACCTATAACCCTCACCTCACAACCATAAAGCTGTACTGGGTTTCGGCATCTCCGTCCTCCACCGCCCGGGGGCCCCCGGGTGGCGCTTCAACTCGTCTTTACTTCACAATGACGTGTACGGGGCACGGCTAGATTTCAATAGCGACACGGTTGCTGACCCAAGGATTTTTTTTTATGGGGTGGGGTCAAGGGGTTCGTCAGAAGTAACGCCACCGTATATGCATCCACTCCAAGCAAAAACGCGGCCACTAAAAATGACAGGATCTTGGGACGAGGTTGGCTGCTCTGGATGCAGCTCTCCAGCGCAGCCACAGCGAGAACCGGCGAGAAAAGAGATGAAGGCTCGAGGAGGACGAGACAGAATGACTGTTTTGGCAGCCCTGGCCCGAGTCGTTTCCTGGCGTTACGACTCAGAGCTGAAAAGCAAGCCGCTGACATTACAACGGTCGGGTCAATGGTGCGACGCCGTCGGAACCTATTAAAGGAAACGGTACATCCCGTTCTTTGTGCGCGCGCCTCTATGGCTCTGGGATTAACCGCGATGAAACCAGGGGTGCCGAGTTCTTAGCTGACGTCCAAATCTCTCGTCTCTCAGTTGATGAGGCGGTGACGCTGGACTCCCCCCAGACTTGAGGTGAGTCGGAGGAAGCGGTTTGGGAAAATGCGAAAGGGTAAATCACCAGGTTTCAATGGCATTCCCCCTGAAGTTTATTTGACCCCCTAACCCCTCCCTTTTGATCTGATCTGACCCTATTCCCTTGAAAAAGGTGTTTTCCCTACAGATGTAAACATTGCCATTATACCCCTACTACTAAAGAAGAATAAAGACCCCACCCACCGTGCTAGCTATAGGCCCCTATCATTATTTAGTCCGGATGTCAGAATTGATGCCAAAGCGTTGGCACGGCGCCTCCAAGAGGCCACGACTACACTCGTCCGTTGTGACCAAACTGGTTTCATCAGAACCAGACTTACATCCTGACGTACAGAATCACACGGTGTCAGGAGACCGCTCCGCATCATTGACCGGGGCCTCAGGTATAAGATCACCTGCTGCTGCGCTGTCGCTGGATGCCATGAAGGCTTTTGATCGCCCGGAGCGCTCATATTTATGGTCTGTGCTCGCTGCTGGTCACGACCGGCAAAGCCTCGCCTCCCCCCTTCGATGTCGCCAGGTTCGATGTCGCCAGGGGCTCTGGGCAAGGGCTGCCCCCTCAGTCCGTGACTGTTCCCTCGAGCCCCTGGCCCAGACAGGGCGCCGGTCCCATCTGGTCCTCCCCTATTTCGGTCAATGGGACACATCACCACATCTCTTTGTATGCGGACGATGTGCTTCTGTTTGCCGACGACGCTCCTGGTTTGATCCCCAACCTGTACATTTTTTTGACTGTTTTTGCAAAATCTCTGGTTACGAAATGAATTGGACTAACCTATTTAGGTACCTGTTGAAATCTTCCCTTCTCTATTGGCCACGACAAAACTGAACTTCGGGGCTTTTTTCAGGAAGGTCTCTCGCAAATCCGGAAAGATGGCCATCCCCACCCAACTCTCGCCGAGCCCGTGTCTCCCCGGTTAAAATGGACGTTCTCCCAAGAATACATTTTGTTCCTTCCATGCTCCCGCCTTCTCCTCCTACCCCTTCCTGGCGAAAGCTTCGGACGGTCGCCTCTGAGCTCGCTTGCCCGGGCAGGCGCCTAAGTCTCGGGCCTGCCGCGATACAGCGCCAGAGATTGGCTGGTGGGCCTTCGCGCTGCGACCGCCTGCCTCCTGGTTCAACCCAGACGTCGCCGTTTGTCGGCGGACAGCGGAGGGACGCTCGATCCACCTTTTACAATTACGAGGCCGACCGTTCCGCCGCTCAGTGCGAACGGCGCTCTGGCCCCATCGTCTCCCAGCGGGTTGCGGTGTGGAGGTGGGTGGACGCTGCGTGAAACATTTCCTCCAAGTGGAAGACTCACTCCCCTATACTTAACACTGGTGGGCTCCCCCCCCTGGGGCCCTTCCCATAAGATTTCACAGATGGAGCAATAGGGGCAGTGAGGGGATCCATTACCTGGGCGATGTCTGTGGTGATGAGGGGTTGTGTACCTTTCAGGAATCATGTAATAAATTTGATTTGCCAGGCAGCACTTTTTTCTTTTATTTACAGCCGAGGGCTGCCATAAAAAAACAGTGGCGTTCCATGGCATTCCTCACTATCTCCCCATCCTCTGCACAAGGTAATAAATGGCATTAGGGGCACAAGGGGTTTGATTTCCTCGGTATACAGATTTATTTTCGGAAAAAAAAACCACAAACCAACACCAACATATTTATTAAAATGTTTATACATGGAACCTATTTAACTATTTAACGACACGCAGACGATTTAGCATGAGAATTACCCCAACTGCATGGTGTCGTGTTCGTCGGGCACCTTCTTTCAGGTGATTTGGGAATGCCCGGGTGTGCTCGTTTCCTGGGAAAAGGAAACGAGCTCCACCTTGACATCGGGGACCGCGTCCCCCTCCGCCTGAGGTGCTGATCCTCGATGACCTCCCGCCGCCTCACTGTTCCGCAACCAAAGAATCGCATACGGCCTGACAGTGCGGCAGCGAAAAAGATGAGGGCGACCGGCCCGTAGGCCCGCACATCATCTTCCTCCCCCTCTCTCTCTCTTTCATTCTTGCCATTATGTTTCCCTTGATTTTTGTTTCCTAATAAAGTGCTCAGTGAGTGTATATCCCTCTGGATGCTCAGTAAAACCCAGAGACTGACAGAAAGTTTGTACAGAAAGTAAACGTGAACTATATTTTCTATACAATTTTGGAATTTCAGTCCTACGCTCCCTCAACTTTTGAAATGCTGCTCTGTCTTCTTTGAAGAAGGGCTGTGGCCCGGGCGTCCCGGCGGCTCAACCAGATAAGCACGCACCATGTAGGCAAAGCGGCGTCCGGCGCCCGGGGTCCGAAACCGGCCTGGGGCCATTCCCCCTCTCGACTCCCCTGTTTCCTGTCTCTCTCTTCTGTTCTTTACAATAAATAAAAAAATACCGCCTTCATATTCTGATGGAACAAAATATCAATATATCACTGTAAAACTCAGTAGGCATGATATTTGACATAAGGCTCAGCGCCTGTGTGTGTGGAATCCCCTGTAACACCAAACACTACGTACACTGAGCATCCATGACTGAAACAAACAGAATCCTGCTGTTGACATTGTTTAATAATCCGTGTAAATCTGGAGGGAAGGTGATTTACACAGAGTGGTTTTAAGCCTTTTCTCCGGAGCAGCTCAAGGTGTCTCCGGTGAATTTGAATACGGTACGGATGTGAACTCTGTTTGGGCTCCCCCCGCCCTCGCCCTCCCACGGCCGGGTGTTGTGGTTGACGGTCTTTCGCCGTGACTCACAGCCAGGACGTTGAGAGACAGTCCCAGGGTGATGCGCAGTTTTGTAGTTTCAACTAAGGCTGGTAAAAAATATTTTAAAAAAGATCATAGTTTCTCACGCATTAACCACGTAAAAAAAATCAGAAAAAAAAAAAAAAAAAAGTATAAATAAAATAAAATAAATAAACAAACAAATAAATAAATATGTTAATGAATTAATAAATTCATTAATTAATTGAGTAATTAATTAATTTTCCTATTTATTTATGTATTTGTTTGTTTGTTTGTTTGTTTGTTTTTTTAAGTATTTTAGGTAGAGGTATATAGTATTTTGGTCGTAATGTTCTGCTTTTTACATTTAGTCAGAGACATAACTCAGTCACATCCATCAGGGAAGAACTTTCACCACCGACCAACAGACCTCCCAACAGACTACTTTGGTATATGCTCATATCTTGTCAAAGTAATAATACTTTTATTTGATTGTAATCATCGATCAAATTCTTTAGCGATTCCTTTTCTGATTATTACGGGATACGTTATTTGTTTAGTCTTGGGAGTTTCTTCTTGCAGCAGTTTAGAAATGCAGCTCATGGACCACAAACACCGACCGACGTCTGGGGATGTTTTTCAGAGCGAGAGAAATAGTCAATTTCACTCAGATAATCCCTCCACCTCATCCCTCAATACACAGAGACACTTACACTCCTCTCTCTCTCCCTCTCTCTCTCTCTTTCTCACCTGTCTCTCTCTCCCTCAATCTCTCTCCCTCTCTCTCCCTCTCTCTCATCCTCTCTCTCATCCTCTCTCTCTCATCCTCTCCCTCTCATTCTCTCTCTACCTCTCTCCCTCCCTCTCTCTCTCTCTCAATCTCTCTCTCTCTCCCTCCCTCAATCTCTCTCCCTCTCTCTCTCTCTACCTCTCTCTACCTCTCCCCCCCTCTCTCTCTCATCCTCTCTCTCTCTCTCCCTCAATCTCTCTCTATCTCTCTCTCTCTCCCCCTCTCCCTCTCCCTCTCTCTCCCTCTCTCTACGTTATTTGAGCTATCTATCTGTATGCCTGTCTGTCTGTCTGTCTGTCTGTCTGTCTGTCTGTCTATCTATCTATCTGTCTATCTATCTATCTATCTATCTATCTATCTATCTATCTATCTATCTATCTATCTATCTGTCTATCCTGTCATCCATCCATCCATCCATCTGTCAAAGTGCTTCTTTGCACACACACACACACACACACACACACACACACACACACACACACACACACACAAACACACATCTGTGATGTTCCTGCGCTCTCATTTCCGTGGCTGCATTGAATGACTGAGTGAATGACTGAGCCCATGTGTGTTATTTCTTGTTTTAATTTATTTTTGAAATGTACAACCCTTTTCCTCTCTGAGGTTGACGCTGTTTTCTTAATTCAAGGTGCAATCAGTCATTTGTCTCGCCAAAACGAGCAGATAACAGTGACCAGACCAGAGAGATAATTTTCTATTTTTTTACCAAATAAAATTCTAGACCTCCACTGTCAGGCGCAACGACAGAATGAGCACATACGCTCACACACACACACACACACAACACACACACACATATTCAAATATTCACCATGATGTTCACATAAACATTGATTTAAAATACATTTCCACAGATGCTTTCACAAACATGTTACACACTTGATGTTAACCCGCTCTCTCGCACGCACGCATATCAGCACGCATGCACGCACGCACACACGCACGACCACACACATATGCACATGCATCAACACACACACACGCACACACACACATACACACGCAGGCAGGCATGCACATCAACACGCGCACGCACGCACGCACGCACGCACGCACGCACGCACGCACGCACATCAACACATGCATACACACGCACATACACACACACACACACACACACACACGCACACACATGCACATGCATCAACACACACACACACATGCACGCAGGCATGCACATCAACACACGCACGCATGCACGCACGCACATCAACACGCACACACACACACACACACACACACACACACACACCCATGCGGTAGCAAAGCCCTGTCAGTCCAGGAAGATTATATTAATGAACTGGGTATCTGTGTTTAATGATGTGGAATGGAGGGTGCAGAATGTGACTTTCTATAGGGGCAGAGCAGGCAGGGGGCGAGCGAGCGAGGGAGACAGAGGGGAGCGGGGGGGAGAGAGAGTGGAAGAAACACATTGCAGAGCTTAATGAAAAGAGGACGAAGGGATGAGAGGGAGAGCGGGAGGCAGGGAGGGAGAGATCGAGGGACGCCTCCGGAATGTGAATTATATTCCATCTTTCCTGGCCCGGCTGGCGCTGGAGGGGGGAGAAAGAGGTGGGGAAGGAGAGATAGAGTCACGCCGAGGGATGAAAGAGGGGGAACATTACAAAATCCTGTATATATATTTCGTAATTGGATAAAAAAAAAAAAAAAGGCCTCTTATATTCAATATAATTCCGCTGCTTACGCCGCCGCCGCCGCTGAGCCGCGCCCGCTTATGCGTTTCACGCATTAAAAACACTTTGCGCTCGGAGCTCGTCTCGAGGAGTAGCGCGTCCGTTAAATTTATAAGCACATTTTCACTCCAGTTCCCTTGAGCTCAAGGTGTGTTTTGCTAATATCACCGCCGGAAAAGTTTGTTGTTGTGAAGAACTGAGAGCGTTAAAAAAAATAACCACAAAGACTTTTTCCTCTCGGATGAAGAACTTTATCGAAAATTGTGACTTTGATGCAATAACCGATGTGGATTTATTTACTCGGAGAGGAGCCGTCTTATCATTTGGTGGAAATAGGATATTTGGAGAAGTGGAGACTTTTTTTTTTTTTTATCATGGGTTGGTTCCCCCGTCTGCTTTTTTTTTTTTTTTTTTTATCTGAGCGTTCTTGCGTCATTATCTGACCCGCGCTGGATTCCTGCAGGTTCGATTCCTACATGTTATCAACAAACAGGAAAAAAAAAAGTGCGATGATAGCAGCAATGTGTGGTTCCCTGTGGTTTATCGTTTTTTGGCATTTCAATCATGAGTTTCAGTTTAGCTCAGTTGGCTCATCACCGTAACGTCCCTCCTATGAATAAACCGCGCGGCGTAAGGAAGCAGCTTGTCAGAGAGATTCTATTTTGGGGGTGAAATTCACTAAACCACCACAGAGGGTTTTCAATCCCCGGTGTTTTTTGGGGAAGAACGTCCTTCAAGTGAACTCGCTTGGGGGTTTCCCTTCCGCCGTCGAGCCGCCGCCGAAATGAAATTCTTAGGTTTCTGGGTCAATCCAATGAGCCGACGCCGCGTCCAAATGCACCTTCCACGTTTACGTTTGGAACCAGCACAAATCTTGGGCGTCTTCGCTCTTCTCGGCTTTCCCAAAATGTCAAACTAGATCCCGGGAACATACTGAGCCACGGAATCAAAAGAAAAATGACATTCATTTACAATTTCAATTACAAAAAAATGAAATTAAAATTAATTATATTATATAATTATTAGCTATATATATATATATATATGCAATTATATTCCGTCCCAGCACCCAGTGACCCTGCGACGGTGACGAATCAAACACGATAAAACCTGCAACTGCCCTTGATTTTTCTGTTTTCCCAGAGAGGGTTGGTTGGATTTGGTGTCGTAACTCTTAAAAAGAAAGGGATGCAACACGCGTTTTTCCTCAAATTTGGGAATTGGGATTTTTCAGATGAAACTGTCACGACCGACTTTCGCTGAGACGTGTAAACACAAGGGGGAGTCGTGTTCTGCTGTTGGACTGCTGTTTATTGACGTTTCAAAATATTCTACTTCAATTAAATCAAAGAAAATATACATTGACAATCAACAGCGAGCAGCCTTACAAAATAACACAAAATATTTTAAATCGTAAACATTCTTTGTTGGTAGAAGTTCTGACCTGATGGAGGAAGAGGTGGTGTAAGTCCAGCTCTGCCGCGGCGGGGAAGGGACTCTGCACGAGCCTCCAATAAGAGAGTGAGAGTGCACTTCTCTGTGTTGTAGCCTGCAGCGGAGCCCGCAGCCCTACGTCTGACCTCCCGACGACACACACACACACACACACACACACACACACACACACACACACACACACACACACACACACACACACACACACACACACACACACACACACACACACACACACACACACACACACACACACACACACACACACACACACACGTAGGCACACAATGCCTACGCTCAAGTCCACAGAATGTAAACTAATAAACAGTGGTTGTGACTGTTTATTCGTTTGTAGAGACAGCGACCCCGCTTACAGAGGACCTATTCTGCTCCCGTTTTCCTCCACAAGATAATATTTGGTCTCCGAGGTTCCCAAAACATGTTTATTGACGTTCTTTGGCGGGAGAAGAACACCACTCCGATTATGCGTCCGAGCGGCCGGTACATGCCTCTGAGTCCATTGTGTTCCCGGCGCTCTGTTTGAGTGGGAGGGGCCTCCCTCCCGAGGCCCCACGTTCTGTGAGCCAATGGGGTTTGAGCTTAACTCCGGGCTGCGTTTTATTGACCGGGTAAACCTCCACTCGTTTCACCTCCTCGGCTCACCCACGTCGTTTTCTGGACTCAT
>NC_137205.1:27925251-27980251 GCF_960531495.2 Zeus faber | reverse complement strand
GCAGCGACAGAGCAACGGCAACGTCTGGCCGTCGAGCTTTTCTCCGTCGAGGGTGCGACGCGTGCGACGGGCTTTCGGGCTGAGCTCTGGCGGGGTGCGGGGGCGTGGGGAGACCCGGTTATGCCGGCGGCGGTGTTGGTCACGCGCGTGAGTTTGGCCCCAGTTTGTAACGGATAACATGTTAAGGGAGCCGGTGGAACGGTACAGCAGGACGGGCTCGATGACGCTCTGGCACCGCAACAGGAGGAGATGGGCGGCGAGGCAGAGTCCTTTGAGCTCGCGCGCGACTGATAGTCTCTGGGCGGCTGGGCTTGTGGGCGTCATTAGTATGCCGGTCGACGCGGAGTCTGTTGTCCAGTGTCACTCGGAGGCATTTGAACCTGTCAACCGCATCAACTGTTTGTGTCTGTTTGCTACGTATCTGTCTGTTTGTTATTGATAAGGACGGGGTGCCGAGGTGAGGGGAGACCAATTATTATTTCCTTTGTCTCGCTGACAACGTTGAGGGGAAGCCAGTTACCCCCGCACCGCCGGGTGAAGTGTGCGACCGCGTTGTGATACCCCGGAGCCGAGTGGCTGTCTGCGAGCGGGACGGGAAGGGTCGCGTCGTCTGAGTGTTTGAGGTAAGTAGTGATGGGCGACTGCTGTAAAGTGGTGCACGGGAACGGGCTCGGGGCACAAACCGGCGCGGCGCTCCGCTGTCGAGTGGCGAGTGCGGGGTTGCAGTCTGTCGCCAAGGAAATTGGCAACTTAATAAAACACGTGCAAATAGATTAAACGCAAATGCAAACGCCACAACATAACTGCAGCTTAATATAAACACATGGAAATTGACAAAACACAAGCAAATTAAGAAAAACATCTTCTCCAATACAACACATGCGCAGCACTTAGAAAACGCGCTGTGAATCCAGATGCGTCGAACGACACCTTTTGCACAGCAGAACGCTTTGCAAATTCGAAAAACACAAACTGCATTAACAGAAAACACAAAAGCAAAATGTATCATTTATCTGCTGTGCAATACAATATAAACATACGCAATTTATATATAGAAAAACCTACTTTAAATATCAATTCACATTTTTTTTTCAAGCCGTTTAAGTTTGATATTCCAGAGAAAACGGCATCTGCTGACTCCGTGAGAGTGTCGTGTCGTCCGCGAACGATTCAAATATTTTGGGTGAAAAGGGGGATTCACTCACTTGTGAGCGTATTCCTGCGAAATAATCAGCGATTGATGTGTTTTCCTAAGTCGCAGTGCCGTGAGCCCTCGGGGCCACCGTAGGGGATGTTAAGACGCCGTAGCTTCCGGATCATCAGATGTCCTGGGATGTTGTTAAAAGCAGAGCTCAAGCCCACAAAGAGGAACCTGACGAAGGTGCCTGGGGAGCCCGGCCGCTGCAGGAAGTCTCTGGGGCCCGCCGCAGCATCCTCCGTGGCCCCCTCAGCCTTATCGGCACGTTGGAGGGGATCCAGTTGTGGGACGATGACTGACAGAGTAGTGTTTAGCAGGAGCTTGTCCAGGCACTTCGTTATATCGGATGTGAGGGCAACGGGGTGGCAGTGGTTGAGCTCTGTGGGCCTGTTTTTTTTTTTTTTGGGGGGGTCCAGGGATTACGGTAGCGGTTTCCCTCGGGGGTAGGTGTTGCTGCAGTCGGGTAGGATTTGCAGAAGAGTGAGCGAAGAATTGGTGAGAGTGGACGGATAGAGAGAGACAGGCTATAATGTAGATACATGATCCGTCTCTCCATTTGACTGTCTCTCTATTTGGATGTCTCTATTCAACTGCCTCTGTAGTAACATTATCTGTCGTTCTTTTCAGCTGTCTCTCCATTACACATCATCCGTCTCCATTCAACTGTCCCTCGATCTCCCTCCCTCCCTCTATCTGTATTATCTGTCTCTCTGTTTGAGTGTCTCTATCTACATGATCTGTCACTATTTGACCGTCTCCATTGGGCTGTCTCTATTCAGCTGTGTCTCTATCTGCATTATCAGTACTTTACTGTATCTCTTGCTGACAGTCCCTCTACAGCTGCTTTCACACATGCGCCACAACCCTGAAATTATCCGGACATTACCCGGAGGAGCTGTATGTGTGAATGCAAATGTCCGAATCATTTGACCCGGACATCGCCCGGACATCACTCAGCCAGCACCCGAGTGCAAAGTCTGCGTAATGTCCGATTGAGGGGTGTGTGTGAACGGAGCAGGTGATTGTCTGGAGCATTCACAGCGAGCGAGAGGGCGTGTCGCATGTCGATGACGTCTCGATCATGCGGCAGTTATTTACCTTTGTGCGGACTCTCCGTTGCTGGGGCGTAGCTGCTGCGTACTCCTTTCTGCTTTCCTTTATATTCCTTTAAACTCTTTGGTTTATATTGCGGATACGTCCAAATACACGGAGCATCTACACAAAAAAGAGCCCCAACCGCTGATAAGTCCGTAGCCTCGTCAGCCCTCTTGGGTGTGCTGTAAAACTCATTGCGTCATTGTGTCACGCCCTGCGTCCTTCACGCTCCACCCCAGGCTCCGTCCCTCGTCCAAACCAAATGGAGTATTTCCAGTCGGTGTGAACGGGTCTGACACGGACAATCTCAGGTTTTTTCTGCTACGCGTGTGAAAGGGTAAATCCCGACAACCTTATCCGGACATTGTCCTGAGTGCACGTGTGAAAGCAGCTTCCATTGTCGCTTGGCTGGTCGTCCGTCTACCTTTCTAATAACAACTTGTAACCGGGTAAAACAGACGGACACGCTAGACGCCGGCCGTGATGTGAGCATCTCTGAGGATCTCACAACTGGGCAACGCTGTTATTTTCAGTGAGAGCTGTGAACTGCCGGAGAGCGCCGCGACACGCGGCTCGTAGGCACGAATTTACAACGCTTCCCTCCGTCTCTGCGCCACCTCGGCTTTCCTCCACCGACGCTTTTCCCGATAACGAGCTGCTTCCACCTTCCGCCTTTTTTGCACAGGAGGAGCTTAGTTCCACAGTTGGTCCCACTTGGACGGTTCCTGGTCCACCAAAAAGGTCCCTACTCGCGAGGTGCTACTTTCCAGGGGAACCGGAACCATCGGGGTGATGTTTGCAAGTGCTGCACAATGCTGACTGGCCTGACCGCCATTTTTAAATACCGGCAAACAGTCAATTTAGAAGCACTGGCATTCCCTCTCTACTCTTGTTTTATTTTCATGAAATGGAAAATGGAAAAGTCAGAACCTGAAATACAGCAACCATGCATAAATCATGTTCCCCGGTTTGGTGGGAAAGCACCCCAGGACATTTTAGGGTCTCTTAAGGTTTTCCAATTCGAAAGGTTCGGGGTCTAAATGTATTCTCTCTATTTCCCTCTCTCTCTCTCTCTCTTTCTCTCTCTCTCTCTCTCTCTCTCTCTCTCTCAGAGTTAGATGGAGCCTACCCTCCTTACGGCTATGCAGACCTTCCTCTGGACACTCTGCCCCTGGACCCTGATCTGCACGAAGCCTACATCGCTGATATGACCTACGACCCCAGACACCCCTACCCAGAGCCCCTCTAACAGGTACACACACACACACACACACACACACTCTCTCTCTAACTACACTGGTGCTGTGCTGGAAGGAGTACTCAGGTCTTTAGCTTTAAGTGCCAATCTTGAAGATTTTCATTTAAATAAATGTCTGTTAAGTCACTTTCTCTCGCCAAATGAGGGAACACAAAAGGTGATTGAGCCTCCGGCCACTGATGAAAGCCCTCGCATTTGCAGCATTCTGAGCATTAAGAACCAGGCGTCTGCGGCGACTTTTCCGCCATGCCTTCAAATTCATTCATTCATGTGTACTGGAGACCTCAAATTGTTCTGGAGGCGTGGCCCAGGCGCTAACTTCCAACTGGCTGACGTCACACTGTTTGGATCGCTGGGAGGTGAGGTCCAAAATTCACGCCTGCAGTTACCCCTTTTTGCCATAGGTGCCGCCAAAAACAACGAAATGGAACTCTTCGAGATTACCACTTTAAGTAAAAGTGTACACAAAGTGGCACAAAGTGACTTGAGTAAAAGTTCAAGTACCACATTGGCATTTCTATTTAAGTAAAAGTATATAAGTATTTGTTCCTAATTGTACCTAAAGTATTACAAGTAAAAGGAATTGTCATATCCAGTGTCGTTATATCTATTATACGTCAAAATCTACTGGTTTATATTTGTTTCTGTAGATGATGCTCATGCAGATCCTGATTATAAAATAAAAAAAATGATAAGATTGAATTTGAAAAATCCTAAATCAGAATTTTGACTGAAAGGGCCCATAATATTTCCTTTTGCTTTCAATTAATTTTGATATACCATACAAATATAAATCCTTATTTATTGTTTGCAACTGCATATCCAGATACTTGAAATATGTACATTTTAATGAGTTTATTTCAGTTAAAAGGTGAAAGTTACATATATATTATTATAACTCATTACTAAGGTTTTTGTATTGTGATGTTATTTACTCTGCGATTTCTGGAATATCTGATTATTACAGATCACTATGTAACACATGTTCATTAAACATTATTTAATCATGATAAAAAATAGTCTTTCTCCGGTGTTAAATGTTAATTAATTTTTATTAAATGTGAATGCCACCGTTTGGTAATTCTGCTGATTAACATTTGAGTTTGGACTCGGATGTTTAAATTTGAGTCCGTGGCCTTTGACTTCAGTGCTGCTCATACCGGAGCCTGGAGCCTAGAGTATAGTACCTTGAGGATAACTGTTCCTGTACTTGAATCCAAAATGTTTATTATCAGATTTCCAGTTTTCAGACTTTCCACATCTAATATGGGCGGCAGACATATTATCCATTCATTATGCACTGAAAATCTATTTTAATATATTTGTGTAGATCAACTATATTGACATTTTAGGTTTTGCATCGTTAAACACATTACACTACATAATATAAATTATCAAGAGATGGTGCAGGCATGCGTTAAAAAATATTATATATATATATATATATTTATATATATAGAATATCTAGCTGTATTACATCAATTGTAAATAGTATAATTATATATTTTATTACAAAAGATATATTGTTAACAAATATATTTAATACAATAATACATTTAAGTGATAAAATAATTAATTAATCCACATTTAAGTTATATATTGAATACATATACTGGAAAGACAAAAAGGCAGTATGCTCATCATATGTTTTGTTATATATTATATGTATTTTTCAAAGAATACCAGATTGATTCTTTCAGCCACTCAACAACATCCGTTGTACGGCGTCTGAAGAACTGTGTTGTCTGCGTTGCAGGGAGGAGGGGAAATAAATCCAAAACGGGAAGGAAGGAGGAGGATCGGAGGAGGGAAGAGGAGGAGGGATAATGGAGCAGGAATGGGTGAAGAGGTTTTTTTTAAACGAGCGAGCGGGAGTCGTCCTTCTCCGACGGAGTGGAAGGAAAAAACAAAGTCCCTCTTGGCAATCAAGAACTATTTTCAGAATACAGAGAGATGGTGTATTAAAAATGTTTATTGTCACTGTAAATGAAAAAATATTACTTTGTTATAATGTTTTCTTGTTGGCGTTGGACGTGTGCGGGTGTATGTCTGGGGTTGGGGTTGGGGGTGGGCGGGGTGGGGTGGGAGCATTTTTTAGGCTTTGTGAGACGAGTGAACTTCTGGAAGCAACAGAGGGAAAGCAGCCGCTGCCTCCGAGCTGCTTCGTTATTCCAGATAATCACTCATTATTGAGAGGGTTTGAGGATCTGGGCTTTCAAAGTGTTAATTTGCCCTCTTAAGGATTTACAAACAAATTAGGAATAAATAGCAGTTGGTTTTATTCCGAAAATACAATAAATATTAAAACAAATGAGGCCGAACATAATTATGCTGGTGGCAAATTGAGTTTCAGTTTGTTTACAAGTCACATTCTCCATTATCCCTAACCAATTTCCTGATGATAGCTCACGTTTATTCATTCAGTTTTGGTGTTGTCTCTATTTACAGATTTTGGGGATATTGGTATTGGTATTTTCTTGTCAAAGGTAATTTTGCTGTAGTTTGTGTTTTCTTCTCATTCCATTTGAACGCCTTTACTTCAGCAAATACAAAACCCGGCAAAATGAGGTACTTTTGAAAAAAAAGGCCATTGTCAGCGGGATGAGGAGGTCATTTTGAGGGGAAGGTTTCCCGACATTTCCAATTTTCCAAAAGCCAAAAAATAGAGACAATATTAAAAATCCATCAGTTTGAAACTAATGTCTGGAAAATGGTCGGAGATAATGTAGAATTATGTAGAATGTGCTGACTCATGAAAATAAAAAAATGACAGAAAAGAGAACCGAAACGCCGTTTTACACCGTTTATTTTAAAAGTCCAGATATAACTTTATAATTCGCTCTTTGACAATTTTGCCCCAAACTCTGTTGCTCCTGAAGTGTCTCCCGCTGCGAAGCCTGGCGCTGCGTCTTGTCCGTGTCTCCTTTGCGTGTGTGTGACCAGCGCCCTCGTTCCGGGGTGTGTCCGTGTGCTCGTTGCATGGCAGTGAACCAGGTGATCGTCGAAATATCCTCCACCATCTACCGACTCTGAATATGCTAGGAACCTCCTCGGTTATGGATCTCACCGTGCATTCCACCGCGTCCGTCGCGTTCGGAGTCTCTTGCACGCCCCGTCAGACCGCGAAATCCCGCGGCATCATTCCCGCCGTCCCCGGAAAAAAAAAAAACAAACCCCACCAGTCCCAGCACGACCGAGTCCGTCTCGTTCCCCCCGGGGGGGGGCCCGGACCGACACATCCCGCCCAGACCGACCGAAGCGTCGCGGTGGTGCACTTTCACAAGCAAAACAAAACAAAACAAAACAAAACAAAAAAACACTTTTCTACTTGTGTGTTCACCGAATCGTGTACACCATCACGCCACCAGAGCCGGTTTTTACTTAGCTCCGGTGAGGTCTCGGCCGCGCATCGCAAGGCGCCGGGAGGATCAAGCGGGGGGACGGGAAGACCCCGACCCGCGCCCCATGCTGGTGGTACTCCCCCCCCCCCCCGACGTTCATTTCTCTCCCCTTCTCTTCTCCCTGCATGACGGTGGGAAAGGTCAACATCACGACCGCTTCCATTTCAAGACACGGTGAGGGAAAATGACTTTGACTAAATGCTCATTATCAAGCCCACAGAGGGCGGTGGTGTTGAATTCCTGTGGCGTTCAATTCAGCGGGGTGGGGGGGGTCCGCTCAGCTTCCCAAATGTAACGGGAAGACGGAAGAAACGGGGCGTCGGTTGTACGGAAAGTGGGTTGTACGGAAAGGGAGGGACGGCCAAAGAGATTTATTTCGTGTCGATAATCACGTTTTCTGTTTTTCTTTGAATCTTTGAAAAAAGCAGATGAAAAATCTTCAGTTTGAACTGTTTTCAGGAAGGCGTGGCTGGTGGCCTGGCTGGCCACCCCCCCCCCCCCCCTCCTTTTTTTAAATTTAAATTTAAATTTAATTTTTTTTTTTTTTTACCCATTTCTGACCTTAATTCAACGCTTCTAGTGAGTGAACCTAATCGGGCGTGGCTTGGTGCCTTGCTCAGGGACACTTCATTTGTATAATGGCTGGGCCAGGAGACCGGGGACCCGTTAGTGAGGCCGTCGTCGCCATGCCAACGGGGGCCACGGGTGGCAGCCGTCCAGGTGTCTGCGGCACGCTGTGCTTTACCAGAGTGTCGAGCGCTTCAAACTGCTCACCAAAAGCTGTTTGTATGTACGTACCTTTTGCTTGCCATGTAACGTCTTATCTGTTATTCATGTTTTTGATTTTTGGGTGTTTTTTATATTTCAGCTTGTTTGGTTTTTTTCGTTGTTTTTTTTTCACTGTCTGTTTGGCTTCCAAAGCATCGGAACGGGAGACTCATGGAATATTTGCTCACGGAATATATTCAATATTTTTCGTCACATTTCACGGTTCATGCAAGCGGAAGCCGGTTAATATTCACCGCAGCGCTTGTCCGACGTCACACCATTCGGGGTGGTTAATTCAATTACATTTCCACAGATATCACACTCCATGCAAAAGAGCATCGGAATCCCATTCATCATAGATTGTATCATTCCAATCACTTTTTTTTCTGAATTATTCTGATCGACAATATCAACAATAAACAGAATAACTTTTCTTGAATGTGGACTATAGAATAGTACAAATAATTAGGTAAAGGTTTTAGCACCGAGAATAGATCTTGAGGTTTTCAGGGGCTCGTGTGGGTCAACCCAGGGGTCCGCCAACCCCCCCCGGGAGACCGAGCACCTTCCTAATAAGCAGCGTTTGAATTGGATTACCGGTGGCGGAACGAAGCGAGGTGTGAAGGACTCGCGTCCCCGGGGGTGAGAGAACGTTCAGCCGCAGGGACCTGAACGCTGTCGAAACCTAGGAAAAAAAAACCAAAAAGACGAGACGGCAACGCTGGACCGGAACGATACGTGTCACGCCACGTTCTAAAACGAGAACCGTTTCCGTAAAGTCCGCCCCGGGCCCAGGAAATTGCCCGGACAATCAAGGGACCGTCCCCCGACCCCCGTGGTTGTCGTGCAGAGGTTGTTCGCGGGGTCAGCGTTTGGTCCTTCAGGGGCGTCGCTGGTGCTTTCGTCCGCGTTCGCCGCCGTTTGTGTGATTGTTTAAACGGCGGGGAAAATAAAAGCGTGAGTCCAGCCGCTCCCTGGGCGAGCACAGCAAAATGGATGAGGGTTGAGCCCGACTGTTGTTTGTCAGAGCTACGGCCAAACAGTATTATTTCTGAAAGGGAAATTGGGTTTAAGTTGTTATTTTGCGCACCTTCCCTTTAGGTTCACGGTGCGATAGGATTCATAGCCGTCAGCCGAGGCCGACGGACCTGCCCCCGACAATCGAGAAAACGCGGAGCGTTTTTTCCTCTGGTTGTAGAGGGCATCTGACCTTTCAGAGCTATTCTCAAGTTAGGCCGCGGGAGACAGAAACCTCGAGAGGAAGATATTTAACGATACGAGACAGATTAAAATAAAAAATTTTAAAAAGCCCAGACTACTGAATTTACATAGTAATGCAGCAGTCATACAGTGAGGGCTGCGTTAAACAGCCCACAACGCTGGGATCAAACCCCTGACGGCCCGTCCGCCCGTGGAGAGGAGAGAGGAAATAAAAAAACGTGGTACAGAAAGGAAAATATGAACAAGTGTAGAATATGTGTGTGGAGATATTGCAAAAGGAAGCGATGAATATGCATTTTTACAAAAATGAGTTTGAAAGGTTTTTTGTTTTTTTTTCCAAATAAATACAATTAAGAAAAAAAGAGGTCTCTGTTTTGGTCTCTGTTTAATAACACCCTCCCCTTGTGCCAAAAATCCAGTTGCGTGATTATTAATTTTAGTGAATAGGTTTGATCTAATGCACGAGGAAAACATTATACACATACTATACAACATCATATAAGTACCTGCGGAGCAACACATTCTTAAACTATATGTTATTTATGTGACATGTCATACAAACACTGATACGGCATCTAAACTAGTGTATACAATATATACTCTTGCATGAGTCCTGTATGAAATTATGCATAAAAATTAAGTGAGGAAAAAGGAATAGGAATCAAACATGTGCACCATATTTGACATGGGAATGCAGAGACAGTGAGCTCAACTGTTATTCCTTTGGGCGAGGATCAGTTGCGTTCGATTAATTGTTCGATTCATTGTTTGGTTTATTGTTGCGTTACAGCGCCCCCTCGTGTCGGGACCGTGTCTGTGCTGTGGTGCTGAACACAGACACACAGACACACACACACACACACACACACACACACACACACACACACACACACACACACACACACACACACACACACACACACACACACCTCCACCAGAGACAGCCAAAGCAGAACTGCAGGGACTTGAGAGGCAGAGGAGGTGACTTGTACTAGAACCGATGGGAATCATTATCTGAGCTCTTATCAGTGACCTTTAATTGTTTTGTTGTTGTTGTTGTTGTTGTTGTTGTTGTTTTTCCTCCAGTGTGTGTGAAGGAGTTGGCAGAGAAGGAAAGCGGGGTGTGGCGAGGTGAGGCAAAAATAAAGGACCTCAATGGAAAAACACATAATTAGATGTTGACGTATTGATGCTCTCCGGTTCACTGAGGCCAAAGTAAATTGAAAAGCCCGAAAAGCCATTTGGACCTCTGTTGGTTAGGTTGAGTGTGTTTCCTGTGTCTGAGACACAGCCCCAGTTTTTAGCCATGTTGTATTAATAATCAAATTTTGATTTTTAATACAGGATGGGAAGAAAAAAAAATGGATAGCTGGGTAGTTAAAATTTGGACTGAATTCATGTTTTACACCCAAATTAATAAAAAGAAAATAGAAAAAATGAAAAGACATAAGAAATAAGAAACATTAGATAAGGACCCTCAAACCTCATCCGGCCCCACGCTACATCTTTCAAAGATTTGACCTGAAGATTTCAGAATAAATTTAATTTATGATTTAATAATTTCATTCCTAATTGTGTATAACTATTTCAACAACACTTGTTATAGGGCAGCTCACTCAGCCGTGGTGTAACGCAGGGCAGTTTGTTCCTCCCTTGATGGAACTTTTCCTCCGCGCACTCCCCCTCCGAGGAGAAGAAAACCAGGCCAGTTATTCACTTTTATACTATTATTATTATTATTATTAGTAGTAGTAGTAGTAGTAGTAGTAGTAGTAGTAGTAGTAGTAGTAGTATGTTGTTGTTGTATTGTATTCTCTCTGAGTCATTTGGAAGGCCAGTACCAACGGGGCAGCCGTTGTGATTGTCGTTCCCCTCCCGGCCGGCGGGGGGCGCCGACGCGCCGCGCCGGCCCGCTCCCGCGCCGCCAAAAAGCCCTCATTACAAAGAGGGAACATTTGTTCGGGGAAGGTCCCACGGAGCGGCCCTGGTTCTGCCACTGCCACGGAGGAAGAAAACAACAGGAAAAACACAACAGAACACAACGACCAAAAAAAAACAAAACGCGCAAAAAAAAACTAAACAAAACAACAAAAAACCCAGCCCGCGGAGCGAGCATGTACGCCAGGACCAACACCGGGAGCGCACACGGAGACTTCCAGGACAGGAACGGCGTCAATTATGTGACATCGGCGGAGTCTTTCGGGCACTGCTCGCAGCTGTTCTGGAAGAAGGATCCCAGCGACTCCGGCGTAAGGGAGAGCCCCCCCCCCCCCTGCTACGGCTAGCCGCTTAGCCTGCTAGCCTGCTAGCCTGCGGGCTGAGCGGCGGAGGAGCCGTGTTGTTAATGTTTTTACTAGACCGTCCGAACCGGTGCGCGTTTAAAATCCCGCCGGCGGCTCGCGTCCGCGGCTATCGGCAGCGGTAACCGAGTCGAAATGTTAGCATTGTGCTAACGCCGCTGGCGGTTGTCATGCTGGGCGACCAACGGCCTAGTTCGGCTAACCAGCTAGCTCTGGTCTTGAGCGGTTCAAATTTCTGCGGCGGAGCCGGTTCAAGTGCCGGCTTTGAATACTCTATTTTTTGGTTCGTGTGGGGGCAAATCTGTAGCTGGGTGTGGGGGGATCCGTTATCTGTATCGAGACCCGTGAATTCAGCCGGAGCCTCGGCTCGCTAGCGTTAGCTTTATCTGGAGCCGACCGTAGTCCGCCTGTGCAACAACGGGGCGGGCGTGGGAGCGTTTTGTTTCACGCGTGGACGTCGCCGTTTCCGCTTTGCGGGGCGCTTCCTTGTGGCCGCGACGCCCCCGCGGGGGCTTCGGGGGAGCCGCGGGCCGGGCGCGCGGGGCCCCGGACAATTGTGAGCGAATGGAGAAAAGTAAACACGACGAGCTGCGCCGGAAGTGGCACCGGAAGCGCCTCGTGCTGAAAGGGCTCTTTGTGGCGCTGCACTGAGGCTCATTCATCCCGCACTCTCCCCCAAAAAGCTGCTCCCGCTGCACGCACGCTGTGCAGTAAATGAAAGACAGAAAAAAAAAAACAAGTGCATGTAGATCTGTCCGTGCACAGCATTGGAACGTTTGTATTTTCAGCGGTAGGATCATTGTGGGTGGGGGACCCGTGGTACCATACCATAATACCATAGTAGTGTGGAAGCGCAACAGTCCGCTCCCGTCATCGTGACTTTGGCGTAGAGTGACCCCAGTGCACGTTCAAGCGCATCGGTCTGCAGTGAAACGATAAGAAGGAAAACTCCAAAGACCCTGCACAACAAAAGTGGGAAGAGTGGTAAAAAATTGTCGGAGGGGGATTGAGAGGAGACGCCTCGTCCTTCCTCCCGAAATGAAACCAGCCAGTGATCGATGTGAGCATCCCGGAACAAACGCCCGGACGTCGTTGGCTTTAAACTTCTCCGCTCGCCAAAATCCGGCGTGCCCGGTCCGTTAAACTTCCGAGGGCGCGTTGCGCTACGGCCCGCAGTTTGCTCCAGAGCTTTTAGGTCGGATGTGCGATGGCCAAGGAGGAGTGTACCGGTGCAGGTCCGTTTCAGAAGGTTGCTGTGCGTGGGTGAAGTACAAGAATGTGTCGCAATCGGTCAAATCAAGGAAACAAAAATAGCAAATATTTATGAAGTTTCCTGTTGTGCGTTTCATCCATGAGCATACCAGCCATCATCGTCGTGTTACTCGGATCAGATGCGCAATTGGTACATTTTGTCGTTTATCACTCTGTACAGCCGCAGCTAAGCCTCCTCTCGTAACAAGTAGAATTAGCACAGTTAGAATTGGTCAGAGTGTTGGGAAGTATTTGTGCTCCTTCTTAATGTTAAAAACCTTTCCCCGTCACGTTGAAATGCTTCTCGCCCCGTCAATCCCATCCCCTAGAAACGTGTCGCCTGCTCGCGTGTTTGCTCTCTGACTTTGGGCTCTTCCCCCCTCGCAGCCGAGTTCGACCATCAGCTGGTGCGACCAGCTCCCGACATCCTCGGCCTCGCTCTCCAGTTCCAGCCTCTCTCTCGATGCCCGGGCGGCGGCGGCGGCGGCGGCGGCGGCGGCAGCGGACATGGAGTCGGACGAGCGGCCGTACGCCTGCGACCTCTGCAACTGCGCCTACAAGCACGCCAGCTCGCTGCTCAACCACAAACTCACTCACAGAACCGGAGACTTCAGGTGGGAAACCAAAACGGACGTGGCTTATGTTAATAGTGATTGATTTTATCAGGTTCTTTTCTTTTTTTTTTGCGTTTTGATTTTCCTGTAATGTCACATGCGAGCGGCACCGATTCCTTTGTTTTGTTTTTTTTCATCCTTTGGACTAAGTGTGTGTACTGAGAACTTACTCTTGGGTACTTGCTGATGTAGAATCCTGTTTAAAAAATAGTGATATGTTCAGTTGGATATTTCCCCCGGGGAAACTGTGCTGTTGCAGCAGCTCTCATCAACAACAATATGCATTATTAATAAAGTGTGGCAAGACGGGTGGGAGGGAGTGGTCAAGCCGGTGGCTGGACGCGAGGTGAAGTCAGGTCGCTAGGCTGGCTCTCCCGTGTTCTGCACCGTCACCGGCTGTGGCCAATTAAGCTGTATGGCCGGCGGCGGCCGGGGAGAGGTTTCTTAATGTCTGCTTTGTCTTTCGGTGAGGAGGGAGGCTCTAAGCACTCGGAGCGCTCGCTGTCTGCCCCTGGAAACCCTCCGTCTTTTGTTTATCTTGTCCATGAGCTTTATTTCTATTACCATTATTATTATTTCCGCACTTGAGCGTGATTTATGGGGCGACCTGTGAATAAAACCCGGCAGACTTTCTCCAAACCCTGTCTCCCTCCATCATTCCGCCAAACCCCTTCGCCTTTTCGGCTACAAGTGGCGCCCGAACAGGTGAATGACCGAGCGACGCACCGGGGTTTGGAGACAGTTCACCGGGTTTCATTCACAGGTCCCCCCATAAATCACGCTCAAGTGCGGAAATAATAATAACGGTACTAGAAATAAAGCTCATGGACAAGATAAACAAAAGACGGAGGGTTTCCAGGGCCAGACGGTGAGCGCTCGGCTCTGAGCGCTCTCTCGGGCTCTCTCCCCGGCCGCTGTTGGCCACACATCTTAATTGGCCACAGCCGGTGGCGGTGCCGAGCGCGGGGAGAGCCAGCCTAGCGACCTGACTTCACCTCGCGTCCAGCCAAAATTAACAATGAATAAAATACCTACAATTTTACAACCAATAATAGAAACCTAACAATAAATCTAAAAAAATACCAACCCCTGTATCAACAATTCACATTCTTAAAAAAATAGAACAATATAATACGTACAGTATTGCAGAAGATAAGAGTTTTATCCCCCTCCCCCAAATCCGACTCAGATTACCTGGTTAGAAAGATGGTGGGATATTGAAGACCTGGTGTATTTGATTATTTTCAGGGATTTCTTTACTTGATTGTTTGTTTAAGCGAAAATCATTTAGTTCACATCAGTCATCATTTCCTTGAGTTTTCTCGAATGCCGCTCTGACGTGGACATACCCCCCCCCCCCCCCCCCGTTCCCGAACCCCAGATGTGACTTCTGTAGCAAGCCCTACACCAATTACATGTCGCTGCGCAACCACATGCGAATCCACGGGCAGAAGCGTTACATGTGCGACCTGTGTGGGAAGGCGTTCCGGCTGGCGCGGTACCTGCGCAACCACCAGAAGATCCACGACGACGGCCCCAACCGCTTCGACTGCCCCTCCTGCTGCAAGAGCTACCGCACCATGCTGGAGCTGGCCCAGCACCGCTGCAGCGCCGCATCCAGCCAGGTGGGTGGGGGCCGGGGGCGGTGTGTGTGTGTGTGTGTGTGTGTGTGTGTGTGTGTGTGTGTGTGTGTGTGTGTGTGTGTGTGTGTGTGTGTGTGTGTGTGTGTGTGTGTGTGTGTGTGTGTGTGTGTGTGTGGGGTTCGCAGGGTGTCTGCAGGTTCCTTTTAAAATGGGTTAAATTCAATTTCTAACTGTTGCGCCTTAAAAGTCTTATTAAATAGTCTTGAACTTTAATTTATGAGGTCAACTTAATTTCAACATTTTATTCGTCCGTACATTTTTGTTGGTCAAAACGGGTCAAAGTTTCTTCATATAGCACTCTAAGCCAGAGTGCTCGAGACAATTTGTCCGAAAGTCTTACATTTTAAACCCTTCCCCTGAAAATCGGCGAGTCGAATCATCAGTCGGAAACCGGTCAGTCGACCTGAGATTCTACAAGTCGAACAGTGTCTGTTTGTTTTTGTTTTTTTGGTCTTTTTTCCAGTCAGTGTGCATTACAATAACATAATAAAACAGACAGAGGTTGACACAATGCACAGTGATAACAGGTAAATTGGGGAATAATGAATAAGGGGAATCATAAATGTTTATATGTGCGACGCGTCCGAGCAGGGAAGCGAACACGGGTGCAGCCCGACCAAGGCTCTAAATGTAGCTCTGGTCCCTGCAGACGCTCTGGTTCTCTGTGTGTGTTGTGTGTCGAGCTCATGCCAGTGGCTGCACAGTAATTACAGAAAACAATCATTATTTGCTGTAAACTGTGATTCTTAACTGCACTTTCTTTTGTTTGTTTTCCGTCGTAGTTTGTACATTTCCTGCTTTTTGCTTTTGATAAAACAGTGTCTTTCTCCCTTGATGATGCTATTTGCTCTATTTCACTGTTGACTAACATTTGATAAATGCTGACGCACGGTATGCAAACACTGCTGTCAGGGCGTTGTTGTTTTTTTGGAATTTATTGGGCCGATCATGTTTTAATATTTCAATAGCGGAACACACAGTTCCTGTTTGTTCTTTGTGGTTAAATTTGACACTGTCATCTTGTCAGTGGCACAAAGTGTGACTTCTGGCATCAACAACAAATTGTCTTGTCGTTCAGAGCGGCCTCACTATTACAAAAAAAAGGCATTTGTGGATCTCTGCCTTGTATCTGAATGCCGATGCTTTTTTCAAACTTTAACTGGCATTTTAGTTTAACTGTAAAGTCCTGCTAAGGAGTACAATTGAAAATGTGCCGCTTCAGAGAGACTTAACAGCGTCTCCCAGTAAAATTCTGTTGTTAATGAACATTTTAAGTTTAATTTTGGTTTAATCAATATCACATTATTAAAAGTTGGCATTTTAGGCAATGCCTTATATCTAATAGGAAATGCCGTTCAGTTTCTTGTCTGAAGCCATCAACTCTAATAAACTGTTAGATTGCCGGTCTAGTTATGTCTCAGTACCTGTAAATTTATACGTCCATACCACCAAAACACTGCACGCCTTCCTGCTGGTAATGCAGCGCCACATCATTGCCCACTTTATTGCAGGCGCATGACTACCCCCTCCGATGTCTTACTGAAAACGTTGGCATCGCTGACCATTCACATCCTAAAGCAATGCGTTGCTTGTGAAGACACGGAAAACAAAACAAACTCTTATACAAAACGATGAAAAGGTTGTTTTGGTGCCTGCATACAACTAGCACTACGGGACAATTGAGCCTGTTGATGCATCTCAAGGCACTGGGGAGCCCCCAAATTATTTTGTTTGTGTTCACAATATCTAACTTAATTTAAACAAATATAAAACGTTACCGTTTGGAAGCACCTTCTCTTTGGCTCCATATCGATACCTGCCTCAATTTTTTTTTTTTTTTTTTTTGTTAACAAATTTCCTTTTGTTATACCGTGACGGGGGCGTATATAGTTAAAATAAAAAATACCTAGCTTTTAAGTCAATACTCTTAACAAAAGAGTATAACGCAATTACTATACAATTACTTTTGTTTTATGGCACTGAAGGGTTAAACTTTTTGGATATCCCATTTGTCACCAATTATCACAGAATGTGATGCAATTCTTTCAATGCCATAAAAACAACACATCTACATACCAGGCCCTGGCCATTTCTGACTGAAACTATTAACGGTCAAATTAATGGATACTCCATTAATTAATGGGCATAATAAAATACAAAATTTGCAATTTTTTTTTATTTTTATTTTTATTTTTTTATATATACCACGGTGGTCACAATAGAACGGTATTGATGAATTTCTATTGGCACAAATGTCTCTATTGCCCACCTCTAGACTGTGAGAGTGTGAGTGTATCAGTGTTAGATGTGTGCATGCCAGGGCTTATCTTAGTCTTGTACTCCCATCATCTCTAGAACTCGCAGCGGATGTCCTTTTTGGGGGGGGGGGACTCCCTCATGAGGACATTTACTTTAGCCGATCCACCGAGACCCAGAAGGCTGTTGTGGCATCAGGACTAGCACAGGGCTAGGCTAAGATTAGGCAGAGAGTGAGGGCTTAGCGAGGAGCCAATGAGCGCAAGTCGGTGGATTGTCCTCACAAGTGTAGTAATCTTAATTTGTGTGTGTTTGTGTATTTGTGTGTGTGTGTGTGCGTGTGTGTGTGTGTGTGTGTGTGGGGCGGGGGGTATGGGTTCATAAGAATCGGTTCAACTGCCCGTCCTGTTTTAAGAGCTACCGAACCATGCTGGACCTGGCCCAGCACCGCTGCAGTGCCGCTGCCAAAAACCAGGTTGGTTTGAGCATGGCTGTGTGTCCTTGTTTGTGGCTGTGTGTGTGTGTATGTGTGTGTCCCCGTTTGTCTTGTGTTGGGAATGTCCTCGTAAGGCAAAGTCAGCCTGTGTAACCAGCCTTAGTGAGGGTCAACTTATGCAGGAGAAGTTGCAGGTTAAGTGGTGTGTGTGTGTGTGTGTGTGTGTGTGTGTGTGTGTGTGTGTGTGTGTGTGTGTGTGTGTGTGTGTGTGTGTGTGTGTGTGTGTGTGTGTGTGTGTGTGTGTGTGTGTGTGTGTGTGTGTGAGATCCTGAGCTGAATATGAGGTTTGTTAATTATGCTCATTGATGTGAGTGTGGACCTCTATCAAAATGTTGGTTTTAACTTCTGAAGTCCTGTGGAACAGTATGAGGATAAAGTATGAAGCTCTCAGCTTTTGACTACTTATAAGGGATTGAAACATCAGTGGGCACGGCACACGAGACATTTATTTTCTCTTGATTTTGAGTGATTGTGAATTTCTTATACCAGGTGAAATTTATTTATATATATATATATATATATATATATATATATATATATATATAATTTTTCTGCCTCTTTATGCCAACTTCATATAAAGCAATTGTGTTGCCAGGAAAAGGTACAGAAATGTTTGTCGCACTGGAAAAGCCTTGAATTTGGGTGGGGGAAAAAAGTGACTAGGCTAAAACCTTAAGGACATAAATAAATTGGCTGTTTAAAATGAGTGGCCATTGTTTTGGCGTCTGAGGGAGCATTTGCAGCCACGTCATGTCCAACTGGGGCAAATGTTCTCTGTACGAGCACCGTGGCAACAGCTATCACAATAATGACCACAGTTACCGCAATTTCACAACTATGGCTGCACAAATACCAGTTTTTGGTATCAGTTACTGTGTTCAAGCGCTTGTACTGATAAAAATGCTCAGATTTTAAACTCAATACCACCATAACATAGTTAGTTAGTTGCAGCTCACACCGATCTTCTCTCAATCATCCGACTTTGCTTAAAATGTCATGTCATTGTAACCTCCAGAAGGAAATGTATGTTAAACTAGGGCCGGGCGATGAAACGATCTTGATAAGTTTCACAATTAAAACCTTCCACGATAACTATGGTCAATTTATGGGCTCAAGTTTTTCGATACAGAGTATGTTTTCCTCTATCTGCAAAGGCACAGCAACGAACAGCCAATCGTACAGCAGGAGCGAGAGCGTGAGAGCACGGGCGGGATTCTTCCAGGAGTGCTCTGTGATCGGGGCAGCAGCAGGAAACAGAGTAAATTAAATACATCTAGAGTTTTCATTTGCTTTGTCAGGAAAAAAGATCGCTCTGATGGGCGCTGCCGAACCGTGCATAAGCCCCGTCCCCCCACTAAATTTGAGCTCAATATTAAAAAAATACAAATTCCAATGGGATAAGAGGTATTTCTGCAGCCCTGGTATGTTTATATATAATTTCTCTTTAGTTTACATTTATTTATCTATTTATTTATTTATTTATTTATTTATTTATTTTGTTTAAGGTAAAGCCACGAGAATACACTTAAAACTGTAAATTGAGTATTATTATTATTAGATTTAATGTGATAATATCGACATCAAACAACATAAAAAAAACATATCATAATAACATTTTTGGCCATATCGTCCAGCCCTACGTTCAACTAAATTCGCTGCACTAGCAGGATGGCATTGACATCCAAACAATCCCCCCTCTGGTTTTGTGAAACTTCCATCCAGACCTACCAGCAACTACCCTCTGTCGTATTGGCCTCTTGGCCAAAAAATGGAAAATAATTGTCTAAAAGGAACAGATCTGGGCTGTGATCCCATCACGATGTCTTCTCTTATTTGGGAGGAATGCAGACAATCAGAACAAGAGTTTAATGTTTACATTCTGTTGTGACGCAAGATGATATAAAAACATTGTCACCAAAGCCTGATTTATAACACTATTGTGTTTCGACTATTTTATGATCCTGATCACCACCTTGAAGGCTTTGCGGATGTCTTTTATTTATTCTTCCCGGTAGTTCACGCTCTGTAGGATTGAGGGGATCACCCACACACACATTGGCATTCTAGCACACGCCACAAGGAGCCAAGACTCGAGTCCCCGGACGAGTCTGGTCTGATCCAAAGAGCTTGCGACCGTGTCAAACCAGGCGTCTGCCGGTGACCGACGCGTGAGACGGGAGATTTCCTTCCTTTCTCTTTGAGATCTTGAGAAATTGTCTTGGAATCGAACGTCCCAGTGAGAGTCCGTCTGGTGTCCACGAGGCACAGCGGGCGCCGCTCAATCCTCCTTTTTGATGGGACAAACTGTTCACAGGAGCGTTTGTATTGTTTGTGATAGGTTACATGTCGACTTGATGGGTTTTTGTGTAGTTTGTTCTGGATATTATATTTAAATTCAAAGGAGTGATTTAGGAGAGTTATCTTTATTAAATTGAACCATTCAGGGCTTATAAGTTAAACTTGCCTAAATAATTGGTCTTAAGTTGATTCATAGTGTGTAGCTGCATTACATAAATACACAGCAAAACGATGACTATGGTCATATTTAGTGTTTATTTTAGGGAGAAGGAAAGAGGGCAGGAAGGAAGGTTACAGAATTTAAGCTGAATATTTGATTGAATGGGAGTGTGTGTGTGTGTGTGTGTGTGTGTGTGTGTGTGTGTGTGTGTGTGTGTGTGTGTGTGTGTGTGTGTGTGTGTGTGTGTGTGTGTGTGTGTGTGTGTGTGTGTGTGTGTGTGTGTGTGTGTGCATGCACAATTTATTCACTCCACCTCCCCATGCCAGTAGAACCGTCCTAAGATCACAGGGTCGTGAGTCGTCCAATTCTCACTCTTTTCAAGGGTGAGGTATTGGTCTTTTTTAATGTGTGTGTGTGTGTATACATACATAAATACACACACACACACGTGAACGCCACCTCCAGTATTTATTTTCATTTCGAGCCGTTAAATCTTTTTCTGCGGTGCTCCCGACTGGAATCTATTCCACCATAGATTTCTGACAAAAAATGACGACGTTCAAAATTTTCCAGCTCTAGAAGTGGCCTTTGGTTATTCAAGCACTCGGCATGAAATCAAAAACGTTTTCTTTGTACTCGTTCTGCCTCTTTGGGGCCCGAGCGACTGCCGTGTTTTTGACGAGGCTATAGAGAGGTACTCCTTGAGTGGCCACTCCACCTTCGCCCTCCGTCACCGACACTAGCCGGAACCCCAGTGTTGGTGAGAATCTGCTTCATCGCCCGGTTTCCAATGGCGTCGCCGGTGCGCAACCTTGGATTACTAACCACGCCCCACGTTTTCCCTGTTGGAAAAAGCAGGAGGTGAAATTGGCTGGAGGTGGCTTTTAATTCAATTCATGAACTGCCGTGCGTCCATCTGCACCCATCAGCTACACCCTCCGCTCTCCATCCAGTCTCCAGTCATCCATCTCTCCCCCGGCTCAGAAGGCATCCCTCTCACACTCAAGTGTTACTTTTATTTCCCTGTGCCGCGATGAGGATTTTAAATCCATCTAAATCCGCTCCTTTATCTCCCGCCATCCCCTCCCCTCCCCTTCTTTCTCCTGTAGCCGGGCAGTCGTCGCGCCAACTACTCCGCCCACCGTCGTCAGCAGCAGCAACAGCAGCAGCAGCAGCAGCAGCAGCAGCAACAGCAGCAGCAGCAACAGCAGCAGCAGCAGCAGCAGCAGCAGCAGCAGAACGCCGCGGCTCCCATGATGCAACAGCACGGAGGACACGGTCAGGACACCATGGCGTCCCACTGCGTCTCCCCCATGTCTCAGGGAGGAGTGGTCAACCAGTCTGTCTCCGACCCCCACCAGGTAGTGTGTGTGTGTGTGTGTGTGTGTGTGTGTGTGTGTTTGTGTGTGTGTGTGTGTGTGTGTCGTATGCTGTTTTTAAACAAACTAATGGACACTTTTATCAATATGCATCTTTTTATTTGAAGTAAACACACTTTTTTTTTAAACAACTTGTTCCAAACAAATAGTATACGCATTTTAATTTTACTAATAAGAGTGCACAAGAATGTCCTTTTTTTTTTTTTTTTTTTTTTTTTAACCAGACGTGAATTTCTTTTCACTTCCGTTTGATTTATCACAGTTTGAATCGGTCATTTTCTGTTGTTTTGGCTCTTTTCATTCACAATCATTTAATTCGAGCCTAAAGTACAGATTGTGTGTTTCAATTTAAAGTGTATTTACTTCATCCATATTTTCAGGTACAAAACGTATTGGAACACCTCTTTCAGTACCTATACCTTACCTACCTATACCCAAGAGCCTCAAACAACCTGTTGGAATTCCAATGGACCCTGTGGGAATTCAATTGTAAACCATTGAAATTCACTATGGGATGTTTAAGGTGTAAAGTGAGTCCCAGGTCATCACAGTCAGAAGTATAGGAGATGAGGATGAAGACGTGAAGCAGCAGGATCTACCTGTTTCCTCGTTGACCACCGACGGACAAAATACTACTGAAATACTTGACTCCTAACACACTCATAGGCGGTTGTGCTGTGCTCTCGGAAGACACGATGGGGTCAGACGCGTTGAGACTTCGGAAAGTGACTTTATACAGAAGACGTGCAGCCAAATAATAAAATTGTGCCTCGAGTACTTTTGGGTGCCTGAAAAATTGTCAATTATTTAAAAACTATGAAACGTGGAAAAACTCTGAAAACAGGGTCGACAATCTGCACTTTTAAGCTCACTGGTTTTTAATGGAAACTCTTAGGAGTGCAGAGCAAAACAACAGGAGACGTGTCACAGTCCGATGACTCATGGTCGGCGGCTTCCACCTCCAAAGATGAAAATGTGATGACTCGGCTTTATAATCCGTCGACGTAAAGGCGCTGATGTGTGATGCCATGTTGGTTTTATTATCATCCACCACGCGTGCTCCTCCTCCTTCTCCTCCTCCTCCTCCTCCTCCAGGGTCGCTCGGGCTCCTCGCAGAGCAGCAGTATGAGGAGCTCCTCCAAGCACGGCTCCTCGTCCAACAGCTCGGCGGCGTCGTCCTACTCCCTGCTGCAGCCCCTGGTGCCCGAGGTAAAGGACATGGGAGCAGCTTACGCTAGGCTGAGCGCCGCCAACCCCATGGTAGGAGAGAGAGCCCGAACGCCCGCCGAACGCCTCCCTTCAACCCCCCCCCCCTCTCCTTTTTTCTGAGGCCCCTCCTCCCTCCTCCTCTACTCGGTAGACGCTCGCTCGAGCATGTTCGTACTGACTTAACTTTTTGGCCAGAGGTGGAAAGCTCCGGGCTCCCGCGGCGCGGAGCCAGCCCGTTCTGCTCGTCGGTGGAGCCTCTGGGTCGCGGCGGTCGGTCGGCGGATCCGCGGGCGGTTTGCTTCCGTGTTCCCCGAGCGCGGCGGGCCTTTTCCCTCGCCAGGCCGATTGGCGGACCGCGTACGAGTCCAGAACCTCTGGGTTAATCAGTCGGTGCGACGGGGAAAACGGGGGCCGGCGGGGCCAGTTGGTAAATTCAACTTTGACCAAATCCTGTCAAAAGTACGGGAAACGCATCCAATGGTGATGGATATTAAACGGACTGTTACACATCGGCAGCAGCCATTTTTGGCCGTTTACGAAAACACCCGGTCGGCGGCGCTCCTCTGTAGGGTAACCGCGTCAGACCCGCCTCATATTAGATGAACGGTGGTGGTGGGGTCAGAGATGAGCTGCACATTGGTCTGGTTCCCAGCGTAGGGTTTTCCACCTCTGCCTTTCTGCTGTGAGAGCTGATCTTTAAAAAAAAAAAAAAAAAAAGTCAGATGATACATTTACTCAATTAATTTTCACCCATAATTTAATGAAAATTTGGTAGAATTACCAAAAGGTGGCCATATTTAACTATTTTGATTTCAGGAATATTCCTGACTTTTTTGGGGGCGGGCGTTATACGCTTCGCTCCTGCAGCAGTCCAGCTTCTCCTCCGTCGGTCCAGCCTTTCCTCCGTCGGTCCAGCCTTTCCTCCGTCGGTCCAGCTTCTCCTCCGTCCGTCCAGCCTCTCCTCCATCCGTCCAGCCTCTCCTCAATCGGTCCGGTGTTGTACCCAAACCTTGCCCGATACCTCAGACGAACGGTTTAGAGAGAGTTTAAAAAAACAAACAAAAAAAAAAAAAAAACAACCTACACAGGCACCATGTTTGGATGCCCGTGAGACGATTTGACAGGAAGCAGCAGTTCAACTTTTTGACAAGTGCTGTCAACATCTTTTTAAATCAACACAGCAAATGCTTTAGACGTGTAGTAAAGACGCGGGAAGGACAGAGGAAAGGCTGGAACGTACGACGTGAGGGGCGGGTAGAAAACATGGACACGGTGCCGCTGCCGCCGCTGGAACTGGACGGTGACATCGTTGGATCCGTTCCCTCAATGTTTCCATCCACCGGCAAACAATTTGAAATCTGAGTCTCTGCGCGAATGTTTCAGCATTTTGAAATCACCCTTTTCTTGCATGATCTTTTTTCTTTTCCCCGGGTATCAAAAGAATTTGGACGGGTGACTGACGTGTTTCGAAAGAGGCTCTATTTTTACTATTCGGCGGGATACCTTCTGTATGATGTCATGATGTCTGACCTTCCACTGGATTCCATTGAATTCCCAGCGGGGGGCATTAAATCAAACAGGTCTCATGCTCTGGGAAGAGGATGTGGCGTCGCACTTCAGAAAGTAACTTCACATTAATTATATATATTTAAAAAAAAAAGTGTCATCTTAGAAATGCAGCCGGATGATAAGAAAGCGCCTCATTTGAAGTCATCCGTCCAAAGACCTGTGGTTCCCACGGAGCGGGAGGGGATTAAAACAAAAACGTGGAAACCCAACATCAATGGAAACACGCTCGACTGGAAGCGGGGGGTGTGCGTCTTCAAGCCGGTCGGTGGAAACGTCGGAGAACGGCGCCGTCCGTCTGTAGCCGGCGCTGAACGGCGTTGGCGGCCGGGCGTCTCCACTTTAACCTCTGTCGCTTTTTTTTTTTCCTGGACTTCACCGGTTTGGTTTTGACGGGGGCGTGCGAAGCGAAGCCCGTCGGACGCGGCCGCTGCTCGCTCGTCCCCTGGTTGCCGGAGCCGAGTGGCGGACGTGAGAGCAGCGGGGTTTCCAGCGCGGTTGGAGGAGGTTTTCCAGCGCGGGGCGTCGTGCGTGTTGTGGAAAGAGAAGCCGCTTTCTCGCTGAGCTCTGACGTGTCTCCCCCCCTCCCCTCTCTCTCCCCTCTCTCTCCCCTCTCTCTCCTCCAGCCGAAGCACCAGGATGCCTTCTCTCTGGCGCCCCCCCAGAGGCCGCTCACCACCATCAACCCCATCGGCCACTCCCTGCATCCCAACGGGGCCCCGACGCTCAAACCCTCCCCGGTGCCCCGCACCATCCAGGGCCTCCCCTGGGAGCAGCGCTCCCTCTACAACCAGTGAACACCCCCCCCCCGGACCCACCCCAAAAACCCCTCCACCCGACCCCCCAGGGAGCAGGCTGGAGGGTCTTTGTTTTTTCTTTGTCTTTTTTTTTGTTTTGTTTTGTTTTTTTTCTTCTGTTTCCTGCGACACGGGACCCCCCCCCCCCTCCCCCACGTGGACGTTTTTTGTGTCATGGGGGGAGGGAACGGGGGAGGGTGGGGGTGACGCTGGGTGTGGGCGTCGCCGCTGAGAACTAGACCAGGTGTAATGACTGAGTAGTTTAGGTTGAAAACAAATGTGTTGCCTTGACCCTCATGTTTGATCTGCTCCACGTCCTGGATGTAAGATGCCCCCCCCCCCCCTTATGGGGGGAAAAAAACAAAAAAAAAGTCTGTCTTTTATAAATAGTCCCCCCCCCCCCCCCCCCCTTTTAAATGGAGTGGATGGCTTTTTATTGGTTTTGGTTTTTTTTGGGGGGGGGGCATTAGACCGGAGGACGAGAGGATTCCCGCCGTCATTTTGGTTTCGCTCCTTTTCTGTTACCGAGAGAAAGAAGGGAAAATGTGAAACGTGGTTAGTAGTTGAATTTTTAAGTCATTGGGCTCCACCCTCCTCCACCCTCTTCCACCCTCCTCCAGCCCCAAAAGGAAATTTGTGTATATTTAACTCAGTCACAATGTATCATTACTTTCAGGTGTCTCTCTCTCTCTCTCTCTCTCTCTCTCTCTCTCTCTCTCTCTCTCTCTCTCTCTCTCTCTCTCTCTCTCTCTCTCTCTCTCTCTCTCTCTCTCTCTCTCTCTCTCTCTCTCTCTCTCTCTCTCTCTCTCTCTCTCTCTCTTCCCCCCCCCCCCCCCACCCCCCCCACTAGTCTCCAGCACCGTCACACAGCGTTGCGGTGCAGTGTGTAGAATTTAGGGACCGGACTTGGCAGAAATGAAATATAATATTCATAAGTATGTTTTTAAATTAGTGTATAATCCCATGGAAATAATAATCGTTGTGTTGGCGTTTTTTTTCTTTTTTTTTTCTTTTTTTTAATCTACGTAGGAAGCGGGAAGGCTTCCACGCGGGGGGCCGCCGTGTCGCACCGCCGTGTTTCTTCTACAGGAGCCCGGAAGGGACAAACCGAGCGCCGGCTCTGGAGAGGCACTTTCGCGGCCGCCGTCTCCTCCGTGGGTGGGGTGGGAGGGCCGCCGCGTTGCACCGTCGCCACTAAGTTCTACACGCTGCACCTTGGATGCGCCGAGTTAATTCCAGTACCTGGTCCGACTGGAGAGCAAACGTGGCCCAGGTTGACGCCTCACATCCTCCCACGTTCCATATTCGCGTCGGGAGCCGCCCCCAATTCGTCTCGGGGAATCCGAGGCGCAGGGGGCGAGGCGCGGGATCCGAGGCGGGGGCGAGGCGCAGGGGGCGAGGCAAGGCGGGGGGCAAGGTGCGGGGGGGCGAGGCGGGGTCGTTGGTGGGGTCCGAGGCGAGGCGGGGGGCGACTCCGGACTCGGACCCCCCCCCCCCCCCGGGAGTCCCGCCTTTTTTTTTACGACGGAGCCGCGGCCGAATTTGAAAGGGGGCCCCGCCGCCCTTTTTTCGGAGCGAGCAGGCGCGGCTCTGGAGGTTGTTCCGTTTCTCCGACCTTCGCCTCGTGGGCGCGTGCTCGTGCTGGCGGTGCTCGTGCTGGCGGTGCTCGTGCTGGCGGTGCTCGTGCTGGCGGTGCTCGTGCTGGCGGTGCTCGTGCTGGCGGTGCTCGTGCTGGCGGTGCTCGTGCTGGCGGTGCTCGTGCTGGCGGTGCTCGTGCTGGCGGTGCTCGTGCTGGCGGTGCTCCTGTAGTTTTGATCGGTTTGTTTTGGAGGCACATAAAGGAGCCTGCCGGGAGGAGGGGGCGGGGCCGCCGAGTTCTCACTCTGCGACCGCCTACTGTTTTACGTGTCTGTTCTTCTGTTCCCACTTAATGATGATGATAATAATAATAAAAAAAAATTAAAAAAAAAAAAAAAAGAAAAAGCGGGCGCTGATGAATACTGTTACGTCGGAACTTCCAGGTCCGGAAAGTAAAAGTCCCCCCCTCCCTCCCTCCCCCGGTGTTTTGAGTCAACCGCGACAATCCAGAAGTCTCGGTCGAGTCGGTCAAATCTGGAGCAAAGAAAAACACGGCGGGGGACCTGTACTTTCCAGGGCCGGAATGCTCCACCTCCGGCCCGCGTGTCGCTCTGGGGCGTGGGCAGGAGGTGGGGCTTGTGGTTGAGCCACACCACAGGTCAGTTTGTGGCAACGCCCCCCTCCCCCTCCCCTCCCTCCCGGCCTCACCCAGCCTCCCCCCCCCCCACCCCCCCTCCAAGAATGGATATAGTTACACACTTCTTCCAGGATGTTTCAAAAAGCAGATAGGCATTGTTGTTGACTCAAAAATAATAACTTTCAGGGGTGGATGAAATAACCAAGTTTTGTCTGAATATCAGTATCTTATTATATCCAAACAATGTTAACAATCTGATTATGATGTATAGTTCTTTGAAAAGTTACCTCGGTAACTGGGCAATCCTGCTTGTTGAAATACCCACAGTTCTGACGATGTGTTTCCTCTTTTTAAAGTTGTTATTTTTATTCACGTTTTCATTGTTGCTTTCTCTCTCCTTGTAAAGTGTCTTTGAGTATTTAGAAAGTGCTATACAAATAAAATGTTTTATTATTATCACAGCCACGGTTTGGGTTTCATTGCTTCTTCCGGGAACAAAATCAGACGTAAAACCACAAGGTAAAAACGAGCACGCGGGAGGAAAAACTTCAAATGCCTCTCGACTGCTCCGGGCGATACGTCCAATCCAAGGAAGGTTACAGAGGTAAGATGAAAGTCCTACATTTGATACTTGATTTTTGAGAAATAAAAGTGCATTCAAAAAAATATTTTTGAATGCAGCTTCATTCAGAAAAGTTATGGTCGCGTTTTTATTTGATAAGACGTAATAAAAGATGTACTGATTAAATAATACCTGCCAGGTGCACCACCCTTTAGGGACAGCAGGGGGCACAATTTTTTTTTTTTTAATTAAGATTTTGTTTCTCCTACTCATTACTGGTTAAATGAACAATATAACGCAATGCAGTAGACTATTAAACAGTGTTTAGATTTGTATTTATTTACGTACATCATAGGAGAAACAGGATATCAATCTTGGAAGACAGGAGCCATTTAATTTGTGGAAGTCCAACTCCAAGCCAGGTGATCTGTTGTGATGAGTTTGAAAACGAATGATTTTTTTTCTTTGCAACGTTGCCTGCAAAACTGGTGGTGAAAATGTACATGAATGTTTCAGAGGAAAATAATGCGGGCACGCACTGTGGAAACCAGCCGATCATAAACATTCAGAGTGAAATATCTCAATGGAGGAAAAAAAAAAGCAGCTCTGGAAGAAAAGACTCCTCGGAGGTGGAAGAATTGGGCAGTTTATGGGATTAAGTTTAGAGTTGAGGTTCGACCCCAGACTCGATGCAGCCAGTTCGACATCTTCATCCCCAGTGCTTTTGAGAGAAGGGGATGAGGAGTAACTCTTGCACACAAGTCATTTCTCATCAAACCTTTGACACACAAGCGGCCACAAACGGTTTAAGAGTAAGTTGCACAATATTCCCTTTGTCTCATTTTGTCTTGAGTTTATTTGCCTTCGGATTATTGTGTAAATTAATGTCAGCAACACTGGCATTTACAAATTGTTTAGATAGTGTGAATTGTGTCTCAACCACAAAATATGACCATCCCTGATACACAACTACAGGCTGAAGGCAACACATGGAGTCTGCATGCCAAGAAACAATTTTAAATAATTTTAAGAATTAAATATAACCACTATTATTATTGTTATTAATAAATTCCTAGAACATTAATATCAAAAGAACATAACCTTTGATAATGTACAAGGAAAAATGACTGATATTTATCAAACATTTTAAAATGGTGCTTGTTCATCTATAATGCATGTTATGCATGTATATCTAACATATCTATTTATGTAAATTCAAAACGTACTTATTTACAATTCTGTTCATATCACGGGCATATCTTCCAATTAAAAAAATAAAAATAAAAAATAATTACACTTTGAAAATAAATTTAGAATTTTCCGAGAGGGTATAATTGTGTATTTGGTTTATTATCATAATAGCCTAGAGACATACGATAATTACACATTCATCCCGAACATTTCCCCAGGATCAGCATCAAGCTCCTGGATAAGAAATCAACAGTTGGAATATGAAAAACACGCGCTCCATCGGCGGCCCCTGCGGCTCTGAGAGCGACGCGCCTCGCAACAAAATCGATCTGGATCATTAGGAATTAATATCGGCATCCCGGTGGAGCCATTAGCGCGGCTGTATTAATCCCGAATATCGATATTAAATCGTTCGCCGTTTCGATCCGCTGCCGCCGAGGCCTCGGGGACGCCCCTCGCCCGGTGTCAACAAATACAATTTGTTCGTTCCCGATTTTTAGGAAACGAATCCAAAAAACACAACACGGCGACGGGCAACGCGCGTCGCGTGACACGTTTGTCGGTAGCCGCCACAACCATCGATTCGATCGATCGTAAAAGTGATTTTTTTTTTTTAATCCCAACAAGAGACAATCACTACGATTTGTTCAAAAGTAAAGGAACAAAATCAACACATTTCGCGCCTGGAGATTTATAATGCGCCACCTGGGTTTTTTGACGCCTTTTGACACCAAACCTCCTATAGACAAAATGGTCTTTACCATCATTTATGAAATATCTTTTTTTTTTTTGTTAAATTGCTCAATCCGCGCTTTCTAGGCACTTGTCGGGAAACGAAAAACACCCCCGAGAACATCCCCGGAGCCCGTGGTTTAGCGGTGGTCGGTGCTGGGTGGAGGCCGAGCCGCCTATAGGCCTTTACCGCGCCTATACGTTGAGGCCCGCCTGCAGTGACGCGCTGCGGCCGCTGGGTGGCGGTAGTGGACCAAGCAGAAAGGAGGGCCCTGGGTTCATTATATACACAGGGAAGAAACACTGAAACCAGCACAACCACAACTGACTTTTTGTTGTTGTTTTTATACAAGTCGAGTTTTAACAAAATCAATAGCATCAGACTTTACATGGTTAACTGCCCATCCTTCTTGTTTTAGTTTCCACTCCGTGCATACACGAGGGTTACTATAGGGCGGAGGTGGAGGAGGTATTCGGACCTTTTTACCTCAAAAGATAAAATAAGAACTTGCTCCTAAATAAACTTTAAGTATTGAAAGTAAAAGCACTTTTATACTCAGATCATATACGCTGATATAACAGAATCTACAGTACTTCAAGTAAAATGTATCAAGGTGTAGATATTTGCTTTGAACATGTAATGGAGTCTCAGAAACACAATATAATAGTAAATAATTCATATATAGATAATTGAAAGAGCTACTCCAGTACTTCCCGCCGCTGTTGTTTTGGTTTTGTCATGGTGGGGGTGTGAAGTGGAAATTTTGTTAGAAATGCATTTTGTATTTTATTTGAGCCCTTTTCTGGCTTGTCCGAATTGGCTGCTTCTTTCTCGGCCACGTCTTTGTTGTCAAAGAGATCCTGAATCACAACCGAGACCAAGCCAGTGAAATAAAGCAAATAAATAAGGTTAAATGAAGCCTGTGTGCATCTGTCATATATTTAGCGCTGAGCTGTTTTGTACGACATCAACCTTTTAAATGCGGTTTTGTTCACCCCCCCCCCCCCGATTCCGAGTGAATTTGAACAATTCAGCGATATGTTCTGACCGTAAATGGGCGGTTTTGCAAAACAGGTTTAAAATGTAAGAAAACCAATAAATGTTCTTCAGTCATTTGAAAGTGAGTTTACGTACAATTAATAGTTATTGCTCGTCGTTTCTGGATGTCCTCAAAGTTTGTTTTTTTTTGTAAATTTGACAGTTTTGATGCACAAAAGCATTTTATTTTTTTCCCTAAACGTGCCACAAAAAAAAATAAAAATAAAAATAAAAAATAAAAGGGAAGTACTGCAGGTTAACAAATAGTTTAAATACAGAAAGATCCTGATGTCCAGGGGGAGAAATCTGTCTAAACTAGAAATGATTCACACACGTAAGCATGAGAAACTGCTCAGGAATGCTCTTTAAAATGGACGGTAAAATGACAAGCAACGTTTCACAAAACACGGAAGATAAACAGTCCAAGAACGCTGAAATATCCGAAGCTGTAATTCCAAGAGGGGTTTGAATTATTAATTTAATACAAATTTTCTTATTAAATATGTGACAGTCGTTAAATGAACCAAAACTATAATAAGACAAAGGAAACAAGTTCTGACAACTTGAATTGAAAAACACTTTTAAGAAAAAGCAAAAAAAAAACAAAAACAATCACATGTGAACTTGCAGATTTTGTCGCCAACGGTTCAACCATTGGATCTATTATAAAGTTAAACACTTGGAAGGAAGGAGTTGAAAAGACCCGATGGTGAAACACTATGTCTACACGCCCTCCAACCCAGCGAACGCAGGGGAACATCCCGACACGTCTGCTCCTCACGGTTATTCCAGTTCTTCACCAACTACTTAAAAATTATGTTCCATCCACCGCCGGCGTCCGGAAGCAGGAGAAAAAAAAACAACAAAAAAAAAAACTTCCTAAGAGGAAAGAATCCTCCGGGCCAACATCAATAAAACAGAAAATAGAATTGTGGCTTTCACACATTCATACTATACATATATTTACACAGTTTGCACGTTCACAGTTTTAATGGAACAGAGGATTGTGTCATTTCTTGAAAGAAATATATACATTAGATGCCACGAAAACTGAATTCCGCACTCGGGGATATCGGGTCACGGCAGAATTTTATATTTATTTAATTTTCTATGAACTCTATAACTGTGAATTAAGAAAACGTTCCGGTTTCCGCTTCTTCCGTTAGGTGAATGTTTGCGTTTGGCAAATCCGCGATTCACGACGCGTGGCGCGGAGGTCACCGCGGCACTGAAGTGAGCGGAATAAAACAGAGGCTGCAAAAGTTCTGCAAAATCCACTTCTGTTAATAATCAAACACGGTGAGAAAGCGGCACCCTCTCTATTCATTTTCACCAAAAAAAAAAAAAGCAACGAATCGTTCCCTCGACTCAAAATGTCTGTTAATTTTATTTTTATTTTTTTAACGGCTGTTCATCACGGCGAATAAAACCGTTTTCACCCTTTTCCGCCACGCGCACGAGCACATTAAACAAATTCAAAATATTACAATGAAATAACCTACTCAGCTAGCGAAGGATCCATTCACGCATGGATGGATCCATTGAGGTGTATCCTGCACCAGGGGGGTTTCCAACCCGCGGGTCGGGCCCCGCCGGCGGTCCGCGGCGGAGGGCAAAGCGGGTCGCCGGGCAGCTTCACCGACCCCCGTCACGCGAGGCGCCGCAGTCCAGCGTCGACATGGATCACATCAACCGTGGAAAGAGCAGGGGGAAAAAAACAAAACACAACTTTATTATCAACAGAAACGGGAGTGAAAACATATCGTGTATTTCGAGGGCTCGTTTTGGCGAACTGATATATTTGTACGCCGCCGGCCCTGCCACTATGTTGCCGCCGCTCTACGGAACGCGCGAGCGTCTCACCCACCACTCTAATCTAGTTTGAAAAAGAATTTCAATGAATACAATTTGTATTTTCGAATAGTTAAACAGGTTATTAAAGCCAGTACCGGCAGTGAAGTTCTGAAAGACACTTTTTTTTTTACAAGAGTATTTGATTGAGAAGTGAGTTAGAAACATCAGCTCTGCAGAAAGTTTTCAGTTTTCATTTTATTTTGACACGGCCGTGAGCTTGTTCTGCAGCGTGTTGGGAATCTGCGGTGAGTTTTTTTTTTTTTTTTTCGTACCAAGGGGGAAAAAAACCCGCTCTTAACGTAGCGGATCAGACGCTATTTCCCAAAGAAGAGATTTAAACTAAATGAACCAACCAAACTGACTGAACATCACTGTCTCCGTCAGAAAGTCCTCGAATTAGAAGAAGTGACATCAGCAGAGTCCGAGTTCACTAAGACCATAGATATTATTACCGTTATTATTATTATTACTACTAAGGACAAGTGCAGGGCTGGAAAGTGGGTCAGGGCTCATTCATAGGACACAAATGTATAACAGAAATAGGAGACAAATCCTAAGAGCATACACACCCAAATATGTACTCAGGCATAAAACAAACAGTACCATCACAAACGCTACATGTGATGAGCGTGCATCAAAAGTCTAAACGTGTTTGCTTATTTATTTTAAGTCTACCTCTATATCCCCTATGATTAAAAAAAAAAAGAAAAAAGGAAAACCACACCTCCGAAGCAGACTAGACTTTGAAAGTGCGCTCTGCACTTTCAAAGTAAAAGCGTGCAGGTTTTGTTTTAACCCAGATTTGATTTCTCTGGAGGTAACGGCGTCTTATCGTTTATCGTACTGAGCTTATTTTGAAGGATGTTTATAGATTAATGTGTTCACGGAAATATGCCCAATTGTGTGATTCATTGCATACATTTAAAAACAGAAATGTTTATGTCTTTGATCTGATTTTGATCTGTTTTTGCCCATTTATTTTCATCTTTATTTCCAATTGAAGTGGCGTTTTTTTTTTAACCGTTCTGTTAAAAAGGGGTCAAACAAAACCGGAAAGCCGCCGGGGATCCCTGCTGGTCTCCTCAGCCGGTCCCAAATCCAAAGTTAGGCTCAAAGGCAACTTTTAAAGCTTGTATCTGCTCTCTTTGGGGTTGGTCAAGGAAAAAAAAACAAAACAAAACAACCCCAAAAAAACAAGGGAGGATGGTCACCGCTCGGGGCGTGCGACCCAGGAGGGAACCCTCAGAGTGCGACGCTCCGCCCAACCCACAATTAGGGAAAGGACGAATAAATGTTCACACTCGGGTTTTCTTTCCTCGAGCGGCGAGCGGGCGAGGCGCAGACGAGACGGTCCGCAGGTAGCCGGATTGGGCTTCACACGGCCGACTCTCATGAGGTTCCCCGTCGCTGGGGTCAAAGGTCGTACACATGCTAAAGCGATATGGAAGCTGCGTAGAACATCTGACGGTAGCAGCCTTACGACGACACTGTTCCCAGAAACCTCTGTGTGGCGGCTTCTTTTTTCTTTTTTTTTTTTTAACCGCGCTACGCTCACTTCCTGAGTCTCAAAAAACAGACCTCTGACTCAAATATGCAGCAGGTTGAAAACGTCCTACACACATAGATCGAGAGTGGGGGAGGTTTGTGTGCATTGTTTTGCCTGCGGGTAAACAAAGCCAGTCGGTTAAAATCAGCCGAGAAACTTTGTCATTAAAGTAAGTGAAGAGTTGTTTAAAAAAAAAGAAAGGGGGGGGGCTCAAAGACATATGGAGTCAAATTTAGCCAGGTTATTATTTTTTGCATTTTTCGGTTCGTTCTATAAGAACCGAGGGTGACTGACGAAAAAAAAGACCTTCTCAAAGCGAGGGGATTCGGTTGAAATCAATTAAAATGCACAACCGAGTGGCACAAACAAAACACAAACGAGCCCCAAAACTACAAATGGAGGCAGAAAAAAAAAACCCCAAGATATTCCTCCTTCAACAGGTCCGAGGCAGCAGCGGCCTCCTCCTCCACCTCCTCCTCCCTGCGTTCCCGCCCAATTTAACCCCTGTTTCCCCCCACAGCCTGTGACCTCCTTCTGTCTCCCCTCCCCCAAAACACACACACACACACACACACACACACACACACACACACACACACACACACACACACACACACACACACACACACACACACACACACACACACACACACACACACTAGAGGGGCTGTTGACGGGGTCTTGTGATGCCCTGCCATGAAGAGCAGTACAAAGAGCCAAAGACAAAACACAGCTCGTTTCCTAACTCCACTTCCTCCGCCGCGCGTTGGACGAGCGAGAGGGGGGGGGGGGGGGGGGGCGAGAGAGAGAGTGAGCGAACAAGAGAGAGAGAGACAGAATATGTGGTTCTCGTTATCACGGCCTCTGGTGGATTTCTATCCGGGTAGAAAAAGCCCCAAAGCATCAATAGCTTGTTAGATGCAGGTCGGGTCACCGGCGAGTCAAGTCAGTGTGGGGGCACGTTAACCAGGGAGGGCCTCAATGGAGACGGTCCTTCAACAGGAAGCCTGCCTCCACTCCCCCACCGTGCAATGGGGCAACGGCATCGCCGCGGAACGTGGTCACGGTCACCCTCCCCGTCGCGTGGAGATGGGTTCGGCCGGTCAACGCCGATTGCTCGGGTCGACTCCAGATGATCGAAAAATACGGGGGGGGGGGGGGGGGGGGGGGTAAATAAATAAATAAATAAATAGATGAAAAACACTGGAGTCGTCCTTTAACCTATAAAAAAAATAAAAACAAAATCAACTCCCCACACAGAACCCCAGTGCTTCTCAACACCGTCGGCGGGCGTGTGTCCTCCGTTTACTTTACGGACAGACTACACGGTCACTGTTTGGCAATCGATCGAATTGACAGATTCTAAGACGCGCTGACGGTGCAAAACCCGCGGCGGCAGAAGCATTCCGTCCCCGACAAACGGAGCCGCGCCCTCGCCGCGGGCCGGGCGGAGGTTGCATCTCTCCCGATTGCCGGCGTTAAATTCGACAAATTGCTCACAGGGCGCCGCGGAGCATCACCGGGCGCTGGGGGAGACGGGGTTCGCCGCCTTGGTGGTGGTTGTGTGAGCGCCGGGGTTCTTTGTCAACAGTAGGACGTAAAAAGGGGGTGGAGGTGGGCGGGGGCCACACGGCGTGGGGTTGTACCGCTGGGGGCGGCGAAGAACCAGAATTAGGATTTTTGGGGGACAGCGCTGAGCGGTCATCACAGAAGGCGAGGTCATCGGACGGTCTGAGGGATGGCTCTCCGGCTCTTGACACCTGGGGGCCACTGGGCAGATTGGAGGGGCCATGTTTAACATCAAGGGGGGGAATAAAAGTGTCCTGTTCTTTTGGTTGTTTTATTTTAAACAGATCATTTGTGAATTGCACAATTAGATTACACCATTAATCCAGTAGAGAGAAACTCAGGAAATTATTATTATTACTAAAAATAATAATAATAATAATAGGGTGCGTGAGCCAATAAAGAGGCCCTTTAAACCTAGAAACACACCCTGTGACCCCAATACAGCCAGCACATGGGGGCATTTTAAGTGCATAAATACTTATTAATATGACAGTTTAATCTCATACAATAAATGGAAAACTGTGGTTCACACAGGCCAGTTCAAGAGGTTGAGTTTCAATAAAAATCAGAATTAAATATATTAAAAAAAAAAAAAAGCTCAATGTCAATGACTATTTCAATGGGGTTTTTTTTTTTCCTCCATTTTTATTTATGTGTTTAGTCAATTTTATTCCGTCATTTATTTCCCACTTGGGGGGCCGTTTATAAAAGTACTGCAGGGTCGTATGAGCCGCTCCACGAGTTGAACGCCAGAGTTTTGTGGTCGTTTGGTGTTGTTTACACTCGCACACAATGCAAATGGCGTCCTGTTGGAGTAAGGCTGCGTCATGGCGCCGGCTATAACGAGGTGTTTCCTCGCGGTTAACGACACAAACCGACTCTCCTGTACTTTTACCGGGCTTTGCTAGGGGGCACGAAACACGTTTAGTTTGGAAGGCGGGCGTCCGCTGCGGCGGTCCGCCTGAACTTCCACACAACCGTTGAGTTTGACTCCATTTTGTGAGTAGGAGCCATTTTACAACCGGAGTGCCACGTTGCCTGGAACAGGGGCGGCCGTGGACCCAAAAACTCACCGAAAACAAACCGGCGGTCCCGGGACGCCGAGGAAGGGGGTGAAACGGGGGCCGAACGTCCGGGTGTTAGAGAGCCAACGCGAGGGGCGGAGGAACGCTCCCCTGCTTGTCTCGGGGCCTGCGTGTCCACGCTACGCTACTGCCTCCATTTTGGATTGGCGGTTGGCGGATGGGAGTTTTCCGAGCGGCCACGGCGCGGAGGGGGGTGTATTTGAACCTAAAGTCGTGAAAATGGCGTCGCCCGCCCCCTCCACCGCGGGTCTCGCATGGCTGCTGAATCCTAACACAGTCCAGTTAAAGTTAAACGGCTGGTGTTCATCAAGGAGCCGGACTGGCGGAGGAGGGCGACGGGGTGAAACGGAACAGAGCTCCGCCAGACCGTCAACCGCCTCCTCCGCGCGGTGTTGCTGGCTCATAAAAGGCTAAAGAATAATGGAGACGTGAATATGGTTTGGCCCCGGGACACCGTGCCACCCCTCCGAGCCCCCACCGCCCCGGAGGTTAACCGTGGGTCACGTAGGTGCCGTGACGACGACCCGCTTCTTCGTTCACCCAGTCGTAGGACGGGGGTGGCGTGGGGGTGTGTGGGGCGGTAGGCTGCGGGGCACACCGGGCGGGCGGTGCTTACTTCAATATTTAACCATACCGCGACCCCCCCCCCCCCCCCTTGGCCTTGAGATATTAACTGCTGGCTTGTTGCAGCAGGACGACATTCATGGTTTATTATGCGTATTCGAATGGATTAATATAATATATATATATATAACATTATATACATATACATTTAAAAAAAATAATATATTCATATTTTTTTGCATGTCTGCACGACAGTGCAACTATTACCGAGACCAATCCCTTAGTTTCCGTGTATACAAAAATGTTACCATTCTGTATATTTTGGGTGTATTGGTTTTTCCTAATTATTGTGATTTTTTTTTTCTTTTGGCTGTTTTGTGTCAGTTGTCCGTGCAGCGGGGCACAAATGACCCCCGGACAAATCCATTGCGTCTTCAAACGGGAGAGGGGTCATCGACAACGCATCGGATCACAGCCCGTGAACATTCTGATTCTCAGCGCACGACCTCACTTCATCTTCAAACCGGTTCCGATTCGGGGTAAGCCCCCCCCCCCCATTCTATATATAACCCACGCGCTGAGCGTCCACGGCGTGCGTGGGCAGCATAACACGCACACGCACCGTGGCTGAACGCGCGCAACACATACTGTACGTACAGTGGTGAGACGCGCGACGGGGGGGGGGGGGTCGCGCACGCGGACACGCACACGCGATCCGGCGAATACCCTCGGATGGTGGTGGGGTTGGGGGTGAGGGTGGGTGGTGGGGTTGGGGGTGGTGTCCCCGCCCCCATCCCCTTCGCCACTCCAAACGGACCACGTGGTTTCCTCTTGGCAAACACGCGCACACAAAATCCGACGCGAATTCGAGTCGGTTGAGGGGCGGTGTCACGGTGGGAGAGAGACGCTCGCACACAGGGAGAGAGAGAGAGGGGGAGAGGGGGGGGGGGCGACACACACACACAGGGAGAGAGAGGGGAAGAGAGAGAGGGGAGGGAGAGAAAGGGGGTGAGAGACACACACTTGGGGGGAGAGAGGGGGGCATTATTTAGGGTTATCTTCACATCACATCTGTATATATATTTAAACATATATAATCGATATGTGTGTGTGTATATGGGGTTTTATATATATATATAAACCCTATATATATATATATATAAATATAAACCCTATATGTGTGTGTGTGTGTATATATATATATATATATATATATATATCACAAATATATTATATATATGTATTATACGTATATATATATTAACAGCAATGTTCAAAATTGTGTATTTTATTTTAGCTTATCTATACATATCTTAATTTTAATTTTTAACAGCAAAGTTTAAATAGTTCTATTTATTTATTTTTTGTGTTTTTTACATTTTGTATTTTAATTTTAGGTAATATTTTATTTTGTATTTTAATTTAGGTAATAATTTATTTTATATTTATTATAAAATATTACTATTTATTGTTTTTTGTTTGTTTGTTTTATTGTCTTGTTTTTTTTTATCTGTTTGTTTTCAACTTTCAAACGTCTGTTTTCCATGTTAATAAACCCCTTTGAATTGAGAGAGATGGGGGGGGGGCACTCACCCACACTGAGAGAGAGCGAGGGAGGGAGAGAGAGGAAAACATTTCTCTGGACTGGATCCCGCCATAGTTTTTCCCACTCTCTGCCATAGAGCCTCCACCCCCACTCCTCCTCCACCACCTCCTCCTCCTCCTCCTCATCCACCACCACCACCACCGAGTAGTAGCTGCTGCTCTACGGCTGCAAGTCAGAGGATTTCCATTTCTCCTTCCGCTCCACTTACTGGATTGAATTTGAAGCAAATCTCAACGTTTCGGGTCTTATTTTTTATACTCTACAAGTGTCCTTTGGTTCATTTTCGCTTTGAGATTTTTCACTTAACGACCCTTTTTATTATTGCTACAAAAAAAAAAAAAAAAAAAAAAAAAAAAAAGGTATTGCCTGTGGACACCGAGCGTGATTTCCAGCTTCAGTGAGTGGGATCTCCGCGGAGCGACGGTGTTCTGTTGCTTTACACTTTCTTTTTTTCCACTTTTTCCCCCTCCCGCCACCACCACCACCGCCTCGCCGTTTTGGACATAGAAATACAATTTTCCACCATGAACAAGCTGTACATTGGAAATCTGAACGAAAACGTGACTGTCGAGGACTTAGTGAAAACCTTCGATGATTTCAAGATCCCCCACTCCGGACAGTTCCTCATGAAGACGGGCTATGCCTTCGTGGATTGTCCGGACGACCAGTGGGCCATGAAGGCTATCGAGACGTTTTCTGGTGAGTTGAGTTTGGACTGTCGAACCTCTCCTCCGCCTCCCGTCCGCTCCCATTCATTCGGCGCGAAGCCTCCCTGTGCCGCCGCCGCCGCAGCCGCGGCGCGGCGGCCGCACACACACACGCGCGCCTTGCTCGTATTTCGGACGGATTTCTCGAAATTCGTATTTCGATCGGTCGCCGCCGAACACCCGACGCGAGAAACCTATGGATTTGCCTCACGCCCATGAGAGGGGATCTGCTGAACTTTTGCAAAGGGGGAGGGACACACTTGGTGTAGGTTGCACGCATGGGGCTGCACGCACTGGCAAATATGGAGTTCGCGCAGAAAAATAAACGCATAATGCTACCGCCGTGGAAATAAATCAATATGTCTTGCACGGTAAACGTGCACATTAAATCGTTAGAAGGGGGTGGGGGCTGCAATGCAATGCTTTGCATTTACAAGGAAGGGGTGGGAAGGTTACTGTGCTGTATTGGATTAGATGCACCCCTCCCCCTTTAACCGGTCGTCCAACATGACAAAGATACTAAAATATAACGCGCTGTCGGCCGGGCAACGCATGCATCGAGCCCGGCACACCACCACCAACACCGCACGGGTGTGTTTGTTCTTATACGTATGTGTATTTTCCCGAGCGTGCGTCCCCGCTCGCGGTGTGCTAGCCCCGATCTGCCGTGCAAGCTCCACAAAAGGTCGCCATTCTCGGCTGCTCCCCCCGTTGTCTGCACAGACCCCCAAATAGTGTGTTTAAAACCCCACACACCACCGCCCTGCCGCAGGGTGCCGGATCCACGGTGTCGCGGGGGTCGGCCCGGTGCCCCAGAACCGAAGTGTTTAAGGAGCCAAAAGTTCAATTAGACGCCGAGGCGAGTGGGCGCAGATGCCCAAATAACTCGCTCTCGCTCCCCAAGTTGGGGCCCTCGTGGCGGGTGTCCGCCTCTCCGCTCTTCACGTATTTCAACGCTTTCGCTGTTATCACTCTGCTTCAATGGGCGTTTGCTTCGGAGATAAGTAAGGATCTCGTTGATCCATAGCATTAGAATTACAACTCTCGGAATAGGAAAGTGCTCCCCATCCCAACTCAGCAATCCACTGTGAATTGGTTTAAAGGGTTAAAAAAATGGGGGGGGGGTCTCCTCCATGTGTTGCAGGTAAAGTGGAACTTCACGGGAAGCGCATTGAGGTGGAGCACTCCGTCCCCAAGAAGCAGAGGTAGGCCTCCTGACCCCCACGCACCTCCACCCAGCAGCACCGCCACACTGGTCGCGCTGCTTCGTTTCGCTTCGCGTTTCTCTCTTGCGTTGCCGGAATCCCAACACGTTTGGATTGTTCTGCTGTTGCACCACCCCACTGGCTTCCCAGACGAAACGACCGAAATGAGAAGTGTGTGTGTGTGTGTGTGTGTGTGTGTGTGTGTGTGTGCTGTGAAGTTTTAAGACGAAGTGTGTGGGCTTTTGTTTTGTTCTTTATAGCAGACTCTGTCCACCGCACTTGCTGTCATATCATAGTTGGTTGTGCAGCTTCTGGTGAACTGCGAAGGGAAGTCGGATCCTGTCGTAGGATTCGGTTGGTCAAGTGACGTTTTTTTTTGTGCGGATCAACTCCGACTGTACGAGGCCCACGTAACGTATTGTTTGCAACGTCATCACATTACACAAGCACGTGAGCGTGTGTGTGCGTGTGCGCGCGCACGCCTAGGCCTTCCAGTATTTACGCATTGTACTTTTAGACGTAGTTATTCCCTTTCTTTATCTCCGGAAATCACTGGAACGTCCCCCTTTGAATATATTGATTTTCATGTTGTATTGTGTTTAAAACGTGGGAGGCGTGCGTGGTGTGCACATAGGCTACATGGGCTTTTTTTCCATGAAAGTTACATTTAGGGGAAACTAAGATTTTTAACCCAATCACACAACGCAGGTTTGACTTTACGTGTTTATTTTTCATTCTTATTTTTATTTCAATTTGCTGCTTTGTTTTGAGCTTCTACAAAGGTAGTGATTTCCTAATTTTACGAAACGTCCATAACGCTAAAACTGAAAAAAATAACATAAATAGACACATTTTAACTGCAACGTGTTTTGACATTTTGTTGATGGGGTACTATTCCTAAATAAATGGTTCGGGTGTCATCTTAAATGTTATTTTTTCGACTGTTATTTGTTTTGGTGGCACTTTTGGTATTTTTGCAGACATTTCATTGATGCAGAGTTTTTTTTTTTTGTTTGTTTAATCACGCATGTGGTTGAAATATGTGCTAGATTGGGTTATTACTGTGTTATTATTGCAGCGTTTGTATGGGTGTGCGTGCGTGTTGCCAGATTTAAATGAGAACTACGAAACAAAATGGAGTTCTATGCGAGACCTCTGCTCGTCCCGCTCTTCCGTTGTGAGCAAGACGTGACCCGGTTTAGGGAAAGGGTTACGGAATCCACCAATAGTACATCGTTCATGCCTGTAACCTTTGGCACAGATACGAGCTGTGCGTTACGCGCACGTCGCCTACTAATGCCTTTTCTGCCATTTGGCCGTGTGTGTTCGTGTGTGTGTGTGTGTGTGTGTGTGTGTGTGCGCCCCCCCCCCCCCCCGCGGATGACGAAAAATAACGCTCGTATATCACCAAACCGCGTCTAAGAACGAACTGGAATGAATTCAGAGTCCAATCGCGTCGTTTGGTCCGATCTTTTTGGCCGCGTTTGGCAAAGAAAGTCGGTTGCGCGGCGCAAGCCCACGCACGGCGAAAAGCAGGCACGCGGTGCTGCTTCATAATTGTGGAAACTCCAAACAAAATGGGACAGACAAAATACAATTCGCGTTTCGGGAACCCCTTGTTGTCGTTGTTTTGTTGTTTATATCGTGGGGTTGTTTTAACACAATGGGGTCATTTCACGCCCATCCGTTACAAACTATTTCAATATTTACGGTGCAGATCCGGGGGCCGGTGTGACGTGTTTACGTTTCGCCCGGGCTGCGCCCCCTCGAGCCCGCAGAGCCCAAAGTGATCAGAATGATCGGCGAGGGGCCCCTCACGGCCTGTGTGTGTGTGTGTGTGCGGGTGCTAGTGGAGCTGAGGCCCAGGCCACGGTGGCTCTCCGGTCTCCACGACGACACGTGGTCGGCCCCACTACGTCACCAGCGTGGGGGAAAATGGCGAAGCTTGAATGAACCGTGCGGGTTGAAGTGTGGAGGGTCCCCCCCGCTACACACGCACACGCACGCACGCACGCACACACTCGGCTTCCTGGGCGCCCAGCTCGCTCCGTGGTCCCTCTGATCTGCCCCAGTTTTAACTCCAGTCCGCATGAAGAATGTATGCAGCGGGTAATATATATATTTTCATATCGGGGAAAAAATATATACACATTAAAAAATATATTTTAGGAGCCACAGCCCAAAATGGCCGTTCGTTGTCAACGGGTGATCCGAGCGATGAGGACGGGGCTTGGGCGTAAATCACCGGGTCCTCCGCTGTGATGGCCCCGCCTCCGCTTTTAAAAACGGACAATTCGCGAGATGAATAAACAAGGGGCCGCGGTGTTTGAACGTCGCGTCCACAAACGGACGTTTTGTTCGCGGGTGGGGGATGATGACGCGGCGAGGCAAAAACGACCTACGTCATATTTTAAAACGTCCAGTCAGGCCGTAGGTGAGGGGCGGCTGAGAGTCAACCCAGTGATTGTTGTCCACGTCTGATTTTTTTCCTCGACTTAATACGTATATACATGTTTTTTTTTAACCATACATGTCCCTGAAGTGTGTCCGTCCGGTTAAAATGTTCGTTTTAATTTTATCTTCGCCACCCTGGATGTGCTATGCAGGTGTGGGCCCTGTGCGTTTTGGCCGCTCAGTCAGTAAGACTTGGGAGTCACATTAATGTCCCTCCAGGCAGAACCCTGAAACCCCGCCCTGCTACAGGTGTGCTGTGTATGTAGATGCTGTGTATTTCTGGGCACACAGCTAATTAGTGTGTACTAATACACCGATAGCTCTGTTTGACCTTGTTGTTTTCACAAGCTTAACCGTATACCAATATAAAAAAAAACATTCAGAATTTAATATAGTCATAATATATATGTATTATTTATATATATCATCCTGCATTCAGCAACGCATGTCACATGACTTGATTACATACAAACAGAAAAACAAATAGAAGTCACACATATTCGATCACTTGCAGTCATGTTGTACATATATTAAAAAAAAAGGCGATATGGTTAAAACGTGCTCTGAAAGACTACAAATAATCTGTAATGGTACCAATAATTTTCGGGTCAAATGTGTGTAATTGTGTAATGCACAGCAACTCGACGGCCTCATGTGCACATGTATGTGCATATGCACGCTCAGTGTGTGTGTGTGTAGGGGGGGGGGGGGGCTGCCTGCCCCGTGCAAAGGTTTCAGGAAGGCCTGCAGGAGTGCAGGGAGGGAGGGGCCGGGTTTGGGAAGTATAGGGTCGGGTGGAGGCTGGGTGGGGGTGGGGGCGGGGGCGCGGAGAGAAACAATCAGAACAGGAACAGGTCAGAGGGGGGAAAAAGTGAGACGTGTGGGTGTGTGAGGGGAGAGTGAGAGAGCCTTCTGGTGATGAGGGGTGTTCGCAAGGAGGGATTGTTGATTGTACAAGAAGCTTTCCCCTCCTCCGTTTATGTAACGTTATGGATACGGTGTGTGTGTGTCTGTGTCTGTGTGTGTGTGTGCGCGCGTATGCTCAGTAAAACTAAAGTTGGAAATTAAAGCCCATTCACATGACTTTAATAACTTTTCAAACGTTGAACCTTCAGACGAGGCGGTAAACCAGAAAAGGAAAAAAAAAAATCTGGAATAGTTGATTGTACATTTTTTTTAGGGTCTTAAAAATCCAGCATCCCGAAAGTGTTATGTAAGGTCTAAAAGTCCAAATTTTTAATTACTATTAAACTTAGAGCTCAAACCCTTTCATATATATTTTAATTTTTTTAGAATACAGATTCAGTATTTTAATTGTTTGTTTAAACAAGTTATGCAAGTCGGTAACTGATACATTTAATGGGTCACAATTGTGCCTTTTATGGAATATTCTGAGTTGTGGTCTATACTTTAGTGATTCTTTTTTTTTCCGTCTTGTGATTTCATGAAACCTTTAATTGTCTTCCGCCCTCATTTTACCATCCGAGCTGTAAAAAAAACAAAAACAAAAAAAAAAACATGGAATAGAGCCATTGTTAGCTTATGAGAACGATAAATTCCTGTTTAAACCGTGCAGTTATTACCGTAACACCTGTGTGTGTGTGTGTGTGTGTGTGTGTGTGTGTGTGTGTGTGTGCTTAAAAAAAAAAAAGAAAAGAATTCACATCTAATCTTCAACCCCATCAACCCTCCGCTGTCTTCTTCCGTTCCTTCCTCACAGATTGATCGATTGATTCATTAATCAAACGGCCTTTTCTCCCACGCATTCCAGACCATTTCGGACTGCGCATGAGCCGCGCTCGCGCCCTATAGCCACGCTTACGTATCCGCCCAATAACTTTTTATTGACAGAAAATTAAATGCCTAATTAGCCCGGGTTAATTTCCCCCGTTTTCTCCGCGGTAGCTTTGCGGTGAATGCGATCCTGCGGGGTCAAAATGGAGACGTTACAGAGCGATAGCCAGCCGGAGCGAGGCGGCGGGAGCAAAGCACTCTGGGTAAACGGTTCGGGGGCAGGTTCAGAATCGGGCTCCCGCGTGGCCTCGCCGCCGAGTTAAAATACCTGTTCCGTGGTTGTCACCGTTCCTATGCTGCGTTTGCATAGTAGTGGGGCCCTCAGGTGCCCGTTGGAGCCACGGTTTGAACCCTAATATGCTCCATTGCTACCGATAGGGGTCTAAGAGTGGTATTTCCTACGAAAGAGCGGTGATCTGGCATCCTGTATGAGATGTAGATTAGTAAGTTAGGAAAAACATTTAGTAAAAACGTTTAATAAAAACATTTAGTAAAAATATTTCGTAAAAACATTTAGCCAAAACATTTATTAGACACGATGAAGCCACTCTCCCTTAATGCCCGGCGTTTTCTGAGATGTCACCGATGAGATCGGAACATACTGTGTGTCTGTATCGTCTGCGGAGAAGTTGAATTGTTGGCAGTGGTGGGTGTGCGCCAACTCCATCTTTTGCTCCATCCTTTGTTCCGTCCTTGCTCCATCCGGGAGACTGCGCCGGTGTCAAAACACTAAGAGTGTGTTTAGTTTTGTGTCTTCACACCGCCTGCAGACAGTACTGTTTATTGTTGTAATTGGGGTGGTGTCTTTTTCGTAAACCACGGGAAAAATACGCACAATCACCTGATGGTGTCCTCGAAAAATGTTCTCAGAAACGTTGCCATTTGATCCGTGATCTGGAACCAGGTTTTCGCATTTCGCCGATTTTTCTCAACTGGAGAAATCAAAGGTGCTTTGGCATCAAAAAATATGCTTTTCTCCAGTATCCGACATGTTGCTTTAAGTGGAGCTGAACGGTTTGGGAAAATTATCAAATTGCGATTATTTATTTTTTCGACCAATTTTGCGACCGTGATTTAGTATGCAATTTGTTTTTAAAGTTTCCTTATGTTCTGTATTATTCGATAAATCATTTTCTGGCAGTGGTGCTAGTGGTAGTTATGTGTTATTAAGGAATAAAAAGCATGATATATGCAATAATTGCAATTTATTATAATAATTATTACCATTACCGTATTATTAAGACCATTTTTTTATTACCATTGCAACCACAAATGTATTTTGTGTTATTATACAACAACAATGTATACGGGAAGTTACGTACAGAAAGTGCCGAGTCGGCTCTACAGCGCATGTCTGCTGCGGCCGAGTGACGGGTTTCTGTGCTGCAGTGGTAGACGCCGTGTTCAATGGAACATCGCACTTAAATGAACTAAAACGGCTTAAATAAAAAACGTTGGGTTGATAGAAAGGTTGTTTTCCTATTTATTAATTGCACGGAGGCTGTCGCGGCACTTGTAGCGTGGAAGCCGACGGAGGATTTCGGACGCGGCGGCCTCGGGCGACGAGGTCGGTCCGGTTATAAGTTGCGGTTCCAGGTTATTAATAATATAATTCAATACAAATAATTAATAATAAAACTGCCGGGGGAAACCGGGTGATCAATTGCTATCAATCAGTACACTGATCATTGATCCCCGCCAGGAACAGATCTCCGTAGACGCGCTCTCTCTCTCGAAACCGTCATAGGTGGATGTGTCTAATGGGAAATCCGGTTTTGAATACTGCAGACAGAATGTATTAGAATACTCTTTGATTTTTTTAATTACATTTTTAAGAACACCATTAAAAAGTCGCAACTAGACATACAAGAGCCATAAGTGGCTCGTGAGCCGCGGGGAGAGTATCACTGGGTTATATTGTGTAACATTAAAATAAAATAATTTGCGCTTCCTGGGCGCATTGCGATTTCGGTTTGGATTGGATTGATGGTTGAGGCCTCGTTTTTGGGATCATATTTTTGCATTGGTCATATTTTCAGATAAAATAGCCTATTTTCTTATTTAAATGCTGATGTTTGATGCTACGTTTGCTGTGCCCATTGAAAGACGGCGTTGGCGGTACACAGAGCGTGCGTCTCACCCACATAAACAAATGGAACAAGAACTCAAATTTAACCCCACCCCCCGAAAAAAAAAAAAGAAGTTCCCGGTGACATTATGCAAAGCCGTAGCTGTCAGAACGAATTCAGGCCGTGCGCTGCTGACACAAGGACGGGCCGAGAAAATACTGTAATAATTGAAATATCGCAGCCGGAGTTCTGAGTCCACTGCGACGCATTGCAGCTCACTGGCGTTTATGGGATACCGTAAGCGGCTCGTAAACGACCAGAAAAAAACCAGAACTTTTTATAAGAAACTAAAAAAAAATACTTTGTTTCTTACTGGAATAATACATGAATATAGACACACAGTGTTTCAAGTTTCTATGTGGTCTATTCAGCATTTTGCAAACACTCGGCCCCGCCCCTCCTGCAACTCAGTGTAAATATCACATGCCGTGTTAATTTCTTCTCCATACTGCGCTGGCATTGTCCCGAATACACTTCAGCGGGCGGGATGAATACTTTCTTGTGTTCTCCTAATTTTGCGGTGGAATAAGAATAGCTGTTAGTTTTTAAATGAGAATTCCTTCTTGTTGCCAAGTATGTTTGCACATGCAAAAAAAAAAGTCAAGTCGCGTCAAGTCACACTTTATTTATTAAGCACATTTCACACCAGGGCAGCACAAGACGCTTTACAGAGAAATACAAAGTGAATTGGCGGGGTGGGTGCACAAAAGACAAAAAGCGACACAATATATTTATAAGCAAAGTATGAAGAGATTTTTCTTCATAAATAACTTTCAAAATCAAAGTGTTTGGAAACGGCGTCCAGCCACGCGCCAAACATGCTGGGAATTTGCATGTTGACAACGGGGTTTGGGAGAAATGCCTGTGAGCGGTGTTTTTTCGTTTGGGGTATGCTGTCTGCTTTATCGATCCCCCCGTAGAGGAAGTCCGCCCCGCCTCATAACGACATGCACAAGAATGCAGAATTATTCAGCGTGTTGCTCATGGGCACTACAGAAGAACGAATGCAACCCTCCAGTGGAAAAGCTTGAAGGTTTCACTCCATGTGGAACCATGTCAAATCAAAATATTGCAAAACTAGCTTGAAAGGCCAATATCAACAAGTGGAAAAATATTTATGGTCAATTTTTTTACAGGGTAACAGGTGAAATGGTGTTGGGTAAAAAATAAACGTATTCAATTCCTAAATTAGTTAAAATTATTTATTTATGTCCCGTCAATGTCTTTGCTTAGTGAAAAAAAAAAAAATTACCAAAAGTCAGTGCATGCTCCACTATTTTATTTTCAGAGAAAGCTCGGCGTTTTCTACTATTCTGGGTCGTCAGCTGTGTGATATTAACAGACAGGGGAAGGGGGTCTGCAAACTGTTAGTGACCTGGTGAACAGTTTGGGGACAGTTCACATCGAGAGCCTCCGTGCAACAAGACACACACAACAACAGACTGTTTTAAAACCTAAACACAGTTTATTATGCTCGAAAAGTTTGGCTGTGTGTTTACTGGTGCTGTTTACTGAACCTCCTGAGACTCTTCTACTACTACTACTACTACCACTACTACTACTACTAATCCTAATTATCATATTAATAATATGGTTATAATAATTAAAATAATAATGACAATAAACTATTTCGATAGCACTTTTTAAAATATACCTTAAATAGTGCTTCACAAAAAGGAGAAAACAGAGTTAAAAAGGCGGAGGGTAAAGGAGCCAAAACTAATATTCATATTTTAAAAGCTTTAAAAAGATCTGAGGCAACAGTTTGGGATCCAAGTGAGATGATGGCGAGGGGGTGGGGGGGGGTGACCTTTCCGTCTCCGGCGACAGGGAGACACAGAAGACGCGCCCCGCCGCCCGTTTGAAGGCTTTTCGTCATATTTCAGCGCGACGCGGTGTGAGCACGCGTCGGCCCATGGGCCCCGGCCGCACGGGTGGAATCACAGGCGGCTGACGGTCTGCCGTTCTTATCTGGGAAACCGAAAGGCGCTCAGCATCAAGGGCGTCGCTTTGTTCCGTCCTGCGCGCCGCGTCCTGCAAGCTTTGAAAAGGTTTAGTGGGGTGACATCTTTCCGTGGAGTGGGAGCTCATGGCGGCAGGCTGAGCAACAGAGGGACTGGGAAAGGAGAGGCACGCCACTTATTTCTCTTCCTCTCCTCTTGTCACGGCTGCAACTACTCCACGGCGGGGGGAGGGGAGAGAGAGAGAGAGGGAGGGAGGGAGGGAGGGAGGGGTGGGGATGGTGGGGGAGGGGGGTGAGAGGGAGAGAGAGGGAGTGGGCGGAGCCCGGGAGGGGGTGCGACCAATCGGCTGGCGGGATCACCTGTGTGAGCGCCCCCCCCCCCCCGAGGGGGCGGAGCCTCACCGCAGCAGCACGAAGCGGGGAGGCCACGCCCACCGTGGACACGCCTCCTCTCCGTGCGGCTCCTTCCTGCCCCCCCCCTTCCCTCCCTCCTTCCACAACACTGTGTCCATCTTTCTTCCCCTCCGCTCTCTCTCTCTTGCTCTCTCTCTATATGTTCCTTCTCTCGTTTCTCTGCTGTTCTACACACCGCCCCGCCCCCCATCCATACACACACACACACACACACACTCACACACGCTCAGCAGGGTGACATGTTCTCTGCATCATTCCCACCCAGATACAGAGAAACAGATTAAACTGATAGAAATGGAGACGTGTATAGTCACGCATGTAATTAACAAAAAGGCTGATGTTGGCCAACGTCACCAGCATGCAACGCAGCGCAATACAACAATATACACTATATATATTTCTATTTATTTATTTTGCATTTGTGAGATATACAAAACACTGAAAATATTAAAATACGAAAAAAATACATAAAGACAATTCTTATTCAGGGCTTATACACGTCTCCTGTGCAGAGAACACGTTTAGTGTAGTCTGGATATTTTTGTATAAATATATTTTTTAAATTTTCTTTTAGACTTTTAAGCATTTCTTTTGTGCTGATTGTCTTCACCACAACCAGCGACCCTCACCGAGACCCATTCCCCGTATTATTACATTTCACTGCATATATGTATGAAAGTATGTATATGTATGTGACAAATAAAAAATCTTGAATCTTGAATCTTGAAAATGTGCTCGGCGGATTGGGGATTCTGAACATCGACAACGCGCGGCCAACTATCCCGAAAAAAGCGGCACGCCCTCCTGCGCACGGTATTGCGCTCGTTTTTTAAAACCATTTTGATGCTGCGCAGCCCATCCCGCCTGGAAGATAATTACAGTGATCTGCTGCAGCGTTCAACGCGGGGCTGCGTGTCGCGCTCTCAATCTGGGAATGAATCCACTTTGAGTTTGACAATTAAAAGTGGAAAATTTTGAGGAAAAAGAGGGGGAGAGGGAAATCTAGGATGAGATGGAGGTCTGGAGACAGTATGTAGGTGAAGGGCTACAAGGCTCCTGTCTCTTTAAGAAGAAGACCCCCTCCCCTCCACACACACACACACACACACACACACACACACTCACACACACCCCCAATCCCTCCTCCACCCACGCCAATTGTTTCTTCTCTCTGCTTAAAACCATCTGTCCTCTCTCTCTCTCCCTCTCCCTCTCCTCTTTTTAAGTGTCTCACTCTTCACCTCTTCATTTCATTCCTCTTATTTTAATTAGATCCCATTCTGTTTGATTTTTGGTCAATTTATTTATTCTCAGTTTGTGTTGTTCCTCTTTCTCTCTTTGTCATTTCCCTTATTGTTCTCCTTTATTGTTCCTCCATCCTGTTTCTGCTCCTCTGTTAGTCCAGCTGTTGCGATAGTCAACAAATTAAAATTGGAAAAAAAAAAAAAAAATGAATGGCGAGATGGGGAGAAAGAGTTTTCTTTTTATATATATATTTTTTTTTTTATTTTTAGTCGATGTTGCCATGGCCCACTGCCCCACTACGAGCGGGGATGTCATTCATCCTGACGGACAGCCTGGGAGGGAAATACACACACACACACACACACACACACTCACACTCACACTCACACACACCCAGAAGCAACATAATTCAAGTCATAAATACCCTGTTTGCACTCACACACACACACACACACACACACACACACACACACACACACACACACACACACAGAAGCAACATAATTCAAATCATAAATACCCTGTTTGCACTCACACACACACACACACACACACACACACACACACACACATGCACGCGCACACACACACACACACACACACACACACACACACACACACACACACAACGCAAAAAATATATAAGCAGACAAACTATTTGGCCTTTTTGTGCTTTTAATCAAATATTAAAGGTTTGTAGAACATATCTGTGTTTCATCTGAAAAAGTGCAGCTCCTTTGGTAATTGATTTAGTTACTTAAAAAGGAGCCTCCGCTGTGTTGTGTGTTTAAATAGATCTGGGTTTTCATCAGCGGGAAGTGGAGTGAAACAGGCTCTGGCTGAAGGTGTGGCGGTTATGAAACGACGTCGGTTCTCAAACGACGGCGGTCGTCCGAGGCGTCGGGCCCCACCTTCTGCACACGCCCACTCGTTGGGGTTCACCAGTGCCACCCGATCGGAGATAAGTGAACAGGTGTGGGCGCACCGGAGGCGGGGCGGGGCGTTTGGGCAGGGCGCCAAGCTGTCGAGGGACTCGAACCCCGCGGATGAGGAAAAACGCAGACTGCGGCGCTGTCTGGTAGGGCGGTGATTAGGACCCGGGCTGAGTGACAAATCAATGCGGCGCGTTATCACACCTCCACGGGGCGCGGCCACGTCGGTCAATGATGACGAGGCGATACAAGGTTTATTTTGAAAAGTCGTGGTCTTGATATGACACTTTATGACACGGTTTTAATGGGATCTCGACTTTATACATATATATACACTCTTACTATTTTGGCACTGAGCTGTGCCACGTTGCCTAGTACTGCGTAACTTGAAGAAAACACTGACGGTGCGGGACGACCCCCCAAAATACCTGCAATGCCTGTTAGTTTAATTTGGCCTTGCGATATAAGTCATAACGCTTTGTAGGATGGAACGGAAGAACTTTATTTTTCTGTTTCTCTGGGAAACTTCAGCGGTCGCCAGTTTGGTTTCCTTCGCTGCTCTTTGTCATTCAGCAGACGTACACGCGTCCGCGCGACCCCACAATCACACGTTCGCAGGACCATGGCCGGCCATCTTGTTGTAACGCGCTCTATCTAGAAGCTGTACAACCTGTGATTATTATCATTATTTTTACAGGCTCGAGGAGAACGTTTCCATCCCAAATGTCACATAAAACAAGATCCCCTGACTGAAACATTATTTTTAATAATAATATAAATAATAAAAAAAAATGCTATTTTTAACGTTAATCATTACTTTTTACATCTTTGGGAATGACCCTTGTAATGGATTTGGAGGACATCAAATATTTTCTTTTTTTCTTTTTTAATTAACCAAAATGTGGTATTTCAATGGTAACAGACTTGTTTAAAATGTTATTTTTGAATTGTGGCTCATTTATCGGCCTAGTTTGTTCTCTATTTCACAAATATAAATGAGTTTAATATGATAAATACGGAGTTTACTCCAAAACTAGGTCACCGTTTAAAATGGCAGAATCATTGTGAAATGTAAAACACTATCAGACATGCATGAATATTGAGGTGAACGGAAGATACTTGTTCTATTGTCTATGTGTTTATTTTATTAAATCCCCAAATAAACTATACGAATATAATTGTTTGGCTGTTTGCTGTGCTTCGCCACACTTCCCTCCCTCCCTCCCTCCCTCCCTCCCTCCCTCCCTTACTTTTTAAAATACTTATTTTGGGGGTAACAACAGGGCTCCTGGTTTGGGGGAATGTCCCCTCATGTGTAAACTGCTCCTGCTTGTAGTTTGAGGACAAAGCAGTGTTTTTTCCACCAAACCGTGAGGGATTGTTCAGCCACACTTCTGCGCATGTGCACGTGCACCATGATGTTCCTTTTTGTCTTTTTCTAAAATATCTGGAAGAAAAAAAAAGACCTTCATACTTGTGTTTTTTCCCAAATATTTTGATCATTAAAAGCTTTTTTTTTTTTTACCGTGGGATTCATGTGCGCTGAAAATCTTTCAAAATCCACGGGCCCTCGGTGGTTTATTTGAAACCATATTTTGGGATTCTCTTTTTCATGCGTGTGAAGGTCACTCCGCTTGCTTGGTTGAAAAGTTGGCCCGAGTCGGGCTCCTCCTGGTCTCCAAAACTGCAGTTCTGCCTCGTTTTGCCTCTAATACTCCGTATGAATGCCCCTTGACGAAGGAGTGGAAGTTTTTATTTTTTACTATGTATTATTGTTTTGGCTCGGGGCCTTTTTGCCCTCGCTTGCTCGCTCTCTCTCGCTCTCTATCTCTCTCTCTCTCTCTCACCCACTTGCTGTCTCTCTCTCTCTCTCTCTCTCTCTCTCTCTCTCGCTCTCTTTCTCTCTCTCCCTCCCTGACCCTTCACCCCTCTCTGTCTGCCTCGTGAACCGACGGGAGAGAAGCGTAGAGACGATCGGCTAATGAGCTCTCGGCACAGCGTCGGTGTACATACATGTTCTTGTCTACGTGGAGCACGCATCGTCCTGAATTCTTGACATTCCCCCTCCCAGTTGCACCAACTAAAGACGGCAGAGATTTTTCGGCAGCGGTCATATGATCCACCGGGCTCCGGTTTGCTGTGAGGCGTCTCAAGCTGCGCTGTGATTGGCCAGGGACGAGTTGCCCGTTACTACATATAGAACTTCCTGTCTCGTCTTCTTCCTGGTGTGGGTGTTGTGTGTGTGTGTGTGTGTGTGTGTGTGTGTGTGTGTGTGTGTGTGTGTGTGTGTGTGTGTGTGTGTGTGTGTGTGTGTGTGTGTGTGTGTGTGTGTGTGTGTGTGTGTGCGTGTGTGTGCGTGTGAGTTTGAAGACGGTGTGAAATGGCTGAGGGTTCAGACATCTCAAAAGTTCCGAGAGGGGTCTCGGAGGTTTGACTCATGAAGTCGTGTTTAAGTTCAGCGAGGGACTGAAATCGCCGGGTGCAGGAGCACACACACACCTGGCTCACACACATACACACTCAGACACACATGCACGGTTAGAAATGTGTCACCGTTCTTTATCTTTTCGTGACAGCTTCTCTCACGGAGCCCTGGAGTGAATCTCGTGTGAAGTGCTTGTGTGGGGGAAGTAAATAGTGAAAACACTCCTTTAATTTAAGTCATGGTAGCGACTGGGAGGGAGTCTGCTCGAAAGGACAGCGTCTTTGGATGAAAATTTGGTTTGTTCAAAGATTTTTGCGTGGATCCCTCGCCACTTCAGAGCTCAAGGATTCAGGTTTAAAAAAATAATAATAAAATGAAATAAACGGTTTCAATGAGATGGATGCCCCGAAACCACTCATTCGCAGGTTTGACCAAAGCTATTGAAATGGTTTCCCTTTCTTCTTCCGTCTCCCCAAATTTGTTAAAAAAAACCCCACCTTTTTTCCTTTTTATTTTATCGCCAAGAATCCATCGTTTAAAAAAAACAAAAAAAAAACAAAAAAGAAAACCAAGCGAGTCCAGCTGCGGCCGGAGCTCCACCCGTGAAGGATGTCCATCGATATGAATTTGTTTGGGCAGAGAGAAATTCCATCCACGTTATTTAGACTCGAGCGGCATTCCAGACGGAGCAAAGTCGCAAACAGTCGCTCAATTGTTACCGTGGCGTTTCTAATTGGAAATGAGCGCGTTGTGATTGTTTAAAATCCAAAATGAGGAGGAAATCTTCAAATGTGTTTTATCTGCTCTTTTACAATACTTCCATAATAATAATAATAATAAAAATGAAGTATTGAGGTTT
>NC_137205.1:27870251-27920251 GCF_960531495.2 Zeus faber | reverse complement strand
CTGCAAGCGTATTTAATTAATTAACCCAAAACGAAGGGAGTCTCCCTTTTGGGGCTAAAAAAGAAATTATTCTAATTAAATTAGCGCACGTTAATTCGGGAAAGCGGGGCTGTCGGGCGTGTTAAATTCAAACTGAAACAAAAATACAAAGTGTAAACGCTTTGAGCCAACAAACTAGAATGTCATTTCATTTTTGCCGCGGTAAAAACTGGAGAACAGATCTCAAATTTCAGCCGGAGTGGCATCAAAAGTGTCCCAAATAAAGGATTCATGGGATTTGCTGATGCCTGCGGACAACCCGTTTGGTGGCGGTTCCCTTCGCTTCTTTGGGAAACAAATTAGTCATTAATGAGTCACATTGTAATAATGTGGTTCGTTGTTTTATTCAGTCTTGTTTTGGTGCACGGTCCGCCCCGGCTCGTGAAACTCCATAGGTGTCCAATTAAATAACACAGGATGTAACATATTTATGTTTACATTTGGGAAAACCTCAACATGGTTCGTCTGGCCCTAATGATATTTAATAAAGTGAAGAGCATCCAGAAGCTGAGACACGCGTCAGGGATGACGTCCGTATGTTCGGCCTGTGTGCCTGATGCCGGGAACGGTGCTTTCTATTTATTTATTTATTATTTCATTTCATTTCTCATTGTCGATACGATCGCCTAACTTCGCGGAAACTAAAAAGCTTCCGAGGCCTTGCACCGAAACCTGGGTATGATTTTAAGGATCTCGGTGTCAACGGGCTCCGAGGATTCTCTCCCTCTTGAAACGTGCCGTAAATATCTCCGCTCCCCGCACAGAAATAGCTAGTGTTTGTTGGGCGCGGGGTTGTGAGTGGAAACGTGCCGCCGGAGGGATCGCTTCGTCCCTCTCGTGGGGGCGGGGGGACAAAAACGGAGCGTGGGTCCTAGCGCAGCGTCCAATCAGCCGCTGGAGATTGACAACCCATCTCATCTGCCGATTGTCTTCCGTGCGGTGGGTTTTCACCACAAGCGTCGTTGCTCCTTGGGTGTTGTTTGGCGTCGCTCGGCCCGTCGTCAACACCGGTGCTTCACCGTTACGCGTTGGAACATTCGTTTCGTTGATAAGAAAACCAGCAGGAGGCTCGGTGTGGTGCCGCGTTTCAGTCAAAATGTTGTTTATCTTTATTTATTTTTATTTATTCTATTTGCCGAGCAGTAGATCGCGGTGCGTTACTTTTTCGGCAATTTTCGAGTGATGAAAAGTCACTCCAACAAACCTCAAGAGCCGTTTCTAACTTATTGGACTCATTATTTTATACGTTTCAGTGTATTTAAGATGGCTGCAGGTTTGGAGCAGTCGTTTCTCATTTTTTTAACCGACAATTGGGCGGAGGAATAATTTTTTTCAGCTGTTTGATTTCTCACAATTTGCTTTCTTGAATTTACCTCCATTCAACGCGGCCGGAACTCTCACGTGAAATTAATTTGTCTAAACGTAATTAATTCGTTAGTCTTCACGGCGAGAAACAAATGAAACGGGAGAACTCGAAAGGGGAACGTTGTGGAGTCCGAAAAAAAGGCCAGTTATACACACAAACATAATTATTTTTACCCGTACAGTACGGCGCAATAATATCGTCGGTTCGCACCGAAAATTAATTTTGCCTCCTCGGGCGGTTGCATTCGGGAAGCCTGGAAGGACGTCTGGTCGTAACACTTTCCATGATATTGTTTTGGATACGTTTATGAATGTATTCAGAATACTTTTATTTGCATTGTTGGGATATGTATTTAATTATTATGATTATTATTATTATTATTATTATTATTATTTATTATTATTAATTTTATTCTGTTTATTTATTTTTCCTTAAAATAACCCCAGCTCGTTGTCTGCTATCGATCCATAGAAACGCTCGGACCCTGGAAGTATTCAACAGGTCGGATCTCTCATGTGTTAAAAGTTGATGTTGCTCAAACGTATGGAATTGAGTTAAGATTTAGATTATTTTTCTATTTTTTTATAGATTATTATTGAGTAGTTGGTTAAGTTATTTGTCTCATTTCGGAGCCGCATCATGTAATCCCCGCATTAATTCAATCATTTAAAACGGCGAATAATGTGCTGTAATTTTTTGTTTTTTGTTTTTTAAAGCCTGGTGGTGTTTGTCCACTTTGGTCTGTAGGCCCCAATTAATTTCAGTCGCGTTTTTATAATCATTCACTGAAAAAACGTTGTTGTTTCGATGCAAACTGCAGTTCAGGTTACGTTTCAAATTCAATTAGTATGCATTAAAAAATGTTTTCATTGGTGTGAGGACTCTTTGCATTTGCAACGTAATTCTCCCATGAAATAAAAGCCCTTTGTAAATAATAAAAGCCATTTTTATCAGCTGCTTAGAACCAATTAGTTTAATATCCTTTTAGAGCCCATTCCATACCAGCGAGCAGACTTTAAACATTCCCAGGCGTCGCCCGGGACGGTTGGGGATCCATCCTCTCTCTTAATAATGGGACGCGACACGTGTAACATCGTGGCTTCTCTGTCCGAGAATCCAAAACAGCATGGTAGGTTTCGGCAGCCCGGCACGTGGGGGAAACCTGCTTGAATTAACGAAAACCACTGCGTTCCTGTCTCACTTTCATCCTTTTTGATTAAAGCGACCGGAGCGGAGTTTCTTGTTTAATCGAAAGACAACGCGACGAATCATTTCCACTCCCCGGGTCGCATCAAACCCTCATCATGGTCAGAGTTTCAGAGTTTTATTTGGGCAAGGGTGTGATCAATATACCAGGAATTTAACTCTATTGGTTTTATGCAATAGCGGAGAAAAAAAAACAACAACAATATCATAATAATCTAAAAGTCAAAATACGCAGACAATGTCGAATGTGTTCTTATTCGAATGATCAGTAGAATTTAATATGTCTGAGTGGTGGTGTGGTTGTTATTATTGGCAGCAGGTGTAAATATAGATGAATGGATATGTTTACTATAATGTGGGCGTGGATACCAACAGATGACCACGTCTAAATGATTAAGTTTCATCTGCAGACTCTCCCAAGCAACTGACAATAAGTACATTGCGCCGGTGGTATCGAACCAGCTGTACGTCACAGAGTGAGCTTCTCGCACGAGTAGAGTTGGAGAATTATTTTCTAAAAGTGAGTTAGAAAGTAAATGGAGGGGGGGGGGGGGGTCCTCATTGCACGGGCAGACAGGTGGAAGGTGCCGATGCGTTATTTATAAATGTGTAAAATGCCACAACGATTACAGCTTTCCAAGCGTCATTTAAGATGTAAAAAAAAAAAAAACCCGGACAAAAGAAGAATAAAAAAGGCCTTGCCCTCATGGCACACATTCTATAGCTCCCCCTCACCCCTCCCTCCCCCCCTCCCTCTGCTCCTCTCCCTGTGGGCGTGGCCGCGGTGACGTCGCCTCGCCCCGCGCGTGCACGGCCCGTGCGGCCCCTGAGTGGTCCAAGTGACTTTTATGAATGGAGGCGCGTTCCGCCTCCGCCCGCGTGCACGCGCGGCGCGGGAGGCGCGTTCCGCCTCCACCCGCGTGCACGCGCGGCGCGGGAGGCGCGCGCAGATTGCCACCGCGCGGGCCGCGGGAGAAGGTCCTGCGACCAACAGGCGTCGGGCCGCGTCCGACGCGCGTCCCCGCGTGGGTTTTTCCCGTCACGCCCGCGGCGTGTCGGCGCGGGGTGCGCGCGACATGCCACCGTCGTGGGTGCACGCGCAGAGGCGCGTCCCCGTTTCGTGCGCGGGAGAGGGAAGCGGGATTCTTGACGGCACACTCCCAGTAAAATAAAGATGTAGTAAATATATATTTGTGTGTGTATGTGTGTGTGTATATAAATATATATATAAAATTATATTTTATTTATATATATGTATATATATATATCAGCATAAACATCCATATATGATAAACAATTAGTTTTTTATTATTATTTTAGTTGTTGATCGGTGTGCGAATCATTTTTTCCATGTTTTTCTTTTCCATCACTGACACACACCAAGATTAATCTTGAGTGTATATATATATTATAGTGTATATGTGTGTGTGCGTATAGTATATATATATATATATAGAGAGAGAGAGAGAGAGAGAGAGAGAGAGAGAGAGATTATAAGTAATAGTGTGTAAGGTGCAGCAAAACAGGAACTATAGTGAATTTATGAAGCATTGTGGTATATATCAGACCTCATACAGGATACTCTCATCTCCCTTTTGTTATGTTATATTTTGGGACTCAGGTCTGTGTCCCCACGTGCACGTGACACCCAGCATATAAAATGCGTGATCTGCGCCTCGAGCAGCCCGTGAACGCGCATTGGCGTGTGCGGGACATCCCCCTTGTCCCGCCCCCGCGGAGCCGGGCTCTCGCGGCGGCGGCGGCTCGTCGTAGTAAATGGGCGTTGCCTCGTCAAGATGGCGGCGCACTGCTCTCACGTGGCGGGGGTGGAGGAGGGGTGGGGTGCTGTTATCTGCCCACACCTAGGATGTGGTGGTTTGCAGGGGCTTTGTGTAGACACACACACACACACACACACACCCCCACTCACACGCATCTTTAAGACGCATCACGGGCTTTGAACGTCACCAACGGGCGCAGGGGCGCGTCAGGGTCGCAGGTTCCATTTTCCCCTGGATCGCCGCCACGAGAGTCAGTTCGAGATAGATTTCAAATTTCTGGACGCAGACTGCGAAGAACGCAGGTTACAGATCGCAGACGCCACACCTACGCTCATATTTGACAGTCGTACACCTCCTTAATAAATAAAAACGCTCCTCTGGCTGGATGATATATTCAGCTCTTTGTTTTGTCGAGTTCGTGTCATTTGTAGGTCTGTTCTTACGGAATCGGGCCTGTGTGGCGACCACACACACACACACACACACACACACTTACGCGGTGCTTGGCGATCACCCTAACCCGACACGCACGCAAATGTGCCCGCACGCAGACCTGCTCTGGGGCTGGAAAACAATTTGCCGTCCCCCGTAATGAACACAATCCACCGTGTGGTAAACTGGTAATGAGCATTGCGCCGCCTTTGCGCCCCCGCCCCCTCTCCGCCACTCCCACGGACCACCTCATGCGCCCATAGGCATACCATAAAATGGCTATAGACTTGCACAAAATGGCGAGTGGGGATGGGCGGGAGTAGTGGAGTGGAGTGGAGGAGGCGGGGGTAAAAAAAAGGGGGGGGGTGGATGAGGCGCGTCATGGCGAACGGCGCTTGTGGTGGAGGTGTAGTTTGGTGCTACCTGCCGTCGGCGCCTCACACCAATACCAAAAGCTTCCAGATTCGGAAGCCGTCGGGGCCGACGAATCTGGTTTTAGAGCAGAACACCTAGGAATCAACTGACACCGTTCAAATATTAATGATTATTATTCCATTTCCCAACTCGGCGTCTAAAACGCACCGACGGCAACCGCGTCATGACGCACGGCGTTGGAATGCCGAAAAGACGCACGGCCCTGTGGGTGTTTCCACGGAGCCACACTCAACCCCAAATTAAATAATCGTTTTATTCCCCTGCTCGCAACGCGTCCACGGTGTAACGCCACGCAGCCTCACGGAGAGATCATTTTGGGAAAGCTTCATCTTCTTGAAATGGAGACTCTCCACCCTCCACCCACCAACCACCCCCGCCCTCCCCGGAGCTGCTCCAGCCTCAAAATGGAGGCCCGCCTCGGGCTGCACCTCCCCGGCAGGCAGGGCCCGAGTGGAGCGCACACCAGCGTGCACTCTGACCCAGAGAGCCACGCCGTGCACATGGCACAGCCTCCCCGCGGAAACGTGCCCCGCGCTCCTTCCCACGCTACGGATCCACCTCCCGAGGTCCAGTCGTGGATAGACCGCCGCGGTTCGGGCGGATCATATTTTAAGTCGTAATTTCCCAACTCCATGATCCCCTCTAGTGGTTTAACTGTACACCAGGTCTTTGTAGTTAAGTTATTTTTCATTAATACATTTTATTTGCTAGGGATTTTTAGTAGTTTATTTAATTTTTACATTTTTTTTGCCCTTTTTTTGTTTTGTCTTTTTTTGTCCTTTTTTGTTTCATTTATTTATTTATTTATTTTCCTTTTTTTTTTTTTCAAATGACGACTCGCGCTGTGCGGCAGCAAAGCGCACGGAACGTTCCGTGTTTTTGCGTTAATCACTTCTATTCCGTTTGGCGTCAATTATACTACCATGATGTTTTGTTGTAAAATGCGTTTACTTGCCTCAAGGCTGGCATATATATATATATGTGTGTGTGTGTGTGTGTGTGTGTGTGTGTGTGTGTGTGTGTGTGTGTGTGTGTGTGTGTGTGTGTGTGTGTGTGTGTGTGTGTGTGTGTGTGTGTGTGTGTGTGTATATGTATATATGTATGAATGTGTACATATACATATATGTGTGTGTGTGTGTGTGTATATATATGTATGGATCTCAAAGCTTATCCACCCATTACTATGTTCTAACTATTACAAAAACAAAATGGGGAAATTTGATCAAATCTCCTATTCAAATCTGTTTCATGCAATGTTCAGTGTTATCAGAATGAACATGCCTCTATTTGAACTACAATAATGTTCAAGGATTTCATTGTCATAAGCACCACAAAACAGTATGGAAGCAGATATTTTCGCGTACATGGAGCCAGCCAAAGCAGTGTGGAAAAAGTAGTGATAGAGGTAGTATAAAAAAGATTCCCCCAAAAAAGTAACATAATATGGCAAAAACAAGAAGCATGTAAGAATACACAAATGTACGTGGAAAATAATATCTTCACAAAAGTGTGGGATGTCAACATGGGGTAAAATGAATGCATTTAGGTGGAATTAAAGTGGAATGCAGCCTATATAACAAAGCGTCATCAATCTGTGTGTGTGTGTGTGTGTGTGTGTGTGTGTGTGTGTGTGTGTGTGTGTGTGTGTGTGTGTGTGTGTGTGTGTGTGTGTGTGTGTGTGGGAGTTTGAAGACGGTGTGAAATGGTTGAGGGTTCAGACGTCTCAAAAGTTCTGTATAGAACAAAGCGTCATCAATCTGTGTGTGTGTGTGTGTGTGTGTGTGTGTGTGTGTGTGTGTGTGTGTGTGTGTGCACGCGTCCCAGTATACTCCGGTACCGTTTATCAGACGGCAAAAGTTTGGTCCCTCGTTCCTATAGGTGACACTGAGTCAGCGTTTGTTCCATAATCAAAGCATCTTCCCTCACATGCCTTTGAGGGAATGTCTGACTTTAAATGATCATCCAGTGATAATCACGTGATCAGTGCCTTTTCTTTACTCATTTGCCGTGTTTCAGTACCTGATAGATATTCAGTGAAATTAATGTAAAACAAAGGGGGATCCATGTTTTATTTGTGTTTGCGTGTCAGTAGTCACATGGTCGGATGGAGGTTTAGTTTCACATTTGACAGGGAGTGGATTGTTCCAAGTGTCCTTCTCATCGGGGGACGGTCAGTCCACCCACTAGGTAAGCCTGACGAATTATTGGCTCCATAATTAATTTCTGATAAAACAACGTTCTGTTATCATTGGATCTTGTGGGCCAATCGAATTGCTGTTTGCGAGTGAAATTAACTTTCCTCCATAAATCTCGACCAATCATTTTAATGCAGAAATGATCGGGCACGTGCAAGAAGTGAAAGGTGGGTGTGGTGAATTCCCGGCGTAACTACCTGCAGTTGTGGTCAGTAAGCTGTTGATATGGATCGGCATTCCCAAAAAAAGAACAGGATGCAAAAAAAACACAACAAAAAAGTGTGGATCGATCAGAAGACTGCAAACCTTTGAGGGAAAGAAAGTGACCGAATGAATGTAATTGTGGGACTTGTAGTGTAATCCGCTCAACAGAGAAAATTGTTCCACTTTAAGTGAGTGGCTCACGCGGCCTCAGACCGGCCGTTGGGCATCTTGAAGCCTACTTGGGAAACCATGAGTACAGTTTTTCAGGGAGACTGCAGCGTAATGCCTTTCCGCCGCATATTACAAAGTATGTGATTCAGGAACATAACAACACACTCCTGGGTTCACACGCATCCCGCTCTCGGTTCAAGTGGCAAATGGGAGCGCTGGGCTCCTTCTTTGCACACTGTTTCCATTTCTCCTCCTCCCCCCACCCCCCACCATCCTCCTCTGTCCCCCATCTGCACGCACCCCCCCCCCCCCCCCCCCCCCCCCCTTGCTGTAAGGTCTATTTAAAGCGCTGCATACAGTGTTACATCCAGCAGGAACTTGGTCCAGCCTCCCGAGCGAGAGGGAGGGAGAGATAAAGACCGTAGTGAGCGTGAGAAAGATGGGGAGAGGGAGCGAGCGAAACACTATTGTGGGGAGTGGATCTCACGTGCAAAGATGAGAGCAGAGAGTTCAAAGAAGCTCAGGGGAAAGTAGCTGAAAGGAGGTAGAGAGAAAGAGATGGATGGATGGACAGATGGACAGAGAGAGACACAGACAGTCTGCGAGATTGGAGAGAAACCAACTGCCAGAGAGAGAGAGGGACAGAGAGAGAGAGAGAGAGAGAGACAGAGCCTGGAAGAGAAAATGAAAAAAATCGGGGATGAATTTTTGGGATTCAGATGGTAGTGGTGCAGTGCATCAGAAGATACAGGATGTTTAGCGGGGTAGCGGGGAAGGCCAGCGATTGGGAATAAGTTCTTGAGTGTCCCCTTGAGGAGCTCGTCACGAGGAGCTAAGATCCCAGTAAATGTCCACGTGAGGTTGCTGGGCCAATAGGACGGCAGCAGAGCGAGTCCAGGTGAGGACATTGGTCGGTAGACCAACTTGTGGGCAGGTCTACGGGTTTGAGCTCCATGCTACTGGTCTGCGGCGGAGTGTGGGGGCGGAGCCTGTTAATGGCTTCTGCCCATTAACAATAAAATATTCATCTGTGATTTTCTGCCGGCTAGATAGCTCTTATTAAATATTAACCATGTGCATCTAGCAGTGTTGCCGGCCGAATTTGGGGAGGAGAGGTACTGCTGTATCGGTGGCAGGTAATGGATGGCCTGAATCCCATGTTTACCCTTATGAGAAAGTTATTGTCTGTTTCTGTTATTATTATTATTATTATTATTATTATTATTATTATTATTATTATTATAGGTTAGAATGCTTATATTAATGCTTTTATATACACATGTGTATATACTTAGTGGTTTATCATGTATTGTCAGTGTTTGTTGTCAATTCGGAATTGGTCCATCATCCATTTATTTTAATTTTGTCTTATTCTTTATTGTTATCATTATTTGCTTTGTATGTTGTGTGTGTATGGTGTGTGCTGCTATAGCATCTTATTCCAGCCCCAGTGCTGAATACAGTACCCATTTATGTATTCTACTATCTAAACATGTTATTTTTTTTTATATGAATATAAATTAATATAATATATCATATAAATCATTGTTTGATATTGTATTATTATTATTATTTTATTAATAATAATAATAATAATAATAATAATAATAATAATAATAATAATTATCATTATTATTATTATTATTATTATTATTATTATTATTATTATTATTATTCTCTGTCAATTCCTGGGCTCTTGTACCCTGTTTGTCGCGCTGCTCCGCTAGTTTGTCCCTTGTTGTTGAGGGACAATTTGGTTTGGTGCAGTTTGGTTCTTCACAGATGGTCTGGGATTGAAATTGATTACTTTTTTGAGGGGGGGTTGAAAATGAGCAGCTTCTGCCCCAGGCTACTGCCAACTGGAGAACAAGAATCGACTCTTTTACCTCAAGTCCACTTATAGCTGATATCCTTCTGATACCAGTTATGGTTTTTTGAAAGAAATAAAGACTTACTGTCAATATCATGGCCTTTTATTTCCTTCCTTCCTTCCTTATTTTTACTGAAAGTCAATTTTTTGCACCCGACAAACAAGTATGTTTCCAGCAGAGATGGCATTTTGGAATGATCTTTTTTCTCTTCTTATTAATTATACAGCCTGTACATAGTCAGATACTATATTCTCGGCTAGCATTAAGGACAACCTCATCTTCAAACCAAAACCTCAAGCCAAGACACAAGAAAAAATTAAAGGCTCATTAAAGGCTTTTGTGGTGAATCAATGTGGGCTCGTGCTGAATTGGTTTAATATGTGTTGATATTTGGTTTGGGTGTGTTCTAGAGGACCAAGCCCGTTGCGGTATGAGGGTGGTGTTGTTTAAGCAGACACACCTGTCTTGGGTCTAGGTGATTGGGCCCGGGATCAGAGGTGGCTGTACGCCTGTTGCTTGTCAGAGCAATCAACGAGCAACAGGTAAAACCCCCATCCCCACCCTCACAAACTGAAGGAGAGCCTCTGTCATGACTTGTGCACATCTGCTCCTGGCCTGTTACATCTGGCCCACTCTATAATATACTGGTGTGTGTGGAGGGCCCTGAAAACGCCTCTCGGGCGTTTGGCAGGCGGAACTGCCACACCCGTCTTCAAGCAGCCACGAAGTTGAGCTGATACTTCCTTTTATAGATAGATACCTACATTTTACTGATCTTATCGCTCCTCTCTGTAAGTTGATGTGTGTAGTTTCTAGACCTAGAGCCAAACGTACATTAAACCATGGCGTGCAACAGGAGATGAGTTAAAAGGGTGTTTAGAGGAAGATGTAGTGTCTCAAGTGTTATATACTTGTTTGGAGAGGAGGGAAATTCCGCATTCCAAAAGTAAAAAGTCACTTTTCAGTTTCCTTTCAGTCAACCATCAGGATTTTCTTATCAGCAACCAGACGTCCAACTAACGTGTGAAATCAGATGTTTCAGTGACTGGGACTTGGAATTACCCTCCTCTGCTTCTATGGTTTGTTGTAGCCGACCGTGTTGAACCAATCAGGGTATTAATTTTGGATTGGTCGCAGGTTCGCTTGGACGGGTTGTTTCATTTTTTGGCTCATGTTTACCCAGAGAGCCCTGCGTTGCCCCTACATAGCTTTGCATCTACAGAGAAATATGTTTCGGCTGGAATTCTCTATTGGTTTACATAATGTATTTCATCATTACACGCACCCAGGAAACAAAATATATAATGCCAGACCAGTCTAGTTAATTGCCCCATTGGGAAATTTTTGTTGATCTGCGTTGCTGCACATAATGTATAGATGCCTCTACACCAATAATAAAAACAAGAAACATAGTGCCCAACCAATTAAAAGAACCAAGCCACATATTGCATATATTACACAACCAGATATGGCACAATCCCCAGATTCATACCATGAAATTAACTATTGCGTAGCCCCAAGCAGCATTGTTATTTAAAATGATAATTCAGGTAGACACAAATGGGTTATAGTTTGCATTGTCTGCCAGAGGGTAAGAGTTCATATTGGCTGTGGAGAATATTTAATGGTTCAGACTGTTTTCTGCCTGAGAACACCGCGCATATGTCGAGTACAAGGACTAATGTTCTCTCCTCCCAATAACATTCATAGCAGTCTGCACCAGACAATAAACTTGGATTGTCACTGCGCTGAAAGGTTTCCATACCATCCCCAACGCAGCCTGGGAGAATAAGAACAGCATATTCTTATCTGCCCCATACACCCTCTGAGTTTGTATAAAAGGGAGTTTGAGCGAGGTGAAATGTTGTGTTCACGCCCTGACTTGTCTTGATCTCCTTCGTGTGTATGGTGAACTCTCCCCTGCGCCGCTTGTAATTTCGGTTTCTTAATGCCTGGTTTAGATGATTCACGTGATAAAACCCCACCCGAGCGTCATCCTGCGGTGCGGCCTCATGTACGGAACCAGAACGTTGAGGAGACAAAGAAGGAACCAGGCGCTGATTCATTTCATTCGTTGGTTTACTTCAGTACAAGCCCCTTTGCTGCCAGATATACTTCCCTGTTCAGCCGCTCAGTGTTTGTATGACGCAGGTCTCCTGTATATGCACAGCATGGAGAATTCCCCCCCCCCCCCGGCGTTGCATGTCGGCTCCATGCACTGCAAACGCTTTCCCCGAACGTCCTCCGGGGTTCAGATGCAAAGGCATTTATGTGTAGCGCCGCTGACGCAGTTTCAGCCTTAAGTTGGGAAGATTCATTGAGGTAAGAAGTTGACTGCGGGGGAGAGCAGAGTACAGTTTAGTACTGGAATAGAACACCTCCCTGATAAGCGACGTTTGAATGAGAGTTCCAAGCCTCCAGTTCAGTGCTCTAGTTTATGCCTCTGTGTGTGTGTGTGTGTGTGTGTGTGTGTGTGTGTGTGTGTGTGTGTGTGTGTGTGTGTGTGTGTGTGTGTGTGTGTGTGTGTGTGTGTGTGTGTGTGTGTGTGTGTGTGTGTATGGGTTTGTGTCTCTCCGTTGGACCCTCTCTCCCTCTCTCTCTCTCTCTCTCCCACTTTTCTCTCGCTTTTAATCAGCTTTAAAAGCCTCACTCATACAAGACGATGCCGTCTTGCTCTCGCTACCTCGCGCATGCGCGTGTTTCGGTGCCGTGCTCCGAGCGATAGACCGCGCGGTGCAGAAGTAAAATGTCGAGGTCCAGCCTCCGTGTGACGGACGGCAGCCGCGGCCAATCGCGCTGGGTCGGCTCGGCGGCGGTTGAGGCGCAAGGGTGTGAGTTTTGCCATAGGTGGAGTAGGCGTGTGCAGCGACCTTCATCCAAAGGTAATTAACCGCGTGCACTTAATTAGTTGTGCGTTTCAATTAACCACGAGTCTGAATGATTAGCAATTAGTGCTCCGTTCCTGGATCACTCCGGCCATTAGCGCCTATATCCGTAGCGCTCTCCGCAAATCATTAGGGGCAGGGGACTCAGTCGCTCTGTTCGAACCTGTGGATGTGGCCCCGGAGTTTAAACTACATCCTCAAACGAACCGGACTGTGGCAAAGACGGAACATCTGAGGGAGAAGAGCAGTCCACTGCACACGCTACGGAGACTCCCTCCAACGATAAAGCAATTTAATTGTACGAGTATTTTGCTCAGGAACACCAAGTCGAAGGCACAGTGGCTTTCGACAGAGTGAAGGACTTCTCCCCTCGGTGTCTGTTGGTTTTTGCCCTTTTTCCCCATTCTGTCACTCTCACACACACACACACACACACACACACACACACACACACACACACACACACACACACACACACACACACACACACACACACACACACAAAGAATTAGTGTAGCAGAAAGAGACAAAGAAAGAGACGGAGAGTGTGAGGTCCTGGTCTCTCTCTCTCGCTCTCTCTCCTTCTCAGCCTGTGATTGGTTGTGCTACTCTTGAAAGTTGAACAGGAAGTGTAAGATCAGCATAGCTTCCTCCACTTCATTCCATTTCCTGTTGATCTTTTCACTGCAAGTTGGGAAATTTTGTGTGTGTGTGTCTGTGTCTGTCTGTCTGTCTGTCTGTCTGTCTGTCTGTCTGTCTGTGTGTGTGTGTATGTCTGTGTGTGTGTGTGTGTGTGTATGTGTGTGTGTGTGTGTTTGTGAGGTTTTGCAGCATATCAGGGTTTTTTTAACTTTCACTTTCTTTTGTTTGAGTACAAAGTACAATGAAACACATTTCACAAATGAAGAAATCTCACATTTAACAGGAAACTGAATATGCAACCAAAGACATTCATTCATTTGTGGATACTCCACAATATAACAGCACACAACAAAAGACAACATGCAGATTTATTTATCTTTGTGTAAAATGTTATGAGAATTTTTAGACCAATTACCAATTTTATATTGAGTACCATGAATGAGCTCCGAGTTGGAGTTTCCCCCTCACCGTCCCCAGGCCTGTGAAGCCTGATATTAATAAACAAAACAGTCGAAAAGCACTTTTTTTTTTGTTTGTTTCCTGAATGGCGCTACACAGTCTCTTCTGGTGTCTATCTTCTCTCTCTGTTCTCCTTTCTGTGCATATTCTATAGAATGCAGACTATCGGGTTCACGCCCCCGGGGCTGGATGAGGGTGCACGGGGACAATGCTGCCTGATCAATGCATGAACACACACACACACACACAGGCCTCTGTGGCCGCAGGGCCGGCGCTGTCTGGTGTGTAGAGTTCTGACCCTTGACCTCTGACCCCTTCCAGAAGCAGGGCTCTCCTCTCCTGCTGCTCTACTCCTCCGAGAAGGCCTCACCACTTTCATTCTTCCCTTTCTTCCCCTCTTTTGTTCCATTGGAGGCCGTGGCTAAGCGTGTTTAAAAAGGGAAACCTCCACATCACTGTTGCTCCAGAATCTAGTGTCTGTCTTTACTTTTGTGAGAGTTGTTGTTTTTAAAAGGCTGGACCTTTTTTTGACGGGAGTTGTAGTCACTTGATGCACGTTACGTTTTAACGTTATGTTCTGTGAATACAGTATTTGATCATATATGGTATTTGTGTGTATTATGCACCGTTATATTTGTTTTGTTTTGTTTCTGCAGACTCACATATAACATGAAATGCATTGATTTACAGTAAAAATTAAAAAGACACTTTTTGTATTTTTTTATACAAAACACCTGCTTTTTTTGCTTTTTAAATGAAACTCTGAAACTAGAGACGATTACATTTGAGAATCCATTGTTATTTTAAAAGTCAGTTTGGCGACAGGAAGACCACCTATTAAATAGATTTTGGGGGTGGGGTGGGGGGGGTCTTAGACAAAATGAACAGCAGATGAGTAAATGAGTGGAAAGGCCTATCGGGGCATCTTGTTTTGTTGTCTCTCCATCCGTCCATCCATCTTGTGGAACCACCCATTCCTAACCTGTTGCCATGGCATCGGCCAATGGGGAGGCTTTGAGCTGGCGGGGGCGGCTTCCATCGGGGTCAAACCAGTTCATTGATGGTTTGTTGATGGGGGCAGGGATGTGTGTGTGTGTGTGTGTGTGTGTGTGTGTGTGTGTGTGTGTGTGTGTGTGTGTGTGTGTGTGTGTGTGTGTGTGTGTGTGATGGGTTGACTGGGGTGTTTGGTGATGCTTTGGAAGATGATGGAGGTTGATAAGGTGGAACCACGCCAAAGCTAGGGGACCGTGGGTCAACGGGGTCTTTTGTGTGAGTGTGTGTGTGTGTGTGTGTGTGTGTGTGTGTTGGTTGAGGGGGGAGGGAGGTTTGGTGTTTGGATATACATTATGTGCATGTTTGCGTATGCGCTTGTGTTGAGGAAGCGTTTCTGCAGGCGTTGCAGGTGGGTGTGTTGGGCGTGCATGTTGCAGGACAGCCAACGGCACAAAGCATCGATCCGGGATCAAGGGTTTGGTGTTTTCCATGTTTCTCACAGAAAGGGCATGTCAAGTATTTTGGAATGCACAAAAGGTTTCTCACAAAAGTCTCCAGGGGGGGAGGCAGCATGTGGTGGAGGTGGGGGTGTGTGGGAGGGAGGGGGTGGCATGGGGGATGGGTGGAGGCCAGGAGGGGGGATTTGGCCGTGTGGGTGGTAAGGGCCATTAATGCGGCCGTGGTTGGGGCTGAGGTGGGGGAGGCAGAGATAAGGAGCTCGGATGTTTTGGTTGGTTGATGCAACTTTGTAGATTGTAACAATCCCCCCCCCTCCAAAAAAAAGACGCCTTCAAACCGACACCGTCAATTCGGGGGAGACCCACCGTGAGGGAAAAGAGATTCAAAGGTCACCAACACTTGAAGCACACAGAGATAAGCCGCGAGACAATAAATAGAATGAACAATTGTTGCTGGTAAATTCCTGGTGTGTTCATGGATAGTGAGGGAATTCTCGGTCAGGAAAGGGTTAAATAAGTGAGGGTTAGGGTAAGAAAAATGCTATGTCTGTTTAAAAAAAAAAAATGTATGTGCACAGTTGCACCGTAGTTACCGTGGTGATAAATGTGGTTGTGGTGCAAGTCTCGTGTAAGGCCTAATAAAATAAACTAACCCGCACACAGGCAGGCATGAATAAACCAACATCCCACTCTGCACACACACACGGGCACCCCACTCCTACCGCTGCTACCTTCGCCATTCAACAGCACCCCCCACCCGCGCATGGTTGCGTGGGCGGTGTAGCCGGACGCCACCCGACTCGCTGTGGAGTCAGTGGTCTTCTCAGGCAACTGGAGCTCGAGCCCCAAAATGGCCGACCACCGTCGGATTCGACAGCGTCGGGGAGCCGGAGGGAAGGACTCCAGGCTCGGCACCGTCGCGCCGCGCTGCGTGGCGTGAGAACCACAAAGACTGTATTATCAACTGGCGCGGTTTGGCGGGGAGACAACGGGACCTCTGTCGTAGCACCGCAGTGCTCCCGTGGAGGTTCTCCGACGAGGAGCCCGGGGTTAGATTAACCTCTGGGTATAACCGAACGCTCGAATAAAACGACACAACACGCCACGAAAGACGGAGCAATATCACGTCGGTGTTCATTCATTCATATTCATGTGTTCATTCGGGCGTAGGGGAAGTGTGCAGCAGCACACATGAGACTGTATTATATCCCGTTCCACGTAGAGGGGTTAATCGCCGCGTGCGTTCAGGATCACTTTAAGGAGGATGGAGCCGGTAGATCCCGACATGAAGGAACATCCTGCGAACCGTTACCTTGTACGACGGGAGACACGAGGGCGGCTCAGTGGCGCGGGGTCGGTGTCAACGCACCGTCCTGTGATTAGAGAGGCTTTTTAAGTGTCAATAAAACGGTGGAATGTCATTAAAGGGAAATGAAACAGCCGCCTAGCGGAAGTGGTAGAAGTAGATGAGGATGGATAAATAGATAAATACAAGGTAACAGCTTAATGTGAACGGAACAGGGGATTAAGGACGAGGACTACTGAACATTTAAGACCGCGGCGGCCAGTGCGGTAGCGCGGCGCACGGTCAGCCGTGTCACTTACACTGCTCAGCTACGTCGCCCCCTGGAGGCGGAGTGGTAGTTTGTTAATCGGCACCGATATCCTCAACCCCTCTGGGCATTGAAAGAGGCGGAACTAAGGCGTGAAGAAAGTGAGATGGATGGAGAATGACAAAGTGAACACTTCTTCCCCTGTCTGTCTGTCTGTCTGCCTGCCTGTCTGTCTGTCTGTCTGTCTGTCTGCCTGCCTGTCCGTCCGTCCGTCCGTCCGTCTGTCCGTCACTTGAGCTAGTCATTCAGTCGGCAGCGCCTCTCGGCTGAACCTTCCGCTGTCTGCGCCCAAGTTTCCCTTTAATTCCCTTTGGTGCAGTTTTCCTTCCGGCCTCCTCTCCCGTTCTCCTCCTCCTGTTGATGTTTCGATGATGGTGTACTTGAGGCGATCCCCTCTCACGTCCGTTCTCCTTCTGCTTGCAGGACCAGGAAGCTGCAGATCAGAAACATTCCCCCTCACCTGCAGTGGGAGGTAAGTGCCTTCCGTCATTTCTCGCCGATACCCTTACGACACCCACAAATTGAACCCTGCGCCCCGTAACCCTCGTCCGCTAACCTCGGGTTTTCCCAGTGTGCATTGCGGGTTGAGGTGACGGGCGAAGAAAAAGCTCAACTTCACACAATATAAATGAACTGTTGCGTACATTACACAATACATTTTGTTATCTGGGAAAGACCTAATTTGACAAATTAAATTTGTTGGGCGTTGGCTTTGTAAAACTTGTATAATTTAGCAGAATGAGTGTTCTGTATTTAAAGCTGTGCCGATGCGACTTTATGTCACTGATCAATGACGGCGGCATCCCATAGCAACTGGAAATGGAAAACAAGTTTGTCTGAAAGATTTATCCCCCAAGCAACATCCTCCGCCTGCCACTCTCCACCCTCCACCCTCCGACCTCCTCCACTCCAGCGTCCCCAGCTGATATTCTAAATGGGGTTTCACTCCAGAGCGGGGCCTGCGGGGGCAGTTTCCCGGCACAATATTCCTCTTTTCTGCTCTTTGCGAGTGTGTCGCGGCCGTCGCGGGTCCTCGGTGTGTTTTAATAACAAACAGACCGAGGACGGCTGTGGGAAAAAAAAGTGCAGCGAGTTCACGCAGAGGCGGATGTCATCACGTCCCGCGGAGCGGCGTCGGTCGGAAGATGCCTTTTAAATAAACGAAAGGAGTCAACCGTCTTCGAGACATTCGAGACACAGTGTGATACGCCGATGTTATACTGACGCCGCTGCACTCTGAGCCTCCGTCAGCGTGGATCTTGGTATAAAGGTGTGATGCCGCGCCCCCGAAAGAAATGTCTCGGATTAATTAAAAAATTGCACTAAAACGTTGGTGCACCGGAGGAGGGAACCCGGCGCTCCTGACGGTCGTGACTTCTAATCCTCGGTATTGGACTCAAGCCCTCGAAGGAGTTTGAGGGGTTATTGAGAAACAGTTGGGGGGCTTTTACAGTTTTCTAGATGATCTCTCTCTAGGTGTGTGTGTGTGTGTGTGTGTGTGTGTGTGTGTGTGTGTGTGTGTGTGTGTGTGTGTGTGTGTGTGTGTGTGTGTGTGTGCGTGTGGATTCCCTCCAACGGACTGGTGTTGGCCGACATCATCAGGCCGTTTAGCTCCTGTTTTCACTGGGGCCGGACGACGCTGCTTTTTAATGGGAATCCACTGATGGCGCCACATTGATCAGCGGACGCACCGATCGCATTTTGCACCGCGCCATCGATCGACACTTCACCAGCCGCTGCAGCGGAGTCACTGCACCTGCTCGATAGGAGGCCCCGCTGCGATATTTGATAAAACTATTAAAACCCACTTTAGCGGTGGGAGCCAGAGGAGGGACGGCACGCCCCGAGGGTGTTTCTCCCCGTCCGGCCCGAAAGGCTTTTGGGGGGCGATGCACGTGTTCGTTTGGAGTCTGAGCGTTCAGCTGTGTTTTTCTTGCAACTTTCGAGGTTTTTTTTTTTTATTTTTTTATTTTTTTTTTTTTACGTCTTCTACGAATGCCTAATCAGGGAGTAGAACGTTTGTCACTGTTTTTCACTGGGCGGCAGGCGGAGAACCAGTCTCGCCTTCATTCTTTAGAGGGCAGGAATTGGATTGGATTGAATTAAATAGGAAAAGCATTGCAGGTTAAATCAATTCATCATTTGTTTTTCGACAGACAAATGTATCTCGGGGCTTGGTCGTTGAATAGTTTCATCTGGACAAAATCGCAGAGTAACAACAAATTCACCAAAGGCTTCAATGCCCCGTCTCTCTGCGTCAGTCTCCCTTTCTCCATTCATCTTTGACTCTGATTCCTTCTCATATCGCTCCTTTTCTCTGTATTTCGCTCACTCTTCAACAGTCTATCTCTCTCTCTCTCTCTCTCTCTCTCTCTCTCTCTCTCTCTCTCTCCTTTCAACTCTTCTCCTGCTGCCTCATATGTTTCTCTCTCTCTTTCCCCATCCCTCTATCTCTCACGCTTCCTCTCATGAATATAAATAGTACAGTGTAACTAATCACAGAGTATTTGAACTGCACATCCAAAGCTGTGTGATCAATATGTGGTCTAAACACGTGTGTGTGTGTGTGTGTGTGTGTGTGTGTGTGTGTGTGTGTGTGTGTGTGTGTGTGTGTGTGTGTGTGTGTGTGTGTGTGTGTGTGTGTGTGTGTGTGTGTGTGGGTGGGTGAGCTAATCAGCGGGTGTGTGTGTGTGAGTGCCTGCGTGCGTTTCGTGTTTACATACCACACGCCCCAATGCCAGCAACAGCGTTTACACACACACACACACATACACACACACACACTGTTCTTTCAGGTGTGTCCACACGAGGGCGACGTCTCTCCGCAAAGGCCCACAGCCTCCAACTACAGTCAGCCATGTTTACAGTCTTCCTCAAAAATATATTTTTTGTGTTTATTTAAATTTTATATTTTTAGTTGAACTATATATTTATTTATTATACATTTCCACAAAAAATTAAAAGAAAAAAAAATAATCATTTTTCCCATGAGGGTCAGAATTATGTTTTGTTTAAATCAAGGTTCAAGCAATATTTTAATTACAGTTGTAATATCTGTCTATGAAATTAACACGTTTGTGAAGCCCCGATTCAGCCTGTGACTCAGAAGAGCGGTGGTGTGCGAGAGAGCTTCTCAAAAAACACTATTGGGGAGTAAACACGAGATACCTTCGGTGTTAATGTCCCTCCCTGTTTTTTAAAATGCCCAACTCATTGAAATGAAATTGAATTGCTCAATCAACAGCGTTCTGAACAGAAGCTCTAAAAAGCCCTGGTGTGGTGCTTGACGCTGTGGTCCGTCGCTGTTCGGGCGGAGGTGGGAGGAATTGTTAGAACTCCATTCAGAATGCCTCATATCAATTTGGGATAAGCCGCGGTAAATTACTTTCTGAAGTTTACAGCGGCTGCGGAGGCGACTGTGTGACTGTATTTAAAAAAAAAAAAAAAAAAGCCTTCAGTCAATCCGTCTCTTCCATTCAAGCAGTCAGGACCAAACACACTATTAAGAAAAAAAAAAAAAGCTCTTGAATTTAAAAACGTCAAAACATTGCAATGATTTCCCCACCAGCAGCTGCCTTTACCACGGGGATGATTTTTGTTTAATTCTTTCATTCTTATTTGTTTTTTATAAATTGGTGAATTGTGAATTTGTTATATTGTGTTTAATTGTAGTAGACAGGTGTTGTTCCATGTCTGGTTGTGTTTCCTGCAGAAGGAAACTCAATGCAACCGAGAGCACAATGCAATTATTTAATTGTGCATCGTCTAATGATTGAAAATAAAACAACCCACATCGTTTGTTTATAAAGTGCAATGTTTTAAGATGTTTTTGCAGCGTTTTGTTGGATTGCACAGCAAATGAGTCCTGTGCAATCTGTGAAGATATGGATATATACAGTATATATATAGATATATATGTATGTATGTATGTATATGTATATATATGTATGTATGTGTATAAATATATATATGTATGTATATGTATATGTAAATATATATATATGTATCAAGTTCAAGTCTCTTATGCTGGCCTACAGAGTGATTGCTGGGAATGCTCCCACCTACTAAAATGCTCTTGTAAAAGCACCTGATGCTGCGCTCATCAAATGAGCGTCGCCTGGCTCTGCCGGCCGTACAACGACGGCAATCCAGGTTATTCTCATTTGTAGTTCCACGTTGGTGGAACGAGTTGCCAAAAATGACCAGTGTGTCTCTGTCGCAATGTAGCTTGAATGTTATTCTCCCTTGTAAGTCGCTTTGGATAAAAGCGTCTGCTAAATGACTAAGTGTAAATGTAATGTAATATGTATGTATGTATGTATATATTTGTATGTATTTATGTATGTATGTATGTATATATGTATGTATATATATGTATGTATGTATGTATGTATTTATATGTATGTATGTATATATATATTTGTATATATATATGTATGTATATGTATGTATGTGTACATATATATGTGTATATATAGAGTAGAACCTTGCATTACGAGTTTAATTAGTTCCATGACCGAGCACGTTTTACAAATGAATTTTCCCCATTGAAATTAATTGAAATATAATTAATCCGTTCCAAAACCCACCCAAGTCCCAAAATCCGGCCCAAAATCACCCAAAAATCACCCAAAAATCTTTTTTTATGGGTTTTAAAACAGAAAGGGTGTAGTTACACTACACGCGTTCCTTTTTCCATGTTTATCAGGCAAAAAACGCACAAAACTAAAAGAAAAACACTGGGAAAACACAATAGGGATGCTTCCACAACGAGATATCCGCGTGAACTGAGCGAGCGGTGGCCACGCTTGTCGGGAGAGCGTGTGCGAGCCTAGAGGTTGCTGTATGAACCTCGCTACTTATGTGGATTTCCACTCGTAAAACAAGACAAAAATTTGCACGAGCCTCGGCTGGTAGAACAAATTACTCGTTAACTGGTACACTCGTAATGCAAGGTTCCACTGTATATGTATGTATGTATATTTATATATGTGTGTGTGTGTGTGTGTATACTGTGTATACTGTGTATACTGTATATATATATATATATATATATATATATATATATATATATATATATACGGTATACATATACAATATATGTTTTAATGTACTTGTCTTTTACTTATCTAATTATTATATCTGTCATTATTTATGAATATTGATAAGTTAATTCAAGAATACTGATCAGTAATTCTCTCTCTCTCTTACTCTCTCTCTCTCTCTCTCTCTCCCTCAGGTGCTGGACGGTCTGTTGGCTCAGTATGGAACAGTGGAGAACTGTGAACAAGGTGAAACCTCCCGACCCCCGTGGGCTTGATCCTCAACCAGATAAAGGCTCTCAGCTGATTGGATAATTCCCACCCCCGTCCTTCCATTCAGCCTGATACTTATTGATCGATCAGTTGGAGTGGATATCAACCTTCTCTCCAGTAGAGCCAGCGCTACTCTGAGCGGCTTCATTTTCCCCCTTAATTTATTTCTGATACCGGGTTCATGTAAACCGCCCGATGGAGACTTAAATACCTCGTCTACGACTTTGATTCCGCCACCGAATGGCAGTCGTACTTATTGTAAATCTCGGGGGATAAAGGCGTCCGTTTAACAATGTAACGCAATGAATCCATTCTTAAAAAAAGAAATAAAGCCAAAGAGCCTTTCTCCCGTGAAACAAACACATTCTTTATGACTCCGCCCGCTCCGCACGTCAGGATTAATGCAGCTGCAGCGATAAAGGCTTTTATTGGCCTGTTAGTTAATTGAGATGGAATACGGCCGGATAAGGCACCTTGTTATTATTAATGCCCTTGTTCTAATCTCTCTCTCGCTCTCTCTCTCTCTCGCTCGCTCTCGCTCGCTCGCTCGCTCGCTCGCTCTCAGTGAACACAGAGAGTGATACCGCTGTGGTCAATGTCACATATGGGACCCGGGAACATGCCAGACAGTGAGTTCCTTCTTTTTGTTTCCTCATCACTCATCCTCACTTATAACATTGATTTTAACTGCATTTAAAAAAAAAAAGACTGTGGTGTAGAGAACGGGGCTTCCATTCAAGTGTGAACTGAATGACCATTTTAAACTCAACTTACCACAGTTTATTTCTAATGGCCTGTGGTTTCCGTTCAGAGCCCTCGCTCTTTGCACTGCTTCGTAGGCGCCATCTAGTGGCCGATTAGCGGAACTACGGCTTCTACACTCTCACACACGTGCTGTAAAGGTCATGGTAGTCCCTGCTGTAATTATAAAAATTAGAACGAGAGACAGTAAGACTGTCGTCCTTATTATTGTACTTCTATTCAATCGGCTCGTTAAAAATAAGCTTCATGCAGCGCTCATTATTGAGTAAGCGTTGTTTTATTGTACTTCAATACGTTACAGTACCACCCGGAGTGGTTTTGACTTGCCCAAATTAAGGTTAGAAATAGAAATCTCTGCGCGGGGAAATTGTCGATGGAATCCAGGGAGGAGCCATAAGAAGCCTTAAAACAAACCAGTTTCCTAAAATCAGTTGTGAGAGATCCTGGGGGCGAGGGTAATATTTCTAAAAACTTCAAGACTTCATATTCCCACCCTCCCCGCGTCCCCCCTGCGTCCTTCAGGGCCATCCAGAAGTTGAACGGCTACCAGTTTGAGAACAACGCCCTGCGCGTCTCCTACATTCCCGATGAGAACTCGGAGCTGGAGGCCGGGCAGCGGGGGCACGACAACGGCCGGCGCCCGGGCTACGGGTCCCGCGGCGGCCCCCGCGGTGGGTCCCCCGGCTCTGGGATGCCCCCCAAGCACCAGCACACTGACATCCCGCTCAGGCTGCTGGTCCCCACGCAGTACGTCGGCGCCATCATTGGCAAGGAGGGAGCGACCATCCGCAACATCACCAAACAGACCCAGAGCAAGTGAGTGTGTGTGTTGACTCGACTGGACAGTGCTTTGAGTTCTGACAAAAGTGCCTTGTGAATAAAAGGCATCATCGTCATCATCATCATCATCATCATCACCGTATATAATGTGAGTTTCCGTCAGTTGGGTCCGAGCAAGTTAACTTTCTGCCCCAAAGTCTTTTTGAAAGCTTTTTATTACAGTTAGTTGTCAACTAAAATGTCATGATTGCGACAGCCCTGCGTGTGCTTATAAGTGGTGAACATATTGTTTATGAAACATTTTCGTAATTTGCGCGAGAGGCGCATGACGCGTGGCCCGTCGCGTTTTCACTGACCCGACATTCCCGAACCCGGAAGGAGCGTTGCGAGTGACCGTGCTCCTGTTTCTCTCCCCCTCCGCAGGATCGACGTGCACCGCAAGGAGAACGCCGGCGCCGCCGAGAAGCCCATCAGCATCCACTCCACCCCGGAGGGCTGCTCCGCCGCCTGCCGCATGATCCTGGACATCATGCACCAGGAGGCCAAGGACACCAAGACGTAGGTTTCGGGGCGTCAGGGGGGTTGTACGGCGTCGGGCTCGTAATACGAGGGTTTTTTTGTTGGGTTTTTTTTGCCGGCGTTGCGTTGAACCCTGCGTCTCCCCCCTCTCTCTCTGTGCCCAGAGCTGAAGAAGTGCCTCTCAAGGTCCTGGCTCACAACAACTTCGTCGGACGCCTGATCGGAAAGGAGGGGCGCAACCTGAAGAAGGTGGAGCAAGACACCGACACCAAGATCACCATCTCGCCGTAAGAAAATGGCCGGACCGTTTTTTGACGTTACCTCCACGTCTGGGAACTTGTGTATATACACCGTGGATGTCTGTACGACAGGTGCTCTCGATTAAGCTCTCCCCCTCCCCCCTCCAGTCTGCAGGACCTGACCCTGTACAACCCGGAGAGGACCATCACCGTCAAGGGGCCCATCGAGGCCTGCTGCCTGGCCGAGGTGGAGATCATGAAGAAGGTCCGGGAGGCCTACGACAACGACATCGCTGCCATGAATGTGAGTCCGGGCGTCGACAGCGCGCGCGGTCACGTCTCGCAAGCTGGCCGTTAAATGTTTTTTTTCATTTATTTTCCTTCTCAAGTTTTTGACGAGGGAATATATTTCTTAACGTTTGATATTGCGACGATCCACAATGAGGTCACGGACAAACGTCAGAGCCGTGTCAGACGGGTGCTTCAAAAAAGGAATAAACAAACACAAACTACGGCACAATCAAGAAACATGAGGCTTTGTCAGCGACACGATTGAGACAATATGAAAAATCAAAAAATATGTGAAATGCGTGTGCTGACTAGTAAACGGGCTTGATTATGGTCGGTATGGTCCTTGAAAATTGTGCATCTCTTGCCTGCCTTGTAGACCAATTCCAGGACCCGAATGTAAAAATAGAATATTAAAGGGTAGAAAATAGAATAAATGAAGACAATACGAATGGAGCACAACATACAGGAAGTGTCTGTGCTTTGCAATGAGGTGATTTGTCCAAAAAAAATGTGCTTGTTTTGGGGTTTTTCTAACCTGCGGTTTCTCCACCAGCAACAGACTCACCTGATTCCCGGTCTGAACCTCGGAGCCCTGGGTCTGTTCCCCCCCTCCTCCTCCATGCCCCCGCCCCCACCCGGAAACTCCAACCCTGGCGCGCCCTACGGATCCTTCGGGGTAATGTACTAATGCACCGTATGCTACGGTCACCGCAGCGCTTTTCCCACTGTCAGTTTAAGGCACCGCCAGAGGCCGACAACGAGCCAATAATCATGTGTTTATTATTTCACTTTCTCTTTTATGGACTGAGATTTCCTGAGGACTCTGTGTTTTTTAAACCCTCAAAAATGTGTGTGTGTGCGTGTGTGTGTGTGTGTGTGTGTGTGTGTGTGTGTGTGTGTGTGTGTGTGTGTGTGTGTGTACGTGTGTACGCACAGGCTCCGGAGCAGGAAACAGTGCACGTTTACATCCCGGCTCAGGCCGTTGGAGCCATCATCGGGAAGAAAGGACAACATATCAAGCAGCTGAGCCGCTTTGCCGGAGCCTCCATCAAGGTGTGACACCGGGATCCCACACCACACGTTTCATTCAGAGGATGAAAAGCCCCCAAACTCTGGGGGACTGTGGTTTTTTGCGTTACGAGACCCATCGGTAGTGTGGATACACTGACCCCAACAGCAGAAATCCAGTCCCAGAGAGGGGTGCATGACTGATGGTTCCTGGTACAGCTAGTCGGAACATACTGTATGATATGGTTCCTAAATATACAACCACAATTTAGTCCTTCAATTCATTAAGAAATTCTACAAGAATGACAATATGTGTCAGTCGAGCTCCACAGTGGAGACGTTGGATGACTTTCTGAGAGAAAACCTTTGCACACTTGAAGGGAACCTAGTGGGGTTTGGAGACTTGTGTGTCTCTGTTTATCATGATAATCCTGTGATCTTCTCTTTTTGTCCTGCCCTGTCCTACCTACCGACCGACCGACCTACCGACCGACCAACCGACCGCCCTGCCTACCCGCCTTATCTGTCTTTCACCTCCTTTCTCCTTCTCTCCCTCATCCTCTCTCCCTCTCTTCCCTTCGTCCAGATTGCTCCAGCGGAAGCGCCAGACTCCAAAATGAGGATGGTGATAGTGACAGGACCACCTGAGGCTCAGTTTAAGGTACACGGGAAGCATCCCCAGTTTTAACACCGTGAAGCACTATGTACACAGACAATTAGGAAACACGTAATAAAATGCTATAAATACAACTAATAACAATATTTACCGTACAGGACTTAAAAATCGCAGGTATGAAATTCTTCACCTCCAGATAGATAGAGATGCAGAATCACATTGAATAGATTTAAACTAGGAGGAAATTAACATACAAAACATCATTGGTGAGGTGGAGTTTATCTTTTTATGAAAAAAAGGTAAACAAAACGAAAAATAAACAAGAATAATAATTTTGGTGTGGACCGCCTGCTATTCCTCATATGACCACTGGGTGTCAGTAATATGGTTATGAAGAGATGATTCCAGTGTTAAGCCAAGGGGACAGACTGTAACTAACCGTTTCCAAAGTACAATACATTTTGGGTCAAAGGTAAAAAAAAAAAAAGCAGAGATCTTCATATGAACTCTACCACACCTGTGAGTCATGTGCCGGCCCCGGTGCTTTAGAAAGCGCTCGCGGTCACCGTGTTCATATATTCTGTTTGGCCCCTTCTCGCTCCTCACAGGCCCAGGGCAGGATTTACGGCAAGCTAAAGGAGGAGAACTTCTTCGGGCCAAAGGAGGAGGTGAAACTGGAGACACACATCAAGGTCGCCGCCGCCGCTGCAGGCAGAGTCATCGGCAAGGGGGGGAAAACAGTGAGTCACCCGGGGTTCTGCTCGTATTGCGCGGACGGACGTGCACGGACGCCATTTTAGGCATGCGAGAGAACTCGGCCCGAAGGCTTTTTCTTTGTTGATCTTGGTTTACAACGCATTGATATTTCCATAAATTTTCCTTCTTTTAGAACATAATAATAATAATAACACTTTTCTCCCATCCCCTCATCTGAACTATACGCCTAAATTAAAACACCGTAAAAAGTATTTGGGGGGGGGGGGCAAAAAAGGAATTGTTTAAGTACTGAAGGGTGTTTTTCCCAGTTTTTATGTGTCTAAATAAAAGCGAATCTGATGATCTTGAGTTTAATCAACACAGAGGCTTTTTAATCGTATTCTATCTGGTGTGTTTTGTTTCAAATTCATCGCTGTGTGAGAGGTTTGCATTGCATTTAGCAGACGCTTTTATCCAAAGCGACTTACAATTATTCAAACACCGACGAAGGTTCCACTTATCCCAATGGATTAGTGGAACTACTCCTCTTAACCACACATCACATGAACCATGAATTCAGAAGTCACCTTTGCCTCTTACTGTAGCCTCATTAATAACCAGATGACATCCAGGTCCGTCTTTAATCCTCCTCCTCTCCGGTGAGTATTTGTTGACGGCCTCGCCTCTGACTCCCAGGTCGTTTTCAGGGAGTTGAAACCTTTTTTGGCGTGAGGGTTGTGTCCCCCCCCCACCGCTCCTCTCATGGACCCTGTGTGTGTGTATGTGTCTGTGTGTGTGTGTGTGTGTGTCTGTCTGTGTGTCTGTGTCTGTGTGTGTGTGTGTGTGTGTGTGTGTGTGTCTGTGTGTGGCTGTGTCTGTGTGTGTCGCGTCGCGTCTCGCCAGGTGAACGAGCTCCAGAACCTGACGGCGGCCGAGGTGGTGGTCCCCCGGGAGCAGACGCCCGACGAGAACGACCAGGTCATCGTCAAGATCATCGGACACTTCTACGCCAGCCAGGTACGCGCGGGGGGGGCGGGGGGGGCGAAATGGGTGGAGAGGAAGCGAATACCGCAATAACGTAGATAACTACCCGTCCTACGTATACGACAAACCTCTTTACTGTTATTAATATTAAATTGTACATTTACATAAATCGTGTAATGAGACGCGGTGAACGTTGAGGAATCTGCTGTCGATGTCTGCGCCTCTCGTAGTCTTTCATTGCAGTTTCCACGTGGTGTCACATGGTGGCGCCACCAGCGAGCTCTGGCAAGAGCGTATAGCGGGCATGATGCCACCAGGCGGAGGAGTGACACCCACCATCGTGACCATTTAGAAATGTCCGACCAGCTGATCGCTGCTACCGACCAATCGGAATAGGGTATTCCACAAAAAAACCCATGAAATAATATTCCATTCCATTCCCCTCCCCTCCCTCCCTCCCCCCCTCCCTCCTCCGTCCCCCCAGTTGGCCCAGAGGAAGATCCGTGACATCCTGACCCAGGTCAAGCAGCAGCAGAAGGGCGGCCAGGGCCCCGGCCCGAACCCCCACGGCCTGATGGAGATGGGCGGCCCGCCCCCACAGGGAGTGTCTCAGGAGCACCAACCCCGGAGGAAGTGAGGCCCACCCAACCACCCACCCACCCCACCCCCCCATCCCCGCCCCCACCCCCACCCCCGCCTGACGGACAGACAAGACACACGGACGGACGATTAAAACAGATGGACGGACGGATACAGGAGAGCGACACACGGACCCAGCGGTAGACGAATGGGGAGGGATCATCCCTGGTAGAACCAGAGTAATAACAAAAATGAGATGATTTAAACACGGAAAAAAATTTTGAGAAAAAAAAAGGCAAGGATTAAGAACGAAAAAAAAAACAAACAAAAAAAAAAAAAACTTGAGAACCGAGACCAGATGTCAGGCCAAGACGCGTGACCGGTTGAGGATGGAGGGGTGAGCGGGGGAGGGGGAGCGGCGAGACGCGGGGGAGAAGCGGCGCCAGGGCTCCGAGGTGCCCTCCGCAGCAATGCAGATCCGACCGGCGCCGGACGAGTGCAAACGGGCGAAAAAATATAAAAAATATATAGATGTATATTCTAAGTTAGGAAGGAGCCTTACTGGTCTGGGTTGCACTCGTCCAAACGCCCGTCCGGGCTCCCGCGGTGCCTGGAGGTGCCTCCGTCGCCCTCCACGGACATCCCCGGCGGCCGGTCTGATATTTTAAAGGGTGGTTTTCTTTTTTTTTTTTTTTTTTTTAAACAGAAAGATAGAGCTATATGTATAGAAATGTTTTATTCAGAGCTATTATTGATAGAATGCAGTCAGGCAGACACGGGAGAGGAGGCGGGGAATCCGCTGCAGCGGCGCGGGGGGGCGGCGGGGCCGCGGGCTCAGGCGGTGGCCGCGCCCGTGCCCCTCGTCCCCGGCGGCCGACCGAGAGTTTAGCAGAGGGGCCGCAGATGTTAACACTGCTCTTTTAAAAGACGCCTCCGACTAACGGAGGCGTCGGGGGAGGAGAAAAAAAAGGAGAGGATAAAAGAGGAAGATATGAGGTTGTAAATATATAATCTTCATGTAAATGTTGAGAAATGCTGCGCGGCTGCCTTTGCCTTTTCGTCGAGGGGGTGTTTGTAAATCTCCCGGCCCCTGGTCTGAGGTGTGTAGCAATATGTAGCCTACAGAAACGACCGGGGCGCTGAGGCGCCGAGCCCCCCTTTTTTGCAATTCAATTGTGTGGCAGCAGACGCAGCGAGAGACAGTAAGGTCAGCGGAGGCCGCGGCTGGTCCTGCAGTTCTATTGCAGCGGCTTAGCTCCGAGATGCGGAAACGTTAAAGCAGAACCAACATTTGAAAAAAAGATTTAAAATAAATCACTGCCAGCAGCTATGCTAGCTGGCAAGCGGCCCGCGCCTTAAACGGCATATTTTATATATATTATATATATATGATATGTGAGTTAGCCCGGCCCCTCGGGTGATTGCGATGAAGGCAGCGAGCGCGGGCGTGAGTTTCGGCCACGCCTGGGAAGCTTACCCGGAAGATCCTGCGATGACAGACGGACAAGGCGTGTCTGGTAGCACCTGGCCATTGCCTTCCCGGAGGGCGTGCTCCCCGGGTTCGGGTGCGGGCCGCCGAGGCCCCGCTCACACCAGGCACATGAACCTCGGTGAACACTGAAGCGCCGAACCGTGGCGTGGGCCAACGGCAAAGCCTCTGTGGCTGCTGCGTCCACCCCTGGCGGTCCACCGGGGGGTCGAAAAGGAAGACACCACGCGAGCTGTGCGGCACAACATTTGTGTGCTTTTGTGCGAGCGAGTCAAATGACACGACCTAAAATGGCCGCCGGAGGGACCGCCACCCGGTGGGGGCAGCAGCGGCGGCGAGCGCTGGGCCCCTCCCGGTTTTGGGGACGCTGCCCAAGTCTTCCGAAAGCTCCTCGCCTTGAGCTCAGAGAAGGTAAAATCAGACAGAAGGGGAGCGGCTTCCTCGTCCTCTCTCCCGATCTGCCAAAGGCCTGTGGGCGGAGCCTCCGGGCCAGCGTGCCACCGCCCGCGTATGATAATGAGGGGCGGGGTCTCTACGACTGGACGCTCTCGCCAAGATTAGAACAGATTAGAGAAGAAATGAGATAAAGAAAAAAAAAGAAAAAAGCCTACCTCAGGGTAACGTTACCTCAGTATTCCTAACTTTCTTTTTGCTTGCTGGTGTTTTATATAAGAGAAGAAAAAAAAAAGCTGAAAGTCCTGAATATTTTTTATTTTTTTAAGGAAAAAAAAAGTATTTTTGTTAGGTTTTGTCTTGTTGATTTGGATATTTTTTTCTGTTTTTTTCTGTGTGCTGTCGGGGGTTTGCGTGAGCTCAGGATGACGACGAGGTTGTTTATTTTTGAGCACGGAAAGATATGATTTCAGATTGCTGGTGGAGAGAGGTGGAGCTCGGCTGAAAGTCGTCTCCGCCTCTCGGGGGGTGGGGGGTTGGGGGGGGGGGGGGGTCATCCACTGGGTCTTCCTAAAGTGTAATCAGAATGAATGTTGTGTTAAAGGAAATATTGGCCAATGGGGAGTCGCGTTCCTTGAAAAGAGGGTCCCGAAGTGCGCATGGCAACCCATGGGCGCCACTAAAAGATCTTTTACTGCACTCTGGATGTCGTCTGAAGAATAATATTGATTATTCCGGAAGCATCTTCTCTATACGGCAACATGGCCATTGGCTGCCCCGTGGCCCCGAAGGACCCTCTTTTCCTGCCTTATTATGATGACATCATCGCTAAGCAGCAACTATTCTAAGAGGGCTTTCAGAAGCATTCGGTGCAACAAGAAGGCCGAGAAGTTTCAAGGGGGATAAGGTGACAAATCAAACTGAGGCTTTAACGGGGGCCTGTGCCAATAATTATATATATATATATATTAAAAAAAAAAGTGAAAAAAAAAATAATAATAATAACAGCACAGGGTATGACGATGACGGCAGCCCTGTGGCCCACGTGTTTACGGCGGTCGCCCGGAGGTGGGAAGCTTCTCGGTTTCAGGGTTGTGACGATGCTACGACGGCGGCGATACGAAGTCTGGTTGTGCCAGAGAGCATTGTAACTGTATGAGGAGACTGAAGGGGCATTCTACCTGTACACCACACACCTGAACTAGCTCTGAATACTCTGAATGTGAATATTTATTACCTGTGCACTGACCGTGACACCTCAGACGCTCTCCGTTGGCTATATATGTGCACGTGTATGTTTGTTTGTGCGTGTGCGTGTGTGTGTGCGTCTGCGTGCGAATGCATTTGTTGATGCATCACAGCACGGTTGAATGTGGTGGTCGTGTGTGTGTGCGTGTGTGTGTGTGTGTGTGTGTGTGTGTGTGTGTGTGTTTGTGTGTGTGTGTGTGTGTGTGTAATTTTTTTTATTTTATTTTATTTTATTTTATTTTTCTGTTCACTGTTTTTAAGTGTTCATTTTTTTAGGGGGACGTGGGTGAAAAAAAGCAGAAAAAAGTAGGACATGAACCTATGGCCCTTCGTCTGGTTCCCAACCGGCGTCGGGGAAATCAATAACCTAAGAGCCATGTGGAGGTCCCGTGGAACATGTGACGGTGTTCAGCCCCTTGTCCTCATGTGACTCCGTGCTCCGCCGCTCAGCTTGTGCGGTCGCTCTCCATTGACTTCCATTGATTTTTCGTCAACACATTCTCAAAAAACATGCATCTAATTGAGATACGGAGCCGGTGCGAAGGCCTCGTGCAAGTTTATCAAAACCTCTCCATTAGACTCCGTCAGGGATAATGGTGCCACTTGACGACCGCTGATGCGGTTTCTAGCGAGCCGCGATGCTTTGTTTACATCTGAGCGACGCACCAGGATTTGGACCAATAGGAAGTTTTCCCACTCAGCACATCCGGACCAATTGAGTCATCTCTCGCGGCCGTTTGAACGCTCAAACGTCCGGGAACGTGTCGATTTATTAAACCGTTTTTGGATTAACTCGCATGTTCTCTTTTAGACCCGCTCGTCTTGGTCGCAAGCCCGTTTTTGAGACGTGGTTCTCAAAAGCAGTGAAAGCCAATGGACAGCGCGGGGCCGTGAGAGGCGGCAACCGGAGTCGTATGGAGGCGGGAAAGATTTACCATCAAATGTTCCCCGAAACGTTCACATCGCTTAAAAAAAAAAAAAATGGGAGCTAAAACAAAGCAAGAGAGTTAAAAAAAAACTAAACAAAAACAACAACAACAAATCAAAATAGATTCACATCTGTACATAAAAGGTGAACGCAATCACGATACTTTTTCTATTTTTGGAGAAAAAAAAAACAAACAGAGGATATCGGGGCAAAGTTGTAGAGAGAGTATTTTAACCGCGCCAGGTAACTGGGACACTGCCAGATCGAGGAGAAAAAAAAGAACTGCCGCGCCCACACATCAAACCTCCGCCCAACATCCGCCTGGCTCACCTTTCCACGGGAAAACAAAATCTATTCTGTTGTCTCTGCGCTTCCATTTTTAATCCTGGAGACGGTAACTTCACTATTGAAATGGGAGGGTACCGTTGGTGTTCTTTGTGACCCAAAAGGCGGGGCCACGGCTCACCCACTGCGTGGAACATCCCAGCCGGTGTCCCCGCAGACCACGGACCCCCATCGTAAAGTGATGGCCAAGTTACCGTCTCTCTTTAACCCATAGAGCTCTGTTCACAAACGCCAAGACACACCATTTAGGATTCTTCTTTCAGCCATTTTGGATTGCTATTTTTTAATTTCTTTTGTTGTTTTTTTTTTTCGTTTCGACAATACAGCAAGCTTTATTTGGACGTGACATCTGCGGACGAACTGTCCCGCCGACTGACAGAGAAATTTGACGTCGCCGTCGACGGCGCCAAAACTGAAACCGAAACGTAAACCTTTACCGAGAGCTTCCGGTAACACCGGAGACTCAACGCAACGTTAGGAATGGAGGGATGGAGGGAGAGATGCCAGGTGGGGGGGGGGGGGCGGGGGGTAGTAGAGGAGGGGAGGGAGGGAGGGAGGGAGGGTGTCGAGCTTCCATCTCAACGTACGATTGACTGGTAACAGAATGGACGGCTTTGAGAGATGTAAACGAAAAAGCCTTTTATTTTTTTATTTTTTTTTATCTGTTTTTTTTTTTTTTTTATTTCCTTCGATCACCTTGAAACTAAAAGGTGGAGGGAAGCCCGGCCGAGGCGCCACACACACACACACACACACACATATATAAACAGACACACACGCGTGTACACGCACACAAACGTGCACACACACACACACACACACACACACACACGATCTTACCATCCCTCCGCCGTCTCCGTTTTCATCCCTCCAGCGCCACTCGCTCCACCCGCTCTCACCTGTTCGAACCCTTCCCTGCTCCCGGAGCAGGAGGGCGAGTTTCATCTTTTTATTTTTATTTTATTTTTTTCATTTTTGTAATTTTTTTTCGGGAGTCGTCATCATTTTTCGGGGTGGAGCTGATGGAAATGTCGGGGTACATTGTCCTCCCTCCCTCGCGCTGGTCCCCATTGTGTTCGTTTTTACTCATTTCTGTTCCAGACATTTCAATTTTTTGTTGTTTTTTTTAACCATCAACTTGTAGCCTGCTACAAATGGAGGGGATTTATTTTCTGCTGGACAAACAGCTCCTAAACGAGATAAACTACTAACCTGTAACTCAGTCCGTGACTATAATCGTGCCAAACGTACGTGAAGACGACATTCATGCTATATATCCATGATGTCAGTTGAACGTCCCGGTTCGCCGAACTGGGGTCAAAACTAGACTCCCTGAGGTTCCTGTAAACAGTAGGTCTTTAAAAAATAACACCTTTCACTCGTATTTTATTGTTTACTTTTTACGGCAGCAATTACTGTGTATGCAAAAACCACGAGCGCTTGGATATCTCAGCTAGTGGAACGATTTGGAGATCTCACTCTGGGGCAAGAAAACAAAAACAAAACCCCCTCACACTCACGCCGTGCACGCTGTTATGTACTCTAGATAGAAAGTACACGTCTTAAGGTTTTCACGACACATACACACACACACATACACACACACACACACACACACACACACACACACACACACACACGCACGCACGCAAACACACGCGCATGCACACATGCACGCAGTCCTGCAGCTCCGGGCTGAGGTCATACGAGTAATACAACATAAATACCTTCCTCAAGCCAGAGCCAGGGACAGACAAAAAACTGGATTTGTACCATTTCCTTTGCGCGCAGCGGAATGAAGCGGAATCAATTCTGCGCGCTTTGTTTTGGCGGCAAACAGTCGTGAAGCAGGTGTATGAGGTTTTTGGTGCAAAAAAGCAAAACAAAACAAAAAAGGAGCGGCTCTGTCCGTTCTTATGCAATTTGTGTGACACGTGGATGCGTTGTATCAGCTGACGGACAAAGTTTGGTTGTGGGAATCAACCCCACGGACGATATTTAAAGCCCTGACGTGTTAATGAGCAAATTAAACGTAGAGGGTTACCGGTGATTTTTATTTTTATACATATTTTTTTTTTTTGCCGTTCAGATCGATCAAACTTATTACAAAAGCGTCCCAAGCGAGATCTCCTTTTCTGGTCAACACCGATGAATCAATACGGGAAAAGGGAAACAAACACCAGACACCAAACCTGTCCAGTGCAACAACAGGAAACAGGAACATTTGACCTTGAAGTCTTGGAATAAGCCTGAAAGACTTTGAACCCGCAGTGAAGCCACGCGCACAGCTTTGCTCTCACGCGGGGGAGCGAGTGCAGCCTGGAGCTGGAGCTTCTTTCCAGACTCTGGTGCTTCGGCCTGATTGACAGACAGACAGATAGACAGACAGACAGATGGACAGTTCGACAAAGAGAGAGAGAGAGAGAGAGACGGTTGGACGGACAGACAGACAGAGGGAAGGACGGAGGGACGGACGGACGGACGGACGGACAGACAGACAGACTCCCAGCTCTTGAAAGGACAGCAGACTGTTGGAAACACAACAGCGCACGCTTCTCCCGCGCCCCCATTCCAAAATGGCGGCGCGGCGGAAGCCTGCTCACCTGGACAAACCACACACGCGGGCACGCACACACAGACACACACACACACACACACACACACACACACACACACACACACACACACACAAACCTCTCAACACATAACTAGGAACGCTACCTCAAAACCAAGAGAACTTATCCAGAAGATTGTTTTTAGTTTATATCTTTCTCCCCTCACAGACAGACAAAGAGCGAGCAGTCTAGACGGAACAGAACGGACGGTGCATTATTACGGTCGTGATATATATTTTTTTTCTTTCCGGTTTTTAATTTATTTTTCCTGGTTTTGAAACGTAACATCTCCGCTTTTTCGAGATGGGACTGTACAAAAAGTTATGGACACGTTAGGCTGGGGTCGGGGCCGGGTGTGCGGCAGCGGCGGCGGCGGATCGTTTCGGCAGGGGAAAGAACAGACGGCAACTCTATTTTACCTCCTTCTCTTTGTCGACTAATTCACAGTGTTGTGTTTGGGTTTTTTTTTTCGGGACCCGCTTCACAGTATTTCCGGGCGGAGCGACGCCGACAAATTCCACCGCGCCGCTTCTAAATACGGCTTCAAAAGCGGCAGCTCCGGTCGTCCCTGCCCGCACAATCCTCCGTTTTTCCGCCCCGCTGCACAACGCTCCCAAACCCTGAGACTTCACCTCCTGAATCAAGGGGCACACCTGTAACCATGTATTTTTATTTCTTTTTTTTTTTTTGTTGATCTACCTCTTAGTAAAAATAGTAAAATGGTAAAAAATCTTTTTGAAAAAGGACACAAAAATAACAAAAAAAAAAAAAAAGTTGAAAAATGCTCGAATTAAATATAGGTAAATTAATAACTGGGTAGCGGTATCTCCATATACTGTAGTGAATAGTCTATTAAAGGAAAAATACAATTTTAATTCTTCCAAAGATTTTGCTTTCTTTCTCCACTGTTAGTTTAAATGGAATAATAATCCTGAGAGGGGGAGAGAAGATCTTCCAAAAGAAAACCCTATGAGATTTCACTATCAAATTTACATTTTTTTTTTTGGTCATCACATTATGCATCAAACTTGCGCTTTCCCTTTTTCCTTTTAACCACAAGATTCTTCATGTTTCATTTTGATTTGAATTCTAATATCTTTCTCCTAATGAATTTCACTTTGCTTGTTTTTTTTTTTTTTTTTGTTTGTTTATTTTAATTTTTTTTTTTTTCAAATGACAGAGGATTGTATCTCTCGTGTTTGGGTGCATTTAGCAAATTTCTCTTTCTCTCTTTCTGTGAAAAGCTCCATTATCTAAAGCGCCTCGCAAGGACCTGCCCGCCGATCAGCGCGGCGTCTTAAATAACCCCACTTTGATCATGTATACTTTCACCTCTAACGAGTCGTTTTAAAACGGAGAACTAAGGACCTGTTGTTTTAGCTGGCACTGGGGCCAGGTTAGGAGGGGAAGGATGGAGGGATGGATGGTGGGAGGGAGGGGGGGGGAGACAGGTGTCACCCACCCTTCCCCTGATGCGTCGCACTCAGCCAAACGCAACCTCGTCGGGTTTTACTTTTGATCCGCTGCGGCTGAGCCCGTTGTACCGGACACCTCCGACAGGTCTCCGGTCAGCCTCTGCAGTCTGTTTTCTGTCCATTTAGGCAGCTATGAGATGGACTGATCTATGCATCGATGAATTAAAACCAAATCCAGCCTCGTGTGTGTGTTTTTGTGACTCCGCAGCCTGGGTGGTTTGGCTGAGGGTTGTTCAAGAGCAGCTTTAAAACAAAAACAAACAAACAAACAAAAAGAAGGGCTGCTGTCAGGGAGGGTGCGTGGTCCCTGTAGTGTCTCCCTCCGGCCTCCCGGTGGCGCTGTACTTCTTCACAGTATATGGAATTTCACCCTCTGCCTGTCTTTTATTTCTTTAGTCGTCATCAAACACGTGTTTTAAACTCCTTGTAAACAAAACAGAGCATAGATATGAATGTGTCATTAAAAGAAGAGAAAACGGACCTCTGCTCAACCGCCTGTGTTCTCCGTGTGTTTGTGTCTGAGTCAATTCCTAATGAGATGAAACGATCAACTCGCTCATCGAGTGATAAATGTCCAAAAAACATAAGGCGACGGATAAAAAGTAACAGAGTCATGGATCAGATCCCACGTTCAGGTGAAGGACAATGCCTTGGTGGAACGTCTTGACGTCTGCGAAAAAAACCAACAGATGGATGTCAAATAATAGCCACGGGGTTAGGGCGTGGTCCTTTCATGTCTTTATGTCCGACATCGATTCCCTTTTTTTTGCTGTAAATCTGATATTTGGGAAGTCATCGTAATGTAGAAAGAAAATCGAATCCTGAATGAAGAAATCAATGTCAATGTGATGATAGGACAAACATTGAACACCATTGTGGTGTAGGGGTTGGTGTGGTTTGAGCAGCCACACCTGACCTGGATCCCGATATTTGGGGACCCGGGATCAGTGTGGCTGCATAGCTGTTGCTCTTTGCTTGGTCTAACGAGCAACAGGTAAAACCCCCATCCCCACACTCAGGAGAGGAGAGGAGCACCAGTCATGAGCTGTGTCCATCTGCTCCTGAGTGTCTGTGGGGATGGGGGTTTTAACCTGTTGCTCGTTAGACCAACCAACGAGCAACAGGTATGCAGCCACACTGATCCCAGTCACCTAGATCCAGCTGAGGTTTGGCTGCTCAAACCACACCATCCCCACACCAGAACTATTTAATACATAAACACGTGGGCCCGCAGGGAAAGGTAATGATCATACAGGTTTGCAAGACCACCGCTCGTCCATCTTTGTGGTCTGTAGCTGAGGTTTATGTGACAGAACATTCGTGAGACAGGGTTTTAGGGTTAGGGTTCGCAGTGTTAGGTAAGCAAAGGTATTATAATGAAGGACCCAAGGAGCAGGGTGCTGCCAGGGGGGAAAGTAGTCGTTCGAGTGGAGGTAGTGTCCTTAGGAGCGAGGTGTGGTCAGGGGGAAGAAGTACAACAACAAAAGCTATGATGAGTGGTGTGATATCAGGATAGTCTATTGGAAAGGTTAGAATAATAGTCTATATTTAAATATATATATATATAGGGGTGATCCCCTCATCGGTTCCTTATATCGCCGTAAAAATGAATACACAAAATGTATTTAGCTCCAGTGTTTGCAGAGCTTAGTCCACCAAGGGGCCCTTGGTCAAAAGTTTGGGACGCTTTATACAATATCAGTTACAAGATAAGGTAATACTTTATTTATCAGACTCAGGTGTCACAGCAGCGGGAACAAAACAGTGTAGTCGAGAAAGAGGTAAAAATGAGATAATAAATAATAAATATGTACACATCTATCTACACATTGTAGACGGGGAGTAGCAGCCCAATATGGATCAGTTAGGTCAGATCAGGTAGCTCATCTCCCGATCGGGGGCCTTTCTGTGTGGGGTTTGCAGGTTCTCCACGTGCTCACATGGATCTCCTCCAACATAAAAAAAGGATTTAAAATTAAAATCTGTCCCTGACCAAGACACCACCTGGAGCTGGTCCCCGGGTGCTGATGAGGTAAGGGCTGCCCACTGCGCCTGGCTGCCCCTGGAGGAAGGACGGCTGGGATGGCAGGAATGCAGAAGCCAAAGTTCTCCAGTCACCTGTGTGTGTTTGGGTCACCACTCCCTGTGTGTGTGTGTGTGTGTGTGTGTGTGTGTGTGTGTGTGTGTGTGTGTGTGTGTGTGTGTGTGTGTGTGTGTGTGTGTGTGTGTGTGTGTGTGTGTGTGTGTGTGTGTGTGTGTGTGTGGTACATTAGGGGCTGTGAGACCCATTATGTGTTCCATCCTTCCTGTCAAATTTAAATGTGTGTATTTTTCTGCACTGCATCTGCACTGTTTTTGCAGCTGTAATATCTGAATTTCCCTTCCCTGGGATTAATAACATATTTGCCAATCTAATCTCATTTTATATAATCTCATATTATCTTATTTTATTTAATCTAATCTTATTTTATATAATCTTATTTTATATAATTTAATCTTTTCATATCGAATTTTATCTTATTTTATATAATTTATTTTATATTCTAATCTTATCTAATCAAAACTTATTTTTTATCATTTATTTTATCTAATCTTATTTTATTTTATATAATATAATCTTCGATTATCTAATCTTATTTTATCTGATATAATTTATTTGATCTAATCTAATCTTATTTTATATAATCTAATTTTATCGAATCTTATTTTATCTTATCAAATGTTATATAATCTAATCTTATTTTATCTTATTTTATTTTGTGCAGTTATAACAGCAGGTCAAAAAGCGGCATTATGTCGCCCTCTTGTGGATGGTCGGCGAATGAAGCAACCCCATTCGATTCCAAACAGCGCGACTTGGAGATGGAACTGACGCTCGTTTGAGATTTTTTCTTTTTCCTTTAATTAATTCATTTTTCTTTATTTGGAAAAAAAAACCGACAACATTCAAATACACAAACAGCGCAGACATGTGCCCAACATAATGGTATACAAAGAAACAAGTAGGTGAAAGAAACCGAATGGGGATAAATAATCTTCACTAATATAATATCACAATGAAAAAAAAACGAAAAAAAAAAAAACATAATCAGACAATTCAATAAATAAAACGGACAATATAACCGTGTGTCGTCATCAACCGCCTGGATTGAACCAACTGGAGCATTTCCTCCGTAACTCGCAGTGGCTCCTAAAGGCCTACGTCATCATCCTCGCTGCTCTTTCTTGCGTCTCCGCAGTAAGGAGTGTGTGCCACTGGGGGGCGCTGTATATGTACAATATCATACAATGTGGGACAATAGAACTCTAATCATAATTACCCTTATTATGCCTCAGTGTGTGTGTGTGTGTGTGTGTGTGTGTGTGTGTGTGTGTGTGTGTGTGTGTGTGTGTGTGTTTAGCATTATTCTAGTGAACTTCACTGCAAACAGACTGAGGGGAATGACAAGTTCTTCTGCTGTCCGCTGGAGGGCGCCATGGCGCAGGTGCGTTTGTGCTTTTGTTATTGGCAGTTTATTTCGGAAAAAATAATCAGCTGTAATCAACATTGATCAAAACAACCAGGTCTTAGTCATTCAAATAAAGATCATTTGATTATAGAGGGTTCATCCTGTATGTCTGACCCCAATAGAATTCAAGCCAGTTAATGCATCTGCAAAAATATAAAACTAATACAGGTGCTCCTCGCTTAACGACCGCGTTCCGTTCCTAGGACCAGGTCGTTAAGCGACTATAGTGTATATAGTATATATAGTGTATATAGTGTATATAGTGTATACAGTGTATACAGTGTATATAGTGTTATTTCACCTGAAAGGGCGTGCCAAACGCTAGTGTGGTGAATACTGACAGACTTCTGGAACTAGACAGACTGAAAATGGTGATGAGTTGAGATGTATACAGTGTATATCGTATATAAAGTGTATATAGTATATATTGTATATATAGTGTATATAGTGAAAATAGTATATATCGAATATATAGTGTATATAGTGTATATATAACAAATGGTTGTTAAACAGGTAGTTGTTAAGTGAGGTGTACCTGTATAGTTGCAGGCAGCAAAACACGTGGTCCATTATCGTCACAATTGCAAATGTTCGAGTTCCCGTGGAACGTAGCATCAGTTCATGCTGTCGCTCGTCTTTACGTCAGCACCACGTCTAAAACGAGTTAAATTTGCCGATTTACTCCTGAACGCAGCATCAGCTCACGCAGTTTGTAATGACGTCGCCACCGCGCACTCGGGTGCAACGGTATCAAGCCACCGAGGTTCTGAACCGCAAGCCTTTCCCTTTAATACCAGGCCCACGTAATAGATTTATGTTGCAAAAATTGAAGATGTGACCTTTAATTCGCCATCACCTTAGCAGACGCGTTCCGCCATCTTTGTTTACAGCGGCAGCGGCGGAGCTGCTTTGCGCCAATATTTTGCGACGTAGTGCTTCACGATAGTTGCGCGAACCCGGGAGCGAGCGTAAACAAACATGGCGGAACGGGCCTTCGGGATTGAGCCGCCGGCTTCCGTGCGGCGGCAACATGAGGTGAATTCAAGTTTGCGTCTTCGGTTTTGCAAATAGGTCGTATTTATATCTGTACGTCGCGTATTTTGCCTCTTCTGTGAATTTGAAAGCCCCGACGAGCGCCTTCCCGTCCTGCGTCAGAGGCTTTACCATGTGTTTTCTTTTTTTATATCAACTATTTATTAATTGAATATTCAGAAAACAAAGGGGGGGAATTATACCGTTATACCGCGGTGTTTTGGTAGATACCGTGATGTGAAATGTCATACCGTTAACACGCACGCGCACGACAGAGCCACAACCAGCACATTTATAAGGCTGTGGATGATGATGTCACAAAGCGTCTTACTCTCCAAACTCATCTCGCTCGACCCGACCGGAACTTTTAGAACCTCGACGTGTCGGTGGTGTACGAAGTTTGCCTGCTTCCGCTCAAAAATTGTGTTTTTTTCCATTCATTTCTGCTTCGTATGTGGATCGATTTGGATGAAACTTGAACCACGAGATCCCGGTTCTAACGACACCCCAGCCGTGTCCGTAGCAGTTGTCCTGTTCCAGACACTTTTAGCCCAAGGAATTCAGAGGAGAATAATACAAATCGGACTGATAACAATAGCCCTGCGGGCTGGACTCCTTATAACAATACTAATAATGATAATAATAATAATAATAATAACAATAATAATAATAATAATAATAATAAAAAAGTCTTAATCTTCATTTCAGTCAGATCTGTATTGCAGCTGCTGTGTGTGTGTGTGTGTCAGACATGGAGTGTTATAAAAATGAGTATTTTGTATTTTTTAATATGTTTAAATACGTATTTCCGTCAATATGTTGATGAAAATATATGATATGATTTGATTCTTTTATGATATGGAAATAGTATGGATGTACAAGACATAATGAAATTTCATCCATGATCTGTTTGTTGATTCATAACACTATATTGGGCTCGAAGCGCACAACACAACATGGTAGAATATAATCATGTTTTATACAAACATTGTTTTTTAATACTTTGTTAATCCATTTTGTACATACAAAGCAATTTGAGAAACAAAAAAGCTCTTGGACAGATGAAGTGGGAAAACAGCAAAATCGTCTCCTAAAGCCGGGCACGTCACCCGTGACATCACTTCCTGTTCACCTGCCCGTGACCCACCGGGTGGTGGACGGGTAGTTTCGAGGTCGTGCATACAGTGATGTTTTGGGTAACCGTGGGAACGGGTGGGCGGTGTTTCAGAAGCCCAGTCATTACTTTGCCTGAAATATTGCAAAGGCCTCATAGATTCCCGTGTGCAGTTACATGTTAGTGCAGTGTTTTGTTTTGTTTTCTTTTTTAGTCTTGGGTGAAAAAGTGACATTGAGGTGATGGAAATTTCGCCAAAAAAGACACAACAGAACAGATATGTTGACCCTACGTCCTGTCCTGGTCCTCTCTTTCCCTCAGTGTACCTTAGGCCCCACGTCCTGGTCCTTCCCTCCCCCCTGGAGCCCTGCCCACGAGCCCCCGCTCTGTCTGCATCCATGGGGCATGTTCCCGGACATTTCTAAATTCATTGTGTTCCACTTTAATGTCAAATCTCTCTCATAAAAAGTAGGTCTTTCATCAGCCCTTCTGTGGAAAGTTGTGTTCTCAGAGGAGGATGTCCCCCCAGACCCCTCTACTGTGTTCGGGTCTGGAGTCTTACCGCGCCAGTTACAGGAAACACCGTCCAACCGTTACGAAGACAAGTCACCAGGAGTAGCAGAGTGTTTTGGACACGTATGTTACGTGATAGTCTCTTCGCCTCTGAAGACCAGGGAGGGGGCCCCTTTCCTTTCTGAGTGTTTGCCCCCCGAAAGCGCCCGAATGTATACGTTTATGTCTGCTGTCCCTTCCCGGTCCTCTGGCTCTCGCCCCTCGTCCCGTCCGCTCCGGGGAACACCTCGGGGTTCTCTAGCAGCGTGGCTCTCACCCGCTTCTTCTCCTTAAACCTCCCCGAGTTGGACACCTTGACGTGACGCCCCCTGGAGGCCGACTTGTCCACTATCCGCTCCAGCCGGGCGCTGAGCTCCGTGTCCTGGACCCCGCCCGCCTCCAGGGAGGAGGAGGAGGAGGTGGTGACGTCCTGGCCCATGGCGGCGGCGGCGGCGGCGGGGGCGGCGGTGGCGGTGGCGGTGGCGGTGGCGGTGGCGGCGGCGTTCCCGTGCCCCGTGTTGGAGGCGTGCTCAGCGGGGATCTCATAAAAAACCTTGGACTGGGACTTCTTCCGCCGCAGAAAGGTCAGTTTCCACCAGCCAGGAGCCGGCTCGGCCATGGTGTGGAGGGCCCCTGATGGACCACACATAAACAACATACACTGAAAAATGTATTACAACAAATGCATATATTGTGATTTCTCGACAAGAATGTATCGCAAAGCATAAATGTGAGCGTCTCGGGGAGAAGAGCAGAGTAAACCCAGGTGTTGAAATGAAAACCTTGCAGTTTGGGACGGGATTCTGGGACTCTTAGCGCAATCCACCCCAAAAAAAACAGACGACGCATTGACGTTTTGAATGAAACCAGCGGGATGAGGTGCGGAGAGAGGGTTCAAATCAAAGGACGGGGGGCGGGAAAGAATCGGAATCAAAACAAAGCGATTTATGAATGAACATAAATACGACCAAGTGTGTAAATGTTTCCGTGTGATTGTGTTAATGTCCTTGAGTGTGTTTGTGTGAGTGTCTACATTTGTGTTTATTCATCCGTGTCCGTGTTAATATTTCAGTGCCATTCAATCGTCCCCATATGTGCAAAGATGCGAGGAGGGTCAGATTACTGTGTGTGTGTGTGTGTGTGTGTGCGTGCGCGTGTGTCAAATGCTGAAACCCTTTTGAACCCCATGCATCTAATTTCACATCTAACCCACAAAAAATATATATATTAAAAAATAAATAAATAAATAAATAAATAATAATAATAACAATAATAATAATAATAATAATAATAATAATAATAATAATAATAATACAAAGTAAACACAGAGAGCCGAGCGGCAGCCGCGGGTCAGAGTCGGAGCGAGGCTGAAAAGTAACCGAGTTATTTTCTACTCGAGCACCGGACTCGGGGGGCGAGTCAAACAACAGCGGCCGGGCCCCGCCGCGGCCCCCACGTCTTAACACCCGGCAGCTGAGCAAACAGAAGCCGAGCTGCTCTTCAGCTTTTTATCCCTGGGTTCAAGGGGACGTGATGTTGTTTGTCGACATCCGTCCCTCTGGTTCCCGGGGTCCACGCCGCTTCGGACGTGCCGAGGGCGTCGGCCCGCCGGTGGGTTTTTTACATATTTTATTCACGTTCGTCCCGCTCCGACCGCAAAGCCGAGACGCCGGAAAGCACCCTCCCGCGTTCCGCTCCGCCGCGTCGCGACACTTCTACGCCCGTTTCCTAAAAGGCCGGAGCTGAGAGTCCTCTGTGGACGTAGTTGAAAATAATGTGAAATAATTCAGAATTAAAATATTTTTTTTCCTTCATTTCTACACTGAATTTCTCAATTTAATTGTAATTATTTGTTATTTATTGTAGTATTATTACTAGTAATTATGGAAATTTCTGATTAAAATTTGCAATTTAAGTTGTTAAAATTCCAATTCCATTGAAATGAAAGGGCAATTTCGATATTTTACAAGGTTAAAATAGGAATTCTGGTATCTGTAATTTGAATTTAACTCGTTGAAATGTGATTACGACTAGTCGTAATGCAATAAAATAACTAGTGCAAAGTGTTTATGGGATAGGGGAGGACTAAAAGTTGCAACTGCTGTTTTAGTTGTTTTTACTGTTGCGTTGAAAACTCAAGGCCCAAATCTTTTTTCCTTACATGAGTGTGTTTGTACCGCGGCGTCGATTATGAGGCCGTCAGACTGAATGTCGTCTTTTCCCAACATCATGTGATCAGCGCAGGTCCATTCACCTAGGTGTAGCCTCTGTTGACATTGTGTGTGTGTGCGTGTGTGTGTGTGTGTGTGTGTGTGTGTGTGTGTGTGTGTGTGTGTGTGTGTGTGTGCGTGTGCGTGCGTGTGCGTGTCGATAGGATCAAAGGTTGCTATGTCTGGTTTCTATGTTGTATTCCAACAATAATATCAGAACGGAGGACACACCTCTGCAGTCCCACTCGATGAATCAGCTTTATAGAAAAGTCAACACCGATCTTCTAACTGTACTCCCGTCCTACTCTACTTCTACACTACTTCTACTCTACCTCTACTCGACCACTTCTTCTTCTTCTTTCGTATATCATCAGATGGCCAACTCAGTGTCATATAGCCACGCCCTCGTCTCCAGTCCTAGGTCAAAAAGGCCAGCTTCTGAGGGTGGGCTGTATAGGGGGCAGCTGGTGATTATGTGCTCGGCAGTCTGTTCAGGTTCGCCACACTCGCATGACGCACTGTCGGATAGGCCCCACTTCTTTAGAGAGGACTTGAAGCGCCCGACGCCAGTACGCAGGCGGTTCAGCGAGGTCCATAGGTGGCGTGGCATGTCTTCTCCTTTTACACCTCCTCCTGGGTCCCGGATGTATCGTTGGATGCGGGAGGGCGCAGCTGACTCCCACGATTGTCTCCAGGATGCTGCCAGCCAGGCGTCCTTGGACAAGTCGTCAGGGATCGACTGTAGCATCTCTTGTGCTGCCTTGTTGTAGGGATGGCGAGACTTGAGCCTGCATGGTGGTGCCGGTGTTGTTGTGGCTTTGTGTAGGATGTGCCAGTCGTTCTTCTGGGCTTTCCTTGCCAGGGCGAGGGTAGCTGCTTCCCGTCGGAGACTGGGTGGGGCGATACCAGCTAGGACTGGCAGGTAGGACACAGGGGTGGGTTTCAGACAACCAGTTACTATCCGGAGGGCGCTGTTGATGACAGTATCCACCTTGTTCGCATGTGGACTTCTGCTCCAGGCAGGGGCACAGTATTCCGCTACGGGTAGGACCAGGGCTTGCGTGGATATGCGTAGGGTCTGGGGGGAAGCTCCCCAAGTCGAGCCTGCAAGGCGGCGGATGAGCGAGACCCTTGCGGTTGTCTTGGCCTTCACTTCATCCAGGTGCTGCTTGTAGGACAGCGTCCGGTCCAAGCATACGCCGAGGTACTTGGGGGCTTGCTGGAACTCCAGGCGGATGTTGCCAACATGCACGTCCAGTTCCCTTCTTGCCTCCCGGTTGTAGAGGTGGTAAGCTGCAGACACTGTTTTGCCCATGCTGAGCTGAAGGTGCCACTTCTGGAGGTAGTCTGCCAGGATGCCCATGTCTCGGTTGAGGCCTTCTTCCATAGTGTTCCATGTTGGGCATCGAAGCATGATGGCCAGGTCGTCCGCATAGCCGTACTTCTTGGATGTTGTGTCTGGCAGGTCGTGAATATAGATGTTAAATAACATTGGTGAGAGGACAGAGCCTTGCGGGACACCGTTCTTCAGCCTTCTGAGCCTGCTGGTCTGGCCATCGCTGGTTTGTAGGATGAAGCTATGGTTAGATAGCATCTCCATAATAAATCTCACCATGTGCCGGTCCGGGATTGTTCTCAACAGTTTCAGGTGTAGTCCACGGTGCCACACGGTGTCATAAGCGGCTGTCAGGTCCAGGAATACTACTCCAGCTTTCTCATTATCTTGGAAGCTGTCCTCGATGTCCTGGGTGAGTAGCGTTACCTGGTCCACCGTTGACCTGCCTCTGCGGAAGCCGGCTTGTTCCGGTGGGAGTTGAGGGTCCACCACTGGCTCAATGCGGCTGTGGATCAGCCTCTCCAGAATCTTGTACGGGACACAGAGCAGGGATATGGGCCTGTAGGACTTCGGGTCTTCGGCGGGTTTGTTCGGCTTTGGCAAGGCTATGATGGAAGCACGGCGCCAGGTCTTCGGGAGCTTGGACCTCCGGAAGCATGATGAGAAGAATGTGCGTAGCCATTGAGATGTTCTTTCACTTTGGTGCATAACAAACTCTGGGTGGATATTGTCTCGACCTGGTGATTTGCCCAGCTTCAGTTTTTTAATTGCTGCCTTTAGCTCGGCTGCTGTGAAGTCTCCTGAGAGATTAGCATCAGCGCTGGCTGCTCTGGAGAGGGATGATACCTCACACGATGTCAGTCGTGCGAAGTTTTTGTCCGCATCAGGGAAGCGACCATTTTTCAGGAGCTGGGAAGCAATAGCATCTGCAGTCACTGGACACCTACGAGGTGTTGTTTTTCTCCCTGAGAGCAAGTTGATGGTCTGCCGTGCCTTCCGGCTGGAGTGGGTGAAGTCGATGGATTCCGCTACTTCCGTCCACCTAGCCCTTCGGGTGTCATCCAGCTTCTGCAGTAGGGTTGTTGCTGTTGCGTCCATTTCTTCCCTGGTGATCGCCTGCTGGTGTTGGCGCAACAGGCAGCTGCACTCCTCATCCCAGCCCGGGATATAGTTTTTATTGTAGCCACGTGGGATGTTGTGCTTTGCTGCCCTTAGGAGGACTTCACAGTAGGCAATGTATGCATACTCGACCACGACTTTACCTCTCCCCCTAGTCCTGGTTACATTATCTCTACCTCTACTCTGGCTCTTTTCTACCTTCCTCTACTTTACCTCTACTACCTACCTAATACCTCTACTCTACTTTTACTCTACCCCATCCTTCCTCTACTCTACCTCCAGAAGTAGAGTAGAGGTATTGTCAAAGTAGAGTTACTTTGACATTGCCTCCACTCTAAATCTACTTCCCCTCTGCCTCTATTCTGCTCTTCCTCTTCTCTACTTCTGCTCTACTTCTACTCTACCTCTAGTTGTACTTTACCTCTACTCTTCCTCTACTCTACTCTACATCTACTCTACTCTACTCTACTCTACATCTACTCTTCCTCTACTCTACTCTACATCTACTCTTCCTCTACTTTACTCTACATCTAGTCTTCCTCTACTCTACTCTACATCTACTCTTCCTCTACTCTACATCTACTCTTCCTCTACGCTACATCTACTCTTCCTCTACTTTGCTCTACATCTACTCTTCCTCTACTCTACTCTACATCTACTCTTCCTCTACTCTTCTCTACATATACTCTGCTCTTCCTCTACTCTACTTGTACTTTACCTCTATTTTATTTTTTACCTCTACTCCGCCTCTACTCTTCCTCCCTCTGCTCCACTCTACCTCAACTCTTCCTCCGCTCCGTAAGTAACTGATGAGGGGAGGCCGCGGAGCCACGTACTTCCCCGCGTTGATGATGCGCTGACACTGGACTCACCTCGGAGTCTCACCCCGGAGTCTCACCGCGGAGTCTCACCGCGGAGTCTCACCTCGGGACGCCGATCGAGCGCTGCCTCCGTCCGTCGCCTCCGTCCGTCGCCGCCGAGCCCCCGCGGGGAGGAGAGCTGGCGTCCAGCCCAGGGGAGCCGCTCGAGCCTGTGCGCGTCCTCCTTCCAGCGTTTACCTCCACTGAGTCAGAGAAATCAATATTCTGTGAGGTTTATGATCAACTTTCATCACCTCCACCCGCCCCGCCTCCGTCTCCCTGCACCAGCGCGGCTTTCTCATTAACGGCGGTTAAAGATCCGGAGTCGGCCGGAGTCCCAGGCAACGCCCGGTCGAAGCTTTCGGAGAGCGCGTTCCACGCCTTTCACGCCTTTCACGCCTTTCACTGGAGGGAAGGGTACAAGCGGCGTGATTCTTCTTCTTCGGCGCTCCTCAGGTGTTGTCTTGGGGTTGATTTTCTTTTTTTGTCGTTTTCTCCTCCTCCTCCTCCTACTCCCCCCTCTCTCCTCCGCTCTTATCCTCGTTTCTGACTGTGCTTCCCTCTTTACCTGCTCCGTCCTCACCTGTCTGCGGCTCCTGCCAGTGCTGGGCTGCAGGTGGTGAGGCTCCTCCCACACACACACACGCACACACACACACACACACACACACACAAACACACACACACACACACACACACATCCACACACACATACACACACACACACACACGCGCATACGCACAAACGCTCATGCACGCACAAACACACACACACACACACACACACACACGCACACATACAGGTAAAGGTGGTTTATACAGTCGTTTAGAAAAACCTTTAAAACCAAGACTTGTTGTGGTTATGTCGATTTAAAACAGCATGATATTATTTTTTAATCAAAAGAGTAAATGAGAAAGATGCATTTAGAATACAGTCAATTAAACAGAATTAAAGCCTTTTAAGAGGACACTAAATTATGAGGACAGAGTTATGACAATAATTATGATAGGGTTATCAGGACATTTAATGTGTCCTGCCGATCCTGGTGTCCCACTAAATACTGATAGGTATTCAGGTATGTTACCATTTTAAACCATATACACACACACATGCACACACACATTCACACACACACACACACACAAACACACACACATATGCATGCACACATTTTATTGATTGTTATTATCCACACCAAAACATTCAGCTACAGACAGAACAGTTTAGCCGCAAAT
>NC_137205.1:27857751-27860251 GCF_960531495.2 Zeus faber | reverse complement strand
TGCGTGTGCCTGCGTGCGTGCGTGTGTGTGTGTGCGTGCGTGCACGAGTGTGCGCGCGTGCGTGTGTGAGTCAAATGAAGACAAAAGAGAGTGTGCTTGTGTGTTTGAGGGAGAGAGGGGGAGAGATTGAGGGAGGGAATGAGGTACGCGTGTGCCTGTACGTGTGGTTTTTTTTGAATTTCGACGAAGGCCTGATTAAGCGCGGGGGGAGCAGGGCGAGTTGCCCGTCCGCTCCGCCCGCTCCGCCCGTCCGTCTCTCCGACGGCAGAGGTTGCGGGGAAGCGCCGTCAGCCGGAGCTGACGGGACGGGCGGCTGGCGCGGGTCCGGGGTCCGGGGTCCGTCGCCGCGGGGAATGCGACGCCGGACGGGGGCCTTCACCCCGGAGGAGGGAGGGGGAGCTTTTATTGTGGAGTGACAAATCACCGGAAACCACTGTTTTTGTCGAAAATCATTTTGCGCTTTGTCTCCTTTCAACTCCACCTTGAACCGCAGGTGTTGTTTGGGGCTGCATTTCGGCCTGAACTCCGCCCGAAGCTTGTTTTTTTTTTCTCACACTACTCACGGCACAGTATCCAGGGTGAGGCAAATCGGGGAGTGACCCAGGTATCCCAGCATGCATCTGGGCGGCCATGTTGCGATGTGTCTTATCTTCCAGTCGCTTGATATTCAGAAACATTTTTTAAGTATCCTGTTCATGAACTCTAAAAAAGATTTTTGAAAAGCCTGCTGGCCTCGCCCCCTCGGAGGGCCCACCAGACAGACATGGTGACAGACAGACAGTCAGTGACTCAGACAGACGGACAAACAGGTAGTGACCGTCAACCAGACAAACAGACAGGCCGAGAGCAACAGAGGGACGGAGAGTGACAGACAGACAGACAGTGACAGACAGACAGAAAGAGAGACAGGTTGCGGCCAGATGCCCACACGTCACTCCGTACAAACAGCAGGGCCCTCTGCCAAGCTGACCTTAGGGGTCTGAGCCCCCCGGGGGTCAGAGGTCAGCTTCCCACCCTGCTGCTGTTGCCACAGTGATGGACGGCATCTGGAGGAGGGGAAGGATGTGTGTGTGTGTGTGTGTGTGTGTGTGTGTGTGTGTGTGTGTGTGTGTGTGTCTGTGTGTGTGTGTTCGGCCGTGGGGCGGGGGGCACAGAGAGAGAGAGAGAGAGAGAGAGAGAGAGAGAGAGAGAGAAAGAGATGCTTCTTATAATCTATAATAGAATTCTGATAATTCAGTTTGGAAAACAATAATGTGATTAAGAGACATTGGCATTGTGTGTGAACAGTCAGATGAAGGGCCACACACAAAGAGACACACACACACACACACACACACACACACACACACACACACGCACGCGCGGGCTCGCGCGCACAAGTTTTAACAATAGAGATATAGATGTCCATACAGCATACACATCAAAGACATGAAAATGTGTATTTTTTTACATTACATTTACACACACACACACACACACACACACACACACACACACACACACACACACACACACACACACACACACACACACAAACACACACACTCACACACACACACACACACACACACACACAGAACTGGCAAACAGAGAGTTCCTGTATCCATGTCCCTTGGGGGTTAATTTGCCACAGGCCAATGGAATGACATCATCAGGAGATTAAAGGTCATGACATCCGGGGCGAGAGAGCGAGAGCAGAGAGGGAGAGAGGCAGAAAGCGAGAGAGAGTGAGACTGTTTTTCCTGTTTGTGAGAATCAGAGGAAAAAGTGTGTTTTTGTGTGTCTATTTGTCTATGTGTGCGCACGTTTGGGAGGTCACGTGGGGCCGCGGACGGGGGAAGGGAGGGATGGGAGAGACTCAAGGTAAACCGGGCGCTGGGGCAAGACGACGCACGCATGTGTTTCAGGCGCACGGCTCCGGCGGGAACGGGCGGGAAGCAGTGCACCCTGGGAAAGGCACCGCGCACCGACAAAACAGGCGTCATTAGCGTCCTGGCCGGCGCACGTGCACGCGCGCGCGCACGCCGGCACACAAAAGATATCATTAGCCGCCTACTTAAAATTCATAACCATCCACGCTACCTCCCCCTGAACAGACACACACACACACACACACACACACACACGGTGTGGTAGAAATTAGCCAGCAGCACCTGACACTCCATCATGGTGTTGCGGTGTGACTCGGGTGTGTATTAGTCAATCCTTTGTGTTTGTGTAAGCGCTGACAAGCATGTGAACATCAACATATGTGCACGTCTGTCCGCACGCGCGCGCGCGTGTGTGTGTCATAAAGAGGAGTTTGGGAGACGACGCCACCGAGATAGAGGAACAGAGGGGGGCGGTAGTAATCACGGAGCATCCCCCGCGTGGAAACTGCTACAACCCCCGAGTCACGACGGTCATTTGCGCGCCGCGTGCGTTCACGTCTCCCTGGGAACCGGCGCCGAACCCCTTCAATCTACGCCGACGTGGTGGAGTGAACCTTCCGTCACCAAAC
>NC_137205.1:27840251-27847751 GCF_960531495.2 Zeus faber | reverse complement strand
CGGTCGTTTCCACGACAACACTGACGTTATACACTCACGTTTCCAAAGGTCCGCTTGACTAAAGCTCACTTTTAGTCGCAAAACTGACACGGAAGTAAAGGACAAAGTGCCACCAGACAGCAAACCGGCTATCAACCTCCTAATTTGCAACAACGCCTTTAAAACAGGTACGTTTTCATATTTGAGCTGAAGGCCTGCGGAGACACATTTCCCTTTAGAACTGAGAACGTGCACACGGCAGAGGGCAGAAAAGGGTGGATGTCATCAGGGTGGATGGGTGGGATGTACGGACGTTTTTTCAGCGCTTAGAAGACTTTCTTAGAAGTAAATGTTCCTTCCCCGTCTGGTGTCGCCATCTGCGGCTTGGCAGACGCGGCTGCGGGATCTAGGTGTGTGTGAGCTTAGCCCCGCCCCCTATGCGACTGGCTCCTCCTCCCGGAGGCTGAGTGGGTGTGGCTTGCGAAGCCGCTTGGCTTCGTTCTGCAGCTTCTGACGGATGTAGCCTTTGATCTCCGAGTCGGTTTTACCTGGAAAATAGTGCTGCACCGCTCCTGAGTTGGACAAAGACACAAAAGGATGAAATGCATGTTACGTTACGTTGCGTGAGGACCAACTTCATCGAGAAGCTTATAGTAGTTATAGTATGATTCATTCCAAATTTACTCGCTTAACAAACATAAGTAGTAGGCTGCGACGGTCGGAAAGGAACTCAAAAAGCGTTTTTTAGTTTAACCCTGCGGTGGACCTAAAATGATCCATACATAACACCCCTGTGACAGCGTGTGTTATTAACACCTAATAAGCCTACATAGGCTTGGTTCCACTGCTGCCAACCTGGACAAAGCCTCACGCCACGGACACACGACATGACTTTCGAAGTGGTCAGATCGCTGCATTGTTCACACGACACAACTTTCTGTCTTTTAACCGGGAATCTTAGAGTCCTTGTGGTTTTCACGCTACAGGACTGATCGGCGACAGGAGGTAACACGTTACAAGATCTTTCACCGGGAGGAATCCCCGACCAGCCCTGTCGTTTTTTATTAGATTCTTGATCGCCGTAAAAAAAACAAAAAAACAACCAATAAAAGCAGAATTTAAATAAGACATTGATTTAAAACCTGCAGTAGAGAAGAAGAGTTAAAATAGGTAAGTTGTGTGTTTCTGGCTGCTGCTCCCTGCACTCCCCACTCCTCCCTTCCCCCTCGCTCCGTGTCTGCTCTCATTGGCCGTAGCTCGTTGCGTCACTCCCATGTCGACCCAGATACGCCCAGATATTAAACCTGCTTGATGTCTCGTCTGCGAGCCACTGGCGAGCGTTCGGACCGCATTGTGGGCAGATCACACCGCACGCTACTCGCACACGGGAGCGTACTTTGATTTGCCTTCCGACCTGGGGCTTCGCTCGGCCCGCTCCAAAAACCCGTCGGCGAGCGGAAAATCAGGCCAGAGTCAGCAGGTCTGGACTCAGCCTCAGTCGAGCAGCACATATCCAGGTTTATGTGACTTTTCCTAAATTTGCGGCCTTAAATGTACCATATCGTTTGAATTCTGAAAGAAGTGGAAAGAAGCAGCAGGCAGTTAAACAGAGACCTCACACAGTAATGGGCTGTTTTGCACTGAAACACATCCAGACACAGAAGTGAACGTTTGTTCAGCATGTAAATGGCCAGAAAGCAGTTTCTGAATGGTAAATGAATAGAGTCGTGAATGTGACTATAAAAGTTGCTGCACATGAATAATTACTGCCGTGAAAATGTAAATTATGCTGAATTGGACACCGGGAAACGCTCGACACAGCCTCTGTTGACCGAGAGACGTGTGACTGTTTGGCGTCGTTCTATTCATCATCTGAATGGCAAAACATTTTTTCTACCAATAGGATGCTCATCTCCATTCACTTGCCACTGGAGAAAAATAATTGCACAAGTGGATTTCACTGTTGTTATGTTATTGAAGCCAACTGTCATCCTTTCATGACGTTCACTGAAATATTCAATGAATATGTAGATTTTAGAATATGAATAAAGCTTTAAAATCAATTTACATTTTTTTTCCAAAAGGGCTTTGGGTTTGATTCATTTTCAAGATTCACTTCATTCGATTTAATTTAACATATCATCACTAATCCACAGTCTTTATATTGAAAAATCCAACAATCAAATCACATCATATAGTTTGGTGAAGATATTGAAGAAAAATTAGAGTACAGGTAGAGAAGAGGTAGAGTATAGGTAGGGTAAAGGGAGGTATAAGTCGAGGTATAGTAAAGGTAGAGTACAGGTAGAGTAGAGTACAGGTAGAGTACAGGTAGAGGAAGAGTGGAGGTATTGTTGAGGTAGAGTACAGGGAGGTAGAGGTATAGTAGAGGTATAGTAGAGGGAGGTAGAGGTAGAGTATAGGTAGAGTAGAGGGAGGTTGATGTAAAGTAGAGGTAGAGTACAGGGAGGTAGAGGTAGAGTATAGGTAGAGTAGAGGGAGGTATAGTATAGTAGACTCAGCAGATTCTCAGTAGATTTGATGTTCGCCTGTGACGTCATCACGGTGACCCTCATCAATTTGCAATCATCACTATATAAACCTAAATGAATGCATTCATTGCACTGTAGACGAATAACATTATTCTGCATCGGTGTCGCATTTTGACGACAACCTCATGAGACCGGAAACTTTGGATCTCTAAAAAATGTAGACTACTCATTTGCTCACTACTTGTATGCTGTAATGCATGTTGACTGCCCACCGTCATGGGTGTTAGCATTTCACAGCATAAACACCAGTCGTCATGACGTCCTTACTGAGCACGGCCTGTATTTCCTCCGCGGGCAGCGCCGGCTTGGGTCGACCTCTCTTGCAGTTGACGATCCCAGAGATGGAGTGTGAGGCCAGGCAGTCCCTGTCGTACAGGCCCCTCAGCAGGTCGTTGGTCAGTTTCTGGGCCGTGCTGCCCGTGTTACAGCGCTCCAATAACTCTGCCGTGATCAACTGGGAGGAAGACAGGGGATGAGAGGGATGAACAGAGGAAGGGAGGGAAAGTTTGGAAGGTGAACCCGTTTTTTTTTAAGGGAAGAGACAGAACAAAATGCATGATGGTTTTGCGTTAGGTGGTGTCGGAAAATATTTGCGTTTCAAAAGCCATTTTCAAATGGTTCTCACCTCTTGGTAGAGCGGAGGTGTGGGGAGGCCTGACCCCCCATTATGCATCTCCCTGGTAATGATTTGGTCCTCATGGCGGTCTCCGTTCTGCAGCTGGAATGAATTGGAAAAGCCCTCCACCTTGGTCCAGGGGCCTGGTCCCGCTGGAGCTGAGCTCCTACCCAGGGGCCGGATGGGAGCCGTAGTTACTCCGTCGGAGCCACTGGACCACCGCTCAGCCCTCTTTACGAGTGACTCCAGGGTTCGGGCTAGCTCACCGCTGGCTGACGACAAGCCAAGTGTGTTAGAAATTAGAAGTGTAGAGATTCTGTGTGTAGAGGCTCCGCCCACTGAGCCCCGCCCCTACCTGTGAGGCATCGAATTTGGTCCCTCAGGCCGTCAATCTCCCTCTGCATGGCCACCACTATGGTAACCAGCTCAACTTTGGAACAGGACTGAAGGGTTCCAAGAATCTGTGTACAGTCAACACAAAGGCGATTTAGGGAGCATTATTACTGAATAACTTAAGTGTTTTTGTCATTTATTATTCTATTATTGTTATTATTACAATTGAAATTACTCAGTGGCAGGTGTTACTTTATTACATTATGACGCAGATCCCCTGCCACCAACACCCGAGTGGCTTTTCCAGTGCTCCCCGACACAGAGACAGGCGATGGTGTTGAAACGTGCCAGTTTATTGTAGAGGGTGGGCAAGATGGAACAAGCCCGGAGCAGATGGAAACATGCCATGACAAGGGCTCCTTCTGCGTGTGTCTGGGGGGATGCGTGATTTACCCTATGCTCGTTGATTGCTCTGAAAAGCAACAGGCGTACAGCCACTGCAATTACCTAGAAGGGTATGGCTGCTTAAACCACGCCACGCCCACACCACACTATTAACCTTTATTTTGTTTGAAAATAATTTGATGAAAGTATTACCAGAAGACAATTGGATTAAACAAAGGGCAGCATATTAGACGTCATAAACATATACGCGAGAGTGTGCTTAAATTCCAACGGGAATCCTTCCTCCTTTTTCTGTATGCTTAGAACAGCCGAGTCTGTGAAATCCAAAAGTGGTGGAGTCCATTTCATGGTCAACAAAAGCTGGTGGGACTCCAGGAACAACACGGCCCTCTCACGTTCCTGCTTGCCTCACCTGGAACATCTGACGATCATGTGTTGTCCATTTCACCTTCATCACCACCGCTGTTTGCATCCCTCCACAAGCCGATACCGACACAGCACTATCAGAGCTTCGTGATGTGCTAAAAAGTCACCAGACCAGACACCGGGACACGGCCGCCAAGGTGGCTGGAGACTTAATAAGACCAACCTCAAACAAGCTCTGCCGCACCGCCACAAGCACATCTCCTATCCCACCAGCGGAGACATTGGACCACTGCTACACACAGTTTAAGAAGGGCTACAACACTACCTCCCTTCCACTGTTCCACAAGTCTGACCATTTCCCTAATACCGAGGTATAAACAACACCTGGTACAGGAAGCTCCAGTGACGCGGGAGGGGCACTCAACCCCCTACAGGACTTATACACCAGGTGGTGCAGGACCAGGGCTGGTAGGATTGTTAAGGATCTCCACCATCCCAACCATGGACTGTTCCAGCGGCTGTGGTTGGGCAGGCGCCTCCACACCCACAATACCAGAACTGAGAGCCTCAGTTGTCAAAACCTAAGACTCTATTAGCTTTATTACCTGGTAGATATCTGTGGATCTGTTCGACTGATATTTTATCTGTGGTCCCCATTACTTTGCCTGATTAATGAAAAATACGAAAAAATGCGTCCACAAAAACTCGTGACCACGTCCAGTCGAATCCACTCGAATGTGCCACTGAGTGATCCGTTCAAGATCCAGCAGGCCGTCGGAATAATAAAGGTTGTGCAATGGTAAATACTCACAACGTTATTCATATTTTATGTAAACGTAACTTATTGGAAATGTGATCCAAGGAAAAAGACACCACTAAAAGGATATTTTAATTATACTTAAATTCCACTACTATCGTAAGTCTCTGTAAATACGTAAACCTGCGTAAGTGCGGCATCATTGACGCACACGAGACCCAACGTCACCGACCGTCACTGAGACTGCACATGTACTTACACACAACAAGGTAAGCTATAACAATGGCAAGATTTGGTTTCGAGTAAAAAATGAATGTTTTTGTTTTTTTAAGAAGCCTCAGGTTTAAACAGTTTTCTACAGCTAAACTTAGCAGATTTAAATGAAAAGACTGAAAGTTTCGAGTATGGACAAATTCTTCCATAATACTCTAACACATGCTTAAAATGAAAAACTGTACCCCATGTATTGCTGTCTGCAGCTGTAGTTATTATTCTTTTTCTCAGATCGCAAACATTGCACAACATGGCACAATGTGCATGAATGTACTGTATATATATTGTTTCTGTGGGCTTGGTGTTTATTTTCTTAATGCTGCATATACGTAGATTCGTATATTTTATTGGATTTATTCCGCCTTTCTTTTTAATCTTATTTTTGCTTTATTTCTCCTTCTTATTACTTTATTTTTCTATTTGGTCTATGCTCAGCACAGTACATTGCAATTATGTATGCGAGGAATAAACCTTTCAATCCGGAATCTTGAATCCGTGCACCATGGTCTACACACATCCACACCCGGGGTCAATTTCCCGGAAGCCAGCGAGCGACCCTGTGTCAGCCCTGCGCAAGCGTGTTCCCACCAAACACACCCCGAACGCAAAGGACACAAACAGAGACACAGGCGTACATAAACACACACATGGTGTACCTCTTCAGCACTGTGTACCTCAGGCGTGTGTTGGAGAGAAGGCCTGTCTGCTTCTGGCAACTGCAACAGAACACAGGGGTTTTCGTTAAGTTTCTCCAGCACGGGTGTGGAACCACAGAGCTGACATCACCGCCGCGGGCAGAGAACGCAGAGTATAAAATGACTTAAAACATAATAATAATCAATCATGTGGGCGGAAAAAATAAAACCTGCTGGGCGGGAGCGAACAAATAAGAGCCGAATGTAAACATTTGGAGTCATGTTTTGGTAGTTACCTTGATATGGTATTCAATCTGGCACGGTGTCAGTCTGGTGGTCTGGGCTACTACGTTGGCACATAATATTGTGCGCCTGGTTATTTGTGCGTGCGTGCGCGTGTGCGTGCGCAAATTCAATTCATTGTAATCTCTCCGTTGTGTAATCTGATTTCTCACCTCCCTCTCTCTCTCTCTCTCTCTCTCTCTCTGACATGCGCACACACACACACACACACACACACGCACACACACTTTCTAATCTAAAATTGTTATTCTGAAGGGTCTCTTAATGCCTCCTCCTCTCTCGCTCTCTCTCTCTCTCCTTCTCTTGCCCTCTCTCTCTCTCTTTATATATCCCTCCCATCTCCCCCCTGCTCCATCTCTCCATCTCTCTGCCCCCCTCCCTCTGTGCTTCTGCCCGCCGCCATTGACTCCACACACAGTTGTCTGTGCTCTGCGACCCCCCAAAAAGAACATTGACCGACTGACAATAAAGACATGACGCAACTTTTTGTCTTCCCCACGTTATGATTTCAGATATCCCGAACGACAAAACCTCACTTTCTTTCTTTTTTTTTGTTGTTGTTTTTTTATTATACTTGAGTCACATCGACACCTGTTGTGCGTCGCTATAGCAACAGCCGCGATAAGAGACGCTGCCAAAGATGCTCCCGCCCAACCTTGGGGTTTAACGCGGATAACCACAGAAAGAAAATCGAAACCAACAAGCAAACAGACAAACCATGGTGTTCAAATTGTGCTGTCCAGCGCCGGTCTGGCGGCTCGCCGCGTTCCCGGTCGGTCCCCCGGCGATCGGCGCCGGTGAGCACGTCCTCCGCTTCGCCTGTCTGGGCTGAACAGACACCGGCTCATTAACGGCACGGAGCCCGCATGACTGATCAGCATCCCCGCTCACAATGGCCAAACATCACCCATCCACCCATCCATCCATCCATTTATCTATTCATCCATCCCATTATACTTACACACAGCGAGGGACGCTGTCTTTCCTCCTCCTCCTCCTCCTCCTCCTCCTCCTCCTCCACTCCGCTCTCCTCCTCCAGGTCCAGGAGGCGCTTGGCGACGGTTTTGCGCCTCATCTTCTTCCCATTATCGCCGCCTCGCCTTCAGAGACCGTCTGCCCCTTGATGTGCTGTGCTCTGGTCATTGTCAGATCCCCCCCAAATAAACACGCGCGCGCACACACGCACGCGCGCACGCACACACACACGCACACACACACATCTATATCATAGCACATCCATACACACTTAGCATATACTGTATTGTACATGCAGGAAAGTAG
>NC_137205.1:27795251-27827751 GCF_960531495.2 Zeus faber | reverse complement strand
TTGCGTGGAGGAAGGGAGGTTTTCGTGACCTCTGGCGTTCCTTGTAGGCCAGAAGGCAGCGTGTGGATAACACACAGCAGCCTGATCCTGAGCCATGTAGAGGAACCTTTCCACACCCCTGCGTCTGCCTACGAGGCCGAGGCAGCCTGACGGACACATGAGGCCCCGAATGAAACTCCTGACCGGACGAACAGGGGTATTTGAGAAATGAAAAAAAAAAAAGTTTGACATCCCAGGTTCCGTCCAAAACAGTCGTATCGCTTTCCGCCTTTGGGCTTTTAGGCTTTTTTTTTTTTTTTTTTTTTTTTTTTTCCCTCGTCGTTCAGTCATTCCGTGATTTATTTTTTCGCAAAACTAATATTTCAAACGGCTCCGTGAGAAATCCCGCTCTGGCTGCAGATTGCGGCCTGTAAACACAGCTGTAATTCTATAACTTTATTTAGGCTCAAGCTAAATAATGAAGCTCTTTGTTCAAGAGCTCGGAGTGATTGACCAATCCCCTCCTTCCTCTCAGTCTGTCTCTCTCTCTCTCTCTCTCTGTCTATACGTCTGTGTGTCTCTCTCTCTCTCTCGCTCTCTGTATACATGTCTAAGTCTCTCGCCCTCTCTCTCTCTCTCTCTCTCTCTCCCTCTCTCTCTGTCCCCGTGTCTATGTCTCTCGCCCTCTCTCTCTCTGTCTATACGTCTGTGTCACTCTCTCCCTCTCAGCCCCACCCACGCTGGTTGTCGTCACGCAGTGAGTGTCCAATCAGCTCGGGGTCCATTTGTCAATGTCAGGATCCCCGCCAATTGGACGCAGGCATGCTGATCCCCTCCGGCCAATGGCGGCGATCGGGGGCGCCGCTCGGCCGTATAAATAAACAATAACTTGTAAAGGTGGCACACACTTAATCCTGGAGGGGCTGCGTGCTGAAGAGCGGCCCCCGTTCCTCGTCCCCACCACATTGTTTACGCATCAATAATGGACGGAACAAAGTGATTGTGATGGCCCCGGCGTGCGCTCACATGTCGGCGGCCGGTCCCTGAGCGGTCCAGAGCGACCGGATTTTGGCAGGGAAATTTGAACCGTCTGCAGGGGGGGAAAAAAAGAAAAAGAAAAGAAAGTTTATTTTTTAAATTCTAATCGCGCCCTCACCTGAAAAGGCGAGCGGATCGCGATCCAACGGAAAAACGGGAACAAAGGGCCGCGAAATCGGGCCGTGGTTCCGCGCCGCGCGTCCACGTAGAGCGGTGTCAAACGCAGAGTGGTTGTAGAGCTTCAGGGAAGCCGCACCCGATCGTGTCTTCGGCTCGATCCTTCAGTAGAACAGCAGTGAGACAGCTGTGCTGAATGCATCATCTTTCTCAAATTTGGCTATTCGGAAACATTTACCTCAAAACGTGCCCCCTCCTGCGATCTCTGGCGCCCCCCTGTGGTGGCCGGGGCTCCCTAGGTTGGGAAACACTGCTGTAGGTGGCAATCAGTAAACGCTCGTACGATAATACAATCCTGAAGGGACTTTATTTTATGGGGATGTGAAAAAAAAAATTGACAAAGACAATGTCATATTTTTCGTCCCAAAATTGTCGTTACTTCATAAAGAGCCTCGACGATAGAACTCCGGTCACCGAACGAGTGTTGTTCTGCGCAACCCGCCTCCTCCCGCGTAAACCCACTGGCGTTTTTTGGTTGCCTCCACGACCCCCGGGTCGCAGGTTCTAAACCCGGCGACTGCGAAACGCACCCACCCGGGGGAAGGTGCCCTTGGGCCGGAGCGCCCCTAACCCCCCCCCCCCCCCCCCCAGCCGACCCCTGACCCCCTCCACCCGAAAGGCGTACGCGTACGGCGTGCGAGACTCAGGTGGGGGCGGGCGACAGCGGCCAATTAGTCACTCCCCTCGTTAGCGGGAGGGTGTAGCGCTCACCAGCTGAAGCCGAGCAGTGATGGATGGAGCGAGGCGGGGGGAGATTGATGAGAAGCAGCTCGCGGGCGGGAGGGAGGGAGGGAGGGAGGGAGGGAAGGCAAAAAACGCAGAAGAGATGAGTTTAATCTGAGGGGTTCCCACGCCGAGGTTCCCGCGTTCAAAGTTTCCCCCGTTTGAAATGTGCTCTAACGTTTAGCTTCCAGTTGTCTTCGTCTCCTTTTATCTCTCCCTCCGTTTCTCTTGCTCTCTCTCGCTCTCTCTCTGCCGCTACGCTTCCCTCACACTTCATCTCTCTCTCCCTCCCTCGCTGCGATAATTCCATGACTCAGCACTTGGGAGAACATAACCCAATGAACCCAGAACAGATGTACTGTAGGTGCGCGCGCACACACACACACATACGCACACAAACACACACACACACACACACACACACACACACGCACACACACACGCACACACGCACGCACACAGACGCATATAAACACGTAAAGTCATAAAGATTGATATAGCCACACACAAACACACATGTGCGTTCACCCCAAAAGAGCTACACACACGCAAACACTCACACACATGCAGATAAACACACACACACACACACACACACACACACACTAACACAGACACACATGCGCGCGCGCGCGCACACACACACACAGACGCACATAAACACATGAAGTCATAAAGATTGATATTGCCACACACAAACACATGTGCATTCAACCCAAAACAGCTACACACAATTCCACACACATACAGATAAACACACACACACACACACACACACACACACACACACACAAACACATGGACACACACAAACAGTTGGAATAGTGACACACACATATACAGATATGCACATGCACACACACTTACACACTGGTGGCTATAGCGATACACACACACACACGCACACATACACATACACGGTCATGATGACAGATACACACACACACACACGCATAGACATGCACACACAAAGTCACACCAGTTACCGCACACACACACACACACACAGACATACACACATACTTGGCACACAACGTGAAAACCCGCTTGCACAACCATGCAAGCAAAACCCACACTGTCCGTCAAAATACACACCCACACACACACACACACACACACACACACACACACACACACACACACACACACACACACACACACACACACACACTGTGTCAAAGTGCCAAAATGTGAATTGTGAGAGCAAACACGACGACCAACGCTGATGGATAAAAAACTGACTCTCTCTCTCTCTCTCTCTCTCTCTCTCTCTCTCTCTCTCTCTCTCTCTCTCGCCGCCTCTCGATCAGGGCCAGCGGTGTGTTCCACGCACCGCGAACTTTCCACGCTCGCTGCAGGACAAACTGACGGAGGGGGAAGGTGTTCTGTGGAACCCCCACCTGCGTCCCCCCCAGCTCGGCTTCCCTGGAAACAAAAGGAAGCGACGCGAAATGTGTGAAAGCACTGAGCAGAACGAAACCGGTTGGGAGGACGGCCCCGTCATGGAGGGAGCGGCCGAGGGGTCGACGGCGGGACCCGGATGGAGGCCCGTAGAGAAGCCTCCACCCGTCCAAACGGCCGGGCGACCTTTGCTTTGTTCTTTTGGTTTTCTTTTTTTCATTTCAGCGACATGGTCCGTTTTTCTATTTCCAAGGTTGGATGATCAGTCTTCCCTCAGACGGCCTCGGTGTTTGGCGCTGGCTGCAATAAGCCAAACCCAACCGAACGGGAAACGTTGACTTTTTTTTTTTGAAAACTGGAAAACCGTCTGAAGTCGATGAAGCGGTCGCACCGAGGCTTGATTTTAAGTCTTAGAAGCTGATGAGCGAGGAGCAGGATTTCAGACGGTGGTGCTGCAACGACAAACTGTCGTCTTACTCAAATGTGACATTTGGTTGTGTTTGCTTGATTCCCGGGCGTGGGGCTCTTTGAGGGTCGTCTTTTTCTCGTGTGGTTTATAAAGTTTTAATTTGTTTATTTTATTATTATTTTTATTTTAAAATCTTTATTAGTAATATGATAACTATATCATTATTAGTAATTTGTATTTATTTTACTTGTTGATCGCTTTTGTCGTCGAATTCTCTTCCATTTTTTTCCGCTTGTGCCGCTGGAATCAGTAGATGTCTTAAAGTGTTTTTAAAAACTGTGTGTGCGTGTGCGTGCGTGGAAAACGCGGAGCAGGCGGGGGAGAAAGCGAAAAAAGAAGACCGAGGACAAAAATAAAAAGAGCGAATGTTGAGCTATTTTATTTTCTGTCATTTTCTATTGAGTCGGCACCAAATCCGAGCCAAACATTATGTCAGTTTCCCTCACGTAACACTCTCTCTCTCTCTCTCTCTCTCTCTCTCTCTCTCTCTCTCGCTCCCTCCCTCCCTCCCTCCCTCCCTCCCTCCCATGATATCATCAGTTGCTGTGGATTATGTCGCAGCGGAAGTGTGTCTGAATCCACACGCCCAAAATGCTCTTATCCAAAAGGATAAGAATCCACTTCAAGGGAGGCGGATCCCTCGGCCCCTCAGCCCCTTCTCCCCAACCCCCCCAGACTCTGTTGTTGCAATCCAGGTACTGGTGCAGAGAGGGGAGTCGAACCAGCTCAGCTGGCATCCACGGACGTATTCTGTGTCTGTGGGAGCAGCACCATCACGCCACCAGGTCACCTTCACGATCAGCCCCGGTCCTCCGGGCGCTTGAAAATGCATCCTCGGCGTGCCGGCTTTCAAGGGCTCGTCGGGCAGCGCCGGGGCCACTGAGGCAGAGTGGAACCAGCCATCAAACTAAGTTCCACAGATACAGTACATCCTGGGGCTGTGGGAACAACGCTCAACGCCACCAGCAATCCTTGACACTTGGCCCTGTTCTCTAGGGTGTCTTTCAAAAAGCTCACTTGGCTTTAAAGCAGCACTATGTAACGTTTGGTTTTTGTATTTGGGGCCCCTACTGTTTCTGAGTCCAATTGCCCTTTTACACCACTGTCACAAAACTCGGCATCCGAAATTTTTATTTTTTTTTCTGACAAATCTGAACGTTATCGGTCACGTTTCAACGACAACGTCTATGTTACAAAAGCAAATATAATGTAGGCCTAGGTTACAACACCGCTTGCACACACCCCGCCGCTTCCAGGAGCCACGGACGCGTAGGTACCAGATGGGCTCGGCCTGCCAGATCGGCTCGCACGCGCAGCTCAGTGGGTGAAGCAAACCCTGTGGCGCAATGAAAGTGAGGGACAACTGGTGCGTCTCATCCTCACCGTCGGGGAGGTGGAGGAGCTACGTTTTGTATGACCAGTATAACCGGATATTTTTAACCAGCGAGGTTAGAATTCAAAGGTTTTTTTAAATTATTTTATTTTCACCATGCAAAGAAAAACGGTACTTACCAGTCATCAAAACCCTGAGCCAAACATCAAGGAAGTGACGTAGTGCCGGGAAAGGTAACACACTTTTCCCGCGGTTTCGTGCCCGAACACAGAAGTTACATGGTCCAAGAACGGCCGTTCGGGGGTTGGGTGGGAATGAAAGAGGTTCCATTCTCCTTATTACAAGGACATGTAGCATTAAAATGATTTTGAAGCTGCTATTTTAAGGTAGAAAAAAAAAAGTTACGTAACATAGTTACGTAGCGGCTTGTCCCTTTGAGCCACCACGCCTTTCCAGCTGAGGTTGTCTCCTCTGTTAATCTGATTCAAGGAACAACCACTGGACTTGAACCGCGACAGCAGCAGAACCCACCACACCACAGAGTCGCTATGATAGAGGAAACGTTATGAAGTGCCCTCTAGAGCGCCCCTGCGACAGAGGGCATTGTGCAGTGCCCGCAATTTTAGAGACCGTTGCTTCTGGCTGGTTCACACCACACGCTTGTAGTCTGGTTTCCCACTCGCAGGCAGTTTTTTGGAGATCGCCGGCAAAAGCCCCTGATCAGAGTCAAATCAGCACTCGCTCCCGTGAGCGACGGTCACCCCGTGTGAACTGTTAAAGACGCCATCCGGGAGTTTGTGGAACCTCGCGCTGATGCAGCGCAGATACCCAAGAGATAGCAAGGGAAACACCTGGACCTGTCACAGAGTCCAATGATGAGCCACAGCCAATGAGAGTAGGACACGGGAATAAAAGGTATTTTCGTTGCACTTCACTATTTAGTACACCCCTCCCCTCCCAGAGTGTAGGGTCACGTAGTGTGAACATCTCCGTCGGGGACGCGTCGTGTAGGCGCCTTTCGGTGCCCTTACGATAGATGATGACGAAGACAGACTCTCAGATCGTCCGCTGTGTGTGCCCTGGGAGGGAGGTCCCGGCTGACCCGACCAAGGTCTTCCTTACTGTCAAGGTCATTCTTTTCCCGCCGGGAGCTCCAGATCGCAGCGAATGGATGTTTTCCAGTCTCCGAATTAATCAATGTGTCTTGGAATTGGGACAACGCAAAACGCCCCCGCAGCATTATTGTCCCCAAGCTGGAATCCTTAAAGCGTTCGACAACTCAGCCACCAGAGGGCGACATGCTTTTTAGAAGCGCCGTCTGCGTTCTGCAATGTGAGCTTGTCACCACCAGGGGGCGATAGAGCAGGCACACGCCCCATGAGAGCGACTCCTCTGGTGCAAATGAAGTCAAATCCAGTAAATAAACTAAAACCTCAGAAACAGAAAGCTGCTGAAATGATAAAGGAATTAAAATAATCATAACTAATCAATTAAATACATTTAAGATCGTTTCGTTTTTCATATAATTTCAACCATTTTGTTTTTTTGTTTTTTTTGTGTTTGTTTTTGTTTTTGTTTTTGTTTTTGTTGTATTTATATTTATATGTTTATTATATTCATTAACTAACATTTTTTATTGCTACTTTCTATTGTTGCTCGTTTATTTAGAGTCACTTCCTTGGTAATGTAATGTCATTCCATTATGTTCATTATGCTTCTGGTATCTCTTAATGTTCTAATAAAGATTAAAGAAAGCAAATAATAATAATAATAATAATAATAATAATAATAATAATAATAATAAGCAAATAATTTGAAGAGGAAAAGCTCTTGGTAGTGGAATCCAAGTCCTGGACCCCAATGCCATCAATAAACCTCGACAATAAAAATACGACATTAGTCCAGCTAGTCCATTTATGTCCGATTAATTACCAAATTTCCCATTAATTTAGCCTCTCAGAAAATATAAACATCAAGAAGCGAAATAATTATGTCTGTCACTTGTCACACCGGTCATCGGGGATAAATGCTAACAAATGAATTATTTAGGGGCGTTAAACTGCTCGATGTTCGATTGCGAGGATAAATAAATAAAATCTGGGAGTATATTTCGTTTGGAATAATTTGTTGTGTTTACGCTCACAAAGACCAATGACAAAGAAAATCTCTGAGTATACATGGAAATCATCCATTTATTGTTATATATTGTTTATGGCTCTGCATATAAAAAAATTATATATATATATATATATATATATACATATATATGATTATTTTTTTAAGGGCCAATGTAACACACATTTCCTGAAACCGCCACGCTGCCATATCCAACTAAATGTAATAAAATAAAATAGTTTCTGACGTGACTGTGCGTGAGTTGGGCCTAGAAACTGGAAAAAATGGGCCTTGCCAAAAAATAGCCAATCGCGTCGCAGGCCACAAACATCTAATCCCCCATTGGCTGTTTCAACGTAGGCGTGCGTCGGTGACGTCGGCTCGTGTCAACCAATCGGATTGCGCGCAGCCCCCCCCCGGTGCATATTCCCTTCATATTACGCCTACGTCACATATCGAATGCTGATTGGTCGAAACGGCGAGTGCGCGTCGAATCCGGGTTTGCCTGCACGGGCCCCACGCGGGATCAGCGCGAGAACATTCAAATCTGACAAAAGATTGTTATTGTTCTCTTTCCGTTTTCAGAGACGAGTCCGTCATAAAACCAACAAATGCCAAGCAGACATGTCATAATTAAATCTTTTTATTTATTATTTTTATTTATTATAACTTCACAAATAACGACCAAATGCCAAATCCGTTTTCATCGAAAACGTCACAAAAAAAAAAAACCCAATTCACTTTTCTTTGGCTTTTCAGCTATGAAAATGTTTTATCTTTATAAAACTAGAAGTTAGGCTGTACTAGTAAAATAGAGGAGGCTGGTTGTTCTGCTCTGTTTCAAAACGCGTGGAGGCCTGTGTGCGTGGGGGGTTCACCGGGAAACTCACGTTAGTTCTACGTGGGTAAAATAGCAACAGAAGAAAAGGGTTCAATTAATATTCTAAGAGATCAGTGCAACTCTAACATATTGCATTTTTCCACAAGCGTGAGACACACACACACACACACACACACACACACACACACACACACACACACACACACACACACACACACACACACACACACACACACACACACACACACACACACACCTTGAAATACATTTCTATGACACAAAATAAATGACACTACTGGCACAGAATGGGGATTAAAAAAAACAACAAATAAAAGAAACTAGGCAAACTTTACATAATATAAAGCAATGATTATTACAAATTGTAGTGTGTTATTTTACACCATGATCGGCTTGATTGAATTAGACATCACCGCCAAAACTAAAGTAGTTTTCTCGTAGAGATTGTACAGATTTCACTTTCAGAAAATAGTACCAAAATGACATTTTACGTTTTTTCAACGTGTTGGATATTTGATTAATTTAACTGAGTAACATCATTCATGGGCACCAAGCTCCTGGTCCAGTCACTAACCGGAATAATTTAAAACATTACATTTTACACGAAAAACAACATATTAGTTGCACTGCAAAAAACTAAAGAAAAACAAACAAAAAACTATTGGCCAAAAAAAACTAAAAAAAACACAACATATGCATCAATCATGAAAACATAAATAAGCGAAATTTCCCTTTAATGTTCAATAAAATAAAGGTTTTAGCCTCCACATCGCTCGAGAGGTTGTTTGTTCCAGCCGCGTCATTTCAGGATGGACCATTTGATCTGCTCCTTCGCTGACTGCAGCACCTATACACACAACACACTGTCAGCAATCAAGACGACACCAACAACAATAATACAAATAAAAGTTCACACACACACACACACACACACACACACACACACACACACACACACACACACACACACACACACACACACACACACACACACACACACACACACCATTTATTCATCTTTCATATAGTTTTGAAATAACTGACATGGGCAGAGTGAAGCTATTTTACCATTTTACCACTAGAGGGCAAATGGAGATGGAAATATAAGGCCATAAAAGGCCTCAGTCGAAATCATATGAATGTTCTTTGATGCGATACTAGAATGACATAAACATTTAAAACCGGCAAGTAGCTACTGCATATCAGTGGAGAGTTTGAGCGTCTGAAATCCCATGAATGTATTGAACTACAACCAGAGCAATATTCACCAAAAGCCACGTTCAATGTTTTATTAAAAAAATAAAAAATAAATACACAAAACACACATGGTTACATTCAACCATTTTTGTTTATGAAATAATAATGATCATAATGATAATAATAACAATAATGATGATACTTTTGGATGAAAGTCTTGCATCTTTCAATAACTTTCGATGCAACTCAAGTTAGAAATTATTATTTGTTTATATTTATAAATGTATTAGGATCTTCCCCCGTCAGCCAGTGCAGCTTTTTATTTCATTTCACCCTTTTACCAGTCAGTGGTTTGTTGACCCAATTTATTTTATTTCCTCACATTACCAATAGAGTTATTGTGACTTTATGGGATCATGAGGTTATACTTAAAAAATAGTATTAATGTACGCATAAAAGTACCATTTCAATATTTTGGTCTGGAAAAGGTTTTGAAGAGTAGTATCGTATTTTTCTTTGAATTTATATGTCTTTAAGGGGGGTCCCTTCATTGTCGTTGCCAAAAGCACTGTCATGCTGATTTGAACATGAAGCCCTGGACTGGAATTCAGATTGAGATTGGACTGGAATTCAGATTGAGATTGGACTGGAATTCAGATTGAGATTGGGTGTAATACCACTTTCTGACGGCAGGTGGCATCTGGAACTTAGTTTTGTTTTTTTTAAATGACTGGACTCTGGAGACAGAGCTTGGAAATTGTCTCTCATCGACATGAAGATAACGCCACAAACGTCCTCGTCACACGACCAGGCATTCATTTGATATGAAACGATTAAAACATTTTTCAACCGATGACTCACCTCCCTCGGGATTTTAAAACCACAATATAATGATGCTCGAGCGTTTTTTTTTAAATTTTTTAATTCATTTAAATTTGCAGTCTGAAAAAATAAATAAATAAAGATAAAATAAAATCACGTTGCACGCGGAAGGTGAAGCCTCCTATGGCAGTGAGCAGCAAGACACTTACGTTAGTGGTTAGAGCCAGTTTCTCTGTTATGTGCTGTCAGGGCGAGAGCAAGAGGTTAGCCAGAGGTTTAGTCTGCTCTACGCACAAGGCGCGACATGCGACACACACACACACACACACACACGAAGGGAGACACAGAGCCACGTTGCATCACATGAGCGTCCCGAATAACCAAATACACCAAGACTTAAAGCACGCTGATGCCCGTTGGCGACCGGGCGTCAACCGAGCGAGTCGAAAATGCGGATGCGGAAAACTCCTCCGAACTCTTAGATAAACAGCTTGAGGGAACAGGTGGATGTTCAATTTCCGACCACACCCCGGCTTCAGTTTGGAGAAGAAAAAAAAAAATTAGGGGCAGAGGTGTTCACAGCAAAGCACCGTCCAGCCTCCATTCCACTCAATTCACGAATAGAATATAAACAGTACATTGATGAGGTCAGCATTCAACCTCCTCAAGGCCCCTTTGAGACAGCGCCTAACTAGCTGGTGTATATACATATTTTATATTTGAAAACTCAACACCTGCTTCTTCCTTCCTCTGAACAAGGCATGTTGAGCATGAAAGGGAGGTCAGGTGCAGCGGACGGAGGACGCGTGTCGGCAGTCGCTCAGACGAAGGCAAACGCAGTATAATGATGACTATGTGAGGAGATTTACTGGTGTGTGTGTGTGTGTGTGTGTGTGTGTGTGTGTGTGCGCGCGCCCCCCCCCCCTTTCTCTTACCTGGGCCACGCTCTGCTCGGATAACGGGTTGTCATCCGCCTGCAACAGAATTAAGATGGAAATGAGAGCGAGAGACAAACAGAGCGGGGAAAGTGAGGGCAGAACTCAAGGAGCCTGCATTGAAATGCAACGAGGGGAAGTTAAAGGGCCTCCACGTCTTATCTGCGAAATTGATTTTCACGGCAGGGTTAGGCGGCGGCTCGACTGTTTAGTTCACGGCAGAAACACACACACACACACACACAGAAACCACAAACCACCCTTGTCCAATCAAATTACTCGACCGGAATTTTATTCAAACACAACAGGAAATATAGTGTTAAAAAAAGAGATAATATAGTTGGAGAATAAAGAACAAAATGAATAAAAATATGAAAAACAAATAAAGTGATAATAATAATAATAATAACAACAACAATACTAGGTCTATAAAATTATTTCTATAAAATAAACCTAAATAATATTTTATAGAGCTAAAAAATGTTATATTATTTAATTGAGGTTTGCCATTGACTGTCTTTGGAAAATAAAGAGTACTGCAGCACACCTAGTGGGCAAGTATGGTACTGCAAGCACATGCTCACATGACGCGTGTTAACGGTGCAGTGTGCAGAATTTACAGAACGGACTTGGCAGAAATGGAAAATAATATTCATAAGCATGTTTTAATGAGTGTATAATCCCATTAAAATGAGAAAAGTTGTGTTGGCTTTACCTTCGAATGAGCCGTTTTTGTTTACATAAGGAGCGGGCACGCCTCCACGGAGGCCGCCATGGCGCAACATGATCTGCAAACTTCACCGCTAGATGCCCCTAGGTCCTGCACACTGCACATTTAAGGAAAACCTCATTGGCTTCAACCAGAGAAGCTCGCTCTGCAGCTCTGCTTCAAAGCAACGCGGTCTCACAAGTCGGGGGGGGGGGGGGAGGGGTTGCGTTTCTGTAGTTGTTATCAGCGAATCAGAAACACCCAAATGTTTATGATAAGATCACATGACCATGCAGCGGCCTCACCTGTATCCGCTCTCCACCTCTAACCGGGATATTCCGCTACACTGTCTGCACTGTCCTCGACTCCCCGCCCTCCATTCTCCCATTCATTCTCTCTCTCTTTACCCATCTTGTGCCGTTCGCGGTCCGGGGCCCGGATTACATAATATACCAGCATAGTATTTAGAAAGAAAATCTCCATAGCAACCGTAATATGCTCAAATTATATAGTACCTCCAGGGGAAATGTACTTGTATTCAAACACTGCACATTACAATGCATTGCGAGGGCAAATGCACGGGAAAAGTTGCCCCACAGCGTCGGCATTAACCCTCGACACGCTGGAAGGAGGCAGGGGGGCGATGACGTGGCGACGTAGCTCCATGTCGTTTCAGACGTAGCGGGAGAACCGGTCCTGCAGGGAAACAGTGCCACCTGCTGCCCCGTCATTGGCGCCGCTCGCTTATCTATCCATAAATTCATCATCCAGGACTATCCCCCCCCACCCCAATTTGGCTCTCCCTCTCCCCCTCCCCCTCTCTCCACCTCTCTCGCCCTCCGTCTCTCCACCTCTCTCACCCTCCGTCTCTCTAGGGCAGTTGGCTTCTCTCTGTCTGTCCGTCTATGTTACCGGTGATGTAATCGAACAGGACGAAGCCATAGGCCTGTTCTGACACGAGCTGGACCAAGAGGGAAAGGAGAAGGAGACAGAGGGAGAGACACAAGAGGGATGAGGGTGAAAGAGAAAGGGGAGGGGAGGGGGGACGGGAAAGGAGAGCACAGTGAAGAAAACAGAAGGTAAAAAACACGAGAGGCTCTCGGGCGGCTGTGTCGGAGAGGTGCGCTCCATCCGCCGCGTGCGTTGCGACGCCGTCGTTGTTGTCGTCCTCCCCCGGCTCTCCGTTTTTTGGGGCGGCCCCCTCCCCCCGACGGACACACGCGTCTTCAGAAAACTTCCAAACTGGGATGTAATTTGATTGGCTGAGATGCGAGGAGGGGCCGGCGTGACTCACCTTGTAGTTGACCTTCTGCAGGACCTGCTGGGGGTCGCTCTCCAGGATCACCCTGGGGGTCGGGAGAAGCCGTTTAGGAACTCCAGAGCAGAGATCAATTTACCGCCAAACACAGACAATTCCCCACATTTTCCTTCTTGTCCCATCCATCCCTCCGTCTTCCCTACCCGCCGTCGATGATTTCGTCCACCACCAGGAACACTCCTTCCATGTTGTCCAGTAAACACCTGCGCTCCACGTTCTTCCTGCAGGAAACGAACCGCACGGCGACTCATTACCGAAAAAACTGAAGAATTCACTTGAGAGGAGTCATCATAAATTTTTTTTTTTTTTTTTAAGTACATTTTTTAAACCTAGATATTTTTATAAGTTTCTCAACGTTACACCTTAATTTCCTCATGTTTAGTTGATAAAAAAAAAATTAAGTCGGTACAATGATATTGGCGTAGACCGTCGTAGCATATATCTCTATGGATTTGAGAACAATTGGAATTTTGTCAAAAAAAAAAAAAAAAATATTTATACAAATTAAAAGTTTTAGTTCAGTCAGAGAAAAAGCTCTCAGAATTGTTTCGTTCGTGAAGAAAAAAAGTTTTGACCAAACTGAAATGCATTACGCTCTACTGGGTGAGAAAAGAACGTTAGAAAGAAAGATATGAAATCATAACTTCATATTTGGACATTTCACTCATATTTCTCCGCATTTCTCTCTCCCCATCTGTTTAATTTCTTCCCTTCTCTCCTGTGTGTCTATCCATTCATCTGTGACTTAATGTGTGTGTCTCTCTGCATTGCCACTGCATCGGTTGCTACGGCAACCACGGCAGCTGCCGTGCGGTTGATAACGGTGCAGTCAACAGTGCAGTTTGCTGTGGACGCGGACACACACGCACAAAAAGTAATAAAATAACCGGTGTGTTTGCCCCTCTAGCGTGCCGTTTTTCCCCCAAATACCCGCAGTTTTGTTTTTTTTTGGACACACACACACACACACACACACACACACACACACACACACACACACACACACACACACACACACACACACACACACACACACACACACACACACACACACACACACACACACAGAAAGTTTGCTGCCGTAGGATGCCACAAATATTCTATATCCATGTCGAGGAGAAGTTGTTTGTTTTGCGGAGCTGTGGCCTAAATGCTATGCCACCCCTCCCCCCCCTGCAGCTGTCCCAGAATGCATTGCAGAGGCGCGAGGACAGGGAACCTGTTCCAGGGCAGATCAATGTTTGCGTAAAGCTGAGAGCGAGAGGGTTAGTTTGTTCCTGAGACGCTTTGAGGGGACGCACCTGAGGATCTGACTGAGGGAGTCAAACAGGCAGTTCAGCACCGACATCAGCATCAACTGGAGAGAGAGAGAAGGGGAGAGAGAGAGAGAGAGAGAGAGAGAGAGAGAGAGAGAGAGAGAGAGAGAGAGAGAGAGAGAGAGAGAGAGAGAGAGAGAGAGAGAGAGAGAGAGAGGGGGAGAGCAAGCGAGAAGGGGAGAGAGAGGGCAGAGCGGGAGAGAGAGGGAGAGATGGAGAGAGGGAAAGGGAGGGAGAGAGTGGGGGAGAGGGAGCAAGAGAGGGAGCGGAAGAGAGAGGGAGGGGGGGAGGAAGCAAGAGGGAGAGGGAGAGGGAGAGAGAGAGGGAGCGAGAGAGATAGATGGGGAGAGTGAGAAGGCGAGAGAGAGAGGGAGAGGGGGAGGAGAGAGAGAGGAAGAGGGGGAGAGGGAGAGGGAGAGAAAGTGAGCAAGCGAGATGGGGAGAAGGAGAGAGAGAGAGGGAGAGTGAGGGAGAAATAGAGAGAGAGAAAGGGGGGGGAGAGGGGAGAGAGAGAAGGAGAGAGAGAGCAAGCGAGAGGGGGAGAAGGAGAGAGAGAGCAAGCGAGAGGGGGAGAAGGAGAGAGAGAGCGAGAGAGATAGAGAGAGAGGGAAAGGGAGGGAGAGCAGGAGAGAGGGAGAGAGAGAGAATGTCATTGACCAGGCCAGTACCCGGAGGGGAACCTTTTAAATGGAAGCTGCTCTCACCTCGTTCTCCTGCGGGCTGCCAACCACGTAGAAGAAGAGGTCGATGCTGCCCTTATACACGATGGTCATCCCCTCCAGGAAAGCAATCTCATCTAGGAGGAGGAAGAGAGAGGGAAACACCCGAAAAACACAATGTCTTACTCAGACCATTCTGGCCAGAGACACTAACAATGAGTACTTTTTTGGTCAAATGGTCAAATAGAGTGAACACCGCAGTCTGAGTCATTTCAATTAAGTGTTTTCTTAAATAACAAAAAAAAAACAAAAAAAAAACAATAAAACAAATGTTGCAGTTATTTTTCCTGCTCTCCTGCACACTTCCACCGCTTTGGCAAAAACAAAAACAAAAAAAAAATAATAATAATTAAAAAAAAATAATAATAATAAAAAAATAAAAATAATAAAGAATAAAAATAAAAAGTCTGCATACCGCACAAGTTTATCCAAAAATGACTCAAGGGTTCAAGCTAGGCTTTCAATTATCGGTAATAATTAGTATGGGAGTATGGGAGATGACATCTACTTACTATCTAACATTTTTAGCAAGACAATTCACCACCGACTCCATTTTCGATGACGGCGACAGCCCTTCACATACGCCAAAACAAAACTCTCCCCCCTCGCTCCGTAGAAATAAGAGCAGAGGAATCTACGCTGCCGAAGGGGGGGAGGGGGGCTGGGGAGGGGGGGGCAAAAGGAATAAAGAGCGGTGAAAGGTAAGAAGGGAGGGGCCAACGGGGGAACCAAGGACGGAGGAACGGCAGAGGAAGTGAGGTGAGCAAAAAGAGGGGTGGGGCGGAGAGCAAGGACAGAAGCGAACGCGCTGCAAAAGGAGGTCCGGGGACAAAGGGAGGATTCCTGGGACGGCGCAATCGGAGCCCTCTCCCGAAAAGGAAAGCCCAGAGCCGGCGGCAGCTTTCACCTCGGTCCGACTAAGGACTGAGGTGGCTCCAATTTTAACCCCTTAAAAAAAAAAAATAATAATAATAATCAAAAATCATGGGTCCTAAAACTTTATATCTTAAAAAAAACAAAAAAAAAAACCTACTTTTTATTTTATATATACTACCACAGTTCCAGGCGTCTCCGTCACTCAAAACACATAGTTCTACGTCGCTCGCTGCCGTGACGCGTCCATTCACCGCCTCCGCTCCTGCCCGCTGTGCTTTAAGCGCCGAGGGTTTTCGGCCTTTTTTTCCAGGCCTCCTGTATAAACGACGCTCGGCGAGGAGAAAAAGCGACGCCCGAGCCGTCAGACACCGGCGGAGAAGGTTCTCAACCTTCAGAAAACTAAAAAAAGTCTTTGAGGCGTTGCCGCGTTTCTTTTTTGTCGCTCCGGAGAATGAGGATCTGATTTGTTTACCGCTCGTCGCCATGGTGACGTTCCAGCAGCAAAACAAAGATAAATCTTTCGTGAGATTGCGTTTCTTTATCATGTCGGTTGTAGGAGCCTGAGAGGCTGTTGGTTTTGTTGGTGTTTTTCTTTTTCTTTTCTTAACCCGAGAAACATCGGCCTCAAACAAAATTCGCCGGTGGCCGCGTTTTCCCGCGCGGCGGGTGGTCGTCGGGGCAGGGTTGTGGTTTGGGCCGGGGAGCCGTTTCAACTCGGGTTTGGTCTACGTGGAGAAGGAGGAGGCAGTGCTGTGGCTCAGGCTCTCCACCGCCTCGCGCCGCTCACGTCGCCCCAACGCGACGCCGATCGAGACAATCTTTCCTGCCGCGCTGCTTGAATACCAGGGGACCGTCTCACGCGTGTGGATGAGGTGGGGGACTTACTGTCAGCCTTGTGCGTCTTGTTGAAAACATTCCTCTCGAAGTTCTTCTGCTCCTTCATGGAGGGGTACAGCGCCGGGTCGTAATACTGCAACACATGAACGGGTGAGAAAGCAAAACAAACGAACGAGAAAAAAAACAAAAAAAACAAAACAGGTTCCTTTTCCCTCCACCGCCACTGCCTCTGGATCACCGCCGCTTGCACGACGGAGAAGAAACCAAAATAAACCAATTATAATCCGCCTCGCGGCAAAATTTGATTAAGACCGAAAACTGATAAGAATATCGACGTACTGACTTATTACGGAGGACCCGTGGGACATCATGTGGCGCCTTTTCAGCAAAACTCCAGTTTTGTGTCAGAAATATAAAAGTGTATTTGCCGTCACACAGGTCGCAACAGGTATTCTAACGAGCCAGACATCACAAAGCTAACCTGGTTAAAGAAGTGGAAGGTTTGCGTCAGTTGAAAAAAAAAACAATAATTATAATAACTCTACCCATTAACGTTACTGTGACGCGCTTTAAATATATATATATATATTTTTTTAAATAAAGCCTCGTGATCCAATTTACCTTTGAGAGGAGTCGGTTGCCGTCATTGTCGAGGATGAAGAGAGCTTTCACCGTGTAGAGGGAAGGTTCCTGGAGAGAAAAAACACACACACACACACACACACACACACACACACACACACACACACACACACACACACACAATCAGCATACGGCGCCTTGTGATCTGAACAGGACACTTCTCACTGCAGGATGAGAACAAACAGGGAGATGCAGACGCATCCCCGTCGCTGCAGGGCTGAGCGAGCAGGACCGGGACAAAGTTCTGTTATGCACTGACCAGCTTTTATTCACAGTCAGAGTGTATCACAGAACTTGGACCAGGGACTGAAAGGGGTCCGCCGTCCTGCCTCGGGTGGGGGCGAGGGCTCGCCCCCGGCGCGCGGGCTTCTCCTTTTTGTCGAACGGGTCATCCTCATGTTTTTGGGGCGATTAATTCATGATCGCACCACAGGAGGGCGAAGGTGGACGCAAATAGTAATATACAGTGCAATAAGACCGCGCACGCACGCACACACGCACGCACGCACACACGCACACACGCACACACTTCGAAATTCTACTAATATACATTTCAGCATTAAACAGTGAAGGAGGAACGCAGCGACGCCGCCGTGTCCTCCTCCGGCTCTGAAACACAGTTGAGATCACTGGAGCACGTGTCGACGTTGCGACACGTGATTGGCTCAGAACCGGAAGGCGGCTCCGGGGGGGGGGAAATCGGACACGCATCGCCGTAAAATAAAACAAAATGAAGAGCCGTAATCGAATTCGGCCGAAAAGAGGCTCCCGGAACGCAGCTGCAGGGCATACGCGATAGGGCGGTTATTTTGCGGAACAGCAGGTTGGGGATCAAACCCACCGTCGCTGGTTTTCTACGGACATGCTGCGTCCTCCTCGTACGTGGGGGGAGAGACTGAACTCAACGGGCAGCATCTCACACACACACACACACACACACACACACACACACACACACACACACACACACACACACACACACACACACACACACACACACACACACACACACACACACACACACACACACACACACACACACACACACACACGAGCCTGTTGAACGGGGCCGTACCCGATCCCTGCAACGGCCCAGTCCTCGGGGCTGGGAGCGCTTCGGTCGGCGGGGAAGGGAGAGGGAGGGGCCCCACGAGGGGCCCCACGTTCATCCCAATTTTGAAGAGGCATCGCACGCAAGTGACGCCTCCGCAAAACATCCGGGGCCGGGACCGAAACTCTAAAACTTTCACGCTTGAAAACACTCTGCGGCGATGGCGAACCCTTCCCCCGCGGGACAAGATGCCGAGCGTCGCCTCGCAATGACTCTGCCGCCCATGGAATATATTTCGGAGAAAAAAAAGAAATGACTTTCAAGTTGTGTCAATCCTACTCCACACATCATTCCTTTTGCAATCGAGTGTCTGGACTCTTTTAAATATTCATTATTCCGAGCAAAGTGTGATTCAGCTAAAAACTAGCCTGGGTTGTTTTTAAAGTCGTTTTTCCACAGTATCGCAGCCGTTAAAGAGAAAATTGGAAAGGAAAAAAACAAGCAATAATAATTCTTAAGTCAAACTGCGCCGCCTCCCTCCCAATACGGAGCGGCTGTGGGAGGAGCCGACGCCTTATGAGGAGGGAGGAGCCGGACGGCGGGAGGAGCCAAAACGTGGACCGGCTTTTCGTCGACCTGGCAACTTTCGCGATCGAGGTCGGAGAGACGTGCGCATTGTGTTCTTTCTTTTTTGCAGCTATCCTCTCCCCACAGCGACGCACACAGACCGAGGAGGGCCTCAACTTCCCAGAAAGTGCATTTCTTCCTCCGGCGTCTGGCCCCCGCGTGCGTGCGCACGCTCAACAAGCGACGTATCCTGGCGCAGGAATCGAGAGTTTCAGAAAGGAATTCCATTGGCCCAATAAAACTAGAACACACACACACACACACACACACACACACACACACACACACACACACACACACACACACACACACACACACACACACACACACACACACACACACACCGCCCCGTCCGCAGCCCTGCCAGCGTCCTCCTAACAAAGGGGGGAAAAAAATAAATAAAAAAAATCAATGAAACGGAACTTTGAGAACGTGGAGGCGTAGGACTAATGTGCATTGCGAAATACAAAATTTGTCTTTTGACCCTTTCACGGTGTACGACGCCAAAATACTCAACTGGTTACCGCTCACTTCAGAATTTTCACAGAACGTGCGCAATCTGCCGAGGAAGAGGTCCAAATAGAATTAAAGGTCCCCTGGTCAGCGATGCATTGAAGTTTAATTCATCTGGCTCTATTTGACAGACTGTCACCGAATTGACACCTGTGGTGCAACTGGACTGGTCAGGGAGGGGTGAGGGGGGCGGTTAAAAAGGAACAGAAAGAGGATGTCGTTTAGAAAAAGGTGACCGGCGACAATCAAAAAGGAAAAAAAAGGGGAAAACAAAATAGCAACTGGAAAGAAATGGAGGGAGAACCAGTGCCAAGGGGGAGAATGGAGAAAGGGGCAAAAGAGACCCCCAGAATAAAGCGAGGGGAGATGTGGGAAAACAGCAAGATGATAAGGAGGCAAACGAGAGGGAGGAAAAAAAAAAAAAAGAAGAAACCAAAAGAAATGTAACTCAGAGAGAGAGAGACAGCGAGAGAGAGAGAGACAGAGCGAGAGAGAGAGGAATACAGAGAGAGAGAGAGAGAGCGAGCGAGAGACAGAGAGAGCTGCTAAAATGGAGCTCCAGCCTGCAGGGGAAGGGTGGACGTGGCACCTACTGTGTTCTACACGTCGACCGATTTGCGCACACACACACACACACCCACACACACGCACACACGCGCGCGCGCGCACGCAAGCACGAAAGCACGCACACACGCCAGCAGGATCCGAGACACTTCCACGCAGGCCTACAGAACCTCCTGCCGCCAGGAGCAAAGACTGTTTAGAACACGCATGAGGGAGGAGATAACAAAAACCACAACTTTTATTACGTTAGATCATGCTTTTTTTCTTCACTATTATTATTATTTTATTTTTTTTTATTTAGGACGCGGTAAACTTCTAGGGCTGTGCTTGGATGGAGGCGGCCGCGCTAGTTATTATTATCATTATTATTATTATTTATTTTTACGCGGACAGATGTCCTGCTGGGAATAAAAAGTCCTGCTCAACCCAAACTGTCTGTCACACATCGTGACTGTAAACACTCTGAATAACACCGCTCAGCGCTGTAAATAGCAGCTCGCCGGGATCCGATCCGGTTCGGACAGTCGCGTCCTCTTCACCGCGATCACCGTAAAGCAACAAATGGCTCCAACGTCGGATCTTTCGCCGAAAACCGTCAGCCAACGCGCGCGCACGCACACACACACACACACACACACACACACACACACACACACACACACACACACACACACACACACACACACACACACACACACGAACGTACTTACGTACATACGTACGCACGCACACACGCACACGCTCTCTGTCAGCCCCGCTGCTTTTATCGCCGTTTTCTTTTTTTTGTTTTGGTTTTTTTTGGTCGCCCAAACCCCGCAAGGAAATGCCCACACGCCGGACGGCCGCTTACCAGGGACGTGGAATCCATCGCGGCTGCGCTCGGTGTTGACGTGGACAGCCCGAGCTGTCATCCCAGTGCGGCTGCGGGGCGAGGCGCGTCCCCGCGGCGGACCGACGAGGCGCGCCCGCGCGGCCAACCGGATGGACGGAGGCGGCGACGCGAGATTCGCCAACGAGCGGGTCGTTTCAGTGCCGCGGGCGGGCGGCGAAAAAGGAGTGGGGCGAGCGGGCTGAGAAGAACCCACCGAGGACTAAATCAGAGTCCGAGGCACCTGGTGTGGGACTGGTTCGCACCTTCCGCCGGAATAATAACAATTTCGACGGGAGAAGAAAAGTAAAATGTGGTTCACACTTTGCATTTATCTGCCAAAATAAATATCATTCAGACAACCAGCGAAACGGTTTCACGGTGCCGGTTTGCGTGTTCTCCTCCTCAACGACTAATTTTGACAGAACAATGTGATTCTTGTGAGAATTCCGTTCACCGTTCGGTGCCTGGAGACTCATCCCGACTCCCCTTCGTCGTTCCCGGAAGGAACATCGGAACGGAAAATTATACGACTCCTTGTTCCCGCCCTGAGAGTCGCCGAGAAGCGACTCTGAAAGAACGAGTCGAACCTTTCAAGGCAGGAACGGAGAGGCCACGGCGCGTTTTTAATCCCCGGCTCCTGGATTCCGCTTTCACAGTAAAAGCCCCCCCCCCCCTTAACTCAGCATCGTAGAAGTACAAGTACGAAATAGTTGCTGTAGTTAAGTAGATTTTTTTTTTTTTACTCTGTGTTACTTGAGTTAAAAATAATCAGGGTCCAATCAAAGTTCTGATTTAGGATTGGTCGATGATTCATTATGTCCCTATAATTTTCAAATGACTATGATTCCAACCATACTGGTTTATTTTAAGGTTTGGGGAAACCCCTGTGCAAGGATATAAGGGAAAACATATCACTTCGACCACTTTTTTTTTTTTTTTAAACAATATTAGGGATTAATTCAAAAGTGTTTATAAATGACTGGGCATTGGACGGACCCTTTCTGCGCAATGAAAACGCATACGCGATCGTTCCACGTAAGTAAACGTAGTCCAAACCAATTAAAGGACTTCAGATTTACTATCGGCCACTGGGAGAACGACCTCGAAATGGGGGGGGGGGGGGGGGGGGGGGCTCATACCATTTCAGATTTGTTTTCTTGGTCCCGTTGCTGCTTTGAATATCACTCGCTGCTAAGTATGGGAATTGTTTTGTCTTTACCGAGTAGAACCGTCTGCGGGAACAGCTGCGCAGCCCCACTTCGCTCGAACGCAATATGTGGCGCGAGCCGTCTGAACCGGAACTCGGGGAACAACTCGCCCCGCCCTGCTCGGAGCAGGGCGACGTGGGGCATTCAAGTCGGAATTTCGAATCTCGCTGCGGCCGCAGTTCAGCGAACGTCACAGCATCATTCGGCGCGAACAGTTAATGGCGGACCGCAGTTTTTTTTTTTTGGGGGGGGGGGGTGTGTTACACTAACATTACGTTCTCTAGCTTGTAGAATGCGCACGCTTGCCGGACAAACACCACTCTACTGCAACCAATAGTCAAACACGTTCAGCTCGGACGCGGAGGACACTGTCGACGCGGAATCGCCGATTTCCGAGTTCCAATGGAATGCGGCATCTAGCGTCAGCGCACACGGGCATTCTGGGACCCGTAGTTTATTATCATTAAAAAAAAAATGGTGGACGTGCAGCCACCACCCATCCGAACCTTGGACGACTTTGTACTGGGTTCGGCCCGCTTCGCCGCCCCCGACCTACGCGACCTGGACCGATGGAACAGCCGCATCATCAACAACCTGTTGTACTACCAGAGCAATTATTTGGTGTCGGCGCTCGGGCTGTTCGCCGTCGTTGGGTGAGTGACGCCCGGACGCGGTTGGCTCTCCATCCCTCTCTGTTGGGGAACACGGTGCGACACCCGCCGCAGCGATGGCAGTGGAGACGATACAATGAAATAGGTTATTTCGCTGGTTATTTCACTGCCCGTATCCATGCCAACAACTACGAGAAAACAACCGGTTTGGAGTAGTGGCGACCCGCGGCTTGCAACTACAGTTTGCAAATCCTGCCCCTGGGATCCAGAAGAAGTAAACATTGCAGTTTAAAGACCCCTCCCGTGGTGATCCCTCCACCCTGTGCTGCTTCTACGTTGTTCCACTCCACCCCACTGGGACTCTACGTGGCATCACCGCCAGCTGTGTGTGTGTGTGTGTGTGTGTGTGTGTGTGTGTGTCGCACACAAAATGCTTGTGCTACAATAGTAGGCTTTACTCAGATGATGACATGATGACGTCTGAAGGTTATTAGTTTCATGTGAGCGGTTCCGGTCTGACCCCGCAGTCATTTTTCGTTTTTTTTTTTTGGTTTTTCCTCTTAAACCTTAAACTCTTATCACCCCCCACCCCCCCCAATGTCCATCTGTGTTGTAAAAGTCTTATTCGTTCCCATTGCAGAATACCATAACATTTCAGCCGTTAACATTTTGCGACAACATGGCTCAGCATCATGAAGCTTGGCCTCTGGTTTGCATCTGGAAAGTGATGTTACATGATTTGACTGATATATATACACACACACACACACACACACACACACACACACACACATATATATATATATATATATATATATATATATATATATATATATATATATATATAAGTAGGGCATTTAAATAGAAGCATGCAACGGTGACCTTGTCTCAAACAATTGATTGAAACAAAAGCCAACAACAGTGGTGGGTTTACCACAACAAAAAATGTCAATGTCTCAATAACTTGTCATGTGCCCTTGAGCATCAATTACAGCTTGACAACCACGTCTCATGCTGTTCAGAGGTCGACTTATTGTCTGCTGAGGCGTGGCCCCCCGCTCTTCTTGAAGGGCGGCCCTCAGGTCATTGAGGTTCTGGGGTACAGAGTTACGAGCCTCTACACGACGACTCAGCTGATCCCATAGGTTTTCTATGGGATTGGGAGGTACCCCAGTCTCCAGCAGCCGTTCCCTAATGATGCAATCTCTGGAGCATTGTCGTCCATGAAGATGAAATGAGGCCTGTGTTGTTCATGCAGGGGCACAACGACTGGATTAATGATGTTATTCAGGTAGTATGGGCTTGTCACGGTACCATTCACAAAGTGTAGGGCAGTTCTGTATTGACTAGACACACCTGCCCACACTGTAACACCACCACCACCAAAGGCTCGTCTGGTGACAACAGTGGCTGATGCATAGCGCTCTCCTTGACGTCGCCAACATCGTTGGCGGCCATCATTCCTGCTCAACGTGAATGGACTTTCATCAGAGAACAGCACTGAGGCCACTGGTCCCTCGTCCAGTGTAAATGCTCCCTGGCCCGTGCAAGACGATGATGCCTGTGCCTGGTGGTGTGGTCAGGTAGCCTTGCAGGTTGTCTAGCACGCAGACCACGCTGATGTAAACTGTTTTGAATGGTCTGACATGACACTTGGTGCCTCTCACCTCCCTTAAAGGTTCCTGTAGTTGAGTGGCATCATCATCCGGTTCTGCAGGGCACTGTTCACAACGAAGCGCTCATCAGTGTGGGATGTGGCCAAAGGACGTCCACTTCTATGCCTTTCTGTGACTCTTCCAGTCTCTGTATCTCTGTTGCAACCTGCTGATGACACTCTGTGATGCTCTAAGCTCAGTGGCCACTTCCCTCTGAGAACATCCTGTTTGAAGCCTCACTATGGCCAGGTACTGTTGATCGATTGTTAGGTGTCGTCTTGGTCTCATGATGTCAACATGTGAACAGCATGATGAAGAGGACTGTTTAAATACCAATTCTAATTGAACCAGGAAATGTATTGGTCGATTAAGGATCAAACACCTGTTGTGAATTTTGCCGTTCAGCTCCTTGTTAGAGAACAGCAAGTTGTGCAAAAAGTACTGAAACATTGAACAGTTGGACATGTGCAAGTTTAGAGAAGGTCAAATTAAGTTCACCTGTAAAGGTTATAGTGCATTTTAGGTTCATCCTCAAATTTCACCCAAAAGCCGAATATCCCTAACTTTTTGTGAGTAGTGTATATATTTGTTTTTTTGATATTCACTCAGACAAGAGGCTGGTTGAAAATGTTTTAACACGCAATACTCCATGTGTGTGTTTCACCACGTCACAAGCTGGTTCACATTGGGACGGGCTCTTTACAATGACGTGTAATTCAAAGCCCGTGCACATTTACTGAAACGTTGGTGGCGTTATTGTTTATTTTTCCAGCACATTCCAACAATTCTACATTTTGAACACAAACCACACGCTTTCTGCTACGGCGACGCCGTCCACATGGTTTTTCTGCACACTCATCCGCCACTGTTGGTCAACCCCCGTCCCCGTCCCCAACAAGAAGGCCGCCGCTGCGTCCGAAATGTCACACCAGCACACTGTTTAGTAACACGTTCCTATGTGGCTGTTTTTAAGTCACGTCCCAAACCGTAGTTTTGTGAAAAAGGATGACGTCCACGTCGGGTTGGATGCCGTGGTGACCCCCCCCTCTCGCCTGCCAGGTATTTCCAGCCCTTCCAGCTGCTCGTGGGGCTGACGGTGGTGACCCTGGTGTTCCTGGGCTTCGTGTGGGCGGCTGAGAACCGAGCCGCCGTCCGCCGCTTCCGCAGGAACCAGCCTTCGCTCTGCCTGCTCGGCATCCTGGTGGCCGCCTACCTCTTCGTGTCGGTGCTGGGGGGCGTGGCCGTCTTCCTGTTTGGGATAGCCTTTCCCATACTGAGTAAGAGGAGGGAGGGCGGACACACACACACACACACACACACACACTTCAGTTCGTCCGCCCGCTATCTTTCCACCACAGTCATCTAATCCACCCTTCTACCCTTCCCTCTCTCTCTTTCTCCCTGGTTATACTGTTTTCCTCCACATCTCCCACATGTCCCCCTCCTCACTCCTGCCGCTTTTTTCTTGTGAATACACTTTCCTTTTGAGCGCACTGACGGCGTTTGCTGATTTTCTCTCTCCCTCTCCCTCTCTCTCTCTCTCTCTCTCTCTCACTCTCTCTCTGCCTCTGCCCCACCCAGTGGTCCTGCTCCACGCCTCCGTGCGGCTGCGGAACCTGAAGAACAAGCTGGAGAACAAGCTGGAGAGCATCGGACTGAAGAGAACGCCCATGGGCCTCCTCCTGGAAGCGCTGGGGCAGGAGCAGGAGGCCGGGTCGTAGGAGGGGAACGGGAGGGAGGGAGGGAGGGAGGGGGGGGGGGGATAGGTCTCCGAAGTCGCATGTGGGAAAAGAAGGCGCTTTCACACACTTTCTTAGCCTCCAATCCAAAAAAATTAAAACTAATCAATCAGCACAATGATTGTTCCGCTGAGTGGACCCAGCACCAATTAAGAGAGAGATGTGATGCAGATAAAAACCGTCCCTGTTGGTGAACGCCGTGATAGCGGCGTGCCGTGCGAAACTCCGGCTCTTTCAATTGACCCTGGAAGTCCCGTGTTTGGATATTTGGACGATTACCTTTTCTACTGGAAGGGAACGTGGCGATCGCGGCGATCGCATTGAAATGAATTAGGTTTGGTGCGGCGGGGGGACTTTGAATGAAGAGGGGAGAGAGGAAGAAAGGGGCGGGGTCGGAGAACAGCGGGCGAGAGAGAGGGGGAGGGCTACACCAAAGGGGCGACGAGAAGCCGATTCTATAACGATTTGAGCCGGACGTGAACGTCTTCGGTGAAAGGAGCGTGATGACGGCGTTTTGATATTTGAGATGTAAATGAGAAGGTTTTCAGAAGTCCTGGCAAACCTTTGACCTGCTCACCTGCAGCGGCCGTGCGGGACGCTCCAGTCGGTTCAATGCACTTTAACCGCGCCCGTCGGGCCGCGCCGGTTCCAGCCGAGGTCTCCGATAATCCAACGGGAACACAATTGCGACGTTTTTTATTTTTATTATTTTTATTTTTAAATAGGGATTATACCTTTCTCCTGAACGCAGACTCCGACGCACACAAACGCCGTTTTTAGAACGGAGCGGAACGCATCAGCTGGGGTTCGGCGCTTTGATCGAGGGCACTTCGGCGGCAGATCTCCCTCTGTGGCGTGGAACCTGTTACTGACTAAGGCCTCATTAAAATGATTTTTTTTTGTGATTGATTATTTGCTAGTGTCACTGCCATTGAAATGGGACGTCCAAAGCGTCGGGGCTCGACCGGTCACGTCGGCTTTTGTGTTTTTTTATAAAGCTTGACTTGTTTTTTTTGGGGGGGTTTTGTTTGTGTCAACGCTAATATGATGCCTTTTGAACATGAAGCGATTGAACAGTGCAATCATATGATTGACCCAGTTGTGTTGATAATGGAACCTTGTCGAATACCAGAGTCAACAAATACCGCAATATAATGAAGTGTACCGTTTGTGACGGTCTGAATATTTAAATCGCCGTCACATAATGAAGGTGTTTGGTCGACTGGTGACTATTTGTTTTTTGTATGAGATGCTCTTATTGTGATGTGATGGACCACGCATTTGAAGAACTTTTTTCTCTTCTAAAAATCGAAATGGAAGGAATAGTAAAAGTGAAGGTTTTTTTTTTAGTTTTTATTGTAGAAAAGGTAACTTGAAATGTTTGGAATATGAAATTGCCCATGGCCCTCTGCAGGGGACGGGGGGCCCAGGTTGAGAACCTCTAGTTGCAGCCGTACCTGTAAATCCATTGCCAACTATTTCCCCTTCATACCAATGTGTCTGTTTAAGCCATGTACTCAGTACCATACTTTCCTGCATTTTTTCAAATGTAAATAATTCATAATTATTGTGATATTATGATTTTTAACAAGTGATTGTAATTCGTGTCAGCCAGGAAAATGATGCTAATTCTAGGTTTTTGTATGACAAAAATGTTTTTTTCATTTCAAATCTTTTGGCCAAAACTCCCATTCCGGGTCCGGATGGATGCAAGTCTCGACCTTTTCCTCCGACCAAACCTTTTCATCGAGGTGTCCGACCGCTTTCTGTGCCTTGTTCCGGGAGACTAAGCGGCTTCGGGAATCAAACTTGTGATTTCTGATGTGAAAGAGACTTTTTTTACCAGTCCTGTGTGTCAGCTCCAGTGAATACAAAAGTTCAAACATGAGATTATTAAATGAGGCTCAGCGATGGGTTTCAAATCAAGAGATTATTTGTCACATACATATACATACGGTCATGTATAGTCAATGCACAATGCATCAACAGTCAATGCTGCCTTCCATCTTTTGTTTGGATTTCCTTTTTTTTTTGTCTAATTATTGAATTGAATTCATCGCGGCAGTGTCTCGGATTGTTTTTTTTTTTTGTTTTTTGTTTTTTGAAATTCTGTCAGCAAAGCAGAAATAAAAATGATCTCTAAGAGGAGTTAGAGAGGATTAAAAATCTTTTGGTTGGATCAAGTTAATTCTTCCTGTCTCAATGTGAGGGATGGCAGTAACAGGGACATGCAAAGGTTCAGGCAGTTGGACTTAATTGTGCACTATTTGTATTTCTACTTTAAGTGTAAATCCATACGATTGTATGTGTTGGGTGGAGTAGATGACAAGCCCCAGAATATACATTGAATGGCTGTTTCCTATAAGCTGCCAGCTAAACAAATAAATATAATATGTGATATTTTTAACAAAACAGTGTTTACCAAGATTACAATTTTGAAGTGAAATTGGTAAATGATATGAATAAGCATCACCCCATTTTTAATATTGTATGTGTTTTTTCCTTTTATTCATATTTTGGAGCAAGCAACATAAATTGTTTGTGTTACAATTTGCATTTAGTATTACAAGCAACAGGCTGAGGCTGTATTTCCAAAACAGAGCGCTATCCAGTGACCCTACGTGGGGTCACTGGAACCCCCGCAGTCCCCACCCAATGTCTGACGTATACGTTAATAAAACAGCTGCTGCTTAGACTCAGCCACGGGCAATCAAATAAAATACATAATAAAAATGTTTAATATTTGACCAATAAATGACCATTAGTGCCCAAGGAGTAAGCCGGCACAAATTCCACGCCTATTCTAAAAATGCAACTATACAGTGGGTGGCGCTATTATTGCTGAAAGATAAATAAACATTTATTATTTTTGGAAATCCAGATTTTGACCTAAGGGACCAAATTTTATTATTATTATTATTATTATTATTATTTACACAAATCCATCTACAACAGGTGGCATCGATGTGTTCTGGTTATGTTCTTACTAGGTACTGAGATTAATTTGTTTTTTCTTTAGAGTCGATGGGACAAAGACATGTGTTACAATAATAATGATCGTTCTTGCAGTTTATTGCCGGGACGTTGGGAGCGGCGCAGTGGGCTGGAAACACGTCACGGTGGGTGGAGACCCGGGTGGAGGCTGTTGGTTTTAAAAGTTACACGGGCGCACACACACAGAACAGAAAGCAACAAGAGAGGGAAGTGAAATGTACAAACCCTGAAGCGGCTCAAACCGAGGGCAGGTAGGAAAACATCAATAATAACCATAATATCCATAGAATGGCAGTGATTTTTGACCTGATTTCTATTTATTTGTATGAAAACATCTTTATTCCACGTTTTCAACCGGTTTTTGGTTTCTTATTTTATCAGAATGATTAATAATAAAAAGAATAACAATAACAAAACATATATAATTAATATTATATATATATGTTCTATAAAATAATGGCCAATAAATGTAATATTTCACGTGTGTATATGAAAACCAGTGTTCTTTGTCATTTGCACGGAAACAGTGGAATAATACTAATTAAAGGTCCATGTTGTTGTCTCCTCCACACAATGTGACTGTAAATAACCGGTGGCCGGTCTCCACAACACGCACCGTAAACACGCTCCAGGGAGAAAAGACGCTCATTGGTCAGGGAACGAGGAAGAGGGTGCATGTTACGTCATGTGGCAGGAGGAGGGAGTGAGTAAGCAGGGCCGGTCTGGGAGGGAGGGAAGGAGGGAAGGAGGGGTGGGAGGGGAGGTGGTTTCCACACCAGCTTCTGGAAGTAGGTGGAAGTTTCTGGTGATTACAACACAACAGTGAAATCCCGGCCCTGGTGGTAATCACCTGCCTCAAACCAAAAACCATATGACTGACGTCAGCCAGGGCAGGTGATGGCGTCATTGTTATTACACTTCATCATACAATGGGAGCTGTGGTAGAAATGGCCATGTGTGGGTGGTTTTTATACTGGTATTTGTTCCATCCATCCAGACTATTTAATTATTTCATGTCTATTAGATATCAGAATTGGCTTATTTTGCCGGGTGCATTTACATGTGTTTCTACAGATGCTTAACATTTAAAAAATCAATCAGAGAAAATAATGAAACTACACAAATAAATAAATAAATAAATAAATAAATAGAATTAAATAGATAAAAAGTAAAAAAATAAAAAAATATATCAATGGAAGACATTATCTGGAGGCTGTGCTCACAGTGTTTACAGAGGCTTGCTTTCTGATCTTATTACAACAGCAGAAAAAGCTCAGAAGTTCAACTGGTATGGCAACAGGCAAAACTCCACCCGTTGGTCATTTCCTGAGCTCTCCCCAATTTTATTTTTATCTCTTTGTAGTTTGTTCCTGGATTGGTGCGGCAGCGCCACGCCACGACAAGTCGGGCTCCTTTCAGTCAGTGCCACACCAAGAGCTGTGAGGATATCTTTCCATCTGGAGGAATATTCAGTGACACCCACCGCCCTGCTTCAAGCTCACACACACACACACACACACACACACACACACACACACGTACAGTACAGTACAGTACAGTATAGTGCAGACACACACACGCACACACAAGCACTCGCACACACACACACACACACACACACACTCACACACACACATGCACTTGGGAGGTACAACGTGGTCAGAAGAGGAGTTTAAATAAATTAATTGACAAAGGGGAAGTGGGTTCCGCCCTCTCCCGGGTGGAGAGCTCCACAGTTGGTTTAAACGTCACGCTGTGGCTTTGTAGCCCCGGTGCCCTGCTCAACGGCAAAGACACCTGCCCCCACAAGGGGGATTATCCCCCGCCCGGGTCCCCCTCCGTCTCGCGGGGGGGGCCATCGGCGCCATGTTGTCGCTGAAAAAGTACTTCACGGAGGGTCTGATCCAGGTGGCCATCCTGCTCAGCCTGTGCGGCGTGAGGGTGGACATGGGGCTGGAGGCCTCCCTGCCCGCCTCCTGGCACGAGATGCTCCTGGGGCCCAGCTCGGCTCTCACGCAGACCCCCTTTCACGACCCGAGGAACCGCATGCAGGACGGCCAGGGCCTGCACCCCAAGAGCGCGGACCTGGACGAGTTCTTCACGGTCAGAAGGCTGCTGGGCTGGGTCCGGTCTCTGGACAGGATACAGGTAACGCTGCTCTCACCTGCGCTGGAATAAGAGGCGTCGGATCGGCGTCATTGGATTGGCCTGAAAAACGGCTCTGATTTGTTTCAGGGCTTCTTCACCTAAAATGTACGCCTCAAACTCTTGGATTACATGTTGAGAAAGCCAAAACCAAATTCCTGGTTTTAGGAATTGACATCCTATCAGTTATTTTCCAGCGTGTCCCTTTCAGTTTCCCTTTTGCGATCTTGCGTCTCCTTTTTTTTTTTTCCTTGGAGGTCCCGAATGCGGAGGTGGAGACGTGGTTGGTGCAAAGAGAGCCCGACCTGCTTCCAGGGGAACCTTCCGGCGAGCCCTCCCCACTGCAGAGAGCCCCCGCGGGGCTGGAGCGAGACAGAGCCGGGCGTGCGACGGAGCCCCGGGAGGAGGAAAGAGAGGACGAGCGATACGACCCGGAGGTACGATGTCCGAAGAATGCTCAGTTTGTTGGGTTGGAAGGAATGAGGAAAAGGAGCCGGCGGGTTATTCACTGTCAGTCAGTAGAGGAACAGAGTGTGAATGTGATTTAAACACGGACTGGTGGACTGGTGGACAGGTGGACTGGTGGACTGGTTGTCTGGAGGACTGGTGGAGTGGTTGTCTGGTTGACTGGAGGTCTGGTTGACTGGTTGTCTAGTTGACTGGTTGACTGGCTGTCTGGTTGTCAGGTTGTCTCTGTTGACTGGTTGACTGGCTGTTTGGTTGTCTGGTTGTCTCTGTTGACTGGTTGACTGGCTGTCTGGTGGACTTGTTGACTGGTTGATCTGTGGACAGGTGGACTGGTTGTCAGGTTGTCAGGTCAACTGGTGGACTGGTGGACAGGTTGTCAGGTTGACTGGTTGACTGGTGGACTGGTTGACAGACGCGTGAAGTTTTAGCAGTGTGGCATTTGTCTTCCTGCAAACTTGTCTGGTTGTCTGGCAGACTGGTTGACTGTCTCCTTGGCGGCTTATCTTTGTCTTTATTCAGAGTGTGAATTATACAACTTTTGTTGACTGTTCAACTTTTTTTCTCCAGCGGGTGGGGGGAGGGGTTTGGG
>NC_137205.1:27780251-27792751 GCF_960531495.2 Zeus faber | reverse complement strand
ACAGTAATACACACAATCCTTCTAGTTGTTGCTGAGCATCCATCCATCTTTTCTACACAACTCCCTTAGCGAGGGCGATAGAAGTCGTTACCGATGGATGGCGGAGCACTGCGGTGGACGGCACGTGGACAGTGGATCATACGATGACATTTCTATTCTTTGAAGGAGGGAGAAGAAAAAAAAAAAAAAGCCTCGTTGGGGTACGGAGAACCTTTTTAATTTTTTTTTTTTTTTTTAACTTCACGCGAGCCGACCCCGCAGCCTTATCCGTCCTCGGCTCCGGCAGAATCACAGCCATAGGCGGCAGGGCGTGACCCCCCCGAGCCGCGACGAGGCACGGCGGGGCATACATGTCTGGGGGGGGGGGTCGCCGGGTTTGACTCTGGGCCTCCAGCCGGGCCGGGGGGAGGGGGGGGGTTAAGTTATTCTTAGCGGCTCTTTCTGTCTCTGGGGCAGTTAACATATACTGTGTGTATTTATAGAGTGTCAGTATAGGCTGCAACACAACAGGCTGGCGTCTGGCAGGCATGACGCGAGTCTGTCTGGGCCACAAGCTCCGCGAGGAAAAGGTTCGTTTGCTGGCGTCTCCTTGGGAAAAAAAAAACGAAAAAACCCGAACAGAGAAGCTTTTCTGCTGAGGGACCTATAAGTCTGATCTTTGGCGATGCCGTACGCATCGCGAACCAGGCAAACCCACCGTTCTCCACGGAAGGGGGCGAGGAAGGGCCCCGGGGGGTGTTACCAGAGCGTCGGCGTCCGACAGGCCAGGGCGCTATCGACGCCGCGATGGCAGCGGCCAAAAAGTTACGAAAGGATGGTTGACGTTTGCCATCGTAAACGTCCATTCCTATTAACTGGTTGGACTTTATCTGCTTGAGCGCAGAAAAAAGTTCCCTGTGATGGAAACCCGGGAGTGCGTCGGCCGCCGCCGCCGCCGTCGTTATTGCTCGAGCCGTGTGGACTGCTGCGCGAGCGAGTCGACTGGGTGTCAGAGGGAACGTTATGAAGGCGCGGCGTCGTGCGCCAAAGGCCCTCGGCTCAGATCGACCGCAAAGCGAAAAAATTTAACACTTTTAATTTGCGAGGCTGGGCGGAGGGCCGGCCGGGAGCTCCGAGCGCCGTCTTTCCAGCGGCTCCCCGAGTGAGCCGGAGGAGGAGGAGGGAGACGGGGAACTTGCCCCCATCTCCTGGAACGATGGGGGGCGGAGGAGTAAGAGAGGAGGTTTCCATGGCAACGTCAACGACAGAGTGGAGGACCGGGTAATTCTCCAGTACGAAAGAGGTGGAAGACGATTCACGAGGTCGCAGTTTGGGAATTTTTTCCCGACGAAGGCCATGCCCAAATTTTTTATTATTATTATTATTTTTTTAACATTTGGTCGATTTGTTTCTGCCCGATGTTTTTGTGTTGGTACAGAATGTGTCACGCAGACGAACAAAAGGCAAAAGTGAAATAGAAAACTAACATACTTACTCAGGGGCCAAGCAGACGCACACCTGCACAACACCAAAAGAAGTGTGTTTCCCATTCCAGTGAGAGCGCTTTTTCCGCATCAAAGCCGTGATACAGCTCTTATTTACCAAGTTATTTTCGTTATTTAACCTCATGTTTCAAATTGCTGCTGGTCCCGAACTCATGCAAGCACATGCACGACCACGTCAAAACGTAGGAAACCGTCGCGGCGGTGCATTCAGTGCTTTCGCTTCCATGAATGGTTCGCTCACGGGGGAAAGGCGACACGGCGTGGGGGGGGCGCGGCGTCCGCGGCGCCATGCGTCGGGTTACGCTTGGAATCGGAGCCCGGGGCTTTAAACGCCGGCCCGCCACCGCCAGGGCAGGACTGGGACCCGGGGGAAAGGCGGCATTCGGCAGCTGCGGCCGCCCCGCAACGGAATCGGTGACGCTCGACGTGGATAGCAGGTTCGAGTATCGGAACAGTTTACACATCTGGTTCACAGCTGTTCAACTGTGAAACGCAGAGATAACTGGAAAATGAAGCAATGACTTGTAATCGCTTCGTTTGATCACTTTGCCGTAAAGATGCATTTTTGAGCATTTCAAGGTCTTGTGTGTGTGTGTGTGTGTGTGTGTGTGTGTGTGTGTATTACTTGTATTTTGGTGGAATAGGGCCGTCTGACATACTGTAGAGCTATACTGTACATTGTGATTCAGAACTGTGTAAAGCAGAGACACACACACACACACACACACACACACAGGTGAGTTGAAAAATACTGATCAAGTCTTTAAAAGGTTAGTCATCCTCACTGATGTTTCTGACAATGAAACACGATGCAAGTGACCGCCACCGCTCCACCCTGGACGTGAGGGAGAGGGAGAAAGTGTGTGTGTGTGTGTGTGTGTGTGTGTGTGTGTGTGTGTGTGTGTGTGAGTGTGAGAGAGAGAGAGAGAGAGAGAGAGAGAGAGAGAGAGAGAGAGAGAGGGAGAGGGAGAGGGAGAGAGAGAAAGAGAGACCAGTATCACGCGCACATAAACGCAGACACATTTATAAAAGCATAAACCAAGACTGTAGCCGGAGTTTCTGAGACGCCAGCACAAAAGGGGTTTTCAGAAAATGTACCAAAAATAAAAATGAATAAATAAAACCTGTTTCTCTGCACATTTCTCGGCTTGTCGAGATGCATACGTCTGGGCTCCCCGTGCGCAGTGACACATTCTCTCCTGTATTCCTCTTTTCCATGCTCTCTCTCTCTCCAGACCTCTGTCCCCCTTCAGGAGTGTCTGCGCCTGTTGGACGACACGTTTCCCTTCGCTCAGGACCTGCAGGTACGGACGTAGCGTCCTCCGCGTTGCTCTGGTGTATTGGTGTTGTTGTGGTGACCATTCGCTTCTTAAGCCGCGCACAGGAAAACAAAACAGCCAAAGACAACGCTTTTTTTGTTCTCTTAAAGAGCAACGCCATAGGAAGAATAATTCGGGCCGGCGTTCTGTAGAACACAATAACTTCTCTGGCCACCGTGTTGTTGTGTTATTGTTCTTGTAAATTAATTTGATGTCATGCCTGCCCCCCCCCCCCCGCCCATCATCATTCAAAAACCCAAATTAAAAGCGTTCAAACCCTTTGACCACCCACAAAGCCATAATGAGAAGCAGGAAGAACCTTCCCCCGACAGTTCTTTGTGGAATCACACAACCTCATAAAGGACCGCCTCAACTTGTCCCATGAAGCCTTGCTGAGCTCTCTTCTCCGGGCTGGTGGGTTGGCGTTGACGCCGTCGGTCTCCCTCTCTCGCAGTGGTGTGATGAGCTGTTCGGCGGGATCGTCGGGGACGCAGGCGAGCTGGAGTCAGGACGAGACCCCCTCCCGGCGCCCCTGATACCCAGCGGCCGCCCTTCTTCCCCGGACCTGGAGACCCAGTGGCGAGACGTGTTGGACATCATGGAGCCTCAGGTAGGTGCAAACGCCCCCGTGCCTCCGGACGCCATGCAAGAAATGTGAATGTACTTTCTGAACCCGGAATTACCAACCTCTACTGGAAAGTACAGGTATGGCTAGAATGTCTCGCCCCATTGTATCGATACCAGGCCCTGGTCGTTGAACTACACAGAATCTAAAAACGCTAACCCTGTGAGTGTCAGTACCAGGCCGCACTTCATCACACTGCACCAGATAAAATTAAGCAATCCGTTGTTCCCCTCCGTCAGGACATGGATGTCAGCATGTCGACAAGGGCCCCGTTCCCGAGCAGCCCAGACGCCGACGACGACGGGCTGGATTTGAGTCCAGCCGCCATCCCTCAGAATCCCTTCCCTTTGCACGCTGGATGTTTTTACCCCGACCGGAGCGGTCCAAGCAGCTGCCGCGACGGCCACGCGGTTCAGGGTCCGGACGCCAGTCTCACGGAGGCGCCAGCGCCACAAGGTAATTCTAATCAGCTCTGTGAATCACACCGCATTGAGGGCTGCTTCATGTCACTCGGGGTGCGATGTCTCGTCCGTGCGGGGTCTCAACAGAAAAAAAAAAGCCACCTGTTGTCAGGTGTTTCTTTCTCTGCCTCCAGGCCTGCAGGGCTTCCTACACCAACCAGTGATGACGGGGCCATTGCTGCTGTCTCTGACCCCCAGCGCGGAGTTGGACGACCACAACATGAGCTTATACACGGGGGGTACTTTGGAGGACGTTGACCTGAATCCCTCCGCCAGAAGTTCCTACCACATGAACCTGGTTGCTGAAGGTCCTTTAGATAACTTAAGCACGGAAATTGCCGCAGAAAACAACACTTCTATCTTCATCACAAACCTTCTGGCCCATGATCCTTCGGATAGCACCAAGACCAGCCCACATTCACACTGCGCTCCATCGCCACGAACCCACTCCAGCTTTGACATGAACTTCCATTTTAATGGTTTTAACTCCCTCAGCTCAACCCCTCCGTACGAACGGAATGGTACGGCCCCTGACCTCCCCTTGAGCCCTTCCAGCCTGTTTCTGGTCGATGATTCAGAGGAAGAGGAAGATGATGAAGACACGATTCCCAGCCCACTGGTCGACCTTTTGGAGGACGCCGCCATTTTGGATGAAATCAGCCTGTTGGATTTGGCTGTGGATGAAGGCTTTAGTCCCGAGATGGCTGCCAGGCTGGAGGAGGAGGGCTACCTTGAGTCAAAAACAAAATGGGAAAGGAGGGAAACTGGTCCCATAAATTTCAACATGGTGGATGTGAAGGAGAGAGGCACTGCCAAGAATAAGCAGGGCTACCACGGGAAGCATCTACAAGGTAATTTTAAAAAAAGAAGGCATTATGTTCTGGCTTTTTTTCTCAAAATTATGTTGGCTCTTGAACCCCTCACTTGATGTTAACGGTAGTGGTGTCCAACACGTGGCTCACAAACTACTGGTAGCTCACGGAAGGCCAATCACTGGCTTAAAATTGATGTAGAGGTGACATCTTACAATGCATATGATAGGATACTGCTGTACAGAATTGCAGAAGGGTTGGAGACCGCTGGTTTAAAGTATAAGTTATCCATATTTTGGCAGGTTGTCCATGTTAATCTCCTGTCCTTTGCACCCAGGCAGTGAGAAGGAGGCCGACTCAGACTCCGGACTCTCTCTGGACTTCAGCTTCAGTCCCTCTTCTCCCTGCACCTCCGAGGCCTCCTCCTCCTCCTATTCCTCCTCCTCCTCATCCTCCTCCTCCTCCTCATCCTCCTCATCCACGTCTTCCTCCTCCTCTGCCACCGCTGTGGGGGGCAAACTCCCCAGGGACGACGAAGAGGGGGAAAGGGAAAGGGCTCCTGTCTTAGACATGGAGCTGGAGGTGACAATAAAGCAGGAGGAGCTGGAGTTGGAGGGGGCAGTAGGGGGACGCTTCTACTCAAACCTCAACAAAATCAGCCCCGCCCGCCACCAGGAGCCGAAGCCGTTCAACCCCCTGCCTCGGCTGGAGCGCGTAACCCACGACCACACGTACAACCAGCCCTGGTGTTCCGCCACCTCCCCGGCTCCCGGAAAGACCCCCAGCGCGCCCCCTAAATCACCCCAGCGCCACAGCAGCGCCAAGCCCTCCCCGCGCCGCCCGGACACCAAGCTGCGGAGCCGCGACGAGCGCCGGGCGCACTCCATGAAGATCCCCTTCTCCAACCAGCTGATCGTCAACCTGCCGGTGGAGGCGTTCAACGAGCTCCTGGACGACCGCCGCCTCAACGAGGAGCAGGTCGTCCTGATGCGGGACATTCGTCGCCGGGGCAAGAACAAGATGGCTGCCCAGAACTGCCGCAGGAGGAAGCAGGACGTCCTGGTGTGCCTGGGCAAGGATGTGTCCGGGCTGCGGCGGCGTCGCGCGTGGCTCCTCCGCCAGAAACAGGAAGCTCTGAGGTCCCTGCAGGAGATGGAGCGGCGGCTGGGCGGGCTGTACCAGGAGGTGTTCTCCAGCCTCAGGGACGAGCAGGGACGGCCCCTGGACGCCGCAGAGCACGCCCTCCAGTACGGGCCGAACGGGAGCGTGGTGGTGACGTCGCGTCGACCGAGGGGAACGTTACCAAGAGCCGGCGGCAAAAGCAGCAGGAAACGGAGGGACAAAAAGAGGCAAAATGAGAGTCAATAACCTCGAATGTGAGAGAACGACAGGAAGCGGTGGGATTGGTTCCGGTGAAGGTTTCCCGCTGACCTTCAGGAACCACCTTGACACCAGTGGATCCTGGGGCATGACTACGCCATCGTCCTTGTTTTGCCATCTTTTTCTCTGATCCGACATAGAGACCGTGACTTAAGTTTGTCAACAGACGGCCACTGCCAGGATCCTGGCTCACAGCTTTCCAGCCAAATATGGCGGACTAACGCCACCTCCATGGTCCTGCGGCAGGAGAGAAGCTTTTCCTGACGCTGCTGACGCTGCCGCAAAGGACGGCTGCGTCTTCTGGACTTCCTGCGGCGAGGTGAAAGCTCACGTTCAACAAACAAGGAAACACTTGAGAGGTATACTACTACAGTGCGTTGTTTACAATTCATTGGTGCATCTAAGGACAAATATGAACGGCGACGCCTATGATAGATCTTCAGATACAGAAGATTCTCCGCTCGAAGGACGCCATGAAACATTGTCTTTCTTCTTTTTTTGATTTTATTTTTTATTTTTTTACATTACCAGAGCAGCTGTGTGTGGAGCAAATTCAAAGGGAGAAGCATTTCAACTTTTTATTCTCCGGATAATCAGTTTATTTTGTGGCCCTATATGGACGAGTTAGAAAAGTATGAAATGTCTGCCATTCATCCATCCATCCATCCATCCATCCATCTTCACCCGGTCATTCACCCTGGCCAGGATCAGGGGGAGTTGAAATGTCTCCAGGCTTATTATCACAGGGCTTAGACTAATATGTGATGAAAGGCAGCTGGGAAGGGGGGTGTTTATGACATTAATGTATATTTCTGTTTGAGGGAATATTTTATGTTCTTGAAGCCAAAAAGATGAGGCTGGTGTTTTAACACGTTTTAAATCACAGACAGCAAAGAAACGCAGATTGACTGTAATGTCTGTCTGTGGCAGCAGGTGGCGATGCTTTTAATTCGCGGATATTCTGGAATTAAATATATTCATTTTGGGGAATGACAGTGGTATGGCACCTATAAAATGACGCACCTGCCTTGTTCAAGGAAACTTCAGCAGCAGCGTAAGACGCCAAGAGTCGAACCCAGAACGTTCTCATTGACCATACATTCAGCTCAAGCTCATTACAGTAGAATAAGCTTTGGTTTCTGAGATGGTTCTCAAATGGAACATGACTGTAACAGTACAGAAATACAAACCCAGCGCCGCAATCGGGTACACTATTGGTCTAGATTTTTGAAGAATTAAGACGTATAAATGGACCCGCGACCCCCAGTTGAGAACCTTGGTCTTCGATCCCTCATCTGAAAAAGAAAACATCCTCATGCAGCTAGAACAGAAATTTAACAAAAATCAACTCTACTTGTCGTGCTATTCAAAAAAGTAATCTATAATGTGAGGATATTTAATTGACATGAACAAAAAAGTGTCAAGTGTATTTATTCTGATTTTCTTGAGGTAAACAGAAAAGCAGTACTGTCCATTTTTATTTGGTTATTTACATTTCACATAACAAAATGCTTGAAAAATCAAGCATATTTTGACTGTCCTGTGCCATTTGGAGGACACCTACTGGAGTTCCAAATTATTATGCAAATTATATTTTTCTCTGATTTTCCTAAATAGTCGATGCAAATGACAGCCAGTATCATTTTCCAGTCATCAACCATTAGGGTAACAGTAACAGGGATAACAGTATTTTTCTCAAAAATTAAAAAAAAACCTCAAAATGCACTGTTCGAAATTATTATGCACAAGAGTTTGAAAACATTTTATAGGTTGTGAAGAACTGAAAATGGTCATTTGTTTAATTTGCAGAATAAGGAGGTCAGATTCACTGAAATCAAAAGCTATTTCAATCAAAAACATCTTAACAGGCCAAGTTACATGTGAACATAGGAGCCTTCTTTGATATCACCTTCACAATTCTTGCATCCATTGATTTTGTGAGTTTTTGACAGTTTCTGCTTGAATTTCTTTGCGGGATGTCAGAACAGCCTCCCAGAGCTGCTGTTTTGATGCAAACTGCATCTTACCCTCATAGATATTTTGCTTGAAGATGCTCCAAAGGTTCTCAATAGGGTTGAGGTCAGGGGAGGATGGGGGCCACACCATGAGGTGCTCTCCTTTTACGCCCATAGCAGCCAATGACAGAGGTATTCTTTACAGCATGAGATGGTGCGTTGTCATGCATGAACATGATTTTGCTACAGAAGGCACGGTTCTTCTTTTTGTGCCATGGAAGAAAGTGGTCAGTCAGAAACTCTATATACTTTGCCGAGGTCATTTTCACACCTTCAAGCACCCTAAAGGGGCCTACCAGCTCTCTCCCCATGACTCCGCCACCTCCTTGCTGATGTCACAGCCCAGCTTCAAATACCTGTTTGCTGCTTTGTAACGGCATTTTAGCAGCTGCTCTCTTCATCCCATTAATTCGTCTGGCAGAAACCTTCCTCATTCTGCCTTTATCTGCACCAACCCGTCTGTGCTCTGAATCAGCCACAAATCTCTTCACAGTACAATGATCACGCTTAAGTTTTCGTGAAATATCTAATGCTTTCATACCTTGTCCAAGGCATTGCACTATTTGAGGCTTTTTGGCAGCAGAGACCCTTTTTCTTTCCCATATTGCTTGAAACCTTTGGCTGCTTAATAATGTGGAACGTCCTTCTTAGGTAGTTTTCCTTTAATTGGGCTCACCTGGCAAACTAATTATCACAGGTGCCTGAGGTTGATTTCAGTGATCTAAAGAGCCCTGAGACACAATACCATCCATAAGTTTAATTGAAAAACAAAAAATGTAATGTTTAGGACACTTAAATCCAATTTGCATAATTATTCAGACATGGTGTAGTTGGAACACACCATTGAGTGCACTGACATTGTAGTTAAAAGTCCAAGTGAAATTACAAAAGCATTTTCATTTCAAATAAATCTGCTCTGTATATGGTCATACAGTATACTGGCGATTTCTTGAAGCTTCGGATAATTTACAATTCATATTACACCTGAATAACACCCCCGGTTCAATTAGCTGATAAACCACAGCGTGTATCTAGTTATAAAACACTGACGGTCATGTAATGAAAGCATTCAAATACTGTCAAGCCAAACACCCATAACATCTTGTCCTGCCAAATCAAATATGTAAATGAATCAAGGCATGAAATGTTCATTTCCAAGGTGCATGCCATTAGTCACGAGTGTCTAAAAAAAATTTTTGTGTGTGGATTTCTCAGAATCCTTGCTGGTCTACAAGGGCTTTGTACATTGGATTGTTGGATTAATTAAAAATAAATGTAAAAAAAAAACAACTGCCGATCCATGTGTTTCCACCTTTTCAAGAATCATTCCCTCTCGCCGCCGAAGAACCACAGAGGACGACGCTTTACCAAAACAAAATCTTTATTCTCCAAAACACGTACGATAAAAATTAGGCAAGTCACGATGATTTAACACAGGAAAGCAAACATGCAACAGTAAAACACAAGCAACTCGTCTAAATACAGAGCTAAAGAGAGTTAACGACAAAAGACCACGAACCGGCTGGCAGACCGAGGGACAGAAAGGCCAAGTACCTTCTGTTCCAACACAGCGAGTCAAATCAGAATACCAGAATGGGTTGATAACACAGTGTATGTAAAGAAATTAGTACATTTTTTAAAAATGACTTCAGTGTTTTAGTTTTCCAACCAAAAATCGTCCCGAAACCGCACCACGCTCATGCAAAACGACCAACAACTCAGCTCCCCCGCGGCACGCCGAACTCTGAAGGCAACAGAAGGTATTTCACCTTTAAATTCCCCGGCAGAGGAAGCCTGCTAACCTAGTACACATTAAAAAAAATTATTTATATTATATATATATATATATATATATATATATATATATATATATATATATATATATATATATATATATTCAGACCAGGACCACGCTCGAAACACCCGACCGTTCGGAAACCGTTTGGAACCCCGCGGGGCACAAACAGCATCTCTCAGAGGCAGCCCAAACAGAAAAAGAGCCAGTAAACCCAGACATTCAATCCCACTCTTCAACATTCAGACCTCAGCTGCTCCGCGGGGGGGGGGCCCTCACAAAACGCCGGCACGGAAACCACGGCCAACCGCCGGGGACGCTCGGAGGGGTGCAACAAAGAAAAGGCAACCGACACAAACCCCGTCGACGCGACACGCCTTCAAAACGGCTTGAAATGTTTTTTTGGGGGCGTCTTGACGCCATCGTGAAACGCACACGGTCTGGGAACGGCGGGCGGGATGGCGCTAGCGGGGGCGATCGACTCCGTTTGAGGAAGGAAGGAGAAAAAAAAAGGGAAGCGAAAGACGCTTTTACTTTTTAATATGAGCTGCTGTCCGTGTCGTACGGCCTCAAGTCAGTCAAAATGTTTCTCGGCCGTAGAGCTGACTCCATCCCAAGCCCCGCCCCCTCGAGCCACAACAAAAACAATAACACTTTACCGTAAGAGTCTGTACGGCGGCGTTTTGGTTCAACTTCACTTCAGAGGTTCATCTCTCTCATGTCTTTTCAGTCTAAAAAGGTGCTCTCCTGGTTAAAATGGTAAAACAAACAGACAAACAAAAAACAACAGCATCGATGCCGGGTCGGTGGAGGTGAGAATGTTGCCCGGTCACGCGGCGCCAACGCTGCGGGAGCAGGACCCGGGGGGGCAGCCCCAAAAACCCGGTTTTTCCCCCCCGACCCCCGGATCTTCACGTCGACACGTCATTCACAGCGGTTCAACAGGACGATGTTGCCGAACTCCTTTTACGGGAAAAAATGGCGACTTCAGAACGAATGACCACCGCGGCGGAGAAATAACCACCAGCGAAACACTAACAGAGCAGTCATTTGGGCAGACGGGAACTAAAACAAGTTTGTGAATCGTATTATTTTAAAATAAATCTGGTTGGCGGGTTACGCGGAAAACGGGTCGCGTTTAAAAGCGTAACCTTAAAATCCCCAATGACGGCGGGGGCGGGGGCATTGAATCCAGGGCGGCCGTCCTACTTCACCGAGGTCTGGCAGTGTCCATGTAAAAAATATAAAAGTATAATGTTGCAAAGTGTTCAATGACATCCACCCGGACAAAGCGGCATCATAACAGACTGCGAGAGCCGCGCCTCCGAACGCCCCGAGACCCAACCTTCAACTCGCTCCGTGAACAGAACAGAGTTGAAGACGTTTCAGAGGAACATGACTTTGAATGTGACCCCCCCCGCAACCGGTCAACCAGATGTCTCGGGTAAAACTTGGGCACGTGACAACTTCCTGTCCCCGGCGGCCATCTTGCTCAAACCCCGCGTCGTGATCACTGGTGATTATTTCCCTTTACGTTTCACGCTCTCTCCCCCTCCCTCCCCCCCACCCCCAGCTCTCCCCCTCTAGTCCTTCTTCTCTTCCTCTTTCTTCTCCTCTTCCTCAGCGGGGTACGAGTGCCAGGTGAGGCGCTCCTCGTAGAAGGAGATCACCACCTGCGGACACTTGACGTTGGCCTCCTTGGCGGGGACGAGGTCGGCCTCGTCCGAGTTCTTCCTGCTCGGTGGGGGGGGGGGGGGGAGAAGAGGAGGAAAAGCAGGAAGACAGATGAGGGGAAGGTAAGTCTCCGACCACACCGGCGTGAAATTCCTTTGTGTGTTTGCAAGCAGGTCGCACCACGGAAGCCGGCCGACGTACCGAGCGCCGCAGTTGCAAAGTGAATGAACAGAATTTTGCGCAAACTCAACTTTCATTTGGTAAGATTCTCAAATTGTGTTTCATGTGTAAAAAGAAAAAAAAACACGCCTTCCCATCAGCAGGGTTCGTTAGTACCTCACAGGATATTTGCACGTTGGTTTTCAGATTTTGGGGGGAAAATTACAAAAATGTGCTCTCGGTCCCGCTGACGACCAACCTCACTTATTTCCGCCAAAGCGGCTTCGCTCGGCGGCGTTCACACTGTTGAAGCAGGGCGGCCCCCGCCTCAGCAAATCAAGCGGCCCTGGCGATAAACAGGTATCTTTGCGCCGCAGGACACCCACCACTTCATGAGGAACATCAGTTCTCCGCTGGAGTCGGTCGCTCCGATGATCCTCTCGGGCTGCAGACCCCGACCGAAGCCCCTCGCCTTCTCGCTCTGCAACGTCACAAATGTCGAGTCACAACACAAGCAGCCGTAGACGACGCCCACGAATAAAACCGGACAGACGCTTGCGTGGGAAAACGGGGACCCCCCCCCCCCCTCGGTTCAAACGTGCGACCACCTGGACGACTTCTGAGGGCTGATATTTGTGGGGGGCAGATGAAGACATTTTAGGGAGGGTGGCGTGCTCTGCCGCTCCTCACCTCCTCTTTCCTCCTCTTGTTCCCCTTCTCCTCCGACTCGCCCGAGCTCTCGCTGGTGGCTTTCCTCTTGCCCTCCTTCTTCTTCT
>NC_137205.1:27744076-27780051 GCF_960531495.2 Zeus faber | reverse complement strand
TCCTTCTTCTTCTTCTCCTCCTTCTCTTTGTGCTTCTGCATGTACTCCGCGATCAAGTCGGGGCAGTCCAGGTTGTCCTCGGGCTCCCACGTGTTGTCCTCACTGGAGGGAGGGGGGGGGAGAGAGAGAGAGAGAGAGAGAGAGAGAGAGAGAGAGAGAGAGAGAGAGAGAGAGAGAGAGAGATTTGTACAGTGCGTAAATATAAAATGCAACTTATGTTTACATTTTTCGCTCGCATTCAGTGAAATTCAAGCACTTCCCCGAGGCGCTTTCAGTGTGCCCGATAAAACCTTCCCCCAGTATATAAAGAGACTTGAGGACCGATACGCAAGAGGAGATTTGATCGGCATTTTTGACTTTTCTGTCGTTATCTCAAGCAGTACAGGAAAATTCTGATTTTAAGCAGTGTGGAAGAACTTCTCAAGGCCTCCCCCCCCGAAGCCGAGCTGGCTGAAATGGATGAGTGCGGAGAGAAATAATGAATACGACTTCTTAAAGCGCTGGGTGAATTTAATAACAGCTCTCTCTCTCTCCCTCCCTCCCCCTCTCCCTCCCCGGCAATGCATTCTGGGACAGCTGCGGGGGTGGAGGGGGGATTTCCCCCATTGCCAGGAGAAATGCCGTTCTTTATTTATTTTTCCTGGTGTGTCACGTTAAGACTCAGGAAAAATCAGGAGCATGGTTCCCGTGCGATTGGGGGGAAAAAAATAACAGTAGAGGAAATGTTTATGTTTTTTGTATCCGCCAGGAAAAACCAGAGCATTGATCGATGTAAGTGCAGTTTACCGAGTTCTGAAACTGGAGGGAGAGGGAGAGAGGGGACAAGGGGGACAGAAGGGGTGGAGGCTCTACCCCTCTCCGCTCAGAGGGATTCTAGGCATTTTGCCGCTCTGAGCAAACGGAGCTCTAAATGCAACTGAGTCAAAGGACTGTCCCGTCCCCAAAAAACCTGTGCGTCTCCACGTCGCTATGGGACTTAGTGTAAATACTAACTTACTGCCCGTTATGCATTCTGACATGTAGGGCAGCTTAGTGTAACTACTTTATTTATAAATAATGAATCCTGCACTTCTAGAACGGTGAGATTGTATCTGCATCCTTTAAATTATGTTCTATGTGTGCGGGAACTCCAATAAAATCGTATATTGGCGATCGCTGCCCCTCCCCCCAGCAATCGGCGTTTGGAGTTTTGCACGATCTCCCAAGCATGTCGCCCATCTCTTCCAGTTGCAAAACTCAAACTCTGTACACACACCAGGCCTAGGGTTTGCGGGACGGGTGGGGTGCGAGCTATGTGGGTGGGGATGTGGCGGGCGGCTGCGATCTTGCCCGTCACATTCCTGCCCTGGCGTGCTTCACGTCTGTCATGCAATTTTTAATACCACTCATATTAGATAAGAACACATAAATCCTACTCAAAGTAGTCCTCCCTCCCACCAGGCCATGGTCTGCAGGGTTTGGCTCTGCAGTGTGAGTGATTCGGGTTCGCCACGCCTGGAGGACTCGCACCCCCACGGCCCCACAATTTTAACTACTTGGTAGCAACTACCAAACAGCGCCGGGGTTTCCGGGTGGCGGCGTGCTGGTGGATGGGTGTGGTTGGCCAGGTGCGACCGGGTGGGCCCCCTGCCAGCTGGCCTTGTGCCTGGTAGTTTCTGGCGTGCTGTGGCCCAGAGAGGCTGCGGGGAGCACCACCAGGTGCTTTCCAGGGCCCCTGAAAAGGGGAGGTTGCTGGCCGTCGTGGGAGTGGGTTAGGAGGCTGGAGGTGGCTGGAGGTGGCTGTCGGCTTTGTTGTCTGCGTGGCTTCTCTGCGGCAGTTGCCCCAGGCACCGGGGGTGGTGGAGGTCCCACATATGCAGCTGTCTCCTGGCGTCAGCGAAGGGGCTCTCTGGGAAAGGTTTATGCACCTCAGGGCCGAGTGTAGGTGTTGCTCCGCGGGGTCCCGGCTTCTCTGGGGAGTCTCCTGTGGCTGCCAGGTAATGGTGCTCTGGGCTTTCCTGTGGCCGTGGAGTGTCTATAACGCCATAGACACGCTTCACCACTTTCGTAGTTGTCAGATTGCCGCACTGTTCACACTAAACATCTTTCTGTCTTGAGATAGGGAATCTTGAAGTCCTTGTGGTTTTCACGCTACATGACTGATCGGCCACGGGGGAGGGGGGGTGTCACACATTACATGATCTTTCACCAGGAGAAAGAAAGAAAGGGTGTGTGTGTGTGTGTGTGTATATATATATATATATATATATATATCTCCCCCCTCCCCCATTCTTGGTCACTGTATTAAAAATAAAATAACATAAATAAATTAAAAAAAGAAGAAGAATAGTAAAATAGGTACGTTGTGCTTCTGACCCCGACCCCACCAGATATTAAAGAAGTTTAATATCCTGCCGGCATCCGCGAGCAGTCGGATCGCGTCGTGGGCAGTTCACACCACATGCTCGCCACTACCGGGAACGCATTGTGATTTTCCGCCGATATGGGGCTGTGCTCGGCGATCTCCAAAGACCTGCCGGCAGGGGGAAAGTCAGCCCAGAATCACGTGGTCTGAACTCGGCATAAGGAGCCATTCCCGCTGCTTGGAGGCACCCCAATATAATTCTGAACACACACTGAACGCCCTCCTGAGCACATCCTACTCCTTTTCTCCCACATTTATGGCAATAGCTATCACAAGAAGAGGCCATTTGCCGAATTGCTGTTCAAATTTTCCTGGGCTTACTTAACAGTTATGTCAATACATGTGGTCGTCTGATGTTTCTATGTTTACGTTTTTCTAATGTTCAGCAAGGACCTTCTTGCTGTAAGACAGCAGTGCAATGCACTGTGCCAAGATCGTTCTCCAAAGAGAGGGATTGGTGGCGGTCCTGTGTAACAAAAAAGCTGTGCTCTTGTCATCCCACGGGTCGTCCACAGGACAGAGTTATTGCAGCAGTTCTTGATGATTAAAGAGGGTATTAAGAGTTGCATTGTAGGTTGAGAAGTTGAAATCCACTTGCAGACTAACTCTGTCCTAGATGCAATGGCATACAAATACTCTGGGTTTTATGCAAAGAATGCCGACGGCACAGATAAAATTGCACGCATGCACATACAGACACACACACACTTTTGTATAATACAAATTGTATATAATATTATAGATATATGTATCTGACATTTTATTCTATTTATTTTTATCTTTTATTATTATTATAAAGCTATTAATCTTTTTATTCTATAATGCTGATGGTCTGTACAAAAGTGCACTAAACCTCACCATAAGAAATTCCTTGTACATGTAAATGTACCTGGTGAAAATAAACCAATTGATTCTTATCCTAAAAGTGGCATTGCTTACCTTGAAATAGATATATTTCATAAAAGACCAGGGAATCCAAAGTATTTTTGTTACTTCATGGCATTTACATACATCTTATTTATCTTTATACAGATATAGTAATATAAAGTATAGTTTTGTAATGACTCTGGTTGCGTTGGTTACTGCGGGTGGTTCATGAGTCTCACGAGAGTGAATGTGCACGCGAGGGAGAAGCGTTCGCTTGGTTGTCGGTTCAACGGCGTGAAAGTAACATGACTTGTAACGTTATATCACTGAGTCATCCGCAGCAGCTTAGTTTATACTAAAGTAGAAATCAGCAGCCAAGCCAGCCAACTTTTGAATCGGGCCACCGGTTCATGGTACATTTCGATCGAGCCAGGGGCCCGCACATCGATGTAGTCGCATCTTAAACCTTAAAGCCGGTTTTCCGATTCTCATCGGTGAATCGTTACACCCCTATTGAAAATGTAAAAAAAGATGTCACCACGCGTACCCCTGGGGGTACACATACCCTAGTTTGGGAAAAGCTGCTTTACATTAAGCTGTGATAACATATGTGACCCAACGTGAATTTTAGGTACATTTGGTGCCGTTTGACCTTTTCTGAAAGAGAAGAATCAGAGCTTCCAAACAAGGTGTCACTTGTGCGAATCAATCAAATATTTTTAAAGCTATGGCTCATTAATGACGAGGGTGCAGCAGACTGTGTTTCTGAGATAATGACCCTCAAAGTTTTCCCCACACTTGGCTTCATTTCAGCCAGCTCCTAGAATGTAAATGGTTGGGGGACCAACAAAGACACATGGCTACTTGCCACACTCTCGTTTTGAAAATACGTTGAGATAAAAAAAACAAAAAAACAACAAAAAGGAACATGAATCTCGAAAATCAAATTTTCCTTCTACAACGCTTGGAGCGGATGGAGATTTTAGAAATGCATGACCATTCAGGTTTTGCTGCGGTGGGTCACATGTGGTTGACTCTACTCAAAAAATAAAAAATAGACTTGCTAGTATTTAAAACAAAAGATGACAATTTCACCCAGCCCTGTAAACCAACAGAGCAGTACTCACTCAGAGAATCCTTTCCATTTCAGCAAAAACTCCCCTCTGCCCTTGACGACGCGGCGGTCTAGAACCTTCTCCACCACATACTCTTCCTCCTCTTCCTCCTCCACCGCTGGAGGAGCCGGGGGCGGCAGCAGCTGCTGCTCCTGCGGCGGCTGCTGCTGCTCTTCCTCCTCAGCCTTCTTCCCCTTCTTCACTGGTGTGGCTGCCATCTCGGCGTCTGTAGGGCGGGAAGGTGCAACAACAGAGAAATACACAATTTAACTGCTAAATGGATCAAACTTCTAAATTTTTTATTGATCTGATTGTGTCTAATATATTTTAAGGACTGATCACTGTGGTTTGATTTCGGTCCATCTTGATGGACACATAACTAATAATTAATAGACATATTTTGGGGTGAAATTCATTTTCATGAAAAGGGAACATTTCACTGTAACACTAAATCTATCACCAAGTTCCTTTAAATGAACATAGTACGTTTTAATATTGAGAAAAATTTTGTTTTAAACATACAGAAACAATCACTAAACCAAGCTTGAAACAATTTGTTGCATCATAACAATGATGTTACTATAACATGCTTAATTTTTTCATCCGAACTCAAAGCTCTACGTCTTGTTTCTCCCTTTGTTGTGGTATATGCTGCAGCCTTCATAGATGGAAACGGGTGCAGGAAGGAACTGGTTTTTCTAGGACAAGATTGCCTGTGCCAAACCATTACTTTTAGGAGTAAAGTTATCAGATAGAGAAAATAAGCATTTCGAGGTCTCTATGTTGATGGGATCAGTAAGTCGGTGTTCACTGCATGTAAATTCTAGAACGGGACAAATTGGCCATGTAGATCTTTAGAGCCGGCGGGTATATGAAAGCACATGCTTATTTAAAAAAAAGACCAGTCTGAAAATATACATTCTAGTCTGTCCAGAGATGATCGTAAATGGCTGTTTTCCACAGTCCTCTCATTCTTAGGGATGGACACCTGTACATATTGACATTCAATGAGTCACTGTAATAACTAAAATAATAATGAACTGAAAGGCAAAATGCTGCCAGCAAGTTGTATAAGTTGGTACTTGGTAACTCTGTGTGAACTTAGATGAACTCTTTGCTTCCGCTCAGCAAACATATTTTACATCTTCTTAAATCACAGCATGACAGCCTTTAGCGATCTGTTCTTATTTGTTCCTCCTTGATGCATTTGTGCCGTACACAAGTGTTTTCACCTGAATGGGTTGTCCTAGAATTTCAATAAAGGTTATGAATTAAATAGCTAAGTCGCTCAGCGAAAGAAATCGCAGTTTGCGGTCGGGGTTTTACGTTAGTGAATAGGGCCGGTCAGGTGGCTTAAATGTTTAGCAGGTCAGATAGAAAGGGAAGTGACTAGGAACTGTGCTAGATAAACTTTACTCGAACACTTAAACAAAATAAGAGAGAGCCGAAGTTTGAAAGATAAAGACTTTTATTATCACTTGTGAACAAGTAACATTAAAGCCTGAGTCGGTTTGCAAAGAACTCCACAGGCTGACTTATATGCTCCATTCTACACATCTATAATCCATACTTCACTCTTTATATGGAAATCTGTCCACTGTATCCTTGTTCTCCTTCTGTCCCTGAGCTTGTGTTACAACATATGGAAATATCTCCACTGGATCCTTGTTCTCCTTCTGGCCCATATATGCCCACATATGGAACATGTTAACGCTACACATTCCATAGAGCTACTGTACTCATCCACCCCTTAAAATCTATAATGGTAGCATACTGAATCAGCACTGGGGGAGAGTAGTATTTTCTTTACTCAATATTTCTACGCACCTATTTGATTCATATAGCGTGTCGGCATGATAATACTTATATATAACTGTTGAATGTTATAGTAAATTTCTCCCATAGAACTGGAATACAACGGTGCCACAGAATTGCAGACGGGCGGAATTATCTTGGATTTCTCCCGGCTGGTAAGTATGCACCCAAACTCAAATGACCCCGGGGGGCCGCCGGCCGGGTCCTGTTTTCTGGTTTATTTTGTTTCTCCCGAAGATTTGTGAATCGCCTCGTACTCCTGTTAGAAATATATCTCTTCAGATTTATTTAATTCCGTTTCATATTTTGAAGACATTAACTGCCATTTCTGGTTTAATTAAGCACTGATCTGTGAAAAAATACCTGCGGGGCAGATTTATCAGTGTATTATCACCATGTAGCGGGCCGCGTTAAGTTGTCTCGGATGTGGCCCCCGACCTGTGAGTTTGAGACCCCTGATTTCGGGTTTCATCAAAACAAAATTTGACGTCGTCTCCGATGCAGTAGAAGTAGAATAAAAGAAGATTAAAAGTCACCTTCACGGTTAGGACCATTCCGTGCCTTTTAAAGCCTCCTATTTAAAAAAAAAAGAAAAAGAAAAGGCGTCTGAGGGCCTGCAGACACTCCCCTCCATCATGTGAACGGCGGGCATCGAGGCCACCCGTGACCCCCCCTCCCACGGGCAGGAGAAGAGCCACCGGGCGGCAGAAATAGCCACACGTTTCCTGCGGCAAAACACCCATCGCGCCCACCGATAGCGACGCGAAACCGATAAAACGTCGCCCGCAACGCAGTACACCGGCCGCGGCGGTCGATGCGTTTGAATCAGGGGGTCGGGGGAACACCCGAGACGTCGCCCGTTCGATTGCCGCGTCGACGACGGCGTTAATTCACGCCGGTTATTATCTCCATTCGGTCATATTTACCCACATGACAATATTACGCCGCACACGATGCTGTGTGTACACGTATCGGTGCGGGTCCAAGGCAGAGGACAACATGGCTGCCCGCTACGGTCTAAACGGGAGCCTTACCTGCACAAAAAAAACCGGGGGGCTTCGGTGTGGGTCGGCTGAAGGGATGCACCAGGGCGTCGGCTGTCACCTAAATTAAAAAAAAAAAAAAAAAAAAATGGGTCGAGGACGCGCCGGCAAAACCGCAGCGACAATGACGACCGGGGGGGGAGAGAAGGCTGTTTTTCGGGGGGTTTTGTTCTTTGACTTGGGGAGAGGACGGGCTCCGGACTGGGCCGCACACAATGGCTCCGGCTCCACTGGACCAATAGGAAGGACAATAACAGCGCCGCTGCGCGCGCCAACTCCTCGGGCCGGAAGTGCGTAGGTGCCGAAAGGCATTCTGGGAAATTAAATATAGACGCCGCCGCTTTTATTTTTATTTTTATTTTTATTTATTTTCTCGGCTTTTCTTCTGTCCCCTCTGGATTACTGTTTCTGTGTCAGAAATCGCGGGCATTTTTTTTGTCTATCTACCTGTCTGTCTGCCTGTCCGTCATAATTGTGACAGTGTAATATTAATGATAGTGACAGTATAAATACACATTGTGTTTTGTGATAGTATTTATATCAGTTTTTTGTTTTTTTTTAACAGGACATGTAAAACCCATAAAAGGTGGATCAGGGGCTTCCAACCCTTCATATCATCAGTGTGTCTGTCTGTGTGTCTGTCTGTCCGTCTGTTGTTTTCTTTTAACAGGACATGTAAAACCCATAAAAGGTGGATCAGGGGCTTCCAACCCTTCATATCATCAGTGTGTCTGTCTGTCTGTCTGTTGTTTTCTTTTAACAGGACATGTAAAACCCATAAAAGGTGGATCAGGGGCTTCCAACCCTTCATATCATCCGTGTGTCTGTCTGTCTGTCGTCTGTTCGCCTGCTCGTACGACTATCGTCGTCCTATCTATGCCAGTGAATTCCCAACGTATGGGACTATCATCACAGAAAATCAAGTCCAGTACGTGCTGCTTACACTTACTAGGATCCATCGCACTGGTCAGATCAAGGTCCGCGTTGTGATTTAGAGCTTCCACCACCCACTTCTGGTAATCCATAAGGAGAAACCAGCCAACTCCCCTCTGCCCTTGACGACGCGGTGGTCTAGAACCTTCTCCACCACATACTCTTCTTCCTCTTCTTCTCCACCACTGGAGGAGCCGGGGGCAGTAGCAGCTGCTGCTCTTCCTCCTCAGTCTTCTTCCCCTTCTTTACTAGTGTGGCTGCCATCTCGGCGTCTGGAGGGCAGGAAGGTGCAATGACAGAAAAATACACAATTTAACCGCTAAATGGATTAAACGGGTGTCTGTCTGTCTGTCTCTCTGTCTGTCTGTCTGTCTGTCTGTCGTCTGTTCGCCCGTACTATCTGTCGTCCTCCTATCTATGCCAGCGATTCCCAATGTCTGGGACTATCACTGTGGAAAATGAAGTTCAGTACGCGTTACTTACACTGACTAGGATCCATCGCACTGGTCAGATCAAGGTCCATCCATCCATTTCCATCAATTTTCCTCTGCTTATCCGGTGCCGGGTCGTGGTGGCAGCAAGCTGAGCAAGGAGCTCCAGGCCCCCTTCTCCCCGGCAATGTTTTCCAGTTCCTCCTGGGGGACCCCAAGGCGTTCCCAGACCAGCTGGGATATATAATCCCTCCAGCGCGTTCTGGGTCTACCTTGTGGTCTCCTGCCAGTTGGACGTGCCCGGAAAACCTCCAAGGGAAGATGCCCGAACCACCTCAATTGGCTCCTTTCGACGCAAAGGAGCAGCGGCTCTACTCCGAGCTCCCTCCAGATGTCCGAGCTCCTCACCATATCTCTAGGGCTCAGCCCAGCCACCCTACGGAGGAAACTCATTTCGGCCGCTTGTATTCGCGATCTTGTTCTTTCTGTTACTACCCAAAGCTCATGACCATAGGTGAGGGTTGGGACGTAGATGGACTGGTAAATTGAGAGCTTTGTATTCCGGCTCAGTTCCCTCTTCACCACAACAGTCTGGTACAACGCCCGCATCACTGCTGAAGCCGCACCGATCTGCCTGTCCATCTCATGCTCCATTTTCCCCTCACTCGTGAACAAGATCCTGAGATACTTGAACTCCTTCACTTGGGGCAGCAACTCGCTCCCGACCCGGAGGGAGCACTCCAACATTTTCTGGCAGAGAACCATGGCCTCAGACTTGGAGGTGCTGACTCTCATCCGACCACTTCACACTTAGCTGCAATCCGCCCCAGTGTGTGCTGGAGGTCACGGTCTGATGAAGCCAACAAAACCACATCATCCGTAAAAAGCAGAGATGCAATTCTAAGGTTCCCAAACCGGACACTCTCCTAACCTCGGCTGTGCCTTGAGATCCTGTCCATGAATATCACAAACAGAATCGGGGACAAGGGGCAACCTTGGCAGAGTCCAAGACCCACTGAGAACGTGTCTGACTTTGTGCCGAGAATACAAACACAGCTTTCACTTTGGTTGTACAAGGCCCAGATGGTTTGTACCAGTAAACTTTCCCAGGGAGGCTGAGCAGTGTGATACCTCTATAATTAGAGCACACCCTCCAGTCCCCCTTTTTAAAAATGGGAACCACCACCCCGGTCTGCTACTCCACAGGTACTGTACATCGGGTACAGTACCTGTACACACACGACAGCCACGACACTTGGCTGACACTGAAGAGGCTTGTCAGCCAAGACAGCCCAACATGTCCAGAGCCTTCAGCATCTCAGGGCAAATCTCATCCACCCCTGGCGCCTTGCCACCGAGGAGCTTTTTGACTGCCTCAGCGACCTCTGCCAGGCATATGGACAAGACTTCCGCCGAGTCTTCAGACTCTGCCTCTTCCCCTGAGGACGTATTGATCTGGTTCAGGAGTTCCTCAAAGTGCTCTTTCCACCGCCCGACAATATCCCCAGTCGGGGTCAGCAGTTCTCCTCCCCGGCTGAACACAGCCTGAGCCAAGCCCTGCTTTCCCTTTCTGAGTCGCCGAACAGTTTGCCAGAACTTCCTTGAGGCTAACCGAAAGTCCTTCTCCATAGCCTGCCCGAACTCCTCCCACACCCGGGTTTTTGCTTCAGTGACCGCCTCAGCCTCAGCCCTTCTAGCCTGCCGGTACCTGTCTGATGCCTCGGGAGACCCCTGGGCCAGCCAAGCCGAAAGGCCTCCTTCTTCAACTTGACGGCTTCCTTCAGCGCTGGTGTCCACCAACGGGCTCTTGGGCTACCGCCACAACAGGCACCAACTACCTTCCAACCACAGCTCCTAGCAGCCGCCTCTGCAATGAAGGTTTTGAACATGACTCACTCCCCAACCTCCCCAGGGATGCGCAAAAAATTCTTCCGGAAGTGGGAGTTGAAGACCTCGCGGACAGGGGCATCCACCAGGCGTTCCCAGTTTACCTTCACTACACATTTGCATTCACCAGGTCTGTCTGGCACCCTTCCCCGCCATCTGATCCAACTCACTACCAGGTGATGATCAGTTGACAGCTCTGCTCCTCTCTTTACCCGAGTGTCCAAGACATAAGGTCACAGATCTAATGACACGACCACAAAGTCGATCATCGATCTTTTACTTAAGGTGGTCTGGTACCAAGCACACTTGAGCCACCCTATGCTCGAACATGATGTTCATTATGGCAAATCCATGACTAGCACAGAAGTCCAATAACAAAGCAACACTCGGATTCAGATCAGGCAGGCCGTTCCTCCCATTCTACGCCACCCAGAGACTCCAAGTAGGCCGAATACTTTGAACTGGTGTTCGGTGCATAAGCACACACAACAGTCATAGCTTTCCCCTTAGCAACTTGTAGTTGCATAGAGGCGACCCTCTCGTTCACTGGGGAGAACTCCAACACAGCAGTACTCATCCGGGGGCTCGTGAGTATCCCCACACCGCCCGGCGCCTCTCACCCTAGGCAACTCCAGAAAAGGAGAGAGTCCAGCCCCTCTCCAGGAGTTTGGTTCCAGAGCCAGTGCTGTGCGTAGAGGTGAGCCCAACTATATCTAGTTGGTACTGCTCCACCTCCCGCACCAGCTCCAGCTCCTTCCCCGCCAGAGAGGTGACATTCCACCTACCTAGAACTAGTCTACGATGCCGAGGATCAGCAGGACCAGGCCCCCGCCTTTGCCCGCCACCCGGCTGACATTGTACCTGACCCCAACGCCTATCCCTGCAGGTGGTGGGACACAGGGTGGCGGCTCCATGGTGTTTCTTCTGGCTGTGCCCAGCCGAGCCCCATGGGTCAAGGCCCAGCCACCAGATGCTCGCCAGTGAGCTCCCCTCCCAGGTCTGGTTCCAGGAGGGGGCCCCGGTTAGAGATCAAGGTCTGCAATATGGTTTTAGAGCTTCCACCATCCGCTTCTCGTAAAACACAGAGATGGAAGTTTTCACAGACAACTGAAACCGAAGCCCTCTTATCCTGCGCTTTAACCATCTGTTTACGGAAGTGACATCAGCTTTTCTTCTTCGTTGGTATATGCCACCTACACAATGATGTCTCCGTGTGTGTGTAAAAGTAGTAAGAGTTAAAGGTTGAACTCTATCAAAATGGTTTCACATTGTGACTTCACATCAAATGGAATATGGAGGAATGATCTTCACCTGGATGGTTGCTTTAAAGGAAACAATTAATCGGCGTTTGCGCTGTTCAGCGTCAAGGTAAGGAAACTGTGTTTCCCCATGTAATCCAACGGGATTATTTAACTCCACGGTTTAACATTTATCAACTATTAATAAATCAAACTCAGCTTTGAAAATACGTTGAGAGATTAAAAAAAACAAAAAACCAAGGAACATAAATGTGGAAAAATCGAATTTTCCTCTTAGAAAACTTTTTTTGGCGGCTCTTGGAGATTTTAGAAATGCGCCACAATGTGGGTTTTGCTGCGGTGGGTCACATATGGTTAACCTTATTTAATAATGATGAAAAAACAATAATCTTGCTAGTATTTCAAACAAAACATGACTATTTCACTCAGCCCTGTAAACCAACAGAGCGGTACTCACTAATAGAATCCTTTCCATTTCAGCAAAAAACCTCAGTAGCAGCTGCTGCTCTTCCTCCTCAGCCTTCTTCCCCTTCTTCACTGGTGTGGCTGCCATCACAGCATCTGGAGGGCCGGAAGGTGCAACAACAGAGAAATACACAATTTAACCACTAAATGGATCAAACGGGTATCTATGTGTCTGTCAGTCTGTCTGTTGTCCGTTCGTCCACCCGTACGCCCATCATCGTCATATCTATGCCAGCGACTCCCAACGTATGGGCCGCAGACCACCAGTGGGCCAACCCTTTCCTATGTCTCTCTCTTCCTCAGTTCCTCTTGTGAAATGAGCTGCGTAACATTGTGAAACCGCAGCTGAGCAGAATCTGTATAAAATAATCGTCATTTTCCTCCTCATCGAGCGTGTGCGACCACGTAGAATTGGATTTATTTTGGTTTAGAGGGCTTTTATTTGGGAGGCCATCGTCCTCCCGGCGACACCCTCTGAAACAATCAGACCATTTGGGGGACGACCAGTAGGTAAGTCTGCAGCGGCATTTTAAATTAGTAGGAGGAAGTACTCACACCTTCAACTTCAGTAAACGTACGCGATACGCTGGCGCAAAATGAATTGAGTGAAAATTCCACATTGGTATTTATACTGAAGTCAAAGTAATGAGTGCTTGTTCAGTATTTAAACGTAGGTGCTACGACCAGGGCTAGGAGGGACTCAAACCCACGACACAGAGGCAGCTGTGTAAACAAAGTATTTTTATTAAGAGTCACTGGGGTGAAGACGGGAGAGACCCGGTCGGGCTGGAACGTGTCCGCGAAGACCCGAACTCCACGGGCCCGGGCGAGGCAAGACAGGACAGGGACAGCGTGGACGGGGAAGGAGGGATCCAGGTTCCGGACGGGTGGACAGGGACCCAGGCAGGACAAAGCAGGACAGGAACGGCTTGGACGTGTAGAGACTAAAGACTTGAATTCTCAGACTCGGCGGGAGCCAGGAGTGCAACCAATTGAGGTAAGTTAGCTGACGAGCTGGCGCCGAGTGGATGGAGAGGCCGAGGAATAAATTCAGCGGGTTCTGATGGTTGATGGATCTCAGGTGCGTGGGGAGGTGCAGGAGGAAGGGGTGGTAGAGGGGAGAAGAGCGCCTCCAGTGGATCTAGGAAGCTGTGTGCTTGACAGCAAAGTTTATATATATATATATATATATATATATATGTGTATATATACACACATATGAAGAAATTTAACAGAGAGTGAGGAAGGCCGACGCCCCGCCCTGCATTAGGATCCGAGCTCCGTGAGTCACTCGGCTCCTCGTTGCCGCGGCTACGCTCACTTCCAAAGTCTGTGGCGCTTTCAATCCATGACCTTGCATTTCCCCAAATCACGTTCCACCTTCCCGCGCCCTCTGCCCCCAGTCCAAGTCCCGCCAAAGGCATCGGCTCCGGCCCTCATTGTGTTTTAACATTCATAGCGTGTGTTTTGTTGATTGGGAATGCTGCGATGTGTTATGTTTACTTATTTTGGGCGTGTTCTAAACTTAGAGGATTGTGTTGTCGGGCGGGGAAAGAAAACAAATAATGTCTCTACTTTTATTCTGATCAGTTTTTCTATTTAAGCACAGTTTGAAAGAGATTGTAGATGAAATGTTTTGTTTTATTTGATTCCTATTGTTTGATGTCGGTGGAAGCATCACTGTACACATAATTTGGTTTTTTTTGGTGCGAGCGGCAGTGAGGCTGCACCTCGACCGAACAGAGCACAGTCATGATCAGATGGGTTTGATCTCGGCAGTTTTGAGTCAGACTCAATGACGGAATCACCCTCTTTCGTCCGAACATTTGAGTATCAAATCAAAGTTAATTTTATCGAGCACATTAAAAAGAAAACACACTCACACATTTGGCCAAAGTTCTGAATAGGCTTAAAATATGAAATACAAGAATAACACAGAAGCGCCACAGGAATGCAGTGAAACAGTTCGCTGCAATTTGAAAAATTACACGGCAAATTAAAATAAAAGGGAATAGAACCACACCTAAAAATGAAGCTAATCAAACTATTAAAAAAGAAAGAGAAATAAATAATATAAAAATAAAATAAAGTAATAAGAAAAAAATATATACAGTATATATCAACAAAATAATTGCTGTTACTCAAGGGGAATGGGCCTATTCCAATGAGCTGCTCCAAAGATTAGGGGCCACCACTGCGAGGGCGCGGTCGCCTCTATTTTTGAGCAAAATAACAAGCCGTGAAATCTCAAACATCGATGCCAAAGCAGACAGGAAGCCCAGAGGAGGGAAGCCGACACCGGGGTCCTACGTCCGCGCTTACTGGTTCCACTCAGGAGACAAGCGGCTGCGTTTTGTACGACTTACAGACGTTTGAGGGAAGATTTTACATTTACATTACATTTAGTCATTTAGCAGACGCTTTTATCCAAAGCGACTTACAATTGTTCAAACACTGACGGACGCAGCCATCAGGGGTTAAGTGTCTTGCTCAAGGTCACTACAGCATGCTAGCAGGAGGAGCCTGGGATCCAACCAGCAACCTTTGGATCACTAGACCACCAGCTCTACCTCCTGAGCTACCATCCCCATTAAAATAATTTATCTAAACCCCCATACAGAGAACCGCAGTAGAACCGCAGTAGGCCAACACAGAAGTAATAGAAGCATGAATACCTCTTTTGAGGTCATTTGGAGACGAATAAAGATTCCTCTTCTTCCAGGAGAGAGATATGCCTTAACCCTGGCACTTAGTCAGGTTATGTGGTATGATTGAGTACAGCTTATTATAATTACAGGACGTTATAATGATTGCCGACTATAAAAAATGGCTACTGGCTAGACTGGTCATTAGTTTATGAGGCTAGTTACTAGCACGCCGAGGCTAGCAACCCACTGGATTGGTTAGCACAGAAATCCAACCCCTTTCCTCCAGCAGCCAATGTCACATGTGAGAGAGAAATGCATACGATCGACTATTTTGAATGAGGACAAAGGCCTCTACCTCCAGAAGGGGTTTTTTAAACATTTGTCTCTGTCTCCCCAGGAACCCCCCAGAGTTTATGTAAAGAGAAATGTTTTTGCTCCCTACAATGTCAATTCTAATATGAAAGTATCAGATCACAATTGGCTCTGTTTACCTTCTATGGAGATGGAGAGACTCAACAGGGGAGCCTAGAGGTGCATTGTCATGCAACCCGGCGGGATGGTAGCTCAGGTGGTAGAGCTGGTGGTCTAGTGATCTAAAGGTTGCTGGTTTGATCCCAGGCTCCTCCTGCTAGCATGCTGTAGTGTCCTTGAGCAAGACACTTAACCCCTAATTTCTCCTGATGGCTGCGTCCGTCGGTGTTTGAACAATTGTAAGTCGCTTTGGATAAAAGCGTCTGCTAAATGTAATAACCCGCGTCTGCCAGGTCAAGTTTGCAAGTCCCTGTTAATTTCATTGTCTGGGGGTGGCACCCAGGGAGACAGTTGGGGGGGGGGGGCGCAGACTTGTAGGAGACCTCTGACCCAAGCCACACCCTGTTTTTTGTATAAAGTCTACTGTATTTAGAAATGATATCAGATTGAGCCTAGCGCTGCTTTGGAGCAGTACCGAATTTCTCTTTATTCTGCAGAATGAATAATCTTGAATATTTTCAGTTTTGTTTTCTTGTAGCGGGCAGATGAACCCCACCGATTATTGCAGAAGAATTTCTTCCACACACATCAATCTCATCTTGCAGCTTAACATAACCTAAACTGAGATATTGACCTTTGAACCCTGACCAAAGGTCAAGTGTTTTGGACATCGATAGTAACACTTGCACATTGTTTTTCACTCATACCTTGTTTTCCTTTTAAGTTTATAACAATACAACTACATTCCCATGAGGCCATTGCAGCCAAGTTGCATGACAAAATGGCACATAATTGTAGTTTTTGTAGTTTTTAGGGTTAGTGTTAAAGTTTACGTTTGAAACGTTGATAAATAATTGCATAAATATTACGCAATGTGTGTAATACTTTTTTTTCGTTCCTGCAGAAGCCACAGGTCCATATGATATCGACCTCCTTTAAAGAGAAACATGTTTTATCAACGATGTCTTGGGGACTACACTATCCATAATCCCAAGTGTACCAGCGACGGCTCTGATTGGTGGAGCTCGCTGTTACCATGGAAATGTTTACCGCACTTGCACAGGCGTGCAAACGCTGACATTTAGATCCAATTAAATTGTATCTATGAATGAACTTCATACTGAGGTGTGACCCTATATCCCTGTTCTCACCCAACCTGGAATTTAATAGACCATTCAGAGACAAAGCCAAACCAGTTTCTCGCTTTTATTTTGTGCCAGTCAGAACAAAATGTAATGCATTTTAAATTTTAATACATCCATAGGTTCTGCGACTGAAGATTCAGCAAGTGGATTGTTTATGCCTCAAATTTGTTTAGAAACAGATTTTGGTGGACTGATAAGATCAGTGAAAGTTTTCCGAGTAAATAAAACGGAGCCAGGAGTAAAGCTCAAATCCCGTTGGCCCACAGGACCCGGAACCTGTGCTCAGCCTGTGCTCGGACCATGGCTCGAATGCATAATCTGTGTGGAATTTTCAGCAAATAAAAACCTCAAAAACAGGTTTTGGGGACCTCAGGGACCGGTATTAACATGAGTTAAAAGGGGAACAATAGGTCCCCTTTAATTTTTGTTATGTGTAGCACGAAGAAAAGTCAATTGTAGAAGACAATTGTACTCCGGGATTTAATAGATTACTTTTCGTGACTATGAGTCATAAAAGCGTGAGACCAGGTTATTTTTTTATTGGAGTTTGTTAATTCAATGCAGTGGAAAAATCCCATTACTTGACATGTTCAATGCACCTCATTTTGTGTGCGTTAAGGTGTTAACGTGTTTTTTTTTGTTATTTTGTCGAGGTTTATCTTTTGTTATGCTGGCGAGTGAGCAGGATTTTGCATGGCACCGGCTCAGCCCCTACAAGGATTTCCTTACAATTTTAGATTACGATTAAACAAGTAAAATCTCAATAAATACTGTCCGACAATTATTTTAAGTTTTATATTTATCCAAGACTGATACTTCATAAAACAGGCACGTGTCGAGCAGTGGCGTGAATGTGTAATCACTCTCCAACGGTGATGGTTTCCGACGGTCCAAATTTGAATGCTGATGATGATGTATTTGTCATGTTTTGGAATAAATGTGCATACATTGATCGGAATTCCCAGAAAACAAATCATTTGTTTGAGCAGATTGCAGAATGACGTGACTTGAATGCACCCTGGCCAACGGTAAGAGTAGCAGTCAGAATTTGGGATGTTCAAACGCTTCAATTAATTAGAGGTTTGGTAACACGAATTGGCCACGAGATAACAAATGGTTGATCAAATATTATTGATCAACGCCAGTTAGTCTGCATGAGCTAAGCGAATATAAACAAATTAGTACCACTGTATACTGACATTGAAACAACAAACATTTAAATATATTGGTTATGTGAATCTGACTTTTCTAAATTTCTCTAGTTGCTTAGGTTCTTGTCCACTCTACTATGTTTCAGAATTAGCGCTGATGATGGAACTAGCACAGGAGATTAGTAGTGATGATTGACACGTGGTCATGTGTCAAACAGAGGGGGTGGAGGCTGAAAGTCATTTATTTTCTTTCATTTCTTTTATTTTTTTATTTTCTGTTGCTTGGTCATTTCTATGCAGGCTAGTGAAGTTTTATAAAAAAGTTGTATTTCTTTGAGTCCATGTCAGTGGATTTGGGTGACGCAGTCGTGTGGTTTTGAAAGATGCTACAATATAAGCCGGACAGCATTATGACAGATTTTCGAAAGGTAAACAACATAGTGTGAAGGACGTAAGAGGACACCACGCAGGAGCAACCCATCCACGGACCAATGTGACCGAGTTGGGGGGGGCCCTACCTCTCCCACTAGAAGGACCGCCACGCAGCCTCGGACCGAGAGACCGGAGGGTGATCTGTGACCTCCGGAGGAAAAAAAAAACTGGAACTGGGCCCAATTCCCGGCCCTGTTCGAAATCTACCTCAGCAAAGCAGCAGCAGTTAAGGTGGCAAAATGATCAACCACACCTCGCCAACAGAAGAAGATCGGTCACGTCTGTAGGATAGCCGTCCTGTTTATCAGCCAAACCGACGGCAGGACTTAAATCACACATTACACCCAAAAGACGTTTGTGATGTTTGAAACGTCACTTGGATGGCGTGTGGCAGGCAGAACTGCCACACTGATGTTTCTTCTATTCCTGTCATGTTGTATTATCCCTATTAGTAACGTTTTGGTGAGTTGGGTGGTCTACACAACAATGGGACAATCAGCCACAACATTAAAACCACTGACAGTTGCAGTGAATAACATTGATCATCTCCTTCCAATGGCACCTGTCAAGGGGTGGGATGTATCAGGCAGCAGGTGAACAGTCAGTTGTTGAAGTTGATGTGTTGAAGCAGCGTAAGGATCTGAGCCACTTTGACGAGGAGCACATTGTGATGCTGGACGACTGGGTCAGAGCATCTCCAAAACCACAGGTCTTGTGGGCTGTTCCCGCTATGCAGTATGCGGTATGCATAGAGCAATGGAAGAAGGTGGCCTGGTCTGATGAATCACGTTTTCTTCTACATCATGTGGATGGGTGGTTGCTTGTGCGTCATTGACCTGGGGAAGAGATGGCACCAGGATGCATTATGGGAAGAAGACAAGCCAGCAGAGCCAGTGTGATGCTCTGGGCAATGTTCTGCTGGGAAACCTTGGGTCCTGGCATTCATGTGGATGTTACTTTGCCATGTAACACCTACCTTAACATTGTTGCACACCAAGTTCACCCCTTCATGGCAACGGTGTTCCCTGATGGCAGTGGCCTCTTTCAGCACGATAATGCTTCCTGCCACACTGCAAAAAATGTTCAGGAATGGTTTGAGGAACCTGACAAAGAGTTCAAGGTGTTTACTTACATTTAGTCATTTTAGCAGGCGCTTTTATCCAAAGCGACTTACAATTGTTCAAACACCGACGGACGCAGCCATCAGGAGCAATTAGGGCTTAAGTGTCTTGCTCAATGACTCTACAGCATGCTAGCAGGAGGAGCCTGGGATTGAACCAGCAACCTTTAGATCACTAGACCACCAGCTCTACCTCCTGAGCTACCATCCCCACACTTGGCCTCCAAATTCCCCAGATTTCAATCCGATCTGTGGGATGTGCTGGAACAACAAGCCCGATCCATGGACGCCCCACCTCACAACTCTCAGGACTTAAAGGATCTGCTGCTAACGTCTTGGTGCCAGATACCACAGGACGCCTTCAGAGTCTGGTGGAGTCCATGCCTCCACTGGTCACAGCTGTTTTGGTGGCACGTGGGGGACCTGCACAATATAAGGCAGGAGGCTTAATGTTGTGTCTGATCAGTGTACGTATACGCAAATAGATTTAGAAGACAACAATGAGAGGAGCCTCCCTGCTTCCGTTTTTAGTGAGCTCCACCTTTCAATCAAACAAATTTCCTATAATCTTACTGAGGAGGGGCTGTGATTGGAGATTGAGATATTGGAGAATGGAGATTGGAGAAATGATTTCTTTGACTGTCAGAATAGTGTCATTATTCTACAGTCACGCTGTAATTGGCACTTGAAAATGTCATAATGATTTTTAAGTTTGATTTTCCGCCATTTTCTCTCAGCTGTCCTGCACTCTTTTAGACCTCCTGACGATGCAGATGTTACTCCATGGGTTATTTATTTATTTATTGTTTTTCCAGAATTCATTTAAATGTTTTGGGTTCAGTGGACAATTGAGTCACATTTTTAAGAGACTCCAGGTGAGTCCCAAAGGAGGGAATGAAGGAGATATCTTCATACGACGTTTTATTTACTTTCACTCATAACCAATACTGTATGTTTGTTTTTTTATATCTGCGAATAACCTTTTTACCTAATCATTCTACATCGACTATTCTCCAGCTTGTGTCCAGGGTCATACCACATTCCTCTTGTCTCCACAAAGCTTTTAATTGCTGAAAGAAGCCAGAGGCATGCACTCCCCTTCTCACTCCCTATCCTGCATGGACATTTGTCTGTGTCCAACTTTGGGTGCCAAGGTTGTGGGACACACCCAGCACTCTCTCTCTTTCTCTCTCTCTCTCTCTCGCTCGCTCTCTCTCTCTCTCACTCTCTCTCTCTCTCTCTCTCTCTCTCTCTCTCTCTCCCTCTCTCCCAGATGTTCAGCTCATATTATCCTGTTGAAAGCAGGAAACCTTTGTACATCTCCTCGTGTCATGCTGTGACCACTTGGACAAAGATACCCAGCTGTTATAAAATTTAGTTAAAGCTTTAAGAAGTCGTACTTTTCAATTATTTATCTCCGTATTCAACTGTTTCAGCAAACTAACGTATAAGCCCGGAGGACACCTTGAAAAATCTTCCACATTGCATTGAGAATTCTTCATTAAAGTCCCTGTAAAGCAAAAATAAATGTGTTCTGAGTTTGTCACACCACAGAAAAATGTGTTATTGACCACCCAGCCAAATTTGAATGATTAAAAAAATCGCCAAGTGTATAAAATTTGGTTTGAAAATTGTGAAAAAAAGGTTAGTTCCCTGTGCTCTGAGACACTGGGGTGTGTCCCCCCATATTTATCTAAAATTCAGTACGATCCTCAGCCGATTTTCACATCTGACTGCCACGCTCATACTGTGACGAAATCACAATTATGTCCATTTTTTATTTCAGTGTGAAATGATGGCGAAGCTAGCACAGCATCTCCTGAGAGCCATGGAGGATCTGGGGGAGAAAGACCTCAAAAAGTTCCAGTGGTTTCTCCATCAGGGTGACGTTGTGCAAGGCTTACGAGCCATCCCCAAGAGCTGGCTGGAGGATGCTGACCGGCAGGACACGGTGGACCACATGGTGCAGGCCTACGGTCACGACGGAGCTCTGGCCGTCACAGCAGAGCTTCTGGCAAAGATCAACAGAAATGATTTAGTCCAGTGGTTTTCAAACACAAACATGGGAATGGAAGGTACGTCTAAAAATTATACTCACAACATGAGTATATGTATGATAACATACTCATATTTAGAATTTAGCCTGGAGTTGAAGGTACTGTAAGTGGTGGCCCTGCTAGACTTTCATATTCTTATAAAAAACAACTAAGGGGTGTGTTATAGCAGTCCTACCGGCCTCTTTTCTGCAGCTCTCTGGCTTGAAGTGTCTTTACACCCTTTTAACCGGCACTTTCCCCGTCTCTCTGTTTTCTTAGAGCGTGCTGGCAAGGTGGGAGACAATTTGGACAAAATCAAAGCTTTTTCATTTCACCCACAGTTTTCCCCTCTTCAACAACATCCCACTCTCAGCATACAGAGTGAAGGTAAAGTTCCGTCCTTCCTTATTATGGCTGCTATGTCTGTTTGCCATGTCCTTTTCTACATTTTTGATTGATAGATATTTCAGCAGATTAATTTGGTTTTCTGTATAATTGCCACTGTCCATTGTTAGGCTAAAATATCTAAATTCCAGCTTGTGATCCGAATTGCTGGTTCAAATATGTAATTATTTCTGGGAAATCTAGCTGTGGAACACAAATGGGTGACACTGCTGTTTGGTCAACAGAGCAGCTTCTGTTGGTCGGTAATATCCTCCATGAGAGGGGCCCTCGTCATGACATGCTGTCCCTCTGCTCCAGGGCTTGTTCCATCTAGCCCAGTCTCTACAATAAACTGGTGATATTTCTACTCCATTGTCTGTGTCCAAGGTGACCAGCCATCGGGTTAGGCTTTTTGATACCAACAACTGGTTTATTTCCTCTCCTGACTGAGTGTCACGGCTCACTCGATATAAACTGTCCCTATTCACTGTAAAATACGTTTGAGTGAACGCGGCTTCTGGGCGCAACAAGATCCCATCAATTTGAACTACCCGCCTAAAGGCCCCATGAACGGTATCGTCCCGCTACTGCTCCAGTGGAAAATCATTGATGGAGAAGACCACTGGGGCCGGGGAAGACACCTTCGCTTCCGACCCCGCAGCAACCACTCACGGCCCCTTAGCGTCACTGCGCAACACTCACATTTCCCGGAACTGACTGTTCACTTGCTGCCTAATGTATTCCACCACTTAACAGGTGCCATTGGAACAAGATGATCAATGTTATTCACGTCACCTGTCAGTGGTTTTAATGTTGTGGCTTATCGGTATATATATGCATATATATTCTTTGAGTACGTTGCTTTGTTTTTTCCAAACAGCGTTGTCGGAGCACTCATCACTCATCAAATCATACCAACGTACTCTCCAGTCCAACCTCCAGAACAGATTTATGTATGTAGTTGAAGGATTGTCCAAGCAGAAGGATAAAAAACATCTGGACGATATCTACACTGAGCTCTACATGACCGAAGGGAATGACATAGAAATCAATTGTCAGCATGAGGTCAGGCAGATTGAGATTGCATCACGAAAGTTGCAGAGAATGGAAAAACCAATCAAACCCTGCAACATATTCAACCACCCTTCTAGAAAATACATACCCATTAAAACGGTGCTGTCCAACGGTATTGCAGGCGTCGGTAAAACGTTCCTTGTGTACAAGTTCATCCTGGACTGGGCTGTGGGTGCCTCCAACCAAGACGTGCATCTCACCTTCCCATTCACATTTCGGCAGCTGAATTTGTTGAAGGGAAAACAGTTTAGTCTGGTGGAGTTAATTCACACCTGCATCAGAGAGACCTTAGCCATCGATGAGGGGGGGCTCAATCATATCTTTGCGTCACTGCAGACATCGGGAAACTCCAACTATGACAAGAGCAACTATAAGATACTGTTCGTGCTCGATGGTTTGGATGAGAATCGCCTGCAGCTTGACCTCACGGCTGAACAGAGGCATTCTGTCGACATCATGGAGTCAAACTCGGTGGATGTGCTGATGTCAAACCTCATCACGGGGAAGTTGCTCCCCTCCGCCCGCCTCTGGATAACCACGCGGCCCGAAGCAGCCGGTCAGATCCCTCCCGAGTACGTCGACATGGTGACAGAGTTGAGAGGGTTCACTGACCCCCAGAAGGAGGAGTACTTCAGAAAGAGATTCAAAGACAAAGAGCTGGCCTGCGGAATCATCTCCCATTTGAAGAATTCACGGAGCCTTCACATCATGTGCCACATACCTGTCTTCTGTTGGATCACTGCCACCGTTTTGGAGCATGTGTTGAGTACAGGTCAGAGAGAGCAGATGCCCGAGAACCTGACTGAGCTGTACACACATTTCCTGGTGTTTCAGATCAAACAGACCACTCTGCGGTGGGGTGCAGAAAAGAGCTTGCAGAGCATCGAGTCCCTCGCTAAACTTGCTTTTGACCATCTGGAGAAAGGCAACCTGATCTTCTACGAGCGAGACCTGAAGAAAAGTGGCATCCCTTACAATGAGGCGTGCTTGTACTCTGGGGTGTTCACACAGATCTTTAAAGAGGAACACGGGCTGTACCAGGACAAGGTGTTCAGCTTTGTCCATCTGACCATACAGGAGTACCTTGCTGCTGTGCACGTGGCTATTTCGCTAATCAACAACAACACGAATGTGATAAAACAACAAGGGATTTTTCAAAGCTTGCTAGCTCTTTTCAGAAAGGTGCCTGCAGCAGAGGTCCACATCATGGCTGTGGACAGAGCTCTACAGAGTGCAAACGGGCACTTGGACATGTTCCTTCGTTTCCTCCTGGGCCTCTCCCTGGAGACTAATCAGATTCTCTTACAAGGCCTGCTAAAACGGCCAGGAAGGAGCCCGGAGACCAATCAAGTCATAGTTGACTACATCAAGAAGCAGATCAAGGAGAATCCGCGTCCGGAAAAATGCATCAACCTGTTCCACTGTCTGAACGAGCTTAATGACCGTTCTCTAGTGGAAGGGATACAACTATATCTGAAAACAGGAAGGCTTTCCACGATGAAGCTCTCCTCTGCTGAGTGGTCCGCTCTGGCCTTTGTGCTCCTTACGTCAGGGGAGAGTCTGGCTGTGTTTGACCTGAGGAAATACTGTAGATCGGATGACGGCCTGTTGAGGATGTTGTCATTGGTCAAAGCTTCCACCACAGCAATGTAAGTGTTAATTATAAATTATTGTTTATTTTTCAGGAATATGCAATAGGAGGTGTCCAAGTTCACCAGAAATTTGTAAATGATTTGGTTTGACTTGGACCAGACTTCTTGCTGGTAACCTGAAAGGGGGTTAGGTGTGCCGCAAGTAGGACCTTTTTGTGCCAGGCTGGAAGATTTCTAACAACTGGCCTGTTTTACATTTACATTTACATTTAGTCATTTAGCAGACGCTTTTATCCAAAGCTACTTACAAGGGAGAATAACATTCAAGCTACATTGCGACAGAGATTAGTGTAACAACAACATTAGTGTAACATTAGTGTTACAGTGTTTTACATTAACAGTGTGAACCCAACATGATAGTCCTTCTGTGTTTAACTTACTTGTAACGCAGACTGACTCAGTGTGAGCTCTCATACCAGTGCTGCGAAGCTCTGTCCTCGGTCCTCAATTCGGCAACTCTGAGAGACCTAGACCTGACGAAAAACCCCCTGGAGGACTCTGGGGTGAAGCTGCTCTCTGCTGGACTGGGGAGTCCACAATGCAGGCTGCAGACTCTCAGGTCAGTGTTCTGGTCTCAACTTGGGATGAAGACAAGTAACCCATGTGGGACCTTTGCTATATGATTTTTAAACTACTTGTAAAAACAACCGTTCATCACTGCTTTCTAAAAGGAATTTAACTGCACAATAAAATTGGAATAACAAGACAATGTATGGTCGGGTTACACTACAAGACTTTCAAAGGTCTTCTAAAACCCTAGCATCACACATTTGCAGACTTTTTTTCCCATCCCAGTAGTGCACACACTGTAGGATTTTGCAAGAACGGGTGATTATGTGGGATCACACACCTTTGGATTCTAACACACAGAGCTAAGACGTCAGACTAACTATAAGATAATATTAAACCAACTGGATATTCTCACTAGAGTGCCAGACTAGTCTGATCGTAAGAGTTTCCGACCATCCCCAACCAAACTAGTGCCCTGGCCTGGATCTTAGGATATCAGGGCTCAACACCAACTTTTAAAAGTGGTTGCCAGGCTGGCAACCATGCACCCATGAGCTTTTGGTTGTCGAAACTTAGAATATGGTTGCCATTTTTAAACACCTTATATTTTGAGGAATTAAGATACCTTGAGATTATGCGTCAGCTTAATAATGAAAATGTGACATCAAATAATATTTAAAAACTTTATTACAGTGACCGCACAGAATTCTTTGTAGTTTTTGTTTTATCTGATACTTCACAGAAATTGAATCTTCAGGAGGGTAAGAAACACGAGTCAAGACAGACAAGGGCCGTGATATCACTAACTCCTCTGCGCACACTTTGCCTGATCACACTTAAGCCCCTATTCCACTGCATAAAAACCACCAATACTCAACACCCGCTAACATCTGTTTTAGTCTTTAGTGGGAAAGGTTACAATCGGCATTCATCCCCGGGACAAATGACTCTGCTGTAGTCACAGGTATTTATCAGCTCCAGCTCCGATCGGCAATGATGAGAACATGACACCCAGGTAGACACACTAATTTTCTGGCGCGATGCTATGATGCGGGTTGAAGTTACAGATGTTGGTGCGTAAATAGCCAGGAATATCCGTGTATCATTCCATCATTTCATATCCCACTTAGTATCCAAAATCAAAATCAGAAGTTATTGAGGGTTTTTGCCGTGTGCTGGTCCATGGAATGTTTTGAGTTGCGGGACCGCTTCGCGCGGACCGCTCAGACCACCCACGCTCTCCATTTCGAACTGCCGAAGGACCGGGCCCGATGCGCGGAGAGCCGGCCTGCCCAGGAGCCGGTTCCCCTGCAGCACGCTGCCGTGCATGTATGGATACTCCATGCTGCTTTCTACAGTTTTTTTTTTTTTTTTTAACTCCCTGACACGCCCCTTTCCTGGTGCATTTGTGACATTGAACGTGACACACCAGAAAAAAAGAAAGGCATACTCATCTACTGGCAATGAGGAAAGAGCCAGTCGCCTATTTTTTGTGGGTTTACCCGCGTTTAAAAAATTTTGGTGTAAAAACAGTTTTCGCATGTGTCTGTCTGCCTCTTACACCCACATGTGTATGCTCACCACACAGACAATAAGAATCTCAACAGTCCTGTTTGTCCCCTCATTGTTGTTTTTGTCTGTACTTTTAACGCTGTCGCAGACGAGAGAGGAGTGAGGGATGCAGAGATGTTCACACGCTGCTGGTTGTAGTGCGAAGAAACAGAGAGATAAAGGGAAAAGTCTATAAAAGGGTCACGGCCATCCCCTGGTTGTTGTTTCCGTCTGGACGCCTTAGCCCCTGGGGTGGTTGTGAGCAACTCGGCAGGGAATAGAACCGGGCTTCGGCTGCAGAACTATCGTCTGGGTCGCCTTCACTGAGTCCTGTCCAGTTAACGCCGCCAAACCCCACAATATTTTGCTTTGTATCGGCCCCATTGTCAAGCGGCACACTGGGAAAATGCTTTTTACTCTTGATACAGGGGGTGGGGGCATCTGGGGCAGTCAAAAACTTTATTTTCTTAAAACATGAAAAATAACATCTGGGGCGCCCAACGTCTTTACAATTTGTATTCTATAAATAAAGTAACATTTTCTTCCATCATTTTATTTTCTTTAATTTTTATTTCCTCTTATTTCCTCGCTTTGTACCCCGAAAGATGATTGGCGCCCTAGACGACTATGGCCTACGTATGCTCAGAACTGGCCCTGGGTCCAAGCCATACTCATTTTTAATGCTGTGCGTCTACAAAGATAAGAACTAGTTATTGTCTTGTGACGGCTATATGTTGACAAATTTGACCAAATTGACAAAGACTAAAACAACCACATTTCCTGAATATTTTTATTATATTTTAGTTTGTTTTGTAAGTACACAATATAGTTTCAGTTAGTTTTAGTTTTTCTCCAAAGTCCAGTTTTTATTGTTATTTCAGTTAACTTATATGTTTTTTCACACCTAGGATTCATTTTTAGTTGCGCTTGAGTTAACTGTACAGGGATGCAAACACATGCACATGGTGGAAAAAGAGAATTTGTTGTGCATTGAGCTGCAGAGTGGCTATTGTGGAGTATTGAAATCACAAGACAATAAATGCATACTTTGACTGGGCATGACCTCAGTCTCTTCTAACTGGCCACTGATTTTCCAGTATAAACATCATTTCGTAGCTACTGTACCCGACTCAAATGTTCCCTGATTGTAATTTTTGAAGTACAGTAATAGAAAGGAGAGGAATAATCACACACTGGACTTTCTCTCGAGGGCTAAAAGAAGAAATGTATTTTCTTATTCTTTACTTTTCCCCATAATACTATCGACTTCTACCACAAGGTGCTTGTTTATAGCTTGAAAAACGCTTATCAACTAAAAGTTTCACATCCCATTAGCATTTTTTCTCGATTCAAGTAAGATTTGTTTCTAAGTTTGGTCAACTATTTTCGCAATGCATGCAATGTGTCATATGCTCAAAAAAACGGAATCATTTAAAAGGAGGTGTTTTCAGGCTGTCAGACTGTCTGCTCACAGAGGAGAGCTGCTTGTCTCTGTCCTGGGCTCTGCGCTCCAACCCGGCTCATCTGAGGGAGCTGGACCTGAGCCGCAACAACATCCGGGACCTGGGGCTGAAGCGGCTGCTGTCCACACCGGGGAGCCTGAAGACACTCAGGTCAAAAATATGCAGCGTTGTCACGGCCGTCGCCCACTCCTGCTTTGGGTGGGATGTGTGTGTGTGTGTATGTGACCCTTTTCTTAGTGTTTTCCCCCCTCGTCGTCTGTCCAAACTCTGTGGTCCAAGGGCCCGGCGGCTCCTCCCACTTCCCGGCCAGCTCCTTTGGTGATCCCGATTGGAGAGGCACCCGGTCCGGCACTCCAATCCAGACGCCTCAATTGCTCAGCATATATGCTGATATATGCTGAGCAATAGAGCAATTATTTCTTATTATACTCTTATTATAATTTATTATTTCCCTGAACAGAGCCATAGATTGCCAGACTTGAGCTGGCCTTTCATTCCCCATCCCTCATACCCTGTGAGAATCAACACCTAGTCATAATAATAATAATATTAATAATACTAATTATAATAATAATAATAATAATAATAATAATAATAATTATTATTATTATTATCATTATTATTATATTACTATTATATATTCATAATAATTATAAAATGTTTTTCCCCTCTAGATTGAAGTTTTGTGGACTGACGCGGGAATGCTGTGGCAGTGTTGCCTCGGTTCTCAGCTCCAGCAGTCTGACAGAGTTGGATCTGAGCGACAATGATCTGTGGAATGAGGGAGTGAAGCGGCTCTCCACCGGACTGGGCAATCCACACTGCAGGCTGGAGACTCTCAGGTCAGTGTTTGTTCCTGGTGGTCCTACACAAAGCGTCCTCTCACCAGCTGACCAGCCATCCTGCCAATGATCCTGCTTGATCCTCCAGCCGGGTCCCGGAAGTCGACCCCTGCTGACCGTCTTATTCGACCCCCCGACTCTGTCCCGCTCCCGACTACTTCAGAAAACTCGCACGGGTCCATTGCCCAAACGTGTTAACATTGCTGGGCGTCGTCCTCTAGGTTGTCGGGCTGTCTGATCACAGAGGCGGGCTGCGCCGCTCTGGCCGCAGCTCTGAGCGCCAACCGCGGCCATCTGAGGGAGCTGGACCTGAGCTACAACAAGCCCGGGGACTCGGGGGTCCGGAAGCTGTCCGCCGGCATGGCGGACCCCAACTGGAGCCTGGAGATTAAAAGGTCTGCGGATTTTTCCGAGCTACAGCCCTTGTTTGGGGTTTTTGCGCTGGAAAGAAAGCGATTTCAAAGAAACAGAAGAGGAAGTTACATAGTCTCATAGTCTTATGGAAAGTCCAAACGTTTGTTCTCGAAATGAGGGGGCATGTGTCTTGAAATCTATTTTGAGAACGAGGAGAACGTCAAAGATCTGCCGTTCCTGTTGAAAAGGTCCCATAAGAAAGAGCAACGATTGTGATATTTTCAATTTGATGATTTCTCGGCTGTACACACTGAAATGTGCTGCAAGTGAAATGCGCCGTTTAGACTCTGCAAACAGAGGCCGAGAACTAGGGCCGAAAATGGGAAGGTTGGACAGGGATGTTTTTGGCGGGAGGCCTCTGCAGAAGCCCCCCCGTCATCGGCTTTGTCTGTCGTCCTCTGCAGTGTCGATCACAGCGGGAGGCGGCGTCTCCGACACATGAAATGTGAGTACAGCACTCCCCCTTCCCTCGCCCTCCTCCGCCGCCTTCAAGCGGGAAACCTCCCCCGTCACGTCCTCGCTTCTTAAATGGAGCGCTAGGTTTGCTGTTGCAATTTCTGGAACGTCAGCGTTTCCATAGTTGTTCATGGACACAAAGTGGAATCACCGCAACAAAATGTATTCACAGTCAGACCAGCCCCAGGTTGGTCAGATAGAGTACTATGACTAACACTGATATTGCTGTTACTGTGACTACAACTGCTACACTACTGCTAGTAGTTCTTTACTACACAACGCTACGCCACACTTTACTACACTATACTACACTATACTCAACTATACTACACTGTACTAAACTATACTACACTATACTAAACTATGCTCTGCTACGCTACACTACACTATACTACATTATACTCAACTACACTACACTATACTACACTATACTAGGCTACGCTATGCTACACTATACTACACTATACTACACTATACTATACTATACTATACTATACTACGCTACATTACAATGTATTATGGTATACTATACTACACTACATTACACTGTACTGTACTATACTATACTACACAGTACTATACTATACTATACTATACTACACTATACAGTTGTATACTACACTACACTATACTACGCAATACAGTACTATACTATACATACTGTACTATACTGTACTATATTACACTACATTACACTGTACTATACTACACTACAAAGTAGTATACTACATTACACTTGACTGTATTGTACTATACTACACTAGATAGTACTATACCATACTACACTATACAGTTCTATACTACACTACACTATAGTACATTACCCTATACTATACTACACAATACAGTACTATACACCATTACACTGTACTGTACTATACTATACTATACTACACCAGACTATACAATACTAAATTACACTGTACTATAATATATTATACTGTACTACATTACACTGTACTATACTGTACTGAACTATACTACACCAGATTACACTGTACTGTACTATACTACACTACATAGTACTATAGTATACTACACTATACAGTTCTATACTACACTACCCTATACTATACTACACAATACAGTACTATACTATACTATACATTACGCTGTACTATACTATACTATACTACACTACACAGTACCACAAAACCCTACACTACACTACACTATACTACACTACACTAGACTAGACTATACTATACTCAATTACACAGTACCATACTACGTTATACTATACTACACTACACGGTACTATACTATACTACATTACACAGTACTATACTATACTACACAGTATGATAATATACTACACTATACAGTTCTATACTACACTCTACAATACTATACTATACTACACTATGCTATACTACTACTTAATAAGATAAACAACAATCCTGAGAATAAGAGACTGTGGAGGCGATCTTAGCCACGTTTAAATAATGACAGTGTTTAAACAGGAAGTCCAGCGCTTTACTTCAACATGTGTGACAAACGTGCTCCATCGAGGAGGAAAAAGACCAAATTCCGCTTCAGAAGTCACATAAATCCTACCTCTGATACATAATAATAATAATAATAATTACACCAATTTCTGTATTCCTCCGTGCGCTGACCATCTCCAATTCAATTTCTGCAGTGTATTTCCTCAGGAGTCCAATTTGAGGGAAGGTCAGCGGGAATAGCTCTGAGGGTGAGTACTCCAGCTGCTCCCTGGGGGAGACGGTGACCTGAGCACAAAGCAGAGCCCACGGGGCCCCACAGAGTGTATTTATCCACAAGTTGCTCATCAGTTTTCCTGCACACCCCACGCCGCAGCCGACTGACTTTACAAATTCGAGGAGGGGGAAAAAAAAACACCAAAACCAGCGTCATTAGTCATAGTTGTATTGCTAAATTTCCTGTTTGGGTCCACTCAGCACGTGACTGTGCTTGTGGGGAAGCCTCGTACTGCGGTTTCTATGTGATGGATGTGCTTCCTCCCGGGCCGACGCAGGCCAGCTCGCACTGGACCCTCGCACCGGACCCCCGCACCGGACCCTCGCACCGGACCCTCGCAACGGACCCTCTCACTGCGAACAGGAGGAAAGTGACTCTTGACACTGGGAGGAGCCGGGGTGTATACCTGGACCGTGTCGTCCTGCACCGTCTCCTCTGGCGCGCCACGTCCCCTCCAGACCTCCCTCGGCCGCCCTGCGCCGGGGCTCCGCCGTCTGCCACGGCTCCTCGGATTGCAAGATGGACGGACTAACGGGATGAATCGTTTTATCTTCACTCAGAATGTAGAGGAAGGGAAAGGCCTCCCCGGTAATTTGGAGCCCGCCGTCTGGGTAGAGCCTCCCTTCTCGACCTGGAATTTCCCTTCTCCAGCTCAGCGGGTCCTTGGCGTTTCAAGGCCCCTTCCACTCGAACCCGTCTTCCCTCTTGTTTCCTCCCCTCGGACGCATGACTTTGACTTTTCACAGGTTGTTTTACGCACGAAACCCGTCAATCGTGTGCAGGCTTCATGTTCCTCGACTAAGAAAAGAGATACGTTATATCTCACAACCCCGAAACATCCGCAACATGCAAATGCACTTACAGTGAACACTTCACACACAGATTATATATCTGAACACGTCCAATTGTAATAAAAAAATACATATGAAAATTGGAAACGACTATACAGTATATTCATTGGTTATATACAACAAACGTGATATTTGGGCAAAACTGAATACTTTCTATTATAACTCATATTGATTAATTCTACTTCTCTCTGACGTTACCTTCCCTATCAACTGTCCATCTATAGGAATTAAATGTAAAGATTTTGTTGACTGAGTTTTGGTGTTGGGTGGGTTGAGAGATTGGATTGGAGACTGATGCAATGCTGCTACCTAGTGGCAAACTGGAAGACGTACAGATTCAGATTATTTTGGGTTAAAAACAGCATCAACGAAGTTATTATCTTTTATGATTATCTTCTTCATCAAAGTACATAATAATAATAATAATAGTAATACTAATACTAATAACTTGCTAAGCCCCTGTTGGGCGTGTGTGTCTGTGAGAGATCCAAAATCCTGAAATCAAAGTGTGTTATTATCGAATTATTGAATATTATTGAGTTTGTCACTTGAATGCAATGTTTTTTTGTTTTTTTTTTAATTCTTCTTATCCCATAATGACGTTTTAGAAATGTATTTTTGTTTGTGGGAAAAAAACGAGTATTTCCGTATATTGTGCATAATCTCCGGGTGCGTTGCAAAGACATTTCACTGCATTTCACCGCAAATATGTATGAACGTGTATGTATGTGACAAATAAACCTCTTGAATCGTGAATCTTGAATATTAAAAATGCAGATAAGGTTTCCCGAGCATGTTTATGTCATAAAAATGTAGGTATACGTGTGCGTGCCTTGTTTTGTCTCCTTTATTTAACGTATAGCCGTTTGTGTGATTGTTGTACGTGTCCCCACGCTATGCACATTTGTGTCAATTATATTTTGTTTTTTATGCGCACTTCGTATTATTTCCTAACTTCATGATAATTCCAGGTTTACGTCACAGGACGTAGTACTGCCGTCCACCACCAGGAGGTGCTTCGGAGTCAAATTAAATACAGTATATAATTTTCATTTTCATATATATATATATATATATATATATATATATATATATGGTTCCTCCTAAAACCATTCAAGCAGCTCAAGGTAAAATGCGATATGTTTGAATATTATTAAATGTACGTAAAGAGACTATTCAAGACTAGAATTTCACTTCGATGCCATATCAAAACGTTGAAGCCTCTCATTTATGATCGGAATTAATTTATTATACAAATACATTTACCGTTCAATTACTGTTGTCATTAGATGTTTTATTCAGTGTTCTTTTCACCATAACGTTCCTGTTGTTTAACTGGAGGTCCGTAGTGCTTTGTTGGCATAACATGGGATATTTTCGGATTTAACCGGCATTAACTAAGACACAGTGTAAACTACTATCAGTAATAGTTAATATTAATAGTATATTATTAATATATTATTCTTATTATTATTATTATTATTATTATTATTATTATCAATCACAATAATGATAATAATAACGATACTATTATATGACAATATTATGAATTATTATTAGAGAGACACATTATCAACTCTTTATTATATTGTGTAGAGAAATTATAATCAAATATAAAGGGACACATAATTATAATCATAATTGTTATTTTAATGTGTGAATAAATTATTGTTGTAGCTGCTATTATTCATTATTAGAGAGAGATTATCATCATGTAAAATATGACGTGTTATTATTTTAAAAATATGATTTAATTAGTAATAACAAGCAGGGGGAGAAGAAGACAATTGTTTCCATATCATTGTGATACATTTATTGCCATACTTTATAACTGAAGTTAAAAATGTTGCAATTTTCAACATTAACATGTGCAACCTGTCATAAATAAATACAGACATTACGCATTGTGAGGCCTGCAGGGAACACAGAGTTGCTTATACAAATCCACGCGTTAAGTAAACAATTATCCTGTGGAAATAAACCATGGCAAGAGAAGAGTTTTAGATAATAGGTCAAACTATTACTAATTGCATATTATTATTATTATTATTATTATTATTATTATTATTATTATTATTACATATCCTATGACTCATCCTATACTCACTCCCGTCACTCAGACTTTATTCTAACGTTTTACTCTCCTCCTATTTCTACGTTCCTCGGGATGGCGGCAGAATTACAAGCAGCTCAGGAAGTCTAGTACCGCTTTTAAATGTCATTTATTTGCATTTGCAGTTCTTCCTTCTGTCAAGTCGCAGTCAACTTGGGCCCGTGAAGGCCTCGGAGAGTTTAAGTGCTTTACAGAGAAACTAAATAATAATAATAATGATGATGATGATGACGACAATATTAACAACAATAATAATAATAATAATAATAATAATAATAATAATAATAATAATAATAATAATAGTAATAATAATAATAATAATAATAACAAGAATAATAACAATAATTTATATCATCCTCTCTCAATCTCCGCCTCATCCCCGTCCCCCTGTGTCGTGGCAAAGCTTCTCTTTCCAACTCCACCGCCTTCCTCCTCCACCCAGTTTGTCTTTTATTTCCATTTTTGCTTTTTCGTTTCAACACGTTCTAAGTGACGGGCGGTTTGCTGTAATACCGCGTTCTGACGCCAGAGGGTGCAGAGGAGCAGGAAAAAAACACCCCGATCCAGATCAGTCCAGTGAAATGGGTGAACTGATTTATGAGAATAAATCAATGTATTAATCTATTCTATGCGGGATTATCTATCTGATTACTGTACTTTGCACAATGCATTATTGCTTTCAACATATTTTACAAATTTACTTATTGTACTATTCATGTTCACTGTTTATGAATTGTGTTTACATTTATCTTCATGTATTTTTAAGGTCATGCCAATGAAGCTTAATTGAATTTAATTGAAATGAATGAGATTGAGGCCAAAGTCAGCCCAACAAAATGCCTTCACTCTCCCTTTCCACTTCCATCAACTTGAACTTTGACCTTGCGGTGGAGAGCAGAGGATTATGGGGGATTGACAGTGAGAAGAGGACTAATGATGCCTCTGTTGATTTTCCCTCCTTCACTCCCCGCCCCACGTCGTCTCTGTCTATCATAACAACTTGTGGCGGAAAAACAAACACCTAAAGTCTATGGTTCTCGAAGCAGGCCCCAGGGGCCGACGGCGACGGCCCGGATTAGACTCCAGAGATGTCGGCCCTGAACGGTGAAGATCAGTAAAAAAAAATCATTTGCATTTTTATAAATGTTCGCACACACACACACACACACACACACAAACAATGGGCACTCCCCCCCCAACAACATAACTTTGTCATACATTCACTGTGAAATACAAAATTACAAAAGTTCCCATGTTGTCTATTTTAAACTCCACCCCAAGAAAAAAGGAAGATAAATTGTACAAAACTAGAATGACAAGATAAAAAAAATAAAAATAAAATAAAAATAAACGCGATCGGCCCATTTGAAGTTGTAAAATTTAAAATTGCCAGAGACAGTGTTCAATTGAACCAAGGCTGGATTAAATTTTACCCAAGAAAAGGAATGAAAAATAACCCATCAAGCAACCGAGGTTGTTCCCGACCCCGGGGGCTGTTCGTTTCGCGAGTTCTCTCCTCGGTACCGGGCCTGGGGGAGGGGAGGGGGACACACAGGACAGGTGAGAGACACAGGTCAGCAGGTTCAGCTCAGACGTCCACTGAGCCAGGGAGTCTTCAGTAAGACAACAGGCCAGGGGCCGCTCGCCCCGCGGGGGCCCCGGCATGTCTGCCAACGCGCTGAGAGACCCCTCCCCTCTTCACATGCGACCAACCGCCAGGT
>NC_137205.1:27731576-27739076 GCF_960531495.2 Zeus faber | reverse complement strand
ATTATTATTATTATTATTATTATTATTGTCGTATTATTAGATGTAAGAAAAAGTTTGCACATTCCTGTGTTAAAGTAATTATAATAATTCACAAGCTGCCGCCCCGCACCAGTTTTGTGTCAGTGTGGATATAAGAGGCGATATATTCTCAACAATTGGATGCACAACATATGAAATGAATGTAAAGTTCTGCTTAACCTCCCTCCAGACAATGGACGGCTGTTTGAACTTTGCCTTTCATCCCAAACTGACCCGCGTTTGGCCCCGCGGCGACCCCGCCCACCGTCACCACCCCCCCCCCCCCGACGGAGGAAGTTACTTTATAGTATTTGTCTAAGACAAGTTTTTTTTTTTTTTCTCCTCCAGCTAATGTCACCGCATAATCAATAAACACGAATAGGAGGGGAACCCGCGTAAGAAAGAAGCAACCCCCGGGCTCTCCCTCGGCGCTTCTAAGATGGCTCCGGGCGACCGCTGCCGGCTGCTGCCTAAGATGGCGGCCGCATCGTCGGCGACACGGCGGTGTTTATGGTCACGTCACCTCATCAGCGCGGCACGGGTTGATTCTGGGGAATAATGGGAGAGATCCACCGCTAAGCTACTTCTAAACCAATATATCATGGCAAACATAACCCCAAACGATCTATATAATAATAATAATAATAATAATAACAATAATAATAATAATAATAATAATTATTATTATTATTATTATAAATATAGCTGCAGGCAGCATTACACAGGCCCAGGGTCGCCGGCCCCTAGTTAGAGTGTAATTGGAGAGCCGGGCCCTGTTTCTCTAAAGTCATAGTGTTCAGCACCAACACGGCCAGTTAACGCCTCAGCGTACGTTCATTATAATGTTGTATAACAGAAGGTTTGTTTTCTTGTCAATTCTGTTATTGCAATATAATCTCATTGTCTCAACATTGTCTTTTATTCCACCGGGCCCGATGAAGGCTTGTTCCCTCTGTCAAGGTTTCAGAGGGTATTTGGGTCCTTTTTAATTGTCAGTAATGGAATGCACAACACGGTCTGGCTTTGACTCTGAAGTTTGACATTTATATCATCGTACCACTCATGTGGAGTTTGGCCTAATATCAAGATTCAAGATGCAGAGGTCTGCTGGGATATGCAGGTAAATACAGAGGTAGAGGCGGGGTTCTCACTCTGATCCCCATGAAAACGACACGATGATGGGATTTTCCTCCCAAATACAACAATCCCAAGATGCAGTGCCTGTGCGGTGTCCAGGGCTTATTACGATCACACTGACCTGCGCCGAGTAAATGAAGGAAAGACGCAACGCGTCTCAACTCGCCCAGGCCCCCACGCGGGTCCCCCGCGGCTCTGCCTCTTGGTTCGGGGATCGGGTGGAGCAGGACGTGCTCGGAGGCCCCTGGCCCAGCGCAGGGAAGAGGCATGACAGGCGAGGCCTTGTGGAGGGTGGTGTAGAGACGCTCCGGCGTGTTCTCCTATTAACTGCCCGTATTTATTCAACTGCTTGTATTTACTAAACTGCTTGTATTCACTAAAGTGCTTGTATTTACTAAACTGCTTGTATTTACTAAACTGCTTGTACTTACTAAACTGCTTGTATTAAGTAAACTGCTTGTATTTATTAAACTGCTGGTATTTATTGAACTGCTTATATTCACTAAACTGCTTGTATTTGTTAAACTGCTTGTATTTACTAAACTGCTTGTATTTACTAAACTGCTTGTATTTATTAAACAGCTTGTATTTATTAAAATTATGGTATTAATTGAACTGCTTGTATTCACTAAACTGCTTGTATTTACTAAACTGCTTGTATTTACTTATCAACATGTATTTATTAAACTGCTTGTATTTACTAAACTGCCTGTATTTGCTAAACGGCTTGAATTTCGAGAATGCATGTCTTGAATTCCCCCACCCTTTATTTTTATTTTTTTAAACCCAGAGAACGACAGCCAGAGCTGCATCTTAAGCAATGACAGACTCGTCTGCGATCAATAATCAGAGATGAGAGAGGCATTGCTTTTGTTTTTTTTACTAACTTCTCCTCCAGAAATGGACCAATTTCGATCAGATTCAGAAGAAGGAAGACAATGTTGGAACTGCTCCGAATCCAAATTCTATTCAACATGGCCGTGGGTATGGTAGTTCCAAGACATCCATACACCACTGACAAAAACAATAGGGGTCCCCCTATAATAATAATAATAATAATAATAATAATAATAATAATAATAATAATAATAATAATAATCATCATCATAATAAGAGACCTTCATCACAAATGACTGCACCAGTTCATCTCACTGAGATCACGTTACATAATCACAAAACATGTATTTATCAATTATTTAAACTTTAAAAATCATCCAGAGGAGCGACTCTAATTTTAAAGCCTCTTTTGCAGGTTCATTCCAGTTGAAATATAAATACATCCTTTGGATGAAACTCTCGTCAAGATGTTTGAGTATAGGCGGTTCTGACGGACAGTAAGGCCTCGAAGGCATCCCGTAATATCAAAAATAAAACCTTAACGCCAACAGCCGATCAAATGTCACGGTGCACACTGGGCTTCGAGTGTGTTCAGACCCCGCACGAGGCGACGGAGCGCAAAGTCAACAACTGTGGAGAACCCGGAACAATGCAGTCCCACTGACCCCGCTCTGAACCCGTGCGGGGGTGACCCCGAACCGACCCCGGGGCCGGGGTCAGAGGTCAGGGTTGAAGGCCAGGTGACTCTCCGCTGACTGCACGGAGAGCCGGGGGGCGGGAGGGGGAGGGCAGGGTTGAAGTCCAGGTCATTGTCCTCTGACGGGGCTTTTTGGGAGGCTGGCGCCCTCCACAGGGCTCCAGGGGCACTGAGCCCATATATATCCTTCAACAACTGGGTGTGTGTTCATGTCCATCTTTAATGTGTTTAACTCGTGTGTGTGCGTGTGTGTGTGTGTGTGTGTGTTTGTGTGTTTGTGTGTCTGTATGTGTGTTTTCATGTCAATCTCTAAATGTTTAATTCATGTGCGTGTGTGTGTGTGTGTGTGCGTCTGTGTGTATAAGCGCGCGTGTGTGTGTGCGTTTGTTTGTGTGTGTGTGTGTGTGTGAGTGTGTGTTTGTTTGTGTGTGTGTATGTGCGTCTCCAGCGTACTGCGTGAGCGCTACGCCGAGTGTCGAAACTTCTACGTTGACCTCTTCTCGGGGTGTGGTTCTGAAAATGCATGTTCCATGAAGAGGATGCGAACGCTGACAGGGAGACATGTTTGGGTGGCGCGGTCGCAGCCTCGATGGACAGGTGGCTCGGCAGGGAGGCTCCGGCTCAGTTAACCCAAACCGCCACGGATCTCCGACCCATGGATCGGGCGCATCGAAGAGCGAGCTGCTATCACAAATGATGTAAAACAACCAAACTCACAGATTTGTGTCGTTTGCAAAGATTTCAGAGATTTCCTCGGTTTGTTGTTTCCAGCGATCAAGCTGGAGGGCGTGGAAGACATTTTTCCGATCGTACTTTATGATGAGATTAGATGAGTTTAATCTCTATCTTTAATCTCTGTTTCATGAATAATCCAAATAAAACCTTAAAGGCCGTTTGAACATTTTGATGATTTTCTTGCCACCGGCGCCCCGGGAAAAAAACCACGGCAACGATCCGACCAGACGGGATCTCGCGGTGGAACCGAAGCGTCTCGAGGGCGCCTGAATCCCAGGGTGTGAAATAGGTCCAGTCGGCCCGGGTAACTCACGAAACCGCTAATTACCGGATGGTAGTTAAAACAAAGTGTCAAAAAGTCAACACACACACACACACACACACACACACACACACACACACACACACACACACACACACACACACACACACACACACACACACACACACACACACACACAATTTGAAGTGAGTGTGAGTGCTGCACACCCCTCCCCAGGACCATTCGTAATGATTTGGTCTGAAATGAATGGATTTGCATGATGAATGGAAGAGACTAACACCCTCCAGAGCGGGGGTGGACACAAGGGACGAGTGTTTGGGTATGACACACACGCATGCATTAGGTGTCCGTGTGTGTGTGTGTGTGTGTTCCTGTGTCTCACCGCTCGGTGACCTGGGCCTCGACGTGAACTGCAAGGAAAGCCAATGTGACCCACGCCGTTTTACCATTTTTATCCTGTACGTCCAAATGTATTAATGGTCTCTCTCTCTCTCTCTCTCTCTCTCTCTCTCTCGCTCTCTCTCTCTCTCTCTCTATATATATATATATATATATATATATACAGTATGTTCTCTAGATTCGCCAACTCCTTTACTTTGTCAGCTTTTACGCCATTAACCGACCGATGACCCCAGCTTCCGTTGCCACAGTAACGGGGCCGACCCTACGTTGACCTCCTTGCGCCTCGTTCGACCGTGTGTCTGTGTCTGTGTGTGTGTGTGTGTGTGTGTCTGTGTGTGTGTGTGTGTGCGAGTCGGGGTCCGTGTCCTTTGCCTCTGGGTCAGATGACCATCGGGTGACCATGACTCGCAATTCAAAGGAGTTGAGTGTGTGTGTGTGTGTGTGTGTGTGTGTGTGTGTGTGGACCCACAATGCCAGCCGCTGGTCAAGGGTTCAAAGGTCACCTGAAAGAAAGAAGAGAGAGAGCGAGAGAGAGAGCGAGACAGACGGCCTGTGCAATAGAGGGGTGATTAGGGAGAAAGTGAGAGAAGGGGAGGAAGTGATGGCAGCGAAAAGAGAGAGAAAAGTGAGACAGATGACAGGTCAGCGGGTCAGAGGTCGCGACGAGAGGCTCTGTCTACCGCGCGCTCCGATGAGAGGGGGGGGGGCGTGACCTCTGACCTCTCGACATCCTCCCCGATAGGGAAAGTGACTCCACACACACTGACCCCATACAAAACAACAGCTCGCTTTGTGTTTGAGTGTGTGTGTGTGTGTGTGTGTGTGTGTGTGTGTGTGTGTGTGTGTTTGCGTGTGTGTCTGTGTGTGTGTGTTTGCGTGTGTGTGTGTGTGTGTGTGTGTGTGTGTCTGTGTGTGTCCGAGAAAGTCTCCCGTCACTTTGAAATCATTATGGGTGATGGAGAAGAACACGAGAAGGAAGACAGAAGCTGTGAAATCGGACAAAAGAAAGGAGTGCATTTAAAAAAGGAAGTGCGAGTGGGCTTTGGGTGGTCTTGTGGTTTATCAACCTCCGGTCCGACTGGAGGCAGGATCGTGGAAGCCTCACGGAGGCCCTGCGGGTCCCGCAGACTGTTACGCTATCATGACCTCCGTGTCGCACTGGCTTTAAATGTTCAATCAAGGGAGTATTTTTTCACTGTGAACGGCAGGTAAGCTGGCTCACTGTGTTTACCGTCTCAGCAACGCACCTTGAAAGAAAAAAAACAAAAAACAAAAAAAAACCGTCAAAGTCAGGAGAACGGACTTGGGTCGAGGTGAGAAAGCTCAACTTCTGCCGAAAAGCTCCATATCCCCACTGAAAGCCGCCTTCTGGGTGATATTTAAAACCCTCGGACGTCATCCAGCTGAGCGAGGGCCCCCGCTACAGGGAGCAGAGAGGAGAATCACCCCCCTCTGGAGATGAATAAAGTCTGCGTATTACGACACGGTTCACTGGAGTTCCCAATAAAACGCCGTCCGCCGCCTCCACCACCGGGTGGCGTCAGTGAGCAGGACGGTGTCCCGGCGGACGGAGGGACGGAGGGACCTTCGTGCTCGGTCCTCCCATGTTCTGTCGTTTTTTTGTCTTTCCTCGCGCCCCTCGTCGTTCCCTCGTACGAGAGGCAGACGAGGGCTGTCGCACAACGGCACGCAGCCTCCTGCCACGGCGCGACTGGCTGGCAACCTGTTGCCAGGCAACCGCAAGGAGAATGGCCAAGTTGCAAATGAAGGCACACGCGCGCGCGCGCACTGCAAGCACAGATGCGTAGAGACATGGATTGACTGACATGTCTGACAGAGAAATAGTTTGAACTCCTCTTCTCCTCCCCTTCCCCCGGTCCCATTCCCGGCTTCCTCCTCGTCCCGCCCGCCGCTCGCTCCCGCTTGCGCGCCGCCATCTTGTGTTCTCCTCTGGAGACCGACCCCCCGCCGGCAGTCTGGGCGGCGGCGGTGTTCAAAGGTTGTGGTTCGTCGTGGGCTGCAGACGCCGGCGGCCTGAGATCAAATGACAAAAAATTTGCTTGATTCTCATGTTACTCAGTCATTTAGTCAGAGAGACAGGCAGACAGGCAGACAGACGGACGGACGGACGGACAGAGAGGCAGACGGACAGACGGATGGATGGACAAGACAGACAGATGGACAGACAGACGGGCGGACGGACGGACAGACGGACAGGCGGACGGACGGACAGACAGACAGACAGACAGACAGACAGTCGATAAGTTGGCTTCTTCCATCAATTGTCACCAAAACAAACCACTAGCTTTGGAAGAACCGCAATCTTAGAAAGAGAGAGCGAGAGGGAAAGAGATAGAGGACGCAGAGATTTGAGAGAGGAAGACACAGATGGAGGGTTGGGAAAAAAGCGATGTAGAAATGCTAAGTGGAGGTGGTGGTGGGGGTGGTGGTGGGGTGGAAGGGAAGGAGCGACAGGAATACTGGGAGAGGGGGATGTGTGGGAAAGATGAAACAAGAAGAGAGAGAGAGAGAGAGAGAGAGAGAGAGAGAGAGAGAGAGGCGTAAGGAAGGCAGATGGATGGGACTGGTGGACAGTATTTCATGTCCAACTGCGCTGCCTGCCACTGAGCTCACAGCGGGAGTGCTTGTGTATGTGTGTGTGTGTGTGTGTGTGTGTGTGTGTGTGTGTGTGTGTGTGTGTGTGTGTGTGTGTCTGTTTGTGTGTTATAAATGGTGCATGAATGAGGGGCGCTCTGCGACTGTATGTCTGCATTTGCGTGTGAGTGTGTAGCGCAGGCCAACATATGGTTACCTCAAATGAGAGTGTATGTGTGTGTGTGTGTGTGTGTGTGTGTGTGTGTGTGTGTGTGTTCTCCCAAGGTGAGATTAATTTAGCCAAATTAATTGGGTTGGGATTGAAAATGAGAGGAAGACAGCAGCTCCTCTCCCTCCCTCATTCATTCTCTCCATCTCCTCACCCTCCCTGTTTATCTCCATCTCTCTCTCGCTCTCTCTCTCTCTCTCTCCAGCCAACCTCTTTCTTCTTCTCCCTTCTATTTCTACTCTACCTCTACTCTACCTCTACTCTACCTCTATTTCTACTCTACCTCTACTCTACCTCTATTTCTACTCTACCTCTACTCTACCTCTATTTCTACTCTACCTCTACTCTACCTCTATTTCTACTCTACCTCTACTCTACCTCTACTCTACTTCTATTTCTACTCTACCTCTACTCTACCTCTATTTCTACTCTACCTCTACTCTACCTCTATTTCTACTCTACCTCTACTCTACTTCTATTTCTCCTCTACCTCTACTCTACCTCTACTCTACCTCTATTTCTACTCTACCTCTACTCTACCTCTATTTCTACTCTACTTCTACTCTA
>NC_137205.1:27721576-27729076 GCF_960531495.2 Zeus faber | reverse complement strand
TAACTTCCCTAAACTGCTGTTTTGTGTTTAGTGTTTTGTGTGCGTGTGTGTGTGTGTGTGTAAGCTCAGTGTGCAGTGTTTGCATACTACAATATTTCACCACATGGACTACGTCAACCCGGTACTTTCCACATACTCTTTGATGCATACTACGGCTCTTGTCGTACCCACAAACACACTCCCCCGCCGCACCAAAAAGTGAAGTACGGACGCAGGGTGTCTCAAGAGGCTTCCCCCTTCTCCTTTCCCTCGGTCCCAGAACAGCCGGTTTGTTAGCGCCCCCTCCTGGCGCGGAGTGGCGCTAATTGCATTGGGTGTACTTGACATTTAGCTGGGGCGCTGCAGTTTGTCGTCACACCAACCAGTGTTTGAGCCTTACAGTAGGTGCCTTGCTTATGGGCAGGTGGGGGGCGGAAACGGGAGTTAGACTGAGCCTGAAATTGAAGCTCTAGTTCAGTGCAAGTTTTGCGGGTTGAAAAAAAGTTAGTGATGGAGAGAGCGAGCGAGAGAGAGAGAGAGAGAGAGAGAGAGATAGGGGGAGAGAGAGCAAGGAGCAGAGAAATAACGTGGCAGGAAAAGAGGGGAGAGACGCACAGAATGGCAGAGAAGGAAAAACCGAGGTAAAAAAAAACACGGTTGAGGCCGAGGGTGAAAATGGGTTAAAAAATAAAAGGAGAGAAATGGAGAAGAGGTAGAAAATGTGTGCGTGAGAGAGAGTGATGTGTGTGCACGTCGGCCCCGTGCTGCGTGAAGTCATTTGTGTGTGTTTTTACATTTCGCATCGCTGGGAAAAATGTCTCCGTGTCCGAGCCCGCTGTGAATTATTGTCCAGGAAACGACCCCTCTGACATCAACTTTGACCCCAGCTTTGACCCCTGGGGTCCTGATGAGGGTGTCTGGGGTGGGGGCGGGGCTGGGGCTGGGGCTGCCGGGCGAGATAGCACAGTAGGAGCACGGATGACACACACACAGGAGGAAAGTGAATCAACAACGTTTTGACATTCCTCAGATGTTCCATTTGCAGACTGGTTGTGTGTTGGTGTGTGTGTGTGTGTGTGTGTGTGTGTGTGTGTGTGTGTGTGCGTGTGTGTGTGTGTGCTTGTATGTGTGTGTATCCATATGCAGTATTCTCCTTTCTAATGGGAATATGGATTTTCTGTGTTTGTCCCCAGTTGGATGTGTGTATACATATGTGTGAGCGGATGTGTGAGTGCAAGTTTGATTGTAAGTGTGCATGAATGAGTGTGTGTGTGTGTGTGTGTGTGTGTGTGCATGTGTGTGTGTGAGTATGTACAGTATATCTGTGTGTGTATGTATCTGTGTGTGTATGTGCGTGTACGCGTGTGTGTTCATGTGTGTATATGTGTGTGTGTGTGTGTGTATGTGTGTGTGTGTTTACATGTGTGTGTTCATGTGTGTGTGTGTAATGTGTGTATGTGTGTGTGTGTGTGTGTGTATATGTGTGTGTACGTGTGTGTTCATGGGTGTGTATATGTGTGTGTGTGTGTACATGTGTGTGTGTGTTTACGTGTGTGTTTGTGTGTGTGTGTATGTGAGTGTACGTGTGTGTATGTGTGTGTTCATGTGTGTGTGTGTGTGTGTATGAGTGTGTTCATGTGTGGGTATGTGTGTGTGTGTGTGTTCATGTGTGTGTATGTGTGTGTGTATGTGTGTGTGTGTGTGTACGTGTGTGTGTGTGTTCATGTGCGTGTATGTGTGTGTGTGTATGTGTGTGTGTGTGTGTACGTGTGTGTGTGTTCATGTGCGTGTATGTGCGTGTATGTGTGTGTGTGTGTGTGTGTACGTGTGTGTGTGTGTTCATGTGTGTGTATGTGTGTGTGTGTGTTCATGTGTGTGTATGTGTGTGTGTGTGTGTGTATGTGTGTGTGTGTGTGTGTGTGTACGTGTGTGTGTGTTCATGTGTGTGTGTGTGTACGTGTGTGTACGTGTGTGTGTGTACGTGTGTGTGTGTACGTGTACGTGTGTGTGTGTTCATGTGTGTGTATGTGTGTGTGTGTGTTCATGTGTGTGTATGTGTGTGTGTGTGTGTACGTGTGTGTGTGTTCATGTGTGTGTACGTGTGTGTGTTCATGTGTGTGTATGTGTACGTGTGTGTGTGTGTACGTGTGTGTACGTGTGTGCGTGTACGTGTGTGTGTGTACGTGTGTGTGTGTTCATGTGCGTGTATGTGTGTGTGTGTGTGTGTGTACGTGTGTGTGTACGTGTGTGTGTGTGTGTGTGTGTGTGTGTGTGTGTGCGTGCGTGCCAGTAAGTGACTGTGTGTTGGTGGGATGCCAGCGCCCTCACAAGAAAAGCAAATCTCAGGAAAGTGATGGAGTGTGTGTGGAAACTGTTTTCCTTTGGAAAAAAAGAATGTCATTTGGAGACAGAAATAGAAGTGTAAGCTCAGCAGGGATCAGGGGAGAATCTGAAGCAGATATCTGGTCCAGGTCAGAGCTGCTTAGTGTTTGTTTAACTTCAATTCCCATAAAAGTCTGTTGACTCGAGTGGACTAAGACTCTCAACTCAGTTCCAAAACTGAGTCAACATGAGTCAAACGCATCGCTGATGACCACGTGCTTTTCTAAATGCCTTCTTATGTTTTGTTTATGCATTTGATCATATTTTCTCTTTTCACTTATTTATTTATTTTTCTTTCTTCGGCTCTTCTATCTCCCTTCCTGTTACCTGTAAAACGTAAACGCGTCACTTCCCCTGAGCCACCATCGCTCATTTTAACAACGAGGCGTGGCCGGCGGAGCCCATTCTGTCGGACCACTCGACGCCGCCACGCCCTGCCACGCCCGATCCCTCCTGCTCCGCCCGCTCTGGAAACGGCCAAGCTGCAGCTGCAGGTCTCGTGGAGCGGCTGTTGCCCCGATCACCGGAGCCTTTATTTTTCTGCCCACATCACGTCTCATGTCTGTGGAGCCGCCGCTGCCCTGTACCGATGCTCCAAACATATCAATCCAGCCCATAAATAACAAAGTAGGAATTTGACTCTCACTTTTCCCGTTAGGGTAAATAAATAGTCTTTTAAATTCTCAGTGCTTGACTCGGCTTCATTCCTCAAGCCCGGTGTTTTCCCACCACCGTGTGCCGTGAGGTCTCGCCAGATGTAGGAAAAAAAAAATAAAAAAAAAAAGGCATGGAAACCGCTCTCGGGTTTTTTCAATAAATAAACGTAAAGTATGTTCTTATTCGTCAGCTTCTGCCTGAGGAGCAGCTCTGTGTTGGTCGGAAAACAAATGTTTGACGAACAGTGCTTCTGCGTTTAACTATGATAAAAGTTAGTGTGTGTGTGCGTAGTTAGTGCCGCCTCCTGCAGGACAAGGCTGCAATCAGGATGTCATTCCAGCGGAGCACGCTGCACCTCGTAGGCTGTCACTGCAGCAGAGGTTGACGGGAAGTGCCATAAAATCAAGATAAAATGTAATATTCGGCCGGGCGACGGGCGTGCTTCTCGGTATATCAGTGTATACAGTGCGCAGTATGACATCATGAAAGTACAGTGCAACAGGGCGTGTTAAAAGTGATGCAACCCCATCGCTCGCTTCTTGAGACGTGGTGATCGCCGTCCTACGCGGTTTAGAGTCTGACTTCCTCCTCCCTGCGTTTTGGGGATTTCAAGCTCATCCCCCTCCATCCTCCTTATATTTCGAGCGCATTAGACACTCACACAGGCCCCACTGCCTTGCTGTACTGTATGTAGCATACTGTACTGCATATTGTATCACTGTTCTGGGTTACTGCATACTGCGCTGTATTTCTGTTCTGTTCGGTGTTACTCTATTGCTGTGTCGTACTGTTGTATACTGTACTTTATATCTCCATACACACTTTATTCACATGCACTTTACTGCACATATCTGTATAAACAAATAGCCTATCCCATATACATAACTCTATTCCCTTTACTTCTATTTTGTACCCCCACTCTGTATTACCTTTTTGAGTCTTATTTTATTTTATTTATTTATTTATTACATTTTAGGAATCAGTTAGTTTCATTTAGTTGCTAGGCAGGAATTAGGTTAGTTATCATGTTCGGTTTAGTAACAATTGTGCATAATCTCCGGGCGCGCTGCAAAGTCATTTCACTGCATAAATGTATGAACGTATGTTTATGTATGTGACGAATAAAACTCTTCAATCTTGAATCTTGATTCTCGTGAAGCAGGCCTGCGATTGCTGTGCACCTCGCCGCGAGTGAGGAGTGGTCGAGCCCAGACGCCTCTCAAACGATGCAAAACGAATAACCATCATTTTTCAAGTAAATCCGAGAGGAAATGATGAGTGCCGGACCGATTTGAACAGCATTTGAATATGTACAGTGCGGAGTTCAGTCCTTTATCTTTCATACTACTGTCGGTCACTTTGGTTGGAAACACTGGTGAGCATTGTATGCATACACGACATACGCAATAGTACGTGGACTCCTGCCTCTAATTAATGGGCGTGGCTACTTCAGCCATGCCCATGACAAAAGGGGCATAAACTCAAGCTTACAGTCGTGCAGCCTCCTCAGTAGAATGGGTCGTACTGAAGAGCTCAGTGACTTTGATCTATTTGCTGTCTATCATGCAATAACTCTGTGTGTGTGTGTGTATGTGTGTGTGTGTGTGTGTTTGTGTGTGTGTGTGTGTGTGTCTGCGTGCGGGCATGCACGCGTGTGTGTGTGTGTATGTGCATGTGCGTGTGTGTGTGCGTGTGTGTGTGTGTGTGTTTATGCGTGTGTGTGTGTGTGTGTGTGTGTGTGTGTGTGTGTGAGAGAGACAATATCGGATCTTTCCAGCCCGTCAATATAGCTTTCAACCGTATAAATATTCCTGCCATCCTCATTTCTTTTAACCTCCCCTCTCTCCTGCTCTAAATGGTTTCTTATACACCTCTCCACCTCCATATTTCACCCTCTGTTCCAGTCTTAATTTGTGGATAATCAGTAGCTGGGTCGATACGGGTGACACCACTAACTTACACACTATATATAATTAGGACAGGCGGACATTATTGTGTGGGTGTGTGTGTTTGAGTGTGTGTGTGCACGGGTGCCTTCCTGTATGTGTGCATGCGCGTGCATGTGTGTGTGTGTATGTGTGGGTATGCGTGTGTGTGTGTGTGTGCGTGTGCGTGCGTGTGTGTGTGTGTGTGTGTGTGTGTGTGTGTGTGTGTGTGTGTGTGTGTGTGTGTGTGTGTGTGTGTGTGATATCGCGGTTTGGCTTTTTGTCCGTCTGTGCTGGTGTGTGAATTTCGGAAATTCCCGTCCGTGATTGTGCATTTCTGTATTTCTGTGCGTGTACACAGACACACACACACACACACACACACACACACACACACACACACACACACACACACACACACACACACACACACATATGCGTGACCTTGCTTCCTGGGCCCGTGCACACGCCGGCAGCGGCCGGGTCCTACTGTAGGGAATGGTGATTTAGAACCCGGCCCCGCCCCTCACCGGCTCCTATCGACAGGGCGGACGTGTTCGCAGGCTGTTAACGTCGTTTCGCGTAAACTTACAGCGTTTCAATTTACAGCGACAATAACGACAACTTATTGGCAGGCCGGCCCGGCAATTAAACTTTTAACACAGCCGACGGTAAATTCCTGACAGGGAGGCGGAGAAGGAGAAGGAGAAGAGAGATATGCGACCGAATTGGACAAGAAAGAAAAGGCATTTATTACCCGGAGACGTTGCGTCAGCCGTGTGGCGCAGACTGCTTCAGTCAGCGTCTGTTTGTTGGAACGTGGGTCAGCCCCGCCCACGGCCCCGCCCACGGCCCCGCCCACCGGGTCAGAGAGGACTCCTCGAAGTTTGGCCCATTCGAGTCCTGCCGGCGCAGCAGTGACGGGGGCCCCCTCGCCTGCTGCGAGTCTGAGTCCCCGTCTCGAACCTCTTCATCTGAGTCTCTGATCTAAGTCTAAAGAAGCAGAGGCTGCTCGTGTTGTCGTGTTTCATTATGGGATTTATTGTGCTTTCATTCTCAAATCCGGCCGTTTTCTTAGCGCGCATCGAGTCACTGTTTAGCACGCACAGAGTTGGTGTCACACACTGTCCACGTGGCACTGTCACCGATGGATGAGCACCTTCACGGCGCAGGTTGAGCTCCGTCTTTGTGGGAAGGTCTTGCTGAGCCGGCTCAGCTAATGAAACCCTGACAAACCCTTCTTAACATGCTCCTGGGATTGCTTAGCGCTGCTTTAATTACTTATCTTTTTTTATGGTGCAAAATAAATGACTTTCTCCCTTTATTCCATTACCCCGCTACATCTGGAAGCTGCCACGCACACACACACACGCGAACACACACACACACACACACACGCACGCACGCACACACGCACACACGCACGCACGCAGAAACAAATTCTGCCTCTCACAGAATAGTTTGTATTGGACTTTCTTCTCATCTCTCCCCTCCCTCCATTGCCCTCTTCCTCTCTCTCTTTGTTTTTTTTTTTGCTGGACCACTTCAAGCCTTTGTTTCTCCACGGTTTGAGTTTGTTCCCGCCTCACGGGTGGGAACGGCCAGTTTACTGAAAAGTTACGCAGGGAGAGTGCGTTCCCCCCCATGGTCTGATGCATCTAACTTGTTCAAAATGATGACAAATAAATGAATAAAAAATAAATAGTCAGACTTGGACTCCATCGGCCAGGAGGGATGATACTGATTATGGTCTGTAGTCGAGAAAGAGTCCAGTCACTGGGAAGTCAGAGGCATCTTTTCTGTTCTTCAAAGTGACTTTGGATGGAGGTAGTCCGTGTGTGTGTGTGTGTGTGTGTGTGTGTGTGTGTGTGTGTGTGTGTGTGTGTGTGTGTGTGTGTGTGTGTGTCTTAATTCCTCATGTCCTAATAGAGATTCATGACACTGTCGGATTGCAGTGGTGTGCAGGTGTGGGGGAGGGTGAGGAGGAAGGGATAGATTGGAGAGAGGGAGAGTGTCTTTCTATCCGTCTATCTATCTATCTATCTGTCTATCTGTCTATCTATCTATCTATCTGTCTATCTGTCTATCTGTCTACCTGTCTGTCTGTCTGTCTAAATATTATACTTAAAACTGCAGAACAGTCAAGCAAACCCACAGACACTGACTGAGAGAGAGAGAGAGAGAGAGAGAGAGAGAGAGAGAGAAACGAGCACAAACCGGGGGGGGGGGTGAACTGAAAAAAGAAGGGGAGGACGAAGAATGGAGGAAGAGGAGTGAGCGAGGGGTGCACCGAGGGGCTGCTCCTAAGAAACAATTTGATTCAATTTTCCACTCAATAAAATCAGTGCTCAGTACAGCACATAGACACTGTTGGGACCGGTTGGGGAAAAACACACACACACACACACACACACACACGCATGCAAACACACACACACACACACACACACACACACACGCACACACGCAAAACACACAGACAGACAAGCAGCCATAAATGATTGTGCAATAAATGGTGACGCATGCTCACATACAGTACCTCAACATACTTGCACAC
>NC_137205.1:27704076-27714076 GCF_960531495.2 Zeus faber | reverse complement strand
CAGGGGGTGGTGGTGGTGGTGGTGGTGGTGGTGGTGGTGGAGTGAATAAATGAAAAAGCAAAGAAATAAAGAGACGCAAAGAGAAAAGTGTCTGAGAAGGAATAATAAAGACAGAAAGGAAGGGAAAGACAGAGGGAATATAAATGATGCACCGCAACCAGATGGATGGAGAGAGCAGTATTCAGGGTAGTCTGTGTAGATAATAGTATTCAGGGTAGTCTGTGTAGATAATAGTATTCAGGGTAGTCTGTGGAGATAATAGTATTCAGGGTAATCTGTGTAGATAATAGTACTCAGGGTATTCTGTGTAGATAATAGTATTCAGGGTACTCTGTGTAGATAATAGTATTCAGGGTACTCTGCGTAGATAATAGTATTCAAATAGTATTCAACGCCATGATCCTTTCAAGATTATGCTCAAGTGAAAGCGTTACAGAAATTATTTCAAATATTAAATCATAAAACATACATTTTGATATGTATACATTATTATTAAATGAAACTATATCAAATACCGTCAACAGTAAAAGTGAGGCGTGACTTCATATTATGCGGTGCTGTTTTAAAGTCTTTATCTGTTTTTATATTTTTGTTTCTACACTTTTCATTCTGCTCTGCCTTCATATCATGACTTCACTGCGTCCAGCGCTCTGCACTGTGCTCCCGTGTCAAATGTGGCGTACGGATGATGTCGCCCCACCCCGCCTTCAGTGTCCACCCATTCGTCTGTGTTTGCACAGTGGATTGAAGTTGCGTGCAAGTTTAAACAGACATTGTGCGACTTCACGCCTTTTACAGGTAAAAAGCTCTGCAGGTGTCCGATAGCCTCTTGTGCGGTTCTGTGTGTGTGTGTGTGTGTGTGTGTGTGTGTGTGTGTGTGTGTGTGTGTGGGTGTGTGTGTGGGCGTACATTTCTATTCCCATGTGGAAAGATCTATAGGCCCACGATGACAGAGGCTGCGGGCCTCCATGTCGGGTGCACCGCGAAAGCAAAGCCTTTTCCTGTGCCTGTGTGTGCGTGTGAGTGTGTGTGTGTGTGTGTGTGTGTGTGTGTGTGTGTGTGCGTGTGTGTGTTTGCATTTCTGTTATCAGTTTGCGTCCGCGTGCCCGTCTCCGCGTCCCCGTGGGCGGGCGCGGGCGTTTGTCCAGTCCCCCGGTGTCAGGACGTGTAAGCGATACGTTGAAATACCGCTGTGTCCTTATTGACAGAGTTAAGGTGTCACGGGAGGAGAGAGCGAGACGCTGCCCGCAGGACGTCACCCGAGCGTTGGGCCCCTGAAAGGAGCCGGAGCGCGGACGTGTTGATCCAGGTTCCGGCGGCAGATGCCCCTACAGCAGGCTTTGTTCCGTGCCTTGGACGTGTTCATTAAAACGAAAATGTTCCATCCATATCATTCCCGTTTGGAGCTGTTTGATGCCGTGAGTGCATCTGCCGCGTTATTCCCAAGCACCTCCTCTTATCTGCGCTGGATCTCCGCCGAGGCGCCCACGCTGACTCCTGACCCCCCCCGTGCTTTTCAGAGCGTGAAGCCCGGAGACGCCCCGAGCGGCCATCTTACGGCCGTCGTGACAGCTTTATGGCGTCAGGGTGCGGGGGGGACCCCAGACGGGACGGAGGTGCGGCAGACAGAAAAAGGGGAAGAAGAAGAAAAGAAAAAAAAGAAGACGAAAACACGGCGGAACGGAGCGAGAATAAGAGGGGGGGGGGGGGGGGGGGTGTTTGTCTCCTTCAGTGGAGATGTTATCTGTCTCCGGCGGGACGAGGTGAACCGGGGACGGCGCTCGCATTGTGACCCGCCATTTACATCCTGGGCCTGGTGACAGGGGGGGGACGGAGGCCCCGGTCGGAGAGGAGGCGAGGAGGAGAGAGGGCCGGATGGGTGGAGAGCAATGAGGAAGGGAAGCAAAGGAATGGAGGGAAACAGGGAGCGGCAAGGGAAGAAAGAAAGGAAGAAAGAAAGAAAGGAAGAAAGGAAGAAAGAATGAAAGAAAGAAGGAAAGGAAGAAAGAAAGAATGAAAGGAAGAAAGGAAGAATGAAAGAAAGAAAGAAAGAATGAAAGAAAGAAAGAAAGAAAGAACAAAAGAATGAAAGAAAGAATGAAAGAAAAAATGAAAGAAGGAAGAAAGAATGAAAGGAAGAAAGAAAGAAAGAACAAAAGAATGAATGAAAGAATGAAAGAAAGAATGAAAGAAAAAATGAAAGAAGGAAGAAAGAATGAAAGGAAGAAAGAAAGAAAGAACAAAAGAATGAATGAAAGAATGAAAGAAAGAATGAAAGAAAAAATGAAAGAAGGAAAGAAAGAACAAAAGAAAGAACAAAAGAAAGAAAGAAAGAAAGAAGGAAAGAAAGAAGGAAAGAAAAAATGAAAGAAGGAAAGAAAGAATGAAAGGAAGAAAGAAAGAACAAAAGAAAGAACAAAAGAAAGAAAGAAAGAAAGAAGGAAAGAAAGAAGGAAAGAAAAAATGAAAGAAGGAAAGAAAGAATGAAAGGAAGAAAGAAAGAACAAAAGAAAGAAAGAAAGAAAGAAGGAAAGAAAGAAGGAAAGCGCACTGGTAATAGACTGCTGGTGACAGACCGAAGGGAGAAATACCAAAAGCAGGGGAATTAAATAAAGGTGGATTCGGAGACAGGCCGGTGTCTTCCCTCCGTGTTGCTCTGTCATGCGGGCTATTGATTACGCCTCCAGTCAACACTAAAACGTATTTACCATCTTCAATTAATAGTATTGATCCAGTGTCCACACACACACACACACACACACACACACACACGTACACAGAGCCTCCAAATACACGGTAAGCGGGGGGCGTCTTGCGCTGACCTCACAGCTTGTGGCTTTTCAAGCGTTTTCACTCGGATCATCACGTCTTTACATCAAACTCACCCTGACGTCTGTCTTACTGGTTTTGTTCCAACGCATTCTGTGAAACTCTATACACACATTGAAATACCTTGTGGACAGTTTGGCCTGGAATTATTATGACACCTCATGTAAGCTTTGCTGGTGATAACATGCCTGTCGTACTGCTTATTTACCAGTCTGACTGCTTATATCACTGTCTAACTGATTATATATCTGTCTATGTGATTATATAACTTGTCTATGTGATTATATACCTGGCTTACTGCTTATATATCCGTCTGACTGCTTAAATAACTGTCTAACTGATTTTATACCTGTCTGACTGATTATATACCTGTATTTCTGATTATATTCCCGTCTAACTGATTTTATACCTGTCTATCTAATAATATACCTGTTTAACTGACTATATACCTGTCTGTCGAATTATATACATGTCTGAGTGATCATATACCTGTCTATCTAATAATATACCTGTCTAACTGATTATATACCCGTCTAACTGATTATATGCATGTGTATCTAATAATATACCTGTCTCACCAATTATATACCTGTCTATCTAATTATATACCCGTCAAACAGAATTTTATACATGTTTATCTAATAATATACCTGTCTGACTGATTGCTATACCCGTCTAACCGATTATATACCTGTCTATCTAATAATACACCTGTCTAACTGATTATATACCTGTCTTACTGATTATATACCTGTCTTACTGATTATGAGTCTAGCTGACTAGCAGTTTTCTATTGTTGCAGGGGAGGGATTCCAGATTTCTAAATCCCTGTCTGTAGTAACTACAAGCTTCCGCATGAGGGCGCCCTCATCATCATCATCATCATCATCGTCATCGTCATCACCATTAGTCTTTTAATGTGAGATTTAATTTTTTTCTCTTCTCATTACGGGCAAAACAGTGAGATGTAAAACTATGAGTTGCAATGTTAATACTCTCATTATGGAAATAAGAACATTAGAGCTGCATTGCAGTAGCTGCAGAGTGCATCGCACCATATTGTGTGAACATAAGAGTAAACGTATGAGTACAAGCGTCGATTTCAATAGTGTCAGAGCCAGTACTAGCGTGTGTTTTATTTATATTTATATTTTTAACTCTACAGAACCTTGTCACATTGCCACCGCATTCCTTATAGTGTTGCATTGTTAAACCGGTTGATCTGCCTGGGAAAATAACGCAAAAATTTCTACTTTTTACAACAACAACTTCGACTCCTACTCCTATAATACTTCTACTTTAACACTGATATTTATATTCTTATTTAGACTCTGTCAGACACCAAGGGCATAAAAAAAAAACATTCAGAGGTTGCTGTTAGTTGTTTTAGAATAAAGTACATGACATTTGAAAGCCTTCTGGACATTCTGGCCAACAGAAATACTCAATGATTATATCAACTATCACTAAAATATTAAAATATTAATTTCACATTGGCTGTTTCATATCAAAACCACACCCCAGCAGCGCTCAGTAGGAACCAATCAGATGTTTCAAATGAGGCTGCGCCCACAAAAGGAAGCTTCCATTCCATTCCACAGATAGTTTAATCCATAAAACCGAAATTTGATATATTGTTAATTGAAATTGATTTCCTTATTTCAACTTTAAAACATTTAAAAAACATATGCTTTTAATATTTTAACATATTGAAAATGATCAGAAAATAAAAAACCTTTCCTTTATTTATTTATTTATTTATATTTTCGTTATTATTATATTTTTTCAAACCATACGTATCTGACTTTCTATCGTCAATATGGACAACAAACTATATATTTTTTTATATTCTGTATTCTGCATCTCTGTAATATTTTAGTTTGATGTTTGTATGTAATGCGCTACGTTTAAATTCAATGAGTAACGGACAATAAATATATATTCAGTTTTAGTTCAAATCCAATGTAAATGATGAAATGGAGCAAGATTAGTGACGCAAGAAGTGCAGCTAAAAAACCGAGAGGGTTCGGCACGTACTGCTGCAGAGAAATGTACGTGTGTGCGTGTGTGTGTGTGTGTGTGTGTGTGTGTGTGTGTGTGTGTGTGTGACTGTGTGTGTGTGTATATTCACACAGTCACACTTTCCTTCTCTTACACTTGGAATGTGTTGTATATGTTTTACTTTTTTCTTCGTGATAATTCAATTTCAGTCTCTGTATTTCTGCCTTTCTCCATAGACACTGTTGACTGTTCAACTCTGCAGCAACATTATGCACCTTGGTGAGTAAAATGTGTGCGTGCGTGCGTGCGTGCGTGCGTGCGTGCGTGTGTGCATGTGGCCATCTTATGCCAGGGGTCTCAAACCACAGGCCACATCTGGACCGCGAGGCAATTGAACGCAGCCCGCTCATAATACATTGGCCCGGGAATTAATTCACTGCTTTTAAACCTTGTTGCTCATAGTTTGGGATCGCAGCAACAGAGTAAAATATAACGGAACAAAGATGTTTTGCTTCACGGTTACGTTCGGTTTTTGCCCTGGACAGTCGACGCCCAGGTACTTGGAGTTTCAAGACCCCCTCCCCAGGTTTATGCCGTTTTTGCGGCCCGCTGGTGAAGTTGGACCGCCCCGCGTGTCCGTTCACAACGACGCCGCTGCTGCGTTTACTGTCGACCGCCGTGTCCATTCTCTGGGTGCTGTGGTCGCTGTGTGCTTTAGAATGAAGCTTTGTTTTGAATAATGCCTGGAGAAGGGTGAGGGAATTTCATACGTGTGTATTTGTTGTCATCGCGCTGAACCCGCTCAATCGGACGGCAGCGATAAATAAATCAAAAATGAAGTTGCCCGTCTCGGGACGCCGGATGTACTTTGTGATGGAAACATCTGATCTGTGTAGATCAACTGTTTGTATCACGACGGTCGTGCATTTGTAACCGGTTGGGTCACATCCCTCGTCCCGCCGCCGGTGCGCGGGTGAACTGGTGAACGGGTGCGCCGCTGCATCATCGGATCAGCCCGTCCCTAATTACAGGCAACCATCTGCGACAGGGTCGAAGGTCAATGCACCTTCAGGTCTTGGGGAAAACAGGAGAAATAAATCTTTCTGTGAGGAGTGCAGAGGTTCCTTTTTTTTTCAATTTATTTTTTTAATTATAATTTTTTTTTTTTTGGTTTCTTTTATCTTCGGGGTTCCGTCCTCGCGGTTTAGCGAGAACCAATCGTCTCCGCTCTGGCGGGAAGTGCTTTAATATTGAGCCTTCCTGGCGTTGGCACGCTGGAGATAAAAAGTCTCACCCGGACGCTGACAGTATCTGGGTGGTTTATGTTTGGGGACGTGGAACACATCTGACGCGCACACATACTCAAGCGCACACACGCACGCACACACCTACACACACACACACACACACACACACACACACACACACACACACACACACACTGACTCACACATGCGTTTTACAGCTCTCCATCAGTGTGCACCGTCCAAACAGCAGGTTGCGTTTTGGACGGCTTGCTAGCTCGAGGGTGGCAGGAAACATGATGAGAAAAATGAACACACCCACACACACACACACACACACACACCCCAATACGATAGTCACAGCCTGCAGGCGGAGAGCTGCATCTGTTGTATGTGTGTGTGTGTGTGTGTGTGTGTGTGTGTGTGTGTGTGTGTGTGTGTGTGTGTGTGTGTGTGTGTGTGTGTGTGTGTGTGTGTGTGTGAACCCCTCTACATAATTGAGTTTTCTCCTCTCCATAAAGTTTTCTGTCTCTCTCCGTCTGCCCCTTATCTCCGTCTGTCTCTCTGTTTGCTGCTGTCATCCCTCACTTCTCGTTCTCTCCTCCTCGCTCACCCCCGCACGTCCTCCTCCTCCTCCCTCCTCCCTCCTCCTCCCTCTCCCCTCCCCAAACACTGACCCCCCACTGCCCCGAAAAAACCTTGTTTGGATGACAGCAAATCCCTGCTAATCTCTCCTTTTATCTCCCCTCCCTCCTGCTCTCTTATTCCTCCCCCCTCCTCTCCCCCACCCTCCCTCCTCCCTCCTCTCCCCCTCCTCCCCCTCCTCCTCCTCCTCTCTCGCTCCGTCCTAACCTCACGAGGGTCTCGCGTCCCGGCGGTGATGGACGACCCCCTCGTCCAATCAGGTCCATCTAAAGGCCGCTTCTAAGAGCAGCTTAGCCCCAAAGCCTTGTTGATAGAAGGATCTGGAATACCTAGTAAATCTGAGTGTCTGCCCCCACCTCCACCTCCTCCACCTCCACCTCCACCTCCCACTCTGTCACTCACCCATTCATCTTTCTTCTGTCCACTATCTCTCCATCTTCTTGTTCCCTACTACTCTACTTCCTCTTTTTCCCTCTCTCACTCTCTCACTCTCTCTGTTTTTTGCTCGATTTGGCTTCCTGCCCACCCCCTCGCTCGCCCCCTGTTTCTCTCTCTCTCTCTCTCCCTCTCTCTCTCTCTCTCTCTCTCTCTCTCTCTCTCTCTCTCTCTCTCTCCCTCTCTCCCTTTCCTTCGTAAACATCACCACCACCACCTGCACCTGGGAGCTCCCGAGGTTGCCCGGAGGTCGGGCCACGCCTCGGGGGTTTGGGGGTGGGTGTGGGGTGAGGGGTGGGGTGGGGAGGAGGGCGAGAGGGAGAGAGAGAGAGAGAGAGAGAGAGAGAGAGAGAGAGGGAAGTGCAGCGAGAGCAGGATGTGTAAAGGAAGAAACTAATGCGGAGACAAATTGGATTGGGGGGGTGGGGGATGGAGGCCTAAGTGTGGTGGTGGTGGTGGTGGTGGTGGGTGGGGGTGCAGATAAAAGAGAGAAAAATGGAAGTGTTAAGAGAGGAGGGAAGGGAGGAACAAGCGGAGAGGCGGGGGTCAAAGGGCGCGGAAGTGAAGCGGGAGAGCATCCGGTTTTTCCGACCGGGCGCGGCTGGCTTTGAAGCGCTCGCGCCCCACCGGCCTTGAACCCCACCGCCCCCCGACCTTTGACCCCTACTGTACGGCCGCTGCCGCGTGGGGCTGGGTCCGGAGTCGATCGGCGCTCCGACGCAACGTCTGCTCACTTCCTTTCTCGTCGGCATCATGCAGCTGTCTCCCACTCCAGTCGAGCGCCCAGGCACGGATGTAAATATACATACAATAATACAATAATACAATAATAAAATAATAATAATTCCTGCGTGAGGCTGAATTTGTTCCGTGAAATATCTTTCGAATGCGCGCAGGGGGCCCGCTTCTCGCAATTCTCTCGGACCCCCGGCCCGAGGGTGTCTCGGGCGCCCCGAGGTTCAAAGGGGGCCCGGCCGTCACCTCCGAGGGGCTTTTGGGAGTCGGGTTTCGGCGTCGGCCCCCGCGCGGGGACCGAGGCTCCCCGGGGCGGGGCGTTCGCATCGCGCTCGGCGTCACCGAAGTGGGAGACCTCCGACCCGGCGCCCGGGGGGGAAATGGATTTACTTCCTGGTCGCGCCGGTTGCGTTGAAAATTGTTCAAATGGAGGAAAAGGCTCAAAATGACTTTTTTGGGGGGGGGTTTTGTGATCCTAGGGTTTTATGAAACGATCGGCAAAGTGAAATGTTGTTAAAAGAAGAATGGAGAGCGTCAACACTCGGTTCTCATGACAGGTCACCTGTTTCACTCAAATCCAAGTGATATGGTTGAAGACGCATTTCCTCAAGTCTATCTGAATTATCTTATGTGTGATTTTGTCTTAAAAAAAAGATATATATATATATATACATATATCTTTTTTTTTTTTTTTTTTTTAAGGAATTTTTTCCTTTTTAAGATTGATATACTGGATACAGCTGCATCTCCTTCTCTCTCGCGCCCTCTCTCTCTCTATTTCGTATCCTCTTTACCTCCTTCTGGCTCTGTAAATGTGAATCCCTCTCTCTCTCTCTCTCTCTCTCTCTCCCTCTCTACCCCCCCCCCCCTCCTACCCCCATCAAGCCCTCCCTTCTCGATCGCCCTCTCTCTCTCTCTCTCTCTCTCTCTCTCTCTCTCTCTCTCTCTCTCTCTAACGGCGGCACCATAAATCAGACAGGTGATAGGCCGCCTCCCAGCCAATCAGACCAAACCGTGATTGATGTCACCGCTAATTAACCGGGATTTTCTTTTATTTCCCAAAAGCTCCGTCCTCAGCAGAGTCGCCGCTAATGACAATTACAGTTCTTAAATTAATAGATGGCTTATCTCTTTGGTCACGGTCGCAAGGGTGTGAATGGAAGGGGGTAAAATAAAAAAACTCTACCTGCCCGCTAATGGAAAGGTGAGGAGGAGGGGAGGGGGGAGGGAGGGGGTCCGAGCGGCTTCCGTCCCTTCAAACACCGTCTCTCTGACGGTGTTGCGCCGCCCCGGGGAGGTGAGTGGAGTGTAACCCGTGGAATGAAGGCTTTAGAGTTGAACACGCGGAGGCGCTGTTAAAAAGAATTCCCATCGATGACGGACCAATAGAAACAACTGGCCAAGATGGCCGCCGGACATCCGTGTGTGTGTGTGTGTGCATTTCGGCTCCGGGTAAACGCAGCGGAGCTGCCAAACCTTTCGGCGGCCATTTTGAAGGAATTCTGAATGGATTTGGGTCGTCGGCGATAACGACGGTGGAGTGGAACACCGGTCACTCAGCTTAGACGTCATAAACAGTCACGGGCGCGCGAGCTATGAGGTGTAAATACAGCCGTTGACATCATCTAACGACGCTGTTTTATGAGATTTTTTTTTCAGTAATGCGCCTAAAATCCATCAGCACAAAGTTACTGACGTATTTAATACGAAGCGAATGGAACTGGAATTGGAACGGAATTACTCAAATCCTCTCAACCCCCCCGGGCTGCGCCCACCCGGGGCCACCTTTTTTGGCCGCCCCGCCCCGCCCGGCTCCTCCGCCTCCGACTTCCTTTTTGGGGTGTTGATAGACCGCACCTCATCCGCCGGTAAACACGTGCGCGCTCCACGAGGCACAGAACTTACCACCCCCCCCCCGTCACACCGCCACCGCCTGGGGGTCCGCCCGCTCGCCGCCCCTCCCCCTCTCCAGGGCCACGCCCTGCTCTCTGGATGATGGCGCTGCTGGGTTCTGCGGTGCTTTTTGACGGACGCGTCTCCGTGCCTCTGTTTGCCGTCGTGTCGTCTTTGCCGCAGAGTTCCGTGGAGGCGATTAAAACAGCGATGGATAA
>NC_137205.1:27676576-27694076 GCF_960531495.2 Zeus faber | reverse complement strand
CTATACTTTTACTATTACAATAAAGGCCAATGATGATAAGAATCAAAATCATCTTTATTGTCTAGTCTGTTTAAATGTACAAGGAATTTGTCTTGGTGTTTGGTGCGTACAATAGCAACATAAATTGAAAGTAGAACAATAAATAAACTAAAATCCAAATTTATATAGAGCACAAAAATACATAAGAATATGTCAAACATGGCTGTTTTTAAAATAGAATATAGCTGTTAAAATAAAACAATGGCTGTTTTTAAAAGAAAGAGCCGTATAGTGCGCAGGAATGTCCAAAAATATGAATATGAATATGAATATGTGATGATGTAAGGCATTGATGTGGGGACTCTACGTTCATTGAAGGTGTAGTGTGCATGGAGGTGGGGTAAGTGTCCTAGTCAGGTGGGGGCGGTCCCAGGCTTTGTTGATGAGGCCGGCTGTGCGGACGGGTAATCGCTGTATTTTGGACTTTCTGGAATTCTCGGACCAAACTTCCCCGTTTCACACCTTGCATAACAACATTGACATCCCAAAACCTTAAAGCTGCAATGGGAGACATCAAAAAGAAAAACCTGCCACTTTTATCGTCGTGCGTTGTTTGCTTGTGGCGCGTGTCTCTTAAAATGCCTTTGGGCCTCTGATAAGACGCTCATTCTTCATTCCGGCTGCGTGCGTCTCTGTTTTTCGTCTGACGCCCGCGGCGGAGTCGAAGCGGAACGCGCCGGGCGGCCGCTCCTCCCTGGCTCCACTTCCCGGTCACCTGACGGCGGGGGGGGTCGCCGCGCGGGGCAACAGGAACCCGAGGTGGATTTATGGAGGATGTGAGGTCACAGTTCAGGGAGGGAGAAGCTGATTTGTTGGTTTAGCTGATTAAAACGGGGGTCGCTTAATTAGGGGCTGGGAATTGGGTGTTTTCGTTCATGGATAAACACACGTTGGCGCACGTGCGCACACATAAACAGAGATGGAGTTACATGTGGAAATAACGATACAGGTGACTACCGCCGAGTCAGCGCGCGCCTACGCACGCACACACACGCACATGCGCACGCACACACAGTCACACACACACACACACGCGCGCGCGCATGCACAAACACATGCGCACACACGCAGACACACACACGTGCACACACGCACACACACACACACACACACACACACACACACACACACACACACACACATTCGGTTCCCTGGTTGTTGTGTGGGACGTTGGCACGGTGATACAGCCCCAGAGAGCTACAGTGCGGCTATAACACTTGGTGTAATGCCTCTTTAAAAGGCAATAACATCCGCAATAATTACCCTTTAATATCTCTTTCTGTCTCTCTCTGGTTAGAAATGACTTTAATTGCCTGTTTTCACGTCTTTAAATCGTCGCTTTTGAATATTTTTAAAGTCGTCGAGTGTTTACAAGACTGTAGTTTCGGAGCGTTTGCGGGGCAATAATGTTAACAATATTTACCTTTTAAGACGTGTTTATTTCTCTTCACCCGGTTGAAGTGACTGCACGCGTATTTTTTTTTTTTTAAATGTCATTTGGCTGATTTTTCACCAGGTTTTCATTACAAAATGCCCAATACGCCCGTAGTGGTGGGGACGTCTCGGGCGGTTATTACCTCCCTTCGAAGCCATATGTGTCTTGGGTGAAAATGACTCTAATTGCTCGTCTCCGTGTCATTAGGTTGTCCTTTTCTGGGATAGTTTGGAGTTGTTAAACACTGTACGAGCGCCGGAGTCGCACTACATTTAAAAGTAATGTTGACAATAATTACCGTTCTATATCTTAAACTGTCTTCGCCTTGTTAAGCAATATATTCAGACACGTTTATTACGGCCTTCCCTGCTCATCGTGTCTGTAAGCGATTTATACTGTCCCCTCTTGTCTAGCCTTTTTTTTTTTGGGCCAACGCGTGAAGGAGTAATATCGTCGCTTCTTCTTGTTTGCGTTCGTCTGGAGGGGCTGCGCCGCCCGTGCTCGCAGCTCTGTTTTTCATCAGCGCTGCGCGGTTGTTTTACAGCGTAATTTACTGTTCGCACAAGAACCACGACCGTCGAGGAGGGGGAGGCAGCGGAGGGAGGGAGGGAGGGAGGGAGGGAGAGACATGAGAGGGAGACGGCGTGTGGAAAAGCGGATAAACAAACGGGTTTTTGCAGACGAGCTCATGAGCAAGGCACCGGCCCTCCAGGTTTTGACAGCGGAAGCCCATGTTTTTAAGAGGCAGCGCCAAAGTTTATTTTAAAATCGGCGGCACGTTACCACGCCGCATGGTGGTGCATTTGATTATATTTTCTAATAATACCACTCTCTTATACGGGATTGTTTTATCCAGAGGGATTTAAAGAAAGAAATGAATAGTCATGTATTAAATTTAAACATCTATTGTTCGGTGAAACACAATGCAGCGAAACGGCGGAAACAAACCGGACGGAGGGAGAGGGAGAGGGAGAGAGAGAGAGAGAGAAGAAGGGAGAAAGGGAAACGGAGAGGAAACCCGAGAAGTGGATGGAGAGAAGGAACCGGTGGAGTATGGAAGGGTGGTGGACGCCGTGCGATAGACAGAAGGTGTGGGGGGGAGGGGGGCGGTGAAAGCTGAAAAAAGAGGGTGAGGGTGAGGAGGAGGAGGAGGAGGAGGAGGAGGAGGAGAAAGAAAGAAGAGATAGAAAAGCAGAGAGGGAGAAATAGTGCTCCCACCGGACCTGTGCAGTTGGCTCTGGCCTCCACACTCTCTAAATCTCTCCCGCTGGATTTACTGTGTGTGTGTGTGTGTGTGTGTGTGTGTGTGTGTGTGTGTGTGTGTGTGTGTGTGTGTGTGTGAGGCCCAGTTGTAAATCCCTCCATGTTGAATTTACGGCCCTCCATTCACACATTTAACACAACTACTGTACACCAAGGCTGCCTCACAGATGTCTTAGTGTGTGTGTGTGCGCGCGCGTGTGTGTGTGTGTGCAGGCGTGTGTGTGTTTAGTGAAACACTGAAACAAAACAAATATGAAAAAATCTGCCCTGATGTAAATATGAACACTGTGCGTGAGTTGTACACTCATTAAAAATACTTACATTTCTGTGTTTGTGTGTGTGTGTGTGTGTGTGTGTGTGTGTACGTGTGTGTGTTTGTGTGCCTGTGTATGCTGTGAAAATGTGAGCAGGTGTGTGTGTGTGTGTGTGTGTGTGTGTGTGTGTGTGTGTGTGTTTGTTTGTGTGCGCGTGAGACAATCTATGCATTATTCAGCTCTACAACAATTAGGAGATCTGGTTACCATGGTAACGGCGAGGGACGTTGGACAACTGCAAGATGAGAGAGAGGGAGAGAGAGAGAGAGAGAGAGAGAGGGGGGGGGGGGGGGGAATGCCAGGCAGCAGTGACAGAGGAGGCGTTTTGGTGAACATGAAGATCAAAGCATGTAGTATTGACTTTTGCCGCTCAATTTGAATTTCGTGAAATGATTCTAATGCATGTTGGAGGGAGAGAAAGAGGGGGCCTTTTATCTCCACCTCTGCCCACCCCCTCTATCCATCTCTAAACTTTATTATTTCTTTCTCTTTTCTGTTTTTCTTTTCCCTCCCCACTCTGTCCATCCATCTCTCTCTCTTAACAACTGCTTTTTTCTTAATTATCAATTGATAAGGGTTATAAACAAGAGTGCATTAAACCTCTTTGTGTGTGTGTGTGTGTGTGTGCGTGTGTGATTTGTGCTCTAACTCGGGGGGGGTCCTATGTTTGTAGACTGCACCAGATGTTGGCCCTCCTCGAGAAAGAGAGAAAAATAGATAGATAGATGTTTAACCTGTGCCTGCTCTGGTAATTACTTCAAGCATTTAAGCTACTGTAAAAAATGAAATAAATTTAAAAAAAAATTGTGCACCTCTGATCCCTGACATGTGTACGGGATGTTTTGTTTTGCTCACTGTAGATGTGTTTGTTTGTCTGCAGGTGTGTGTGTGTGTACTGTAGTGTGTGTGTGTGTGTGTGTGTGTGTGTGTGTGTGTACTGTAATGTGTGGGTTTGTGTGTGAGTGTGTGTTTGTGTGTGTGTGTGTGTGTGTGTTCATGTGCAGGTTAGTGAATTCACCCACACACGACTGAATGTAACACGATCCAACTCTTCAGATGCATGACTGCGTACGGCTGCATCGCTATCGTTATGACAGAAATGGCTTTAACGTGATGATCACTCGCTTTACTTAAGCTTCTGAAACACATTTACAATCAATAAAAAAAACCTAAATACTTGGCTTCATCTCCTGCTCTGTCTCTAAAGAGATTAGAGCCAAATTAAGTTACAAACTACATGGAGTACAGAGTGTTAGGAATGCACGCATATTCCCAATCCGGTACACAATAAACAATATAATATAATATAATGTACTATATTCAATATCAATAAAATTTCATTATCATTAATTATAAAATAATATAATATAAACAATATCACATATATTCTAATACAATATTATATAATATTGTAATTTAGTATTTAATTATATTAAACAATAGCTTTAAGTAGATAGTTCTGATGTTGTTGAGTTGTCCGCTAAGTCATATAAATACCACTTGTAATGCATTAATTATTTTATAATTGTGTTTTACAACGGTTAAATGTGTTTGAATATCATATGACAAGAGCAACACTACGAATGTTGCTCGAAATAACATGACCTTCTGTTTGATGGGACCATTGCTTGATAGCCGCTTCAAACATTGGCCGTTTGGAAAAATGTTAATTAGAATAAATTCTGACCAAATGGGAAAATAATGTAGATAGGTTCAAAACGGATTTTCATATTTAATAAAATGACCGAATGGAATGGAAAAGATAACAAAATCCAATTAAAGTGGCGGTTGCTTTTAAATTCATTGTTTTAAATAATCGAACTGTTATGTGATTCTAGTGGTGTTTTTAAAGTAAATTATTTTATTTAAATTGTTTTCTGTGCAAAAAAATTATCAATTCTAAAATAATAATACAAATGTGATTGCGAATAATAAAACCACAACCTTTGACATAATGTTATTGCAGATTGTTTTATTATTATTATTATTATTATTATTATTATTATTATTATATAATTGATGTATTCTGTAGTATCTTTTTGTAATTGTTTTTAAAGAATAGCAGCAAATATCTCTCTCGGGTTCTCTGCCCATAAAATGACCTTTGACCGGGGTCGCGGCCTAAACTTCACCCTCACTGACAAGAGGAAAAGGGCCCGAGGAGGGGGGAGAGGCGGCTGATGGAGGCTTCCCGCGCTAGGGCTCCGGGTGACGGAGGGGTCACCAGTCTCCCTACCTGTAGCCATAGATACCGGCTGCATGGGATTCCATCCCGCAGGAAGTAAAAGAAGTCACGGACGTTACAACGGGTTGTTGACGCTGAATGATCCTGTGCCATAATTATTATTATTATTATTATTATTATTATTAGTCGTTGTTTTTTGTTTTTTGTTTTTAAATGGTACGATAATAATATGGAAAGTGAGACCAAAGAAATATAAATATAAAAAATAAAGGAAGAGAAAAGCCCAAACAAAAAAAGAAAATACACGTTAAAATTAATACCAATAATATTTTTATACTTTATACTTTTAAAATATTTTTTATTTTACTTAGTAATTCTTTGTTTTTCATTGATATTACTGCATGTTTGTTTATCATTTTATTTTATTTCCAAATTACTTTGTTTTTAATTTGTATTGAACTATATGTCTGGTCTAATTTGAAACGATAATATAACAATATGGAGAGTGGGACAAAGGGAATCGGCCAACATAAATAGAGAAAAGAGAGAAAATATTTTTTTATTTGGCTTAGTAACTACTTTGTTTTTAATTGATATTACTGTATGTATATTTGCAAAAAAATTATGTATTCACTAATTATTATGTTTTTCATTTGTGTATCTGACATCTTCTTATTTGGCTCCTCTGTCTTGACCTTTTCCATTGTCTGCTCCGCACTTCCGGGGTTAGTGAAAGGTCAGACCCGGCACGAGACTGAGACGAGCACGAGCTGCCAGGGTGAGCGCGAGAACCGCGCGGGTGTTTGTTTCCATGGATACAGAGAACGATCTGTCTGTCTGTCTGTCTGTCTGGCTGGCTCTTTGTCAGTGGTTTTGTCTGTCTGTCTGTCTGTCTGTGGCATCAAGTCTTAACGTAAACTCCCACTGTACTACACACGTTAACAGTAAAACGGTTTCCACTCCTATTCAAATATATTATTTTTGAATTATATTATTATTTTTATATTATATTTGCCTGATATGACTTTTTCGTCAGAATGCTGGTCGCTGCCCCAATTTCCGAAAGTTTTTTGATGGTGGCCTGCCATTTTTTATACATTTCCAGCACTTATTTCCACCTTGGACGCTATTTCCAGTGATATTTTAGCAAAGGCCCACACCTGCTATAACGACTCCAAACAGACGTAGCGGCTGTATAACTGACAGTATTTCATCGTCAACCCTATTTTGGATTCTCGGTCATAATGAGAAGGATCGGAGTCGCGGTGAATTGCCGTGATTGAACTGTCTGAAAGGCACGTGCCCCCCCCCCCCCATTCGACACACCCGGTCGACTCCGCCCAAGTCCGCATGTGCAAACTGCGGCACTGGCCTCGGGAAAGCGCGCAACTGTAATTATAACAAGCAATCAATTGTGTTAATTTGGACTTCCAGGGGCCCGGCGCCCGGCTCGTCCCCGGCCACATAAAGAAATTCATTTGGAGCCGAGCTAATGTCCCAAACACCGGCGTTTGGACGTTCCGCGGCGGCCTCGACCTGCAGCTCCTCATTAGCGGAGCAGTTTGCCCTCCAAACGACTCGGCGGCGCAGTTTGACGCGCGGCATAACAACGCGCCGCTGCGATAATTAGTTCGTTTGCACCATTTGCATTTAGAGCCGCTTGAAATAAATCAGACCGGCGCAACTTTCCCAAAACGTGGCTGCGTGGCGCTAAGGAGGGCGGGTCGCGCGCGGCGCACTACTCTGCGTGCGTGCGTAGGTGCGTGCGCGCTCGTCCGGTCTGTGTTTCTGTTTTGGGGGAATGGTCAGAAGAGAACGTCGATTCAATCGTTGTGGGAAAAGGCGTGTTTATTGTGCGGTGTATTAACTATATGGGCCTGAAAGCCCTACGCACAGGCCTTTTGTGAAATGTTCAACAGGATATTAAGTTTTTATAGGCGCCGGCTCACCGCGCGACCCCAAAGAGAAATTAAAATATGTACTTTATTGTTTTATATATATATATATATATATATTAGGGTTTTGTTCATCATTTATTATTTTAGAAACTACTTGCAGATGCATATTATATTATATAACGAAAGTCCATAATAGGCTTCTTATGAACCCTGTAAAGCGTTGTTTGAAATTAAATTATTTTGTCTTTCGAAATTCTAAAGGATTCCAGTTTCTCGCGCGAGACAGTTCACAATTTCAATAAAGTGACGTGAAGATGCCACGGTGGTCAAATTCTTCCAGGCCTTGAGGGGTGGCGTGTGTGTGTGTGTGTGTGTGTGCGTGTGTGTGTGTGTGTGTGCGTGCATGCGTGCGTGCGCGGCCGCGTGTCCTGGCAGCGTTATAAAGCGACGTCGGCTATATGATCTATCATCTAATTGTAAATTATTGTCATCGGATCTCTGGCAATGTCATTTCACGTTTTTCATTTCAAACATTTTTGTTTTATTTATGTTATTATTTTTGGATCCCGTTGTTTTGCCATATATATTTTTTTAAGTACAATAGCAGTAAGTTCAATAATAAAAACATCTGTCAGAGTAAATCGATCATGTTTTTGACTGAACACGGTCTCCTTCTACGACAAGATGATAGTTAAACTCGCGTGTTTGATTTGTTTGGTATTTATTTAATCCGTATAATCTCCATCTCCATGGGTCGATCGCCGCTGGGTGTAGTAATAAAGACTAGCCAGCAGATGGCGCTTAACTCTCCGTTTCTCTGCTCGGTCGAGGCTGGAATGTTGGCCCTCAACGCTGAGCTCCTACATTATGATTATCTATATTCATCTAAAATAATTTCGTTTAATTTTCAAAGCAGGTCCTATAAGAATCGCTACACTGAACCCATTACAATAAACATGAAAATATAATCTACGTAGGTTATTATAGATTTACACAGTCCCAGTTTGACTGTGTGTTTTAAAGTTAATTTATTCCGCATATGTGGTTGGATTTGATTTTATTTTTCCAATATTTAGCGAATGGAAATCTTTATATTTATATTCAGACGAGTATAATATATTTAAAACATCATCCCATAATTACAGGGCGAATTTGTTGTGTTTGTATAGTGTCTGCGCACAGTAGAAATGGGGCCACAACTGAGTTACAATTAGAATTATTGTAATCTGGAAATAATACAATTATTGTCATATTATTATCGTTATTGTAATTAGAATTAAAATTACTTTTGCCTGTAACACGGAGCTCTGGGATTTTTTTTATGCTTTTTATTGTTGTGTTGAGCTCCTTCGAAGAATAAAAATACAATTTGATCCACGGTGCGGTTCACTACAGTAATAACTACACTATATCTTTTTATAACCCACTTTTTGTTTCGTCCCGGGTCCGATCCGGTGGATTCCCGTCTCGCGGTGCGCGTCGCGGCGGCGCGGCCATCCATCCTGCCGCGACGTGTTTACGCTGTTTAAGCTGCGTTAATACGCGTCGCGACGTATGCAAATGCGGCCGCAAGCAGGAGGCTCCACGCTCCCCGTGGCCGTAAAAGCAAAGCGCGCATAAATAAGGCCTGCAGGAGAAGGCCTTTTGAAACCCCAACACAGACCCTCTCTCTCTCTCTCTCTCTCCCTCTCTCTCTGGTCTGTTTTAATTAAAGTGTCTTCATAATTAACACTGCAACTTCCAGATTGTATGATGTATGGCTGTTTTTTTGTTTTTTTTCACGCCCCCACCCTCAAGGAGAACGTCGGCTTTTCTTATTCATTTTCATTTGTGCGCGTCGGAAAACCGGCTTCCTAGTGCGTGTTTATTTATACCGAGCGTTACATAACATTCCCGAGGACGGAACAATAAACGTAAAAATTTTAATGAAAATAATTGTGTCCGGGCGGCCGAGATCTCGGCAGGTTCGCGTGTGTTGTTTTATTGTCCGACCCGTGCACCCATCATGTGAAGATAACGCTTCTATCAGAGCTAAGGATGTGTTTATATCTCCATTGCCTAAATTTATACGGTGCATCATGACAGAGAGGAGTCATTCACCAGGCGCCCCCCCCACAGAAGATTTATGTGAAGGGAAAACTGTGAAACTCCCAACCCTGCATATACTGTATATATATATATATATATATATATGTGTGTGTATTATTATTATTATTATTATTATTATTATTTATTTATTTTATTTTTATTTTTTAAAATTATTATTATTATTATTTATTTTCAAAGTGAAATGTCTCAGTGTGTCATCTCATCTGACTCTATCAACCCTATCTTAATATTTCACTCAACCAGCTCACTTTAACTTCGAGCACACTCACCTCCATCGTAATAATACAACTAACAACACGCACTCTTTCAGCCTGGGTGAACCAGACGGACAGATAAGACAGACAGCAATGAAAGACGGACAGAAAGACAGATATGAAAGTTAGACAGACGGACAGCTATGACAGACAGACGGACAGCTCAGACAGACACACGGACACGAAAGATCGACGGACCGGTATGACTGACAGAGAGGCGAACGTACAGATACGGCGGACGGACAGACGCGAGGACACGTGGAAACCATAAATAGTCCGCGGCCGAGGCGTCAGAGCCGTAATTAGGAGCGTGTCACGGGTAGAGAGAGAGGGGGAGAGAGAGGGAGAGGGAGAGGGAGGGAGAGGGAGGGAGAGAGAGGGAGAGAGGGAGAGAGGGGGGGAGAGAGAGGGAGAGAGAGGGGGAGAGAGAGGGAGAGGGAGAGAGACACCGGGGTGGCGGGGCGGGGATTGAGCCTTAACAAGGCTTTATTCCGTGATGAATGTCTGCGGCGGGTTCCAGCGGGAGCCGGGCGAGCGCTTCTGAAATATTTATGACGCGGTAATGAAGCTCGGAAGGACTAAAATATGTTTGGGGAGAGAGACGCGCTGGACGCGGCCAAAGTTTGACGGAGTGCGCGGAGCGCCCGGAGCCGGCTGCGGTGGCCGTGCGTGTGCGTGGGAGAGAGACGGATCGAGATGGGGGGGGCAGACAGGGGGAGAGGGAGCGTGTGGCAAAGGGGTACTAACAGGGGGGATAAAGCGTCATTGTGCGATCATCCTTGTTAATAAACAGTGACTCGGGTGCCAAAGGCCGCGGCGGACGCGGGGAAATGAAACGCTCTTAGCGGGGGCTGCTCTCCACGCAGAGAGCACTGTTTTTCACTATTCCAGCCCATAACGGAGACCGACATCTCTAGTCCCACACGTCGCGCTAGAATGGATTATTGGCCGCCAGCAAATATTCGTTAAAATTATTATCGAGGCTCTGTGCAGATTACATTTTAACTCATAATAATCGCCTCCTATTTATTCGGGTTGGGATCCCGGCAAAAGCGGCAAAGCTCCCTCCGCGGGCGCAGCTCACAAATAATCTGCTCACAACAATATCATGACGTTTCAATTATTGTGTTGTACCGTCTTGTACCGCCAGGTGGCGCACATAAAGGCCAGAATGGCTCCGGTTTGGCCCCTGATCAGCCCAGACACGAAGCACCAGCCCGTGTTATTATCTATTATATATCCTTCATAATCTGATGAGCCTCGGCTAAATGTCACTGCTAAACTATTCAAGGATTTAATGTTTTAGTGGAAGAAACACAACAAAAATAAATCGGGGTGAAGGAGGGTAGATTGAGGAGAAGACTAAATATTTTAGGATGCTGGCTTTACAGATGTCATGGAGATGCCTCTTCCCGTGTACATGCCGCTAATACCTATGTATCATAAATCTGTGTGTGCGTCAACGCGGAGGTGCTGTTTAGTGTAATGACAGGCGCAGGGTGTGTTCAGGTGCTTTTAATGTTGTCACCTAACGTTCATTTATTTCACTTCATCTCAGCGAAAGTCAGTTCGAAATTAAATTGAGCTTAATCCCACTGAAATTAATCGAATGAAAACTGTGTTGCCCTGTAGGTAAAATCTATAATTTTGAGAGAGGGGAAAAAAAATGCTATAGCTGGGTTAAAAGAAATCAAAAATAACAAACCTCAAACATTTGATTGATAATTGGTAACAACATATTAAAATTAAACTTGCCTTGTAAATACAACTAGAATTTAATCAAAACAATTTGGAATACACTCAATACACATATTTTAAATACAAATGTGTTAATCTGAAAGTTACTGTGCGTCCCTTCAGTGTGTCCTTTTGCAAGGCACTAAACTGGCAACCCTCTGTTGGTCTCCTCTAAATGCAGCATGTAAAGCAGACAGTATAGAGATGCAGAGGATGGACAGGACTTAAATGTACAATAATACTGTTGTATGTGACTTGTAAAATGAATGAGAATGAATCATGATTCGATAAAATAATTGCAAAATTCTAATACAACAATTGCTCTTTAACCTTTTATGTCTGTGATGTGATTTAGGCTTTGCTCTGATTTTATCTTTTTATTTCCATGCTTTTATTCTCCTTTGCTTTTATATAATGTCTGTTATGTCTGCACTTTAAATGGCCTTGCCTATAATACACTGTTATTGTTCATGTTTATCATCGATGTATTATCATTCATACATTCATCATGTTTCATGTATTATCATCAATAATAATGTGATTGCCAAAAACCAATCTAATACTGTAACAATTATAATTCAATGGTATTAATAATTCCAATCATAATAATCATGTTTATATTAGGAAAATAAAAAATGTAGACCCAGCGTTTTTTAAAGAGTACAATAGAGAAAATTGTATATATATATATATAGATAGATAGATAGATAGATAGATAGATAGATAGATAGATAGATAGATAGATAGATAGATAGATAGATAGATAGATAGATAGATAGATAGATGGATAGGGTGGGATGGAGGTGACGAAAGGGAGAGTCAGTGGAGAAAGAGAAATTCCAAATCCTGTTAGGGAGAGCTTCATAGAAGGGGGGGGGGGAGAGAGAGAGAGAGAGAGAGAGAGAGAGAGAGAGAGAGAGAGAGAGAGAGTGTGGAGGAGGGGAGAGGAATGGAGGGAGGATGGAGAGGCAGGAGGAAGTGGGGGAGGAAGGAGGGACAGAGGGGAAGTGGGAGGAGAGGCAGCCTGAGAGGGTCAAAGGTCACTCTCATTTTTTATCCATTACGGCTCAGGGTTGCACACTGGGTCACCGCAGTGTGTGTGTGTGCGTGTGTGTGTGTGTGTGTGTGTGTGTGTGCGTGTGCGTGCGATGGCATCAATCGCACGTCTTGACTTGATCAAATATTAGATGACCAGATTCAGATCAATTTGGGATGGTTGGGTTTGGCTGCACGGCGCAGCTCTCCTTCTCTTTGCCCCCCCCGCCCGCCCCTCTCTCCCTCGCTCCCCGTCTCCTACAGAATTCGCTAACCCCTGTTATTCACTCCTATTCTTTCCACAGCTAAAAATAGCTGCTCGGCATTCCTCTGCGCGTGGGTGTGTGTGTGTGTCTTTGACAGGGAGAGGGGAACAGGCTGGGAATCGGATTGAGAGAGATAAATAGAGAGAGAGAGAGAGAGAGAGAGAGAGAGAGAGAGCGAGAGCGAGAGAGAGAGAGAGAGAGAGAGAGTGAGTGTGTGATGCTGTTGGATGTTATTGTCGTTTACCATTTCTTTAGCCGCAGAGTCGCTATGTTCTAGGTATGAATTATGAATAACTTATAGTTTCATTTTCAATAAAAAAATACAATATGAAACAAACAATCTGAAAATGTGTGTGTGTGTGTTGTGTGTGTGTGTGTGTGTGTGTGTGTGTGTGTGCGTGTGCGTGTGCGTGTGCGCGCGGACCGTGTTTGTGTGTTTAAGTGGATAATTTGTGTCTCTGGCATTCAGACATGACTAAAAGACCCATGAGGAGGCGAGGAGGAGTTGTGGAGGAGGTGTGTGTGTGTGTGTGTGTGTGTGTGTGTGTGTGTGTGTGTGTGTGTGTGTGTGTGTGTGGGTGTCTGTGTCTGTATTTGACCGAGGGCTGACCTCCCCCCTGGCGCCCCCTCACCTCTCCTTCACCTCCCCAGATTCATTTTTCATGCCCTCCTCCTCCTGCCCCCGCTCTCCATTCCTCCCTCTACAACAGACGGATGGACAGAGGGAGGCCTTGCACATACACGCACACACACACACACACACACACACACACACACACACACACACACACACACACACTGGCATACCGCGCACACCATTTTTCATGTAGTAATGCACAGACAACCATGCTTGTACTCACACTTGAATGCACGCACAAATATGCGCACACACACACACACACACACACACAAACACACGCACACGTGCACACCCACATGTACACACACTCACACACACACACACGCTATGACCCCAATCTGAGTGACTTGTCCTGGCACTGACCTCCGCTCAGCGGGAATGTTAAAGAAGAAAATGAGAACATGACTACCTTCGCGCACACACACAGACACACGCGCACACACACACGCACACACACAGACACACAGACACACACACACACACACAGACACACACACACAGACACACACACACACACACTGGAGTGGGATTTGGCTCTCCATCTTTTGTTCCAATTTGTTCTATAACAGATTTAACTGATTCTGCACGTTTATTTACCCCAAGTCTCGCAGAAAAACTTTCCGGGCAAAAAAAAACACTTAACAAAATGAAAGCGCGGAGTTTGTTTTAATCCGAGTCAAAAGAGAAAAGTGGAAGGAAGTGTTTACCCCCACCTGTCAGCGCCACGCTCAAAAAACAGTTTGTGAGTGTGTGTGTGTGTGTGTGTGTGTGTGTGTGTGTGTGTGTGGGTGCATGCGCACATGTCTTGCTGAAACACGCTTGCTGAAACACATCTGTGCAACAGAGATGGAGGCACACACACACAGACACACACACACACACACACACACACACACACACACACATAAAACACACGTGTAGATACATATTAATCACCGGCCGATTAAAACCTCACCATTGCACTCACTACATCAAACCCTGGATTGAATACCATCCTATAATACTACTACTAGGGCTGCACAACTTGTGTGTGTGTGAGAGAGAGAGAGAGAGAGAGAGAGAGAGAGAGAGAGAGAGATGGACAGATGAGTGTGAGGATGTGGAAACAGTTGTTGTGCAAGGACTGGGCGCTTTGTGTGTGTGTGTGTGTGTTTGTGTGTCGGGGGGGGGGACGTTCGCTGTGAGAGGACAATAGTAGTAGCCCTGTCCCGGCTGGGGTCGCCCGGGGGTCGCTATGCTCATCTGCAGTCATCCAGAGGGCAAAGGTCATTCTGGGGTCACTGTGCTAGTCTGCAGCGTGGATGTTTTGGGGGTTATCTGAATGAGGTACGGCAATGTGGCTGCCTGTCTATTTCAATTAAAGTTGCCCTCGCAGCATTAGACTGGTGAGCGTCCGTTCAGTGAGTTAAGCAATGTGGGACGTCTAAAATGGGTCTCATCTGAATGTTTCTGCCTGCATGTGTTGCTCGTACAAGTTGTGTTTCTTGTTAACCAGCTATGCAACTGCACTGAGTCATCTATGACAGGGAAGTGAGCGCGTCAGCGCGTTTTCAAAGCAGAGAGCTGGTGCCCTGTGATGATGTCACACACACGTGGTTTGAGCAGCCACACGTCTTGGCTCGAGGTAATTGGGCCCGGGATCAGGGTGGCTGTACGCCTGCCGCTCGTTAGAGCAATCAACAAGCAACAGGTAAAACCCCCATCCCCACACACACACACACGGGGAGGGCCTCTGTCACGACACGTGTCCACCCGCTCCCGGCTTGTTACATCTAGCCCACTCTCTACAATAAACTGGCGTGTTGGTAGCATCTCCGCCTTTGTCTCTGTGTTGGAGGCGCCCTGAAAACTCCGCCTCTCGGGTGGCGTGCGCCGTCAAACCTGCCACATTGGCCTCGGAAATATAACCTTCTGCAATACTATTCTCAAGACTACAGGGCACTTTAAAAGACTGTTTAAACCGCAGGTTTCAAGGTATCGTCATCACAGGTTTAGGGAGCCACGTTTTCCACGTGGTGTCCATGAGATGCAGCGCCGGAGTCGCGGCCCGCTGTACCGAGACGTAAACAAAGGCTTTTTCTTCACTCCGTCAGAGGGTAAAGGTCACCCGGGGGTCACGCTCCGACACTAGGTTGAGGACTTAAAGAGCTCTCTCTCGATCTCTCAGACACTCTCCGTATCTCTCTCTCACACGTGCAGAGGTAAACACACTCACATGCACATCTGCTTACAATGCTACTTAAACTACTTAAGATGCTGCAGATTCCAGTTGAGAAACTCAGCCTGGATTTCTGAGGCGGGGGATGTGAACAAAACAGAAAATAATTGAATTCAATGGAATAGAAAAACTTTTTCTTTTTTTTTTTTCTGAGGGGAACATCAGTTGTCACAGCCAGTTTGTGTATTTAGCGTTATTAAAGCTTATTCGTAAATTATTTTGAAGTAAAACAGAATGGAATATTTCTATATGAAGGAGCAACAGGTTTCCTTCCTCGGGCTCTGACGGCTTGTTGATAAAATATGTCAAAAATCTGCATTTTACTGGAACAGGAACCCCACTGGAATATTTTACAGTATATGACAGCTATATTTGTTGTGTATTTCCAAACGGGTGCAGCTGCACTAAACCTCTGAAAGACCTGTGCTCTATCTGCAACACACACACACACACAATAAACACACAGCACACACAGCGTTCAACCAGTGTTTCTGTTATCCGGTGATTGCCGGTTTTTGACCGGGAAAATCTGTTGAAGTCCGACATATTTAAATCTCTCCGGTCATAACGTCCGGTGAAAATAATTCCCCCTAAACACAATTATATAAATGCTGGTCGATGAAACTATTACGCTAATTATCGCCATATTTTCTTCCTCTGTGTCCAAATAAAATTGACTCGATCATTTCGATGAAAGGTTCCGCTGATCTGTTCATTTCCACGCTGCAGCGGAGAGCCAATCAGCTCGGACGATCTAAGGCTGACCGTTCACCTCTGACCAATCAGGTTTGTCGATATAAAAATAGGCCCCGCCCCCATCCCGCCTGGACAGGTTGCGCTTGTACACACACACACACACACACACACACACACACACACATGGAGCGGGGACAGAGAGCAGCGTCCAGAGCTCTGAGGAGAAACAGGGACACAAACGTCCATCTTTTTTTTTTTTTACCATTATTATATTTATGTTCAAACCCAAAGTAGACGGAAAAGGTCCATTGCCACCTCCATATGATCAACTCGCCATATTTATTTTGTTTTTGATTTTATAAAAAATGTATTTCAGTGAAATGTTAATTAAAGCAGCTGCACTTGTGATTTATTATTTGGTTTCAAGTCGTAATATTTGTAATATTATTGTGGATATTTTTTAAATGGCGTTAACTGAGAGGACTTATTCTATTTGAAATATTCAATAAAAAAATATTGTAAATCTACATGCCTTCATGAATTTATTCCTATAAAGCCTGCTTATCAATTTTTTTGAAGCTCAATAAACACAGGTCATGTTTGACGTAAATCTCTCCCATTTGTCGGGGACATTGAATTCTTCCAGGACGCGCGGAAATACACCAAATTGTTCTGACGGAAACTCATGTTCCGGCACCACAACACTCCAACATCCCTCAAAACACCTTTCTCGTCTGTGTTGTTTCTTATGCTTCCACCTCCCAAACCGACCGCTTCCTGGGAGCCCAATTCCCGCTCCCGAGACGGTAAGGCCCCCTCGGGGGATCACTTCCTGTCTCGAGGCACTGTCACTTCCTCCGGCGTTCTAACCCCGTTCTTCTTCCCACTCTGCTTCACTCATTTCTTAATCTCCCTCCTTCTCCCCTGGTCTCCACCTTTCTCCATCCACCCCGGGTTCCTTTTACACGTTCTTCTCCTTTCCCTCCGTCCGTCCTTCTTCTCCTCTTCGTCAAACACTGCATCGCCTCTTTCTTCCCTCTTTGCCTCCTCCTCTCCCCCTCTCCTCTTAGCTCTCGCTCCTTCACTGTCCGAGTTCTGTTCGTCTTTCTTTGCCTCGCTCCCTCATTCCCGGCTCTCCTCACCCCCTGCTTTCTTTCGTTCTCTCGTCCTCCCATCCGTCTTGCTCTCCCCTCTCCTCCCTGACTCGGCTCCAGATCTTCCAGATGTGAGTTTGTCGATGACAGGAATTTGGATCAACGGCCAAAGCTGCATAACTATGTCAGTACTAAGTGTGTGTATGTGTGTGTGTGTGTGTGTGTGTGTGATGTAGCTCTCGTGCCCTCTATTTGTCACTTGTCAACACAGATGTTTTCAATTGGTTCTTTCCCTCACCTCTCAGCACCGTGAGCTG
>NC_137205.1:27651576-27666576 GCF_960531495.2 Zeus faber | reverse complement strand
AAAAGCGGTGGAGAGAGAGACGGAGAAAGATTAGGAGGAGGAGGAGGAGGAGGAGGAGGAGGAGGTTGCAGAAACCTTTGACGGTTTGTTTTCAAAATATGACATGCAGGAGTCTGTGGAGTTTTGAGTGAATATTTTGTAGGTGAGATGTATTTTTTGTCGTATTTATTTGTGCTTTCCATAATTGTTTGTTGGCAGATCTGTTGAAGTTAGAAAAATGTATTTCAAAATGCATCTGATCTGGTGTATTTTTCTAATCCTTACATATTGAGGTAGTTATGATTATGATTATTATGATTATGATGATGACTATTATTATTATTATTATTATTACTATTACTATTATTATTATTATTGTTATTATTATTATTATTATTATTATTATTATTATTATTATTATTATTATTATTATTATTGTTATTATTATTGTTATTATTATTATACACGTAATTGTATTATCTTGATATAGTATTTTTATATCATTACATGATCTGAGCAGTCGTAGTAATCATAATACTATTATTGATTATAATTAATGACTCAATCAATAATATGTTACAATATGTATTATTATCATAAATGTATAATTGTAATTGTTCAGATGTTTCAACCAATATAATGTGTTAGGAGCGCATTTATTTGTTCTAATTTCCAAACCCTTTTTCTGAGACGATTTTGGTTCAGAATTCTAAAAAGACATCTAATGTTATTTATGTTAATTATTATTTAAAGCAAGTTGCAAAATATCAGCTATATTAGAATTGAGCTTTTTTAAGGACATTTAAAATTGGGATATTTATTCAGAATTCTCTCCAGTATTCCCTATGATATATATATTAGTTACCTTCTTATTTCCTAATTTTTCTTAGTAGTTAACATACTATATGCATAATAATAGTTTCCAATGCAGATTTTCTGTGACACTCTTTGAACCATTTTACCTTTTTCTCTTTATCTCACCTTTTTTCTCCTCTTTCAACCAACAACGCACGACTCAACACAAGAAGAATTATGTTTTTACACGAAACTCGTATTTCGTTATAATTTTCCTCTTTCTTTCCTGTTACAATTTCTCGGCCATCTCTCTCTCTCTGTTTGGTGTAAAATTATTCATATCTCCACACCGCAGAATGCAGCACAGTGTCGCAGTGCGGTATGTTCCCATGGCGATGCCGGAAACATCGCCACAACAGAACGTCAGAACGCAGAGTGTGTGAACAAATAATTCACCCCTGGTTATTATATGGAATGTGTGTGTGTGTGTGTGTGTGTGTGTGTGTGTGTGTGTGTGTGTGTGTGTGTGTGTGTGTGTGTGTGTGTGTGTTTGTGGTCCCTGGGAAAGCACAGATATAGGACTGCTTGATCTTCTTGGCTACAATGACTTCACAGACTCATACACACACACACACACACAGACACACACACACACACACACACACACACACACACACACACACACACACACACACACACACACACACACTTGTGAACTGAACTTGAACTGCTAACAACATCATCAAGAGGACAACAAGGGTGTCATGAACACACACACATTCACGGCCATAAACACAAACTAGCACCCAGACACACACCCAGACACACACACACACACACACACATACACACACACACACATACACACACACAAGCGTTCATTCGTCTTTTTGGTTAAAATATGAAGTGATAGGTCATTGGCTGAACTCCCGACAAACTCTGGCCTTTCTATGACCTGCGTTGGGGGGGGGTTGGGGGTAGGGGGCTGGGGGGTGGGCAGAGGAAGGAAATGAAAAAGAGACTTGAAGATAAAGGTGAAGAGAGGAGAGGAGAATAAGAAATGAAAAGAGCAGCGGAGGAGAGGAGAGGACAGGAGAGGAAAGTAACTGGTAAAGTGATTGGGAGCTTGGTAGCACCCCACCCTCCAGCCCCCGCTCTCACTCTCTCTCTCTCTCTCTCTCTCTCTCTCTCTCTCTCGCACTCTCCTACACACCTTATTTACTTTCTGCCTGAAAGAAGAGAACAAAAAGGACGGAGGTGCCGTATGACGGATGGAGGGAAGGAGAGAGAGAGAGAGAGGGGGGGGGGAGAGAGGGAGGGAGAGAGGGGGGGGAGAGAGAGGGAGGGAGAGGAGGCTCGAGTGAGGTGAAATGGACGCCAGGTGGCAGTGTTGAGACAGGATGGAGGGCGTTCACAGGGCAGCAGGGGGTGATGCGGGGGGGCGTGGTTATACGTTTATATATATTACAAGCGCGCACACGCATGCACGCGCACGCACACACACACACACACACACGCACACACACACACGGACACACACACACACACACACACACCCTGTACGCATGACGTAAGCTGGAGGTGAAAAAGACTCAACGGAAAAGAAATAAATAATACACACATCGATTTCATTGGTCGGCTCGTTGTTGCGTAGACGTGGCGATGGGAGAGGCGCCGGGCCAGGATGTGGAGCTGCGTGTGAATACGCACACACACACACACACACACGCACGCACACCTCCACGTTGATGTAATGGTGACACTTAATCCCCTTTACCGTTGACAGGCCCTAACGCGTGCCCACCTGCATAAAAATGGCTGAAATGAAAACGGTGTTAACACACCGACACAGCCGGGAACTTGTCTTCATGTCGCTGAAACAGCCTGAGCGCGTTCAGAAACACCAAGACGGTGCCGCCGAAGCCGTACACACACACAGCACGACACACCAGGACACACCAGGACACACCGTGACACACCAGGACACACCAGGACACACCAGGACACACCAGGACACAGTGCGACACAGCACGACACACCGCAACACACCAGAACACACCAGGACACACTGCAACTCACCAGGACACACTGCGACTCACCAGGACACACCAGGACACACCAGGACACACCAGGACACACCGTGACACACCAGGACACACTGCGACTCACCAGGACACACCAGGACACACCAGGACACACCAGGATACACCGCAATGCACCAGGACACACCAGGACACACAAGGACACATCACGACACACAAGGACACACAAGGACACACAAGGACACACAAGGACACACCGGGACACACCAGGATACACCACGACACACAAGGACACACCATGACACACCAGGATACACCAGGACCTGCTGTTCCTGTGTGTAGAAGACAGAGGAATTAAACATCCTCGACTCGCTGCACGTGGTGAGAGAGCAGCGTCTGGTGTTGCCGGGCAGTTTTCCTGGACACACTCCCAGGGCAGCGTGTTCCAGGTGACGCACAGTATTCCAGAACAGTGTTCCAAGACAGTGTTCCAGGTGACGGACGGGGTTCCAACACAGGTGAGGGACAGTGTTCCAGGATAGTGTTCCAGGTGAGGGACAGTGTTCCGGCACAGTGTTCCAGCTGGCTGACATTGTTCCCGGACACTGTTAGAGGGTGAGGGACAGTGTTCCAGGACAGTGTTCCAGGTCAGGGATAGTGTTCCAGGACAGTGTTCCAGGTGAGGGACAGTTTTCCAGGACAGTGTTCCAGGTGAGGGACAGTGTTCCAGGACAGTGTTCCAGGTGATGGACAGCGTTCCAGGACAGTGTTCCGGGTTACTGGCTTACTGGGACTGTACTCTTTTATCCTTTGATTCCAAACCCCAAAGTCCCTGTCCTTCAGCTCCACCTCTCCTCACGCTGCAGGGCTGGTTGATACAGTAGATGGATGATAATAACAATAATAATAATAATAATAATAATAATAATAATAATAATAATAATAATAATAATAACAACAACAACAACAATAATAATAATAATAACAATAATAATAATGATATCCATATTGTGATATAAGGATAGATATTGTCTGGGATTTTGGTTTGTTTTCTCGTTGCTCTCGTTCAGAGCTAACCCTCGTCTCTGAGGCTGCGTAACGGTGAAGAAAAGCAATTTTCTGGACTTTATCAACCATTCTAATCATGGGCCTCGACCAGCTCTGCCGTTATACTGACATCACTCATACGTGTTTCTCCTGCTGGTAAATATATTATGAACGCACCGAGAGTTTCCCCCAAAGCATCGCCGGGAAATTGATATCGAGGTTTTTCGTCAATAACTATTGTGTTATTTGATTGGTTCAATAACTCACGGCAACACACCTGATTCAATTAAAGGCCACCCTTCCTCACGACTCCTTAATTCAATCTAGTGCGCGCACACACACACACACACACACACACACACACACACACACACACACGTACGTGTGTGTGTGTGTGTGTGTGTGTGTGTGTGTGTGTGTGCGCGCGTGCATGTGTGTGTGTTTTGGACACATGGGCCACCTTTTGGTTCAGCCCCCTGAGGCGAGGGCGTGTCACATGACTAATCAGGAAGTGATCAAAGAGACGAGGAGGCAGTGCCCTCAGAGGATACCACATCAGATCAATGAACACGCACGTGCACACGCACACACACACACACACACACACACACACACACACACACAGACAACAAAGATATTAATATCAGAGCTTGTTTTAGATGCTGTTGGAAGCCCCGTCCCCCAAGCTGAGAATCCGATGACCTCATTGGTCCACAGGTCAGACTGGGCGTGTCCCGACCTGGAAGACAAGAGGGTGAAGACGCTTTGATGAAGGGGGGCGGGGCAGGGCGGGGGGGGGGGGGGTTACATTTCGGAGGTCACAGAGGGGTCCCGGCGGGGTTACTGCGATGTCAGCACGAGAGCTGGGAAGACCTGTCCCATCATCATTTCCTTTTTACTTATTAACCCTTGTCATCCTCTCCTCTTTCCTCGGCGCCTGATCTCCCCGCTCTCCCTTCTTCTCCTCCCCTAGAGGGAGAGAGAGAGAGAGAGAGGGCGAGAGAGGGAGAGGGACCGGGCTGGAGGGTGGGGGGCTACTAAACTCATGTCTTTTTTTGCCATATTATCTTCCTCTCCTCCTCTCCCGAACCCAACCCGTTGCCGCAGAGCACCGTGGTTGTTTTGGTGAAACGTCCTGTTCTGTTATCTCCTCTTCCACGTTGCTGCTATTATTACATTTTTTGTGGCCAATGTTTGGTAACACGGCTGCTCCAAAGTTTAAATAACGTCTATTTAAATGGAATATTACACTGGAAAGCGTTTATATTTACAGCGGTATCGTGTTGACGTTACTCTAGTGTGTTTTGATTATGGTCAGATGTTCACCATGGAAACCGACCAATGAATCGTCAGTAAATATATACTTACTATTACTCATAGTTTGAAAGCAAGAAAAAGTACATTATGCTTTGCCTTTTACCCTCGCTTTAATATTGCTCTCACACAAAACACATTTGACGTAATTGACTTTCTGGCTTTACCCGTAAATCACAACACATTTTAGTTATAATAACTCCGCAGTTTGGTCAGAACACCAAGTTTACCGTATCAGCGAATATTCCCGAGGCCCTGGCAGGAAAAGTAGTAGCGAAAGTAAAGGATGAAAACGTGACGCGAGGTCAAACGTCGATAGGATTTATTTTGCGCAAATACGATGATTGAGTAATGGGGGGCGGGTGGGGCGGGCGGTGCTGCTAATTGAACAGATTGAGTTGAACAGAGTTTGAAGATATTGATGAGCTGAGTTCTATTCAAACTCGAACAGCTCTAATCTGTCCAGTTCCGTCACACCCACAGAGGCCGACGAAGAAATGAATCAAAGGACGCAATCCACTCCCTCCCCCCTCGCTTCCTCTCTGAGGTGGAAGAGGGGTCACGGCGGGGTCATGGGGAGGTCACAGGCGAGGTCCCCGCAGGGTCACCAATGGGTCTTGGAGCAGGGTTGATATAATAATAATAATAATAATAATAATAATAATTATTATTATTATTATTATTATTATTATTATTATTATTATTATTATTATTATTAGTATTATTATTATTATAAATTATAATATTTATAATATTTATAATATTTATAATAATAATAATAGCAGTAATACTACTATTACCATTATATCCTCTGGGGTGCCTCCACAAAATTGAAATAATATTACATTAAAGGTCTAGAACACACATATTGTAGTGCCCCCCGCAAGACAATAGACTGAAACATCACAACACGTGGTTCAAATGCGCAATCAAATCCTTATTTCATTTGAACAAAATATTTTAATAAGCAGCCTGTGTGCGGGGTAAGACTAAACCCTTCTCCTCGGCTGGTGCAGTGCCATTGACGGCCGCAGGGGGAGCCCAACTCACAGTTTCGCACCGCATACAGGATTTGGAGGAATTACATCAGAAAGCCAAAGTAAAAAAAACAAAAAAAAAAGAGAGGAAAACTCAAAAAAAAATCATATTCAATTGATTGTTTGTGACATACATTTTTGTGAGACAGCTCACGGGAGAAATATTGCGTTATTAGTGATGGCGTGTGTTTGTCATCTCGGCTCTCCCTCTCGTCACCCCGGGTCGCGGCGTAAGTAGGTGATGACATCTGATGAGATCGGCAGTCAACGATTAGTCAAAAAAAAAACGGCCTGTGGTCCGGGTGAGATCTCGAAGCACACACAGGCGGACTGTGTGTGAGCGACGTGTAGTAGTTGGGTGTATTTTCAACACTTCCATCTCACCCTCAGCACGGCTCAGACGGAGGCAGTGGGGCAGTATTTGGCAAAGGCCCCGAACACCTCAACAAACGCCCCTTTTTACTCCTAACACAACAGCAGCTTGTCAGCACTGGAAGTAACACTGTGAGTGCTTGTGTGTGTGTGTGTGTGTGTGTGTGTGTGTGTGTATGTGTTTGACAGCGTTCAGCTCGTTAAAAATAATAAACGCTGCCAGCCCGAAACCGTGTTTACAGCCGCACTTCTGACAAATCCGTAATCATTATTAGACGACTGCAGCACGGCCCCTTCGGGACGCCCTGTACTGTGAAAACAAGCACAACTTCATTTAAAGCTGCACCCTCCTCCCTGCTTCATTACACCAATGAGTTTGTATCAAGACGGAGAGCGAGGGAGAGAAAGAGGGGAGCAGACGGAGGATGGAGAGGATAAATGGACTTCGCACTCTGGAAAAGTGAAACGGTCCGAAAGAAAAAAAAAGGTTCCATGTCGTTTGAGAAGAAAAATATGAATTTCTGACTGCAAGGAAATGTTGACATGTTTGGTCTGCCAAAGCACATAGAACAGAGAGAGTGTGTGTGTTTGTGTGTGTGCGTGTGTGTGCGTGCGTCCGTGCGTGCGTTCGTCCGTGCGTGTGTGTGTGTTAGGGTGCACGTAAGAAGGGTAAATACTTCCTTGAAGGAATAAATACCCGGAGGAATAAATACCCGGTGACACCCTGAGCTGTAGCACTCAGGTGGATTAATGAGCTGTGGGCCCTGTTGAACTAATTCATCAAATTAGACGTGTTGATATTTGTTGTGTGCGTGGCATCAAATAAAGGATCACAGGGGAAGTTAGCAGGGCATGATCCCTCTGATCCCTCTTCTCACTGCAGTATATACAGTATATTCTGTGTGCTGTATTAACTGCATATAATATATACCACAGGGGATGAGTCAGGAACAAAACAGACCGAACCATTTCAAACCATTTTTGCCTTTTCCCCCTCTTAAAAAAAACAAACGAAAAACCCTTTATAGTGGAAAATATAGTGTATGAATCATTTTATGTCCGATTTGCAGCACAATTTTTATTATTATTTCATTTTTCATATTATTATTATTATTATTATTATGACAGTTATTGTTGTGATTACTGCTTTGGAGCACAATCTTGGTGTGGCCACTGGATGCAAGATGGCTGCCAGAGAGCCTTGGATGGTGTTACCATGGAGATACAATAGGGCTGATAAGACATCTGTGTTATGGGTTGGAAGAAGACCTGCGCTCTGTGGCATTGAGAGAGAGAGAGAGACAGAGCGAGAGAGAAAGACGGAGAGAGAGAGAGCGAGAGAGAGAGAGAGAGAGAGACAGAGAAACAGACAGACAGAGAGAGAAACATTTCACATTTCACTGCATATATGTATGGAAGTATGTATATGTATGTGACAAATAAAAATCTTGAATCTTGAGAGAAATGGGCAAACATATGTCAGGGAGAGAGAGAGAAACAGACAGACAGAGAGAGACATACAGACAGGCAGAGAGAGAGAGAGAGAGAGAGATGGGCAGACAGATGTCAGGGGAAGAATACATTTGAAGATGGGTACGCAGTGAGAAGGAGAGACACATGAGGGATATATGAAGAGAGAAACAGGGGGGAAAGAGAGAACCGAGAGAGAGAGAGAGAGAGAGAGACTTAGAGAGGAAGACAGGTCACTTCAAAACACCTCACACACACACACACACACACACACACACACACACACACACACACAGACACACACACACACACACACACACACACACACACACAGGCACACACTCCTTCCAGGTTGAGGGGTTTACGCCACCCCACCCAATTCCAGCGCGGTGAGTCACCGGCTGCACCCAGCTTCACCACCCGCTGACTCAGGCAGCACGGAGACACAGACAGAAACATCTTAATCTGCATTTACTCCGTTTTAAGACGTCTGTCGACACACTAAACTGGAATCACTCAAATCTCTGAGCGGGAGAAGGTTCAGATGGCTGCTTGGACCACACGGTACCACTGTGCAACATCAAGATCCAGATCCAGAGACACTGCATGGTACGCATTTGTAGCTGTGTTTGTGTGTGTGTGTGTGTGTGAGTGTGTGTGTGTGTGTGTGTGTGTGTGTGTGTGTGTGTGTGTGTGTGTGTGTGTGTGTGTGTGTGTGTGTGTGTGTGTGTGTGTGTGTGTGTGTGCGTGTGTGTGTGTGTCTGTTTTTATATGATCTCTAACGTGTACTCAGTGAGATAAAGAAAACAGTTCACAAGATAAACATGTTTTATTCAAGATTAAACATCAGCGAGGCGCACACACAGAAGAGACTTCCACCTCTTTCTAATTCTATCTTCACCACACACACACACACACACACACGCACGCACACACACACACACACAAACCCTTGTCCCTCATGTCGTAATTCATCATCGGCTGGCAGCAAACTGGCCAATCAGCTTTGAGGTCAATTTAATGGCCTTTGCTCTGGTAACGTGTATTACCTCTGTTTGAACAGTTGGGGGCAGTGCAGCGTGCTAGACTTTGATAGCCGTGTGTGCGTGCGTGTGCGCGGGTGATGCATGATCTGATTGTAGCCATGGTAAAATTAACCATTTCGGTTCCAAAAGAAGGATTCCGTTCACAGACACACCCGGGGTATTGTCTTGTGATTACCTCTCGGAGACATTTTTGAAGAAGGCTTTTAACCTTTGACCTTGGCGCGCCTCACGCTGCGGGCATTTCAATACAATGAGACTCGAGCGAGGTGCACACAAAACAAATGTGCAAAAAAATGCCCGGAAAGACGTCCATACAGTCCATACACTAACCCTGTACCCTGGGTTAGGGTTAGGGTTAGGGTTAGGGTTAGGGTTAGGGTTAGGGTTAGGGGTTAGGGGTTAGGGTTAGGGTTAGGGTTAGGGTTAGGGTTAGGGTTAGGGTTTGGGTTAGGGTTAGGGTTAGGGTTAGCAGAGAGAGAGAGAGAGATGGAGAGTCAGAGAGAGAGCAAGACAGGTTGGGAGGTGGAGACACTTCCACTTCCAGCCACTGGGGGCGGCGCGGTTCAGTTCGCCCGTGGAAAAACCCGTCGCCGGGGAGGCAGTTTGTCAGCCCGGTGCCGACGCACCACATCCCCATTCCCAGGCGACCATGTCACGACACTCTGAAGGCACGAGGGAACGTTGCTGGACCTCGTCCGCCTCCGCGCGCCTGCGTCGGTTGCTCCTCTGAAACGGCCGAGCGCGGCCCTTCAGGGCCCCAGAGGAAGGTTCACGCGGAGCCATGGGCGTCCTCGCGGCGCGCCGGCTGGGGCTCTCTGGCGCTGTTGCGGGCCGACCCTCCGGTCCCCGCGACGACGCGACCTAGTCTGCCAGCGCTGAAGGCCTTTGCACACCCCGAGCCTTCCCTCGCTTCGTTCCTGGTCGGGCACGAGAAGGTGTGAGACAGAGAGAGAGAGAGAGAGAGAGAGAGAGAGAGACCCTGAATGGGACAGCAGTCCGTCACAGGGGCTAGGCACACACACCCGTGGGGACGGGGATATCTCGTCTTTTTGCCCGGAAGGGTTTCTGGAACGAGGGAGGGCGACCCGACTCCGAGGTGAGATTCTGAGGCGGGGTCCCCGGAGCCGCCGCGCCCCACCCAGACCGACGAGAAAAAACAACAAAAAAACAAAGTGAGAATCTGAGTCGACACTCGGATCCAGAAAGACCGCAGCAGGTGTGGAGCCAATGACTCCCCTCTCTCTCTCTCTAAATGACACACACACACACACACACACACACACACACACACACACACACACACAGGAGGGGCCTTCACACACTAACTACTTTGAAAATCAGGCGACGACAGCGAGAACGGAAGGGAGGAAGAAAGTTAGTGGGGGAGGGAGAGAGGGGGGAGAGAGAAAGAGGGGGAGAGAACTCACACGAGCCACACACATGCATGTGCACGTACAAATGCACACTCGCACACCCACACGCACACACACGCACACACAAGTTGGCACAGCCGAGGTCTGTTAATGAAAGGTCATACTTTACAAAGCATTCGGAGAGTACTCAGGCTTACTGTGAGCCGGGCTCCTAAACAGGTGATGAGAGAGGGAAGTAGGGAGGGAGCGAGGGGAGGGAGCGAGAGAAAAAGAGGGAGAGACAGACAGAAGAAGGAAAAACACACACCGCGCGCTGTGGTTAGGGGTTGAGCTGCAGTGTGTGTGTGGGGTTAACGAGCTCTGAGAGGCTCGTTATCACACTGATGAGAGATGGAGAGAGAGAGCGAGAGAGAGCGAGAGGGGGAGGTAAAGAGAGTGGGAGAGAGGGAGGGAGGGAGGGAGGATGTAAGAGAGAGAGAGAGAGAGAGAATGATTGACGTAGAGAGAAAGAAGGGCAGGCGGAAAGAGAAAAAAGGGATAAAGAGAAATTGGGTGTGAACGCATTGGCTTTTCTTTTCAAGAGGCAGTTAAGTAAACAGCATCTTTGTGTGTGTACAGGTGTGTGTGTGTGTGTGTGTGCGTGCGTGCGTGTGTGCGTGTGTGTTCGTGCATGTCTGAGCAGTTTTCAGATGATGAAACCGCAAACTGAACGACAACAAAGAGAATCTCTCCTCTTCTGGTCTTGACCTGCGTCAGCTCCGCCTGTCCGTCGGCCTGTCCGTCCATTTTTCCTGATTACTTATTCGCTTGTTCTCTGCGTGTCTGCGACCCCACGTCGTTCCGTTCTTCCTCAACGGTGACCCCCCCCCCCCCCCCCCCCCCGTGTCGTTTTCCTGGCGCGCGTGTCGGCCTGTAGGCGGCGCGACCGCTGTGTATGGAGGGTTCCTGCTGTGACCACAGTGGTCCAGCAGGGGGCGGTGCAGCGTGTAAGTTTTTTCCACGATAGAGGCCAACGCTCGCGTGTGCGTGCGTGTGTGTGTGTGTGTGTGTGTGTGTGTGTGTGTGTGTGTGTGTGCGCGTGTGTGTGCCCGCGTATAAATAAAGGTAAATGTCTCCAATAGATGAGTAGCACTAAAAAGTAACTTCTATATGTAATAAAAGCATAAATAAGGAGAGAAAGAGGGAGGGGGGGGGGGTTAGAGCACGGTGAGAGGGCGAGGAAGACTGAAAGAGGGAGAGAGAGAGAGAGAGAGAGAGAGAGAGAGAGAGAGGGGAAGAGGGAGAGAGCGAGACACTTGGACTGGCGGACCGTGCAGTGAAACCAATTATATCAGGACAATTTCACTTGGCGGCTGATCTTCCTTTTGATTGGACGATCACACGGATTCTATTCATCACAGCAGCGCCGACAGAGAATTAATAGACAAGAGAAAGTACATCTCTGTCTCTACCTCCATCAGTCTCTCTCTCTCTCTCTCTCTCTCTCTCTCTCTCTCTCTCTCTCTCTCTCTCTCTCTCTCTCTCTCGCACACGCACACACGCGCGCGCACACACACACCGTTTTCTGAGACGAGGGACGTGCTTTATTGAAATAAAGATGGGGGCCGTCGATCAGGGACCCTATGTGCGGCTTCGCCTCTCTTACGCTCGGGGCCTGTGGGGCCTCCCGCCGCAGGAGCAGGGAACGCGGCGGAGACACTCGAGGCGCGGCCGTCTCCGCCGGTGGGGGGGGGGGGGGGGGCTCCCCTCGGCACCGCCCGAAAAAGCGGCCTCGGTGTCAGACGTCAGGGCCCGTGCGGTCCGGACGGGGTGTGTGTGGTCGTATTAAAGAATCTCCTCGTATCGTCAGATCACGGTTCCCACGGTCACGCCGTTTAAATGCGGGCACCACTCGGAGGATAATGACGTCTCACATTCCCGAATTATGGATTTTTTTTTTTTTCCCCATTTTATTTTATGGCCGGGAAATCAGACTTTTGTGTTTCGTCAACGGGGGCCCGGAATTAAATGTTGCTGGGAAACCTCCTGAAGGCGGTGAAAACGGTGCTCGCCGTGACCGCGTCCAACCCGCGCCTTCCGACGCGCACTGAAAAACTTCACGGCTCCCCGCGGCGTCCGGGGGCCCTCGCCCGCTTCTCGTGGACCGTGTGTTTTCGGGTGGGGTCGGAAGGAGCCAATCGGAGCGCGCCTCCACGCGGATCCGCTTACGCGTGGGTCGGCCCGCGAGGTGGTTTTTTTTTTTTGTTTTTTTGTTTTTTTCGGAGCGGTTCCGCCGGACCTCTGCCGGTACCTGCGCCCCGCGCACGGCGAGAGTAATTCCCCGCAGCTGCGAGCGCGGGGCGGCGGAGCGGCCTCATCGATCACGGGCCGGGCGCTGTGAAGATGTGTTGTCATGCAGCGCTGTATGGACGGAAATGAGGGTTAGCTTAGTTTGGCTAACCCTCTAATTGGAAATGGCTGGATGGAGCTAACGCTGAGTGGGCAGCCAGACTTTTACACGCACAAGCACACGCACGTGCACGCACGCACACACACACACACACACACACACGCACATATTGCGAAACATACACATAGGCCGACATGTGCTTGCAGAGACAAACACACACACACACACAGAAAACTCCAAATACATATGTTCTTATATTCCAACACATCTGTGTGTAGACACGCACGCACGCACACACACACGCACACACACACACACACACACGACGAAACATACACTTAGGCCAACGTGTGTTTGCAGAGACAAACACACACACACACACACACACACACACAGAAAAATCCAAATACACATGTTCTTATATTCTAACACAACTGTGTGTAGACACGCGCGCACGCACACGCAAGCACGCACACACACACACACGACGAAACATACACTTAGGCCAACGTGTGTTTGCAGAGACAAACACACACACACAGAAAAATCCAAATACACATGTTCTTATATTCTAACACAACTGTGTGTAGACACGCGCGCACGCACACGCAAGCACGCACACACACACACACGACGAAACATACACTTAGGCCAACGTGTGTTTGCAGAGACAAACACACACACACACACACAAAAAAATCCAAATACACATGTTCTTATATTCTAACACAGCTGTGTGTTAACATACACTTAGGCCAACGTGTGTTTGCAGAGACAAACACACACACAGAAAAATCCAAATACATATGTTCTTATATTCTAACACATCTGTGTGGGGACACGCACGCACGCACGCACGCACGCACGCACGCACACACACACACACACACACACACACACACACACACACACACACACACACTCACACATGCTTTCCTGCTCCCTTCATCCTTCCTCCCTCCCTCCGCTCGCACTCGCCGTGACCTCGTCATCATCCCCGCAGTCACTCCATCAGTCCGCTGCCATGGCGAGGGGCCCACTTTGTTGCCGTGGCGATGCTAAAGTGTGTGTATGTGTGTGTGTGTGTGGGGGGGGGGGGTCACACTGAACTTCAAAACACTGAAGTTCACGTTTCACATTTCTCTCCAAAAAATTTTGCTGCAGTGCAGGATTTATAAAAAAGTAAATCTCCTTCACGCTCTTCACTCCGGGGCCGCACGGTGTAAATTGTTGTTCTTCTTTGAAAATGTGTTATTTTTTCATTCAGTATTTAATTATTTGATTACTGTTATTAATAATAACATCAACGGACGAGGGCGAGTGTAGACAGTGGGTTCAGATTAAACCCTCATCATGGTGAAACTGTGATGGTGAATTATGGGCTGTAACAGTCATTGGTACATCCCACAATAACATTTTGTTTGGCAACAAAACATTTCAACTCGGAGATCTTTTCAACTCGGAGATCTTCAAGTATTTTCCCGTTCATCAACATCAAATACTTTAATTACAAAAATAATAAACATGTATGAATACATATGAAGATACGTGAGAGAGAGAGAGAGAGTGAGGCTGATAACCTCTTGGCATCATCTCAGCCGCTGTTGTTGAGAAGTAGACTTAACACTTCACACACACAAATACACACAGGGCACGCACGCATAACAAACACACACACACACACACACACACACACACACACACACACTCTATATCTCCCTCTAGCTCTCCCCCCTGCAGTACCCTGTCTGTACCATTAGAGGGCGATCTGTACTGTATATACTGATATAGAGGGCCAGGCTGTACTTGTCCACACACACACACACACTGTGTTGTACACGAGGTTTTAGGCAATTTCAATGAAATCAGCAACTAAAGCCATTTTGGTGCCACCCTGAGATCTTTACTGGACTCACAACACCCCCAGCGGATTTTCTGTGGGCATCACTGGAGGAGAGCAGAGGAAATCAGAGAGAGAGAGAGAGAGAGAGAGAGAGCCAGGGAGAGAGAGAGAGCCAGGGAGAGAAACAGAAACAGAAACAGTCTTTAATTGTCACACATGCTTGCACACACACACACGCACATGCACATGCTTGATGGTGGCCGTGAAATGGCTCCTCTGCTTTTGAACCATCC
>NC_137205.1:27632455-27639955 GCF_960531495.2 Zeus faber | reverse complement strand
AGGTATAATAGAGGTGGAGTAGAGGGAGGAAGAGCAGAGTAGAGGGAGGAAGAGCGGAGCGGAGGTACAATAGAGGTGGAGTGGAGGGAGGACGAGTGGAGCGGAGGTATAACGGAGGCGGAGTAGAGGGAGGAAGAGTAGAGCAGAGGGAGGAAGAGGTAGAGCGGAGATACAATAGAGGTGGAGTAGAGGGAGGAAGAGTAGAGTAGAGGTAGAGTAGACATCCACGTCCCTCTCTTCTGGAGCAACAGCAGATATCACTTATTTTTTGGAGTAAATTTAGAGCTCATCGGCCTCACATTTCATCAGCCAACAACCCTGTGAGGCTGGGTTGCATTTATATTAAACTGAAAGCTCAAAGCATCTGTACTTTGCTTTGAAATACTGTATGCGAAAACACAACAAAGGTAAACAGCCATAACGTGCAGTAAAAGCTGTTTTTGTGTGATTGGGCGAGGCAGGTCGCAGGAACATCTCTGATTGGACGATTGGGAGCAGGTCAAGCAAACTGCACACGAAGAAATGTCACTGTGTGTGTGTGTGTGTGTGTGCGTGTGCATGTGCGTGTGTGTGTCCGTCCAGCCATGCGCCTCGAGCCGCCAGTTGGAATGTGTCAGTGTTGTGATGAATGGAGGTCCGGGGCCACCGAGTGCTCTGGACGTGCTGCACGGTGGGGCCTACCTGTACCACAGGGAACCACCTGCCTGGGGCCAAATTAAACTCCGCAGTGGGGCTCCGCTCCTATTGTCGGCCCTGTTAAAAGCCAGCGAGAGGAATGTTTGGCGGTTATCTTCCCATTTCCGATGTGAAGCTTCAGATTCTCCGAAATGATCAGAAATAACACCGCAGGGTTCATTCCAATTCAAGATGAATGTGGAGTGTCTGGAATTGCAAAGAAAAAAACAAAAACTGTGCTGTACAATGACATTTATTCACATGAAAAGAAGTCTGCGTATTCACAACACAACAAAATATCAGGATCATTGAAAATGTTCAAAACAGAAGTAAGTCAATATTTTCACATGTAAATGCGTATACAGTAACTACTAATCACGAGTTATAACTGCTCTCCGAGTTGTCTATTTCCATTACAACACTGAGCTTTCTAGTCTAATTTTAAACCTCTCAGTCCACTCTTGTTCTCACGTATTTAAACAAAGTTACGCAAATGATATAATGATATTGCGAAGCGGTGTTGGCTGACGTCCTGCGGAGGCCTGAGTGAAGTGGGGGGTCGGCGGGGGCGACGGCCCCTGGCGGCGCACAGCGGGGTCTGGAGGCTCAGATCTGGTTCCGTGGGCGGGAGAACATTTCGCCCGGAGAGAGAGTGGGAGAGAGAATCCGCACGACCGCACGCAGCCTTCCCTCTGAGAAGACGGTGCTCGGGAGTTAAGCCTTCCAGCCATGAATATACGTTGATTATGTAGGGGAAAATATATCAACACACATGGATAGATAATGAAATCAGTGAGTAAATAAATAGATAAACGCTGCAACTCAAACAAATGCGACTTGTTCTGATAGAAGGCTATGCCAATGAAGGCTGTGATATAAAGTTGGTTCAACTACAAATGAAAAACATATTTATTGTAAGCCGTTTTGGTCGATTGGTCTGCTGAGTAATGTAATTAATTGTAAACGTAACGCAATATTATGAAAGTGGAATGGTTCGGGTCAGCCTGATGGTTCAGATCAGCCACATAGTGCAGGTGAGCCCCATGCTGCAGGTGTGCCCTACGGTGCAGGTGAGCCCCATGGCGGAGCTCGCCCAGGGGGTTGTGTTCCGACATAGGGTAAATGAAGTGAGGTCAGGGGGGCTGACAGCCCCTCGTGGTGCACAGTTGGATATGCAGACTAAAATCTGGTTGCGCGGGCGGGAAGATGGGGTGTGAAGATCGGTCCTGCAGAGCGAGTGGGAGAGAGATTGACTTCACGCAAGGACACAGTGACACGCGCCGCATGTAAACACATGAACTGACGCAGCTATACACACAGCGCACCCAGAGGTACCAAGAACAAAAGACGCACACACGAACAGTCATGCATATTACTTATCACGCGCACACGCTCGCACGCAGGCACCCCCACACACACACACGCAAGCGCGCGCGCACACACACACACACACACACACACACACACACACACACACACACACATTCCTCGTCTTGTCACTGTCTTTCATCCAGAGATACAGAATTCTTCCAGGGGCTGTTTTGTGTGTGCGTGCATGCCTGCCTGCGTGCCCGCGTGAGTGCACATTATTTTGGGGATAGAACGTCTGTGTGAGCCTTCGGCTTGTCGCCATGCAGATGGTGATGGTGTGTAAATGTGTGTATCTGTGCGCGGGTGGGCGGGGTGGGTTGCAGGTGCTACAGAGTGAATCCCTGAGAGTCTCTTGGCCTGAACTGCTTGTGAACTCCTTCAGGTCAAAGGTCAATGCAGCCCGACCTCCAGGAGCGCCGCTATCTCGGTGTACGCCGAGCGCATTCTTCGGCCCCCTCCCAACACACTCCGCATTGAGTTCACAGCGTTCAGGGGAAATTGCGTGTTTGCGGGGAACTTCCCACTGTCCGAGCTCGCCGAACGTTGTCGTTGCCGCGCCTCGGCCGTTGTTGCCAAGCAACCGTCGTGGCCGCTCTTTGGGTGACGTGGCCTTTCTGCGCCCAGCGGCATTACGTCGGCGGATGAGAAAGGCCTCGTGATTGCATTTTCCTGAGTGGATTATTATTTTTTTAACTCAATTATGATTCGCAAGGCGTTCGGGTGGAGACAACACCGCTTTCTCATGTGATATGTTCTCCTCCTCCAACCTCCACCCTCCACTCGGCTCCACCCGTCTATGTTTCGTCCTTTCGTGACGTGACGCCCATCTTTCAATTTCTCCACTCGCCCTCCCTCGCTCTGTTTTTCTGTCTGTCCCTTTCACTCTCTCTCCCGCTCTCCCTTGCTCGACCGCTCTCTCCCCCTCTTTCCCTCTCTCTCTTCAATACCCTCCTCTCTCTCTCTATCTCTCTTCTTGTCTCCCTCCCTCTCTCCCCATCTTTCCCTCTCTCTCTTCTATACCCTCCTCTCTCTCTCGCTCTCTCTCTCTCTCTCTCTCTCTCTCTCTCTCTCTCTCTCTCTCTGTCTCTCTTCCTGTCCCCCTCTCTCTCTCCCTCCCTCTGTCTGTCTCCCTGCCGCTCTCTCCCCCTCTTTCCCTCACCCTCGTCTGTACCCTCCTCTCTCTCTCTCTCTCTCTCTCTCTCTCTCTCTCTCTCTCTTGCTCTCTCTCTCTCTCTCTCTCTCTCTTCCCGTCCCCCCACTCTATCTGTCTCCCTGCCGCTCTCTCCCCCACTTTCCCTCTCTCTCTTCCATACCCTCTCTCTCTCTCTCTCTCTCTCTCTATCTCTCTTCTTGTCTACCTTCTCTCTCCTCCCTCTATCTGTCTCCCTGCCGCTCTTTCCACCTCACCTTCCCTCTCTCTCCTCCCTCTCCTCTCTCTCCCCCTCTCTATCTGTTTCCCTGCCGCTCTCTCCCCCTCTTTCCCTCGCTCTCTCTCTATATCTCTCTTCCCGTCTCCTTTTCTCTCTCCCTCCCTCTGTCTGTCTCCCTGCCTCTCTTTCCCCCTCACCTCCCCTCTCTCTCCTCCCTCCCCCCATCACTCCGTCTTCCTCCCCCTCTCGCTCACACAGCTCATCAGTGCCTTGACACGCTCTGCCAATACTTCTCTTTTATTGAAGTTATTCCTCGTTTTTATTCCCCCCTTCACCCACGATCCATCTCCCTCGGCCTCCGTCACTCCGTCCGGTCCCCGTCAGTTACCGGCGTCGGTGCCCCCATGTTTCATAACGCCGGTTATCGGATAACGCCAGTTAGCGTCGACCTTGCGGAGAACCTCATGGCGTCATCATCGAACAGGTGAACTCTGACCTCTCCGCCGCCGGGTCGCACCAAGTCCCCCCAATCGATCCTCATATCCTGGAGAGGGTTATCAATGGGCGAGCGAGCACCCAGGTCGAGGCGTTTTTTTGACCAATGTTTGCAGGGTTACGGCCGGGACGAATGACGACAGACAGATTCAATGCGTGAGTATGACTCACCAACCACTTGGTGAGTCATATTCATGCAGCCCAATTTTGTTTCTTGCATGTGAATCAACAATTGCATACCACGATCCCTGCTTGACAATTGCACATGTATTACCGGCACGGGGGACCGGCACGGGGGACCGGCACGGGGGACCGGCACCGTGACGGCATGGCGTGATTTAGCGTACGATCTGCTCCTGGACGGGCGTCCGTGTTAACGTGAGGCTGCCCTCTGTTGTCATCCTCCATGACACCCACCACGTCCAAATCCATAGAGGAGCCTCACATTTCTGACCTGATAATTAAACATAACCAACTTTGATTTAACATCAAATCATTTCTCGCTGCGTGCATAGATTGAACAATTAGGGTTAGGGTTAGGGTTAGGGTTAGGGTTATTGTTGGGGTTCGTCATAACCATTTCTAACACAATACCGAGACTTAAATGTAGGAAGTTTATGACAAACCAAGAATTTCCCCTTAACGCTGTGGCAGTAAACTCAATATGACGTGTACTCATCACAGTGTGTGTGTGTGTGTGTGTGTGTGTGTGTGTGTGTGTGTGTGTCTTGAGGAATAACACTGGTAAATCCTTGGACACACTACATATTGGATGTTTTTACGATGGGAATATTTCAACCAAAAAACATTCAAGACAAGATTTTTTGCATAAACTATCAACGAGGACATTATCTGACACACGCAGCATATGTACACCGATGTCGTAATCCAGCGTTAGAAGGCTCTCTCGTCCAAAAGAAACAACAAACGCGAGCTCCGCTGGCTGTGGTTGGAGACGGCGGCGGGCGGAGACCCAACGACTGTCACAAGAGTCGCGACCCACATCGCGTCCCTGAACCACAGTTAGGAAACCCAGTCGGCGAGACCCCATCAACCCGCCGTTTAAAAGCGATAATGACCGGTAAATTCAGACACGGGTTAAGGAAAGAGCTCATTCGCTTGTCACGTTCAGCGATAAAGGGAGGATCGACCACCTTAAAAAAATACTGGCAGCCTCACCTCTGTTGTGACAAAGATGTAGACAAACCGGGGGGGGGGGGCTTAATTGTCATCCACTAAAAGGGGGTTAATGACTCCAAACTGGCAACCGGCACCATGTGAGTTATCCCCGACTAGTGACGATAAAGCTCACCTGGCAGAAACATCGCAACATAAAGAGACGTCGATGAGGGACGAGCTCCGTCCTGCATCGACGGGTCAAATAAAACCCTGACAAACGGCTGCGGACCTGGCAACCTAAGGCTGCCGCGGAAACATTAAAGTGAAAAAGCGAAGAACAAACAAGATTTCCTTTGTAGACGGAGACGCCTGACCCTGACAAACACACAGGTGACATCGACGCCCGGGTTCCATGCCTCCCCAGCATCCTTGCAGCCCGGGCGCCGGGGGTTGACGAACGTCCATCCGCGTTTATGGCGAGCACATGCCGCTTCGCGACGATGACCTCATCAACCGGCCTGTTGCAAGTCGTTTCCAGGCCCCGGGATGAAATACGGCGGGTGCCCGCCAATGATTTGCGGCGCTAGCCGTCGCAGACCTCTGTAAGTGTGTTTCAAACCTATAAAACACGGCGGTAATGATGCAGGCGGACACCGCGAGGGTTAAGGGTTCTGTTCCCGTGTAGCTCGGTCGGTCAGCGGGGCCCCCACTCTGACCCTGGTCGCTCAATACATAAAAACCCTGCATTAACACGGCAGGTTTTGGGGTCCCGCCGCCCACTCAAGGTCATACTGAGAATATGCATTCTTAAAACGGCAAAAAAATGGGGTAAAGGTCAAGGGCACCAACGACGCGCAACAACGGCGACGTGTTTTCCATCGTCCTCAGCTTATTCGGTTGCGTAGCGTGCAGGACTCACAGACTTCACTCCCCGTCGGCGTTTCAAGCCCTCCCTATCTCCTCGACCCGTAAATTGTACCCCAGAGCTCCATCCTCCGCCCCAAGAGCGTCAACAAGCGCTGAAGTCTCATATGAGAGCGTCGGCGGTTCTGTTGTTGCAGGTGACAGCGAGACGCCCGGAAAAGGGTAACGTGAGGAACCGGAGGAATTCCAGGGTCTGAAAGAGGAATTGGAGCTGGCGGGGAGAAGCCGAGGCAGGAGTGGCCCCACCGCTGGCGGACCCACTCAGGGCTGTGACCCCGAGGGCCGAGTGGGTCCAAGAGATTCCAAGAAAAACCTCTTGGGGTTCAATTTAAGTTAAACTAGTTCAGTTTTGGAGTTCAACATATATATATATATATACACACACACACACACACACACACACACAATAATAATAATAATTATATATATATATATATATATATATATATATATATATATATATATATACATATATATATGTTGAATTCCAAAACTGAATATATATATATATATCAAAATAATAATAATAATTATTATTATTATATATACATATACATATATACATATACATATATACACACACACACACCCACACATATATATATATACATACACATCGTTAAATACCGTTCCTATTCAGATATCTGGTTATTGTTCTCCATGGTTGATTTGTTAATAATAGTGCTTGAGTGTGGTCAGTTATTGATTGATTTCATGTCAAACATGCTTGTTGATCAAATATTTGGTTTGTTCATTACCCACCAATCACGTAAGTGGGTGTCTTTGTCCGTGCGCGTGCGCATGTATCTGTGTGGGTGTGTGTGCGTGTGTGTTTGTGCAAAGACGCAAAGGTGTGGCGTATGTGTGTGTAATGTGCGATTGGCTTGCGTGCGTGTGTGCGTGTGTGTGTGTGTGTCTTGTCATTGATGATGGATGTGCCCTTGCGATGCCCTAGCATTGATGATAGTTGGTGGACTTTACTACACACACGCACACACACACACACGTGCACACACACATACACAAACACACACAAACACACACACACACACACACTCTCGGGGCCAGTGTCCCATGCTGTGTTGGCTAAAGATAAACAGGCTATTGTGCTGCGCTCTGTCACCACCTATTTGTGTGCGCGTGTGTGTGTGTGTGTGTGTGTGTGTGTGTGTGTGTGTGTGTGTGCGCGTGTGTGTGTGTCCGTGTGTGTGCGTGTGTGTGTGTGTCTGTGTGTCTGTGTGTGTGTGTATCTGGGGTCATGGGGGACACAGAGCTATAGGTTTACCTGTCACACACATACAATTATTCACAAACACACACAAACACACATATACACACACACACACAAACACACACACACACACACACACACACACACACACACACACACACACACACACACACACACACACACACACACACACACACGTAAGCGTGCAAACACTCAAGGAAACACTCCAACGGCCGCAAACACAATCAACATCACAGATCTGTATTTGTCAAGGGAATGTTGACTGATCATCGGTGGAGTTTCACACATCCACAC
>NC_137205.1:27617455-27627455 GCF_960531495.2 Zeus faber | reverse complement strand
TGGCTTGGTTTAGCCTGGTTTGGTTTCATTCGGTTTGGGTTCAGTTTGACCCGGTTCAGCCTGGCTTGGTTTAGCCTGGTTTGGTTTCATTCGGTTTGGGTTCAGTTTGACTCGGTTCAGCCTGGCTTGGTTTAGCCTGGTTTGGTTTCATTCGGTTTGGGTTCAGTTTGACCCGGTTCAGCCTGGCTTGGTTTAGCCTGGTTTGGTTTCATTCGGTTTGGGTTCAGTTTGACTCGGTTTAGCCTGGCTTGGTTTAGCCTGGTTTGGTTTCATTCGGTTTGGGGTTAAGTTTAACCCGGTTCAGCCTGGCTTGGTTTATCTTATATGTATATGTCGTATATTATCGTATATGTATGTGACAAATAAAAATCTTGAATCTTGAATCTTGAATCTTGGTTTGATTGAACTTGGTTGGGGCACTCTTGGGTTTGTTTAAGTATTTGTTTAACCTGGTTTAGTTTGACGTGTCTCATCTTTTCTTAGTTTGGTTTAATTTCGTTTGAGTTAAACCTGGCCTGGTTAAGCTTGGTAACTTGGCATGGTTTGACGAATCTCGGATTGGTTTAGCTTGGTCCGATTGGTGTCGCCCAGCCCCTGTCTGTCGCCCTCCCCGCCCGCCTCTCTTCCTGTCTCTCCCTCTCTCTCTCTCCCTCTCTCTCTCTCTCTCTCTCTCTCTCTCTCTCTCCCTTTCTCTCTCTCTCTCTCTCTCTCCCCCTCTCTCTCCACTCCCTCGCTCGTCCTCTCCGGGAGAGTTCACCTGAAGTTCAGGCCTGGCGCTAATTCCTCGGAGTCGTGGGTTTGGCTGGTCAGTCAGGCCGTACTGGCTCTCTGTGGCTGTCGGGAAGCTGTTGATGGCTGCTTCCCTCCCTCCTTGCCCCTCTCTCCCTCTCTCCCTCTCTCCCTCCCTCCCCCCCCTCCCTCTCTCTCTTCCTCCCTCTCCCCATCTCGGCTCAATTCAAAAGGGCTTCATTGGCAAATAGTGGCCAAAGCACATGAAAAACAGTCAAAATAAGATAGGGAAATGCGCACGTTTCAGTCCAAAATATATATAAATGAGCGAAGGTTAACGACAGAAATCAAAACAACTGAGTGTAAACAATCTGTTAAAAAAAAAAGAAGAGACGTACAGAGAGGTTGAAAATAAAATGCCAACTTTGCGGTTCGCATTTTCCACTTAGTCTACATATAAGTGGAGATATAAATATGAGTAAGGATATGGGCAAAAAAAATGCAGATCTGGGGAGAAATTGCACTTAAAAATATAAAAATATAATCGAAAGTATATACATATACTTTATATATGTACAAACATGTATGCATTGAGAAATATTTCCCCGTCCTTCATGCCAACACTTACACACACAGGAAGTGAAGATGTTTCTTCCATCCTGCTGAACTTTGTTTTTGCTGTTGGTAATGTTGATGTGGATGCCGTCTGTCCTTTGATTGAATCCAAAAGTTCAATGTCTCGTTATGAGCTTCTATCACCATCACACCGGGCGACTCAGGAATACTGTCCACGGTAACATAGAAGAAGGAATCGAGTCCAAACCGCCGGCGAAATTAGGCCAAATTTGCTTGTGCCGCGTCCAAAACAGCAGGTTGTTTTTTTTTTCACAGGACTCCAGAGGTTTCGAACAGGTCCGGGCGAGGTGCCCTGAAGGACGCTCTTCCCCTTCCTGCTTCACATCCCATTGACTCCCTTTCAGGTAATCCTGTACTGTAAATATCCCTTTGGCAGCTTGAATGAGCCTGTGCTATTCAGACCGGACCAGAACCTGTTGGTACACGAACCCCCAGCAGAGCGGCGCGTTGGAGGAAGGGGGTCAGCGGTTCATCTCAGGGTGAAGAGGCAATGCGCATATCTAAGGCTGGAAACTCCCCAACGTCCTGTAGATCCTGTTTTTTTTTTGGGGGGGGGGGGGGGGGGGTTTCTCGAGCAAACACTGGGATAGCTCCACTCAACGTATATTGAGTTTTTTACACTGGAATTATTAATGTTTTAGATTTTAATCATCTGATGTTCATTCATGTTTCACGCGTGTTGTCATTTTTCTTGAATAACAATTATTTATTTATTTTTATTTTTTTTGCAGGGATGGAAATGTGCAGTATGTGTTTGGTTTCATCTGCTGCTGGTGCGGCGTGTGTTGCCTGGCGAACCTTCAGTGAAAAATCTACAGTTATTATTCTAATAGCTTCATTTTAAGATTTCCCAGTGTGTTGAATGTGTCTACATATAGAGTCTAAAAATTATTATTCTGCGGTGCAATTGTTTTTTATTCAGATCTTGTGTTGTCAGCTGTCCCGGATTGAGAAAAAAGAAAACAATTTGAAAAGTTTAATGCAATGGTTTCCCAACTCCTCTAAATGCAAATATTCTGTATCTCATATAATCACATACTGAAGCTTGCATAGTGGTTACCAAACTGATAATATCTATTATTTTATTCATAGAAAAACGCATAAAAAAATAAAAAACAGCCGTTACGCAAAGTGGTTCATGTCTTTTAGACACTCACAAAATAAAAGGTGAGCATTAAACAACAGGAATTATTATCAAATTCAGCTGTTATAGTGAAAAATGTAACAATCCGCCTCCATCCGGCTCCACCCGCATCCATCTGCTTTTATGTACATGGGGGGATCATGCGCTCCATACTTTTGGATGTGTGTTTGAACTAAGACGTTACATACCAGCAGCTCAGTCAACGCCAAAGCAAAGTCATGTTTCCAGGTATATTCATCAATAACAGATTATTATTATTTTTTGTCCTGGTTGAACTGAAAATTCGTGAAACATTAAAGAGTTTGCCTCCAGACTCTTTCCTTGAAAGTCTGCCAACCAATTTCACAACATTAGACTTAGATTAGATTTAGATTAGACTTCGATTAATTTAGATTACACTTAGATTACATTTAGATTACACTTAGATTACATTTAGATTATACTTAGATTACATTTAGATTCGATTTAGATTCGATTTACATTCAATTTAGATTGGTTTTAGATTAGATTTAGATTAGATTTTAATTGGTTTTAGATTATTCTTAGACTAGATTTAGATTAGATTTAGATTAGATTTAGATTCGATTTAGATTTGACTTTGATTAATTTAGATTACACTTATATTACACTTTGATTACACTTAGATTAGATTTAGATTAGGCTGCATTAGATTTAGATTCGATTTAGATTAGATTTATATTAGATTTAGATTGGTTTTAGATTAGATTTAGATTAGATTTAGATTATTCTTATATTAGATATAAATTAGATTTAGATACGATTTAAATGTGTCTTAGATTAGACCTAGATTAGATTTAGATTCGATTTAGATTAGGCTGCATTAGATTTAGATTTGTTTTAGATTAGGTTTAGATTAGATTTAGATTAGTTTTCGATTTGACTTAGATTAGTTTTACATTAGATTTAGATTAGTTTTAGATTAGACTTAGATTAGTCTTAGATTCGATTTAGATTTGTTTAGATTAGATTTAGATTAGATTTAGATTAGATTTGGATTAGATTTAGATTCGTTTTACATTAGATTTAGATTCGATTAAGATTAGTTTTAGATTAGATTTAGATCCATTTTAGATAAGACTTAGATTAGTCTTAGATTAGATTTAGATTCGATTTAGATAAGACTTTGATTAGTCTTTGATTAGATTTAGATTAGATTTAGATTAGATTTAGATTAGATTTAGATTAGTTTTAGATTTGATTTAGATTAGTCTTTGATTTGATTTATATTCGATTTAGATAAGACTTTGATTAGTCTTAGATTAGATTAAGATAAGATTTAGATTAGATTTAGATTAGATTTAGATTCGTTTTAGATTTGATTTAGATTAGTCTTAGATTTGATTTAGATTAGTTTTAGATAAGATTTAGATGAGTTTAAGATTAGATTTAGATTAGATTGAGATTCGATTTAGATAAGTTTTAGATCCGATTTAGATTCGATTTAGATAAGACTTTGATTAGTATTAGATTAGTTTTAGATTAGATTTAGATTCGTTTTAGATTGGTTTTAGATTAGATTTAGATTCGTTTTAGATTGGTTTTAGATTAGATCTAGATTAGTCTTGGATTAGGTTTAGATAAAACAGCATTAGGCTGATCCCACTGTGTGCTCAGGGATGGGAAGGGAACTTTGCTGATCAAGTCGCCCCCTGTTTGTCCCGCAACATTGCCCTGACAGTAACGGTAGTGATCTTTTGACAAGGGGGAGCGAGGCAGGGGCAAGGGAAAAACCCCATGAAAACACACCGAAGTGGAGACGCGGGGACGAGGAGGCCGGTCTCACCCGACACGGCGCCGGGCCGCCGTCCAGACCAGATGGTCAAGCATATCAGTCTGCAGCTGACCAGATTCACATCTCTCCTCTGTTTGTGTGTGAGAGGGATGGAGAGAGGGAGCGAGCGAGAGAGGGAATATGTTTGTTTGTGCTATAGTGTCAGTGATGAGGAGCCGACGGAGCTTGTCACAGGGATGACCCTCCCCTCAGCGGGGTTGGGTTTTTGTTTTGTTGTTTTTTTTTTTTTCCGGGGCCATGAAGCGGGAGCTAACGCGGCTCCCCGAGTGACGGCCTGCGTTTTCATATCGTCCACGTTTGACGTGGACAATATCAAAACTGTCTTCCTGCGCATTTAACGCTGACCGCTCTGTGCAGTGCCTGGCGCTCCTCGGGGACGCTTTTATCAAATTATTGACGATAACGAGGCTTGAGGACCAACATGGAGGAAAGAGCAGAGGTGGAGGGGGAGAGAGAGAGAGAGAGAGAGAGAGAGAGACAGAGGGAGAGACAGAGGGTGGAGGATAGGAGGGTGAAGTGTGTTTACATGTTTAGATTTCCCAAAGCCTCTCCAGAGGTAAAAAGGTCAGCGCGAGCCACCCGGAAGGCCCCCGCGACATTCCACACCTCGCCGCAGCGTGAGTGGGAGAGCCAGCGATTCAGGAGGGACAAGTTACACGCTGCAGTGCTGCGTGCGTGCGTGCGTGCGTGAGTGAGTGAGTGAGTGAGTGAGCGCGGGCGCGTCTCGCAGGGTCAACCAAAGGCCGGCGAGGCTTGACCGCCATTGAAATGCATGCCGCGCCGTATGCCACTGGAGCGAGATGGGGTGGAGGGGTCACATCTACCAGAATAAAGATGGAATACATAGTTGGAATAATTGACCCCCCTCCCTGATAGGAAACGGTCGCTCTTGTCGCAGCGTTCAATACAAGTCGTTTGCTTGAAACCAGGCAATAACCTCAAAAACTCTATGAAGTTAGAATAACGTCAAGAAAGTTCCAGTGTATAAAAGTTTTTTTTCATTTTCCAGGCATAGCTTTCGTTTCCTACTCTCTGGCTAATCTGTTTAAAATAGCAAATTTATATATATATATATATATAAATAAATATATATATATATATATATATATATATATATATATATATATAATTTATTTATTTATTTATTTTTAACTTGTTTAAAATACTTTTTCGCTTTGAGTTAACAGGACGCAGAACCATATCCAGAACACAGAATTATCATTTTATTGAGGTAGATCGAAGTAGAAAAACAGGAAGAAAAAAAACACATTTTAATCGAAAGTTTTTTTTTCAGTGTAAACAGGAAGAGGCAGTCACTAATAAAACTCAGTTGGCCTGCACTTCGGGGCGCTTGGTCCGGCTCCGTCCGAACGTCGTGGGGCCCAAAGTCCGCATGTGCGGGAAATTATGCGGAATTTCGATCCGATTTCGATACGTCATTAACAAGGAAATCTTTTCGAGTCGCTACATGCGGATTATTAGGCACATTTCTGTTTCTTTTTTTTTTAATGTCCCTAAAGGTTTGCTTGTATAGCCAGGGATATACAGTAAGAGGCGACTAGTTCCAATAAAAAATGAAAAATCCACGTTGCAGCCTTTGCATTTCGGCCACAACAAGTGAATATCGATGGGACGTGGTGGTAAAAGTTTTTTTTTTGTTATTTGAGGGCCAACTCCCAGACCTTTTGCAGCTTTACAGCAATGTGAATTATGCTGTAAATTTCCTACCGTGTCCGTTCGTCAAAAAGCCATGAACCTCGTGGCTTAGCGTCTGAATATTAAGTTGAAAACTATATTTTTTCTTTCTTAAGAATCCCTGCTAGTTTCCCCGGTGTTGAGGTCTATATAATAATTGTCATCGATCATGATAACTGATAGAGGCTAATGATCATCGGCTTAAGTTTGAATGGCTTCCCTGTAGGTACTCATAGTAGTGCAAACGTCAGACACATTCAAAACACGCCGCGTGGGACTTTTCACGCAGAAAAACGCCAAAGGAAAAAAAAGTATTACGATGTAAGCAGTTCCCTCCGCTACAGAAAACCTCAGTCGCTCCATACCTATAAAAAAAATTACAAACTTTTTTTTTAGTAGAAGAAGTAGAAGAAAATATAATTTCACAGGTAAGACAAAAAGGAAGTTGTTTGCCACAAGAGGCTCCCTGTATGTGAACGTGAGGCTTATTTATCATTAAGCCAAAGTGCAAGCCCCGTCACAGCGACGGGCATAAGATTGAGCAATACCCTGTTTATCCAAAGTCTCATTCAAACAAATCAAATGAGGCAAAGTGTCCTCTCTGTCTGCAGGCGCAGGCCTGGTCCTCCACTGCCTTTGTGACGTGGACTCCAAGTAGACCAGCAGGAGTAGACCTGTCAGTGTTTTGGTTTATTGGAAAATAAGCCCCTATTATCTAGACCTACATCTGCATTTCGTTAAATTTTCTTAAATCCGTAAAATAAGGGGAGAACAGCGTGACTTCGGGGGTGTCTACCATAATCGAGCCAGGAAAATGTATTTTACCATTTTGTCTTGTGCGTACGCTATAAATAGGCCATTGTAAGACGTTTAATATACATTTATATGGTGGTGGTGGTTTTTTTTTAGTGATGTGTGATTTGCTACCGGCCATGCATTGACCGCCCCACCTAAAACTAAAACCACTGTCCGGCTCCAACTACGTCTCCGAGCTCGGGGACGCGCCCGGGGACGTGGACGCGGAGCGGTCCGAGTTGGTGTCCTCCAGCTCCTTCTTGGGGCCCGCGGCGCCGGACGAGCCGGCCGGCGGGAGGCCGCCCTCGCGCTCCCGCTTCTTCTGCTTCATGCGCCGGTTCTGGAACCAGATCTTCACCTGCGTCTCGTTGAGCTCCAGCGTGGCCGCGATCTCCACGCGCCGCGCCCGCGTCAGGTACTTGCTGAAGTGGAACTCCTTCTCCAGCTCCGTCAGCTGCTTGGTGCTGAAGTTGGTGCGCATGGCGTTCTGGGAGCCCGGCGCGAGCCCGTAGTCAGACACTTTGACTGGGTCGAGGATAATGAGAGAGAGGGGGGGGGAGAGAGAGGAGGGGGAGGGGGGGAGAGAGGGGGTGGGGGGGAGGGTAGAGAGAGTGAGGGAGAGGGAGGGAGAGGGGGGAGAGAGAGAGAGCGAGAGGGGGGGAGAGGGGGAGAAAGAGAGGGGGAGACGGAGAGAGAGAGGGAGAGAGCGAGAGGGGGAGAGAGAGGGAGAGAGATAGAGGAGGGAGTGGGGGAGGGGAAGAGAGGACAGAGAAGGCGGGAGAGGGGGGGGTTGGGGGGGCAGAGAGGGTGAGGGGTAGAGAGAGGGGGAGAAGTAGAGAGAGAGGGAGAGGTTGGGAGGAGAGAACGAGAGGTGAGGGGGTAGAGGGAGAGGGGGGCAGGGGGGGAGAGATGCTGTTAGTGACGTAATATCCTGTAATAATTGTACTGAAATGGAGTTGAACGAGCAAATGAAAAACAAACAGTTACAACTTGTATGTATGTATGTAACTATGCATGTATGTAACTATGTAACTATGTATGCATGTAACTATGTATCTATGTATGTATGTAACTATGCATGTATGTAACTATGTATGTATGTATGTATGTGTCTATGTACGTATGTAACTATTGCATGTATGTAACTATGTAACTATGTATGCATGTAACTATGTATCTATGTATGTATGTAACTATGCATGTATGTAACTGTGTTTGTATGTAACTAAGTATGTATGTATCTATGCATGTATGTATGTATTTATGTATGTATGTAACTATGCATGTATGTAACTATGTATGTATGTATTTATGTATGTATGTAACTATGCATGTATGTAACTATGCATGTATTGAACTATGCATGTATTGAACTATGTATGTATGGCACTGTGTATGTATTACATGTTTTCGTTTCTAACGGGTTTATTATAATGGCGTCTACAACACTGTGAGTCCAAAGTAAAGTCCGTTGTTTTAGCCTAAATAGATCAGACAGTAAGACACGTTTCACGATCCGATGTGATCGACATGTGGAGGCTTGATGCTGAACTAAACTGGCTTCATGATCAGACTATACCAAGTAAAATGCTCCCTCAATATGACGTGTGTATTGAAGCCATGTCTGTGCTTTGGGTAACAGGCCTCCGAGCAAGAAAATAATATAATATTATTAAATAGAATAGAATAGTATAGAATAGAAGTTAATCGAATATAACAAAATATAATAGTATTTTATATAATTTAATGAAATAGTGTATGATATAATTTAATTGAATATAATTTAATAGAAAATAATATAAATTAATATAATTTGATATAATTTGATATAAATTAATAGAATAGACTTGAATAAAATGAAAGGGTGTATCTGGGTGGCGTATGGGAAGCGATGGAAAAAATCCATGAGAAAACAGAAAAAAATAGAAAGCGTGGTGCATGGGTGGATGCGGTGGAGGGCTTGTTGCTTTAAAAGATAGCAGAGCAGCAGATTTCCCAGGGTGAGCAGCAAAGCGCCGTCTGCTAGATCCATTAGATGGAGGACGGTTGGGGGTGGAGGGGTAACAACGAAAACATATCAGACGTCAGGGGGCCAAAGCTGACCAGGCCAGACGCGTTATCTCCCTCATGTCTGGCCCGAAACACTGGATCAGGGCTTAATGCAAAAAAAAAAGAAAAAAAAAAACCAAGACAACAAAAAACAAAACAGGAGAGGGGCGTTTGGGCTGTAAAACTTTCTCTCTTCCTCTCTATTTTTTAATTTCCCCTTCTCTCCAATGTAAAATAGGACGAATACCTAATAATAAAACCTGATCAACGCATACATGACGTCTGCACACAACAACTTGGGCCATTTTACATTATTATCTATATTATTATGATCTATCAATTTTTTAAATCGGTAATATTTTATTCCAGCCAACTGATTAAACTTCAATTTACAATGACTGCTGATGGGCAACTGAAGATGTGGGCCTACCAGGAGCTGCTCTGCCAAAATAAAAGGGCCTAAATTCTTTAAACCGTAATCACAACTATATTAAACCCACATGATATACTATATTTTCCAGTTTGTTTTAATTGTAAAACAGCCATTTCCACGTCCATACACCCAAGTTTTTATGGCATAATTAATGATTCATTGTCCACAGATTCATTGATCATGTTCTCAGACTCCTTGTCCTTTTTTGGGGGGCTCCTGGAGCGGAAGACCAGACTTGAAATACCTTTATCAGACATAAAAAAATATACCTTGCTTCGAAAAAAAACCTGTATGAAAAATATAAATTAGGTTCCTAAAATTTTAAGTTGTAGGCCCATGCTGTATTCAAACATGGTTTGTGGTTCAGACGAATGACTAGTTTGTGATCGATTATGAATCGAATAACGTCAGTTATTATTGTTGTTATTATCGTCAAAAAGCGACGCGTGATTTCTCCACCATCTCACCTGTTTTGGGCGGATTCCGCTTCACTTTCATCCAGTCGAAAGTCTTCCCCTGTGCGGCTTGGTGGTTCTCCTCCTCCTCCCTGTCTCTCTCCTGCGACACCGTCAGCTCTCCGTATCCACCTCCGTGGGACAGACCCAGGTACCCGGGGCCCTCCAACCCTCCGCCCAGGTGTTGGGGGTACTGCGCTGCGGTCAGGTTCCCCTGCGGGCCGCAGTAGGCCCCGGCCAGGGCCCCGTAG
>NC_137205.1:27604955-27612455 GCF_960531495.2 Zeus faber | reverse complement strand
TGGAGCGAGAGAGAGAGAGAGAGAGAGAGAGAGAGAGAGAGAGCGAGAAGGCCAAAAGTTCAGACCTACCAGCCTCTTGTTTACTCTGTCCGTCACTATTTTCGGCTCCTCATTCATCCGAACTATCCGCGCTATCTGTGCAGCAGCTCCTCTCAAATGTCCTTATCAGCTCTGTCACAGCGCACAAGTATCCATCGATTATTGGTCAAGAAACAAAATACAGCCAGAGGCCTTATCTGGTGGGTGCTGCCTGGAGTGGATAATACACACTTCCAGGCAAATTATTTCAATAACGATATAACAAAACCTCAGACCCCGTTCTGAATTTATATGCTCTGTTAATATTCTACTCTCGGCCTCCTGTTACTCAGATCCTCGTTACGGTTTCCATGACACAAGTCGAGGATACGGGGTGCAATTTGACAAGAGGAATATAACAATTAATTTTGAATTTCTAAAAGCAATTTAGACTTGCTCTGCAACTCCTCAATTCGTTAAGTGGGGATGTTATTCATGGTGGTGATGCCAATGGTAATCGAACCTATCACATTTGAATTGCAAATTGCCTTTGACAGAAGTTTTAATCCCTTAAAAAGAAAAAAAATCAGATCTCCAAGATATTTTGGGTCGTTATCCTGAAGGCAAATCTACAGTGTTTTAGGTGTCGACTGATAACAAAACCCGTATTTCAGCAACATCTACAGTCATAAATGTCCAAAGTGGAATTCAAGTAGACCCATTTAAATTAGGTATAATTTCATAGCGTAGAATGTAGTTTCCTGGAAGTTGAATGTGCGTTTTAATTACCTCACAATAAAATCCGCGTAACAACAACAACAAGAACAACAACAATATTATTATTATTATTATTAATATAATAATAATAATAATAATAATAATAATAATAATAATAATACAATTGTCGATGAATTCTATTTTTAAGGCAAATAACCGGACTTTTCGATTTCCTTCCGATGGGCAAACTGATCGTAGCTATGGGAGCTTATGCAGAATTTTGTCGAAACCAACCAAACCAATTATTTTGGGAACGAAACTCGTATGTTTTCCAATGGCGGACAAAGTCTTTTCCAACAGAAAAAAAAGAAAAGAAAAACATAAGTACTCCAATTAACCAATACATCAAATAGAGTTTAATTCCGATGGTAATTGGCAACGCGGGTGTTGTTAGTTGAAAGGAACCCAGTAGCTGTTGGCGAAGTGGAAAACAAAGGTATCTGCTTCGATCTCCCTGGTGGGTTCATTGAGGTGCTAATGCCACCGGGGGATTAGTTGTGTGATCGCAGTTCGCCCCCTATCACCGCAGCCCGTGTAGCCCGCTGTGAAGCGGACGCGGGACCGGGTTCAAACCGACGGCCGTCAGGTGGCTACCGCGACTCGATCCCACCTGGTGGCCGAACGGGGGAACGGCGAGTCTCTGTACCGCGCCCGGTGTGTTTTGTAAACCACCTCGCGCAATTTGCGCGCAGTGGACGCGTTGCTGCACAGTACGTCCAAGTGAACATTTAGGATTCAGATTGACGGACTGACTCTGACGTCCCTTCGACGGATTTGTTCCAATTATGGGACGTGACAAGTCCTTCGCCTTGAAAAGGCCACAGGGGCGACTCGAGTCCTGTACAAGTTCAAAAGTAAAAAAGTTTTTATTTAATGAAGGGAAATAATCAAAATGATCTTGATGAGTTTCAACAACTTAATTGTTTTGTACATAATTGTCCGTGGATGATGAGATAAAATAAGGTAACACATTTCTAATCTCTGGACGGGATTCGGAAAAATCAGAATACCTGGCCAAGCATCTAATATTGCTCAAGCATTTAACTTTGTTTAATTAATTTTGAGTTTTACCTTGCTTTTATAGCAAGTTAACATCTCCTTTCACAGGGGGGAATAATCTTCCAAATCCCATTAGGACACATAGATCTGATTTTGAAGACAAAACTAATTAGAAAATAGCTAATCCTGCTCTGTATATATATATATATATATATATATATATATATATATATATATATATATTTTTTTTTTTTTTAAACAGGTGAACATCTCAATTCATGTCTAAATACCTGAAATAACTCAGCAGATCAGGAAATCGGACAAAGCGTGTGATAGGACGGTGGTGGTAGAGTGACCGTGACAATGCCAGGCGTGGCAGAATATGCATATGAATATGACTTGGACACAAGGGATATTATGGTGATTATGATGACCCTGTGCACCGCTATAGCCTGTTGCCCACCCTCCCCCTCTCTCTCCGATGCGTTCTGAGCGTCTCATGCTTGAGCACGTGTCTTTGCTTCACTATAGTTTTGTTTGTTTTAGTTGCAGTTTTTTTTTATAGGATTTTTGCCTGATTAAAGCATCCAGACCCCAGTGTTTTTTTGTGCTTTCGAGCTGATTTTGCCAATCATCCTCCGCGGGTTCATCGGGTTTTTCACTGTACATTTGCGTCGGTGTGTATTTAGACGAGAGGGAGTTAACGACCTCGTCGACAGTTTCGCCGCGTTGATCTACAGCCTTCCTTCTGTGGTGCTGATTTGATGCGGTCTGCAGTCTAACAGGGCGACATAGCCCCCGTTTTCGGATTTCAGTGGATTCCCTAATGCGTCGCAGATACTGATTTTATTTATTTTTGTTTTTTTCAAAGGAGAGCATTCTAGTGTCCATCAAGTCCATGTGGTTCTCTTGCTTTCAGTGATCTAAAATGGCTGATGATGGAGCAGGAAAATGTGCGTGCCGCAATCACCTCTGACCGACTGGTGATGGAGGTCAGGCATCAGAACTGGCACAGGCCGTTTGATTCTGTCTAGTTCATTTACCACAGATGGCCGGTCGCAATCACCTGGGTTCAACAAACCAACAAGGAGGGAGCGAGAGAGAGAGACAGAGGGGGAGAGAGAGAGAGAGAGAGAGGCAGGGGGAAGCCGCCGGCCACGGATTCGATCCCTGACCCCCCAGATAAGACGAGCTCCAGGTCAGAGAGCAGAACCAGCGGGCGCAGTAGAACCTCGGGGTCAGGACCCTTCCCGGGTTCCCTGCCGTCAACAAGAACAGTTCTCTGGGAGCCGCCCAAGTTCGACCGCCCCCCCCCGGACCGCCCGTTACCGTAATATACGGAGGCTCGCTCCCCGCGCTGGACCCCCCCCTCAGCGGCAGGGTATGATTCATTCCCGAATCATCAGGTCAGCCCGGCGGTCAGGGGTTACGGCCTGGCCGACCCTCTAACATTTCCAGTAAAGCTATACGGTTACCGTCATCGCTTTGGAGCGCAACGTCCGGAACACCAACAGACGAACGCGAAACGGAGACAAACAGGTTCAAGGCGGAGGAGGAGAGCGATCAAGGACACCGATTTGTAAAGGCAAATCACGTTTTCCTTCGGAAAGCCTCCCGGCCCCATCGTGCCGCTCCGCCGTCGCCATCTCCGCAGGTTTGGCAGTGATGGGTGTTGGTGGCAAATCATTATGCAAACGCCAGCCAAGTGGTTTGTGTCTAAGTGGCCGTGTTTGGCTTTGGCCGACGGAGCGCGTCCATGTCAACAGGCCGGGGAGGAGCCGGGGAGAAGCCTGGAAGGGCGGGCGAGTATGTTGAAAGGGGTTCTGGAACTGAAAGCTATGGCAAGCCCTTCTAACATTTAATCCATTTGATGAACGAGTCACGTTTTTAAAAATTACTCGTACTTATATACTAGATACTAGTGCTCATTCCAGTTGTTACCAGTAATAACCAGTGCAATGTTATGAGTAACATTTTGGATAATTTCTTCATTGAATCCTATGGGGTTCCATGTTTCAAAAATTTGCCTCTGACTCGTATCTATTCCGGTTTCACCAATCACCATTAGTTGAGTAGTAAACTATCAACAAGCTGTTTCTTCTGGTCATTTCTCACGACGGGTAAAAAAAATTGTAATAAAATAAAAAAGCATTTTTACTGGTTAAATAAAAGATGTCACTAGTCATGTTTTGTCATGTCTTTTACAGCATCAGTCCGAAAAGAACCATGTTGCACTTCAGTTGCCATCTTTAATTATCGGTCGTTTATGTTGTCCAGTTTTCCTAATTTACGAGAAAGCCCTTGGCAGCGGGAGGAAATTGGATCACCCAAACAATGCAGTAACTCAAAAAGCTCAGACTTTAAAAAAAGAAAAAGTGTTTTGGGGAGGGTTTCATTAGCAATTTATCACACTGGCAACTGTAAATGAGTATTTGTTTTTTCACATTTCAGCTATTTGGTCCTGGTTGCTATGGAAGTTACGTATAACACAAATTCAAGGCTGTAATTAAGTCAATAATCATTTTTTCTTTTCCAAACAATTCCTAGCTTTGTTGATATATTTTCCAACACACACCCTGCGTCATCGGATACGGCTGCTTTCTGGGCACGCTCGGGGCTTCCAGACCGGTCACATGACGTCGGAACCAGGAAGTTCCATTACAGAGTTCCTGGAAGAGGCTGATGGAAGCCTGTGAGAGGGAGGGGTGAATTTTCCAAAAAAATAACAACAAAATAAATTAAAAAAAGATGAAGTGACATGAGACAGAAATTCCCAATATGTTTGGACCGGCGGTGGGGGTCCTTGATCCCATTCACGCACGACGGCACAAATAACAAAACGTCACATCCGGAGAGGGACGAGAGACAGAGGAGAACGTGGTTCGAAACACAGTCGAAAAAAGAAGAGCAGAGAGAGACGGGGAGGTTCTGCCTGGAGGTTCTGTCTGTGTAACCGGGCAAAACTCCATCCAGCCACTCAGCCCCGTAGCAACATTCACCACGACAAGCTGAGCTCAGCAGCCTCAGCAGGTCCAGCGGACGACAGACTGAACCACAGTCCCAGAGTGTAAAACCCCCCCAAAAAAACACCCAGAGAAAGACTTCAGGGTGTTCAACTTAAATCATACAGATTTTTAAAAACGGCTCTGGTGCCACGCCTGGTACGTTCACCAGAGCAGGCCAAAAAAAGTTTTCACGGAGTGCGATAATACCAGAACCGGTGGCGGCGGCGGTGAACTGGAGCAAGAGACGTCATGTAAACGTTGCCGCGGCGACGCACAGGGGCGGCCACAACAAGTCGCCAGGCCCTGTCAACGGCTGCCGGGCCGCTCGCCGCGAGTTTTGGGAGGGAAAGCTCGCTTGTTTGGAGGAACCCGCAGACTCGCAGAAGGTTTGCGCGAGACAGTTATCAAAAAGACTGCGACAAGCCGCGCCAGCGCGGCTTGTCACACGACGCCATGAGGTCAGACCTGCGCTGCGGTTTAGGAGTTTCTAAAAGTCCTCAGCCCCCCTCCCACCTTGGAAATCTGGGCCTGTGTTCACTTGTGGTTTTGCAGAAGCTCTGACTTCAGCCTCGTTTGCCTCGGTACCAACCTTTTTGGGATTTGTTGCAGAGGCGTCCTGCATCGCGGTCATCTAGTCACTGGTGTAGACGTCTTGAGTCAGAATATCTCTTTATTGTCGTTGTACACATGCAGATACTACTTCATTTCTTCCCCTACATTTGCCCCCTCCTACCCCTAGGAGCGGTGGGCAGCCGCGGCGGCGCGCCCCGGGGACCAACTCCAGCTCCAACTCTCGCCCAGGGGCACCGACAGGAGTATCAACCCCGAACATACATACATGTCTATTGATGGTGGGATCCAACCAGTGCGCACGGACGACACTCACGATACACTTGTCCCCACATGTGCACAGGTGTGTGGCTGCACACACACACACACACACACACACACACACACACACACACACACACACACACACACACACACACACTGGGAGAACATGCAAACTCCCGGCAGGAAGGATCCGGGACGGCACGGGATTCCAACCCAGTCTCAGCAGCCGTCGAGGTCGCGGCGGACGGACCGGCTTTGGTCAACAGCACTGGAGAACCCCAGGCGATGTATCACAGTCAATTTGCGCAAGGGGGCAAATCTAATATTCTAATTCTAATTCTAATATAATCTAAGATCGGTCATTACCGATTGCTTTCGGGAGGAATTCCAGCAACAGAAGAGGAGTCAGACGTAGAAAGTCCAGTCTTAGTTAGGGAGATTGACGGAGCAGATATTTTTTTCCGGGGGGGCTCCGCTCCTCCGCCTCCTCGCTGCCAGGGAATGTGAGCGTATCAACCGCCGTCCATCGCAGATAAGACGCCGCGGACCAGAGTGCTCCAGTCGTCGGCTCGGAGGCTGTTATCACCTGACACGTTCGCACACATCACGCGTCTCCACGGCGACCCGCGCCTTGAAACGGGGGCGCAGGGGCTGAGAATGTTGGGTTGCAGTCAAGAACAACAAATGAAATTTTCACACAGCACTGATTTGATTTTTGTTTTGTTTGGGCGCTGTTCCTACATCATTGTTTGAATTTTTCGATGTTGACACAGCACGGGTCTCTGCGTTTCAGCTTAGCAACGGTGAATTTCCTGGATTTTCCCTCCTCCGGGGATCAATTGAATGTTATCTTATCTTATCTTATGACCATCACAAGATCATATTTCATGTTCATGTTCTGATTGGGACTATGTCGCCAAAAGAAAGGAGGTTTTTCTCCTTCCATTACATTTAGTCATAGTGGTTGGAAGCTGGATTTAGTAACGAGCAGGCTAGTAGGCTCAATGCATTTTATGAAGGAATTTTACTTTGATACAGAAAAATACTTATCTTAAAAGTTTTATTTCATGGCCTTTGAAAACAAATAATCCTTACATAATGTGTGAAGGTGTCGTTGTTATGGTGTTTTTTCATACCTGGCAACCTGTCAACATTGAAAACCAGATGGTTCATAATAATAAAAATTGCATCAATAAAGTTGCAGACGGTTTATTTATTTTTTTATCAATTGGCATTTTTAGTTTCTTCACATCTATCAATAGTTTGAAGGTGTTAAATACAGGTTTTTGGTTCACACCTGGCAACCTAGGGACGGCGGAAACAGCGGAGGGGGGGGGGTTGTGTAACTGTAGGATCTCTGTGTATATACCACGCACTGCACGGGTGACACACATTTCACATTCTCGTATCCTTAAATTACGTTCCACGTCAGATATTGTCAAAAGGTCACGGAACAAAAAACTCGAGCCTGACAGGAAGAACGTGGGGCGTGACCCGTGCGCGTGTGTTCCTGACACATGCGTGTAGGTGGCTTCGGGGCGAAGCCCGTGTCGTGTTAGAGAAACCCGAAAATGCTGCGAGATACATGGGGACGGCACACAATGGAGACCCGATTTAATAGTTCCCCGACTCCGCTCTGGGTCTCGGACCAGAGCTTGAGCAACTGCCTTGAGGAGAATGGAGGCAGAGCCATCAATTACTGCTGCAACAAAGAGCTGACGTGCTGAGGGAACACCTACAGAGTTCCAGGGCATTCACCCAAAGGCTCCAGCTGTCTCTCTCTCGCCGCCTGTCTCTCCCTCCCTCTTCGTTTGTCTCTCTCGCTCTGCCTGTCTCTCTCTCTCCGCCTGTCTCTCCCTCTCTCTCT
>NC_137205.1:27564955-27599955 GCF_960531495.2 Zeus faber | reverse complement strand
ATCCGGATAACTGTCCTTTCAAAAGTAGGAAGATCCCGGTGGAGTTCCCACATGTATTTGGGTTCCTACAAAACTCGAACTGCGGAACCTCTATATGTCCTCTCTGTCTTGCCGTAATGTGTATCAAAACAGATAGGACGCTATCAGCCTTTTATTACTGTGTAATAACTAATATTTCAATGCCTGTTGAAACACCAGTTATTTTAAATGAGTTTGTTGCTTTGGCAAGTACAAGGTTTATATTGTCCGTGTGCTCCAGTGAAATATTTCCTTGTTTTGCTTGTCCGCCCTGTTGCTCAACTCAGGGGTCCCGACTCAAAATGGGGTCGCATATCCATTTCTGGTGGTCAATTTCTTCAAAAATCAATACCATTTTTTTTTTTTAACAATCAATTTTTCTGATTCTGTGCTCTTACTTTTCTGTGACTGTGCTTTTACTTTGAAACGCCGTTTCCAACTACGGCGTGTGGCCGCCATGACGCCATCCCGGCGACGCCCTACATGCGACAGCATCATGCAGCTGTCGTTGTTGGCAGGTTGAGTCATATCAAAGTGAATCTTATCAGATCGTCACTTCATGCACTCAACCTCACCGCGTCAAAGCAAACTCTGCACTGTTTCTAAAAAAAGCACAAAAGCCTCATGGATCACTTCACTGTTCTTTTCACGAATCCATTAGGGTTGTGGCTTTATGACTTTATGGACAAAACTGGACGCTGAGCCCGGACCAGTTGAATTGGGTCACTTTTACGTCACATATGAACTTATTGAAAATCAGGGTATGTTTGACACAGATACGCAACACAAAATTATGATTTTTAATATTTTGCTATTATGCCATTGAAACTGTGGTCAAGTCTAGAATGTTTTTTTGTAGTTTAACTTTGCAGAGTTTTACTAACAGCGGAAGGAGCATCTCTCACAGGCTTCCTACGACCACCTCTCCTCTGGTTCCGGGATTTGAACCAGTGACCTCCCAATGACCAGGGCGCTGCATCAAACGTGCGGCCACTTCCTGCAAAGTACGGTTTATCTAGCTCCCACATGTTTGGGCTCACGGTCTCCATCAGGTCACCTTTGTTTAGTTAGGCGGTTATCATGCTATTGTTATTATCGTACGTATTTATAGGGTGGTCATCTTTGTTTGGAGATGTTTATACATCATCCTTAGTGTTTTGTAAGGTAGTCAGCGAGCGTAGCCGGGACGCCAAACTCCCTTCTTTCAAACATCTTTCATAGTTTTCATCGATGAATACGATATTATGAAGCTTGCTCCACAGAACCAAGCCCACTCTACCTAATGCGTGTGTTTGGGTCGGGGTTTGACCAGAGCACACATTGGTTAAATAGGCTGGAAACAAACAAACAAATTAATAAAATTTAATATTCATCTGGTCACGGAGCTTCACTGTTTAGATGCAGAATTAATTCTCTACTTCATATAATTTCATTGAATTACTAGTCAACAATCTTACTCCTAAACAACGTCTCTTGGCCCCAGGGTTGAGCTCTTTTTTCCTTAGATATGGTTTAAACTCGGAAAAGTTGACTCGACTCGACTTGACTAAAAAGTCTATGAACACCTTTTTTTTTATATTTCTTCCGCTTGCGCTTTGTCTTCTTCTCAGTAGTAGTAGTAAAAGAAAATGCGTTGGTAGCGTTAACCCAATACCATCATTATTATTGTTATTTTTATTATTATTGTTGTTACTACTATTATTGTTATTGTTATTGTTATTATTATAATTCTTATTGTTATTATTGTTGTTGTTGTTATTATTATTATTATTATTATTATTATTATTATTATTATTGCTGTTGGTGATTTAACGCTAATTCCATATTTATCACATGACATTAATCCCTCAAGTCATCAATCTGTGCAAATTCTATCATTGACCATTAAAAAAAAATCAACATTGCGGTCGTAATGCGTTCATGTCTCTTCCATCCCTTCATTAACCTTGCTTGTTTATCAGTTGCATAACGCCACGGTCGTTGTGGAGTCATAAAACAGGCGTGCAGCTCCAATCACCCTGTAATGGCTGCCACAGCTTATTGTTCACATCCTCCATTGTCTCCAGCGCCATTTTGACTCTGCAGGGGAAGCAGCAGAGGCCCTGCTCTAATGAAAGCATGTTGGCTGCAGGACCCTGCAACGCGAGCCCAATCATGACACACTGGAGGCTGTTTCCCCGCAGTCCCTTTTACCTTTATCTGGAAAATATACATGTTCAGGTTGTTGTTGTTTTTTTTTTTTTTTTCTAAATCTCAGTAATTTGGGGTTATCTAGGGTAAATAGACTTGTAAGGCAGATGTGGGATGTTATTCATCAGCAACGTCGCTTTCTATGAAAAACAAAGAGAAGGGGTCCTCCATTTGTCTGCGTCTATATCCCATTCGAAAGTAGGTCCGTTGGAAGCCCTATAGAAAATGTTAAACAAAATGGACAGATGATGTTTAACAGACTAAACTACATGGAACAGACTAAACTACATATATCGAGAGAAATGAAGGGATAACAATTTTAATTTTTAATTTTTAAAACGTATTTTATAAAACATAGATTTTCTAAAAAAAAAAAAAAAAGAATGGCCTCCAATAATAATGATAATAATAATGATAATAATAATAATGATAATAATAGGCTGATAATTGGATGCATTAATTCAGGCTAGACAAAATAAATCCACCCTACAATTATATTATCTAAATTAAATAGTATTTAAATAAATTCCCTTCATTGTATCCTCATGTTTAACCCATTATCATACACCCAGCATTAGTCGAATATTTAATCTTCTCCGGGAAGTTATTTTGAAAAATCTTTCACCACACATGTTTAAAAAAAACCAATACGCCATCTGATAAATGTTTATGTTTTTTTATTATTATTATTATCGTTTCAACTATGAAAATAATGTACAATAAATAATTTCACTTTTATTTTCACTATTAAAGAATCTCAATAAATAAACTAGGTCTAAAACTCAGATCATCAGCAGGGCTTTTCAACAGGTTGCCCGTCCCATTCAAAGAGAGAATTAATCGTCTTTAATACCCTAAAAGCAGTCCAGCTCTCTGCATCTAGACGACATCACCGGTTCCTGAGAGGTTATTCATTATCGTCGATGAAGCTGCACTGCACTCGTGGAAATGGGTCTCAAACGTTAGCCTACATGGACAGCGAAATAAATCCACAATAATGAAAATAATTCTCTCTCGTCAGAAATTAAAAAAAAATAAAATACAATAAAAAAACAAAACAAGAAAGGCAATAAATACCTGGAATTTGGACAGGAAGAGGCGGAGTGGAGAAGTCCACAATATATTCGAGTGTAAGGGGTAGTAGTCAAAATTATATTTTCCCTCGAGGATTAAAAAAAAAATTATAATTAAAAAGGAATCACATCATGCTTTCTTGGACTACCTTCCCAACAAATGGGGGGGGGGACAAAGACAGCAATTGGACGAAGAAAAAAAAAAAACATAAGCCTAATTTTCATTCAGAAATGTTCGAGGAATGTTTTCCAGAAGCATTCATTAGGATCAGGCAAACACGTTCAAAATCCTCCACAAAACCGACCACGTCGTTCGAATCATTATCCACAAGGTCCCTCGTCTGAGGGTTCAGAAGTTGAGATGCTGCAGGTCTATGGTACAGAGTGTGCTCGTAAATAGGTCGAAGTCCTCCTCGGAGAAGTCCACGGGGCTGTCCAGCTCCGAGCTCTGCAGACTCGGCGACAGCGCGTCGGAGATCTGCAGGCACGAGTCCCCGGTGAAGAAGTTGAGGTCCGCCAGGGAGGAGGCGGTGGAGGAGGCGGAGAGCGAGGCGGAGGCCGCGGCGCCCCCGGAGGAGGAGTCCCGCTGCTCTGGGTATGGGGGGTCCGGCACCGACGCGGCCCCGGCCGCCGCGGATGACGCCCCTTGCCCGGCGTCGCCCGGCTGAATTGTCCTGGGGTTATCGGCGGTGGGCGTCGGGGTGAATGTCGACGGGGACCGGCGGGTCGCGGGGGCGTCGATAGAGCCAGATGCCAGCGGCAACGCTTGTGTGTCGGGGAGGCTCAGGCGGCCTTCCTCCTCCGGCGTGGGCTGCGCGTTGTCTCCGCTGTCATTTGCGTAGGAGGTTGAAACGGACAGGGCAGCTGCCGAGGATGAGTTGCAGCTCCCCGGCTCGCCCTCCAGCGAGGCCCCACCGGTGCCCGACGCTTCGAGCGGTTGACTCGAATAAGGCGACGACGCGTCGGCGCCTTCCAGAGGCTCGAAGCCACCCGGGTCGCCCGATTCGTGCGCGCTCCCGCCCTCCCTGTGGTGCGTGGTTTGGCGTTTGTGTTTCATGCGGCGGTTCTGGAACCAGACTTTGACTTGGCGCTCGGTTAGATCCAGTAAGGCGGCGATCTCCACCCTCCTGGGCCGACACAGGTATTTGTTGAAGTGGAACTCCTTCTCCAGCTCCAGCAGCTGCGTGTTGGTGTAGGCGGTGCGCAGTCTGCGGGAGCCCGCACCTCCGCCGTCCAGACCCGACTGGTGTGGGTCTTCGGAGAGAGAATATGGAGATCAGCAGGGGGGTTAAAACTGTGAAAAGGAAACTCAGATACTATTCTGGGTTTCTTTTTAAACGTCCAAATTTCCTATCAAATTATAGCGGCTTCATTTTTTATTTCACTTAAAACATTGATCCCCCCCTCGAAATGTCCATCTGCTTTATTGGAATCCTTCCAAAAACTATTCAGATGTTTTAGTGCCAAGAACCGCTGGAGCCGAGCTCCGACAGGATCATGGCGGCTTCTCTATAGTATATGTCGTATAATAAAACAGGTATCCACAAAGTATTATCCAACGCCGCCATCTAAATCACGCCAATAGCAGCCAGGACCATAACACCCACAACGGTGCTGCTAAGAGGCCGATAAAAGACACATAAAGAGAGATTACAGCGACGTAAAACGGGGCATTTCCCCTCTCCAAAGAATGGAGTGCTGTGCCTGCAATATCACTGCCCGGGAAAGCCGGTTGTAAACGTTTATAGACCTGTGATGAGGGGCAGTGAAAAAAGGGAAAATAATTAGGGAATTTGGAGCCGCATTTTAGAGTCAATCCGAAACCAATGCAGCAACGTGCGGAACAATCCTGATTAATAATGATGAGAAAATATATTCAAGTGTCTGCGTGATTATAAAACTATGACAATGCAGGGTTGTGCAGAAAACAATGAAATTATAATAAAACAAATAGGGTCTATGTACCAATTTAATATTTTGTCTCTAAAATCAATTATTATTATTTTGAGAATTGTTTAAATTCAAACGCAATCAATGTCTAAATGAAGTGTGACGTGCGTCCCAAAATCCATAATAAAAAAAATCTGAATCCGTTTATAAATTGCGTCCAGTGTATGTTGGCTCCCTCCATCCTCCTCTCTTCTTCCATTCCGTCCCCCTCCCCCATATTTTGTCCGTTTGCCCAGACTCGCCATTATATACCACCATCCAATATGGCTACCGACACCATCACTGGGATGGATATGAATATATATCATTCGAGAGCCTCTGCTTCCACTGGGCGAACCAAAGTTACTCTCGAATTACATCTGTTTAAACGCAAAAGCGATTTAATATGGCCTATAATCCTACATTTGGAAAAGACATGCCTTTTCTAAATCAGGGGGCTTTTACGCACAATAAACTAATTTTACGCACAAACGTGCATCCTATTTGGGGGTATTGGGGTGGATGCTGCAGCAAAAAACGTACCACACTCCTCTGCAGTGTGTGTCCACTTGCTTACCTGGTAACTAGATGACGTGAAATCCATAATGGTGTTAATAAATGCATAAATACATGCTGGGTGTGTGATTTGTGATGAAGCACTGCAGCATAATGCAGCAGTGCAGACATGGCTTCCTCGACACTACACAACACAGAGCTTCGCGATGAAAATGTGCATATCCTCTTCCACAATGTCATAAAGCCCCCGGCCAGTACAAAACGTGGATCTTTAGATGTTTTAAACAGACGTAAGATGCAACACAATCCATGAATACAAAATGCAAAATGAGAATGAAATATACATTTCATGACAGCCATAACTTCGTACCGACCTGTCGGCGATTCTACGCCAGCCGAGGCGTACCCGGAGGCGGCAGGCGAAGGGGAGGACGAGGCGGTGGGGACGATGGCTCCACCGCTGCTGGAATTATTCCCAGGTTTAGGGCACTTCTTAGAAGATTTCTTTTCCTTCATCCAGGGGAATTCGTGGGCCATTGGGCCGGTGGAGGAGGCTGTCGCCGGAGCAGGTGGCTGCCCAGGCGGGCAGGACTGCTGGGGTGCCCGGTGGTGCGTCTGGAGGCCATTATTCGTGGAGGTTCTCCGGTTCTGCTGGCTCCTGGCAGTCGGTCTCGGCTGGCTGGCTGTGCAGGGGCTGAGGCTGGGGATGGTGTGCTCGAAGGGAGGCGGAATTACTGTCGACTCCTTGATTGATGAAGTTTGAAATGACTCCAGGACGGCAGGGAAGGACGTCAGGCACTCTGCTAGGGACGGCTGGCTGTTTATAAAACCGATCTCCCTCTCAAATTCAAAATTCATAGCTCCCTCAAGCCGGTTTCACCTTAAACGGCGAGACCCAAAACAAACCCCTTCCCCAAAAACAAAATATGGCGACTAAAAAAAAAATTAAAGCAAAAGAAAAAAACGCGCGACCATGGATGCTCCCGTCCGCAATGGCGTATTTGCTGGGGCCTATATAATAATTGTGTATATTGGTGATATTACTAGCGTATGGGGACCAGGGTAGGCTAAACTGAAGAACTATGGGGCGAAATTGCAGCCAATTCCTGGTCATGTGACGGGAACGAGCCAATCAGAGCCGCCGGGCCTGGTGGCGGCTGTGAGAAGCGCATTATTATTTTTCTTACAAATGCCATGAAAAAATATCACCCGATCTGGCATTGTTTTATCCTAACGGGGGGTATTTCCCAAACGGCATAAAAAGAAAGAAAGAGTGCCAGGTTACCATGTGTGCCCCCCACCGGACCAGCCCCCACCCCAACCACCACGTCCACGGGCTGTGTCGCGTGGGTGGTTTGGGTGCGCGCACGAGGGCCTTTCCCCAGTCAAACAATAGAGAATCCGTCGCGCAGCAGCAGCGGCAGCAGCGGCGGCGGCAGCAGCGGCAGCGATGCTCGGTCCTACCGGTGATGTAATGACTGCTAACGGTATACGGTGCAGCAGTCACACACAACACCGTTTACAATCTGGCCTCCCCTCCCGCCCCCCCCCCCCCAAAAACAAAAAAAAAAACAACAACTTCTGTTTGCTCATTAATCTTGTAAAGTTTGACAGCAAAGAAAGTCCCCATGCATGCATCCTATACCTTTGCGGAAGGAAGAGCCGGGGTTGATTTAGACGCGACACTAAACGTAGATGAGAGTAGATGATGGAGACAGACGCACTTTTAAAATTCCTCCCTAACGGGCTTGTGCATAAAGTTGGTTGACGTCACTAACAAACTTCCTGAAGAAGAGCCGTGCTGTGTGTAAGTGTCACAGTTTTAATATATTCTGTATTTATTTATATTCGTATTCGTATTCTTATTGTAGTTATTATTATTATTATTATTATTATTATTATTATTATTATTATTATTATTATCATTTAACTATTATTATTAAGTGTGTATTTGCATGCGTGTGAGTCGGGGTATCTATGCAAATATAATAAAACAATAAATATTGTATTTAGACTTAACACAGGAGGCTTGAACATATTCTTGCAAGCTTTCACTCTCTCACCCCATCTCTCTCGCTCCCTCTCTCTCTCTCTCTCTCTCCGCTCTCTTGTTTCTCACCCTCCCACCCCCTCTCCCTTGTGTGTGCAGTTTAAAAATGTTCTTGTTTACGAAGGAGGGTTCGGGCTGAGGTCGCTCCGTGCACAGGGCTGGAGTAGCCCCCCACCACCCGCATGTGGTCTAATATAATATTTCTGGTGCGGCCCTGTAACAACGCGACTAGTTGATCCAAAACCCCAAACCAACCCGGGTTCAGAGCCGACGCGCATCGACGGAACACGCGCGTAGCAGCTTTTTAGCAAGACAAAAAAAAAAAAAGGAATCGGGGTGTTTAAGAGAGAGTATTTTTGGGACACCCGAAGTAGCCCCGAGTGAAAAAAAAAAAAAAAGAAAGAGAAGTGCGGTGATCAATCTTTCTCTCCCTGCGAAGCGGCTGACAGCAGCCGCCCTCAAGAATTCTCCGCTCCCTCTCTCCCTCCACCTCACTCACTTCTCCGGGTTCTCGGCATTGAAAAGCTACGTCTGTCCCCTTGCTCCCCCCGCCCCCTCAGCCTCCGCTCCTGCACTTTTTTTTTCTTTCCACATTTGGTGATAAACACACACATTAACACTGTTCGGTTGTGTGTGTGCGGAGTTACACCCTCGGCGCATTTCATAACGACCCCAGTCGGAGGCCCCAACCACAGGAAATGTTTCAACGTTGTCCATTTAAACCAGACTCGGTGGCTATTGCCAAATTCTCCCCACTTTCCCATGCCATTTGACTTAGCCCCTGTCTCCAAAAAAAAAAAAAAAAAAAAAAAAAGTGGGGGGAGAAATGTGCGTGGGAGTCCGGTCTATTGAGAGCGACACAAAACAGGGCGAGTGAGTGGGTCGAGGGAAGCCGGGGTTGAGGCGAGATGCTGGGGGACAGACAGAGCTGAACACCGCCAGAGGAACAAGCTGCTGACGGCGCACAAAAACAGAAAAAGCAGAAAAAAAAAAAAAAAAAAAAAAAAAAGCACTGACCTAGAACTGGGAGCAAAAGATCTTCAGTATCATACTGGGACTTTTTTTTTTCTATTTTGATTTTTATTTTTATCGTATGGACGATTTCTCCACCAGCTCCAGCAGTGACTTCGTGGATAATAACGTGTTAACGGTTCTGCTGAAGGCTGGCATTGTTTTTCCGTCCAAAGTAGGCCAAGGCTGTTGAGGCAGCGTGGACTGGACTGAAAACTATTTCCTCTGATTGACTTCATCCTGTTGCCTTATTATGTTATGTGGCTTATGCGACGATCGATTGCGTAGAGCGTCTTGTGGTTGTCAAAAGTCATTGGTTTGATGTGCGAGTGTTTTATTCTTGGTATCTGTTGAAAAAATAACAACCTCCTAATCTTACAATTTGATTGGGGAAATTAAGATAATCCTGGATTAAATTAAATGAAAAAATACCAACCAAAATACAAAGTACATAAATGGATGAAGGTATCTACATATTATTATAATTATTATTATTATTATTATTATTATTATTATTATTATTATTATTATTATTATTATTATTATTGTATTTTATGATTCTTGCTGTTTTTGTTGGTTTTATTATTATTTTGCTAGTGCTAGTAGTATTCCTACTTATATTGAGGTACCTATTTTGTTATTATGTACAACAAGTGCCACCAGGCGATTAATATGATTATAAAAACAAAGTACCATTTGAATTGTGTAATATATATATATATATATATATATATATATATATATATATATATATATATATATATATATAATGTGTGCTTTTTTAAAATTGCTATCCAAACACGTTCATGAGCCTAATTGTAGTTGTTTCCAAGCCCACACTAATTTGTCAAATGTACTTATTTATTTGTTCTCAATTGTATTTGAGATACTGTGTTCAAAACGTTTAATGATATATATATTGTAATAATGGATATCAGTCCAAACGGCCTGGATAGTGCCGAGCAGGCCGTCGGCTTTTTATGAGGTAATAAATTAGATCCAATCTCCCCCTGCGGCCCGCGCTGCTGCTGATCGCTGTTTTTATTGTCTGTTAGTCGGACGGAGATGGAAACGGAAGTGCGGAACTTATTTATAAGTTGGAGTCTGATTTATGTCCCAAGTTACGAGACGGCCCACAGCTCTCTGTTACACAGATACGCGCTTGTGTGTGTGTGTGTGAGTGAGTGAGTGAGTGAGTGAGTCAGTGAGTGTGTGTGTGTGTGTGTGTGTGTGTGTGTGTGTGTGTGTGTGTGTGTGTGTGTGTGTGTGTGTGAGTGTGTGTGTGTGAGTGTGTGTGTGTGAGAGAGAGAGAGAGGGAGAGAGGGAGCGCAGCACACAGAGAGAGAGAAGCCAGTTCCACGTGATCAGAGGCAGCAGTGCTATTTTTAAAGCTCTCTCAGTCTGTTTCCTTTAGGGCATAGCGTTGGTCCTTGGAGCAATCAAGGAAATTAGGAACACTATTAGCCTCGTGCCATTTCCGGTTCCGCCCGGCCTCTTCTGGTTCCCTTTTCTTTTTTCTTTTTTTCTTTTTTTTTTAACGTTGACGATTTACCGAGGAGAATTGATGATGTCGCGGACGAACGTCAAGTCCCCGTCCCGGAAAATAACAGATTTTCCCCAAAAGGAAGTGATATCTGCAGGAGAGAGGGAAAATGGAGTCCCTCCCTCCCTCCACCTCTACCCTCGCTGTACCTCCACCCTGCAGGGGGGGGCAGGATCTTGAGCAACGTCTCAGCGCAAAGCCGCCATATCACCCAAAAACTGATTTGTTTTCCGTCGGTTTTAAAAGGCAATTTTACGATTTTCTGTGTCGGTTTCAGTCTGTCCCCGTCAGCTTGGATTTTTACACTTTTAGAAGTGGCCACACGGGGCCTCATGCCTAATACAAAGAGAATACAGCCACTGTAACTGTTGACATGTCAGATAACACACACAGATCATGTAAAACGTGGACAGGAATCTTTCGGTGCGGGTTCAGTACAAAACGGCGTGCTTTGAAATCCAGCGTGAAGCTCAGGTTATTTGGCTTTCCGTGCATGGGGAGGGAGGCTCCCTGACACCGATATGACCCTGTAGGGCGCCGCATCGATCCGGTTCCTTCCCCCGCGGCCGCCGTCAGCGGATCTATGCTGAGCGGCGTCACACTTAAGGAGCTTTGAGGAGGATCCGGTGCCTGGATCACCGCGGAGCGGAGTTTTAGGGAAGGATAACAGGAAGCCGGAGCGGCCGGACGGGCGACGGGACTCGCTGTTCGACCAAATAGAGGCGTGGTGTGTTGACCCGGGCGACATGCGTAAAGGACTGAGCATACCTCTGAATAACATAACATTTTATTAAAGAATTGTTCGACAGACAACTCTCTCAACAAGGAAATGAAAGTAGCTACAAAGAGACAAAGAAAGGTAACTGTTTTTCCCTCCAAAAAAGACTTGTTTTCTTTTTATCCAGCTAATAGTTTGTCTAAATTTTTCGGACTATGCCCGGGCGGGACCCCAATCCCCGTCGAGCCGGTTTCCCTGTACAAGCCAAGACATTTATGTACAAGGGTCATAATAGGAACATAAAAACTACTTTGTTTTTCCCTCTAAAATACAAGAACTAAAAAATTAAACTTCGGTACAATGGACAAGTAACACAATGCCTTTTTTTTCCTTTCATAACTGGTAAATACTAAAAAAGTACAGTATTTTTTTCTCGATATAAATACATGAAGGATAAATAATAATAATATTACAAAACAGAAAGTCTTTTTTAAACGGCTATAACAAATAAATATTTATATATGAATGTTCACTTGAACACACATTAGCCAAAGACGCTTTGATTGGAGGATCTTCCGTCTTCAAAATAAGATTTTCTTTTTTTTTTTTTTGTCGGTTTTTTTTGTTGTTTTTTTTTTTTTTTTTCTTTTTCAGTATCTTTAACCATCAAAATGTAAACTCTAAGTGCAATAATGATGTCTGGATGTAGGAAGCACGGGTGTGGCTCTAGACTCTTAACGGGCGTCGGGGAGGGACGTTTGGGGGTCGCTGGACGCACCTCGAGTGGCTTTTTTCGACGCTTTTTTTCCCGAGACGGACCCAGACGGGGAAAATGGGACGTCGGGAGCACAAAATCACTTCTCATGACCCGGTGTCAAACCACACCCCGGCGGCGTACGTCGTGCTCACCTACGAGCACGCGTGGCCCTCCCTTTTTGACGACGTGGCTTTCCAATCAATTTCGAGGTAAAAGTTTGCGGTAGGGACGCAGGTGGCGTTGCAAAGCCGCTCGCGGTGCCTTCTGTCCAAACCGCCCTCTCCGACGTCCCCGAAAACACAAGCTCAGCTTTTCTTGTTCTCTTTAAGAGTGTAGCACACATCTGCTGCTTTTTTTTTCCTCCAGCACACGCATTTTTGTTCAAATATATACCCTGTTTCCACGTTAAAAGTCAAGATATGTGTGAACGAAATGAAAACAAAAAAGGGCTTTTCCGCCTTGGCGTCCGCTAATGAAAGTGACCCCCTCAAAGAGAGAAAGAGAGACGGAGGGACAGACAGAGCGGCGGGAGGAGGGGGAAAATGACCTAACAAACATAAATAAATAAAGAGCTCTTCACTCTTTTATACCCTGTGTCGATGTTGTGCTAAAATAAGAACTTTCAATTTTCTTTTCTTTCGTCTTCCACATCCTGTGATGTGTTTGTTTGAAGATGTCAACAGCTGGTTCAGCCCAGATATTAACGTGTCAGCGAAAGGAAGATAGCATAGCTGTGTGTGTGTGTGTGTGTGTGTGTGTGTGTGTGTGTGTGGGTGTGTGTGTGTGTGTGTGTGTATGGGTGTGTGTGTGGGTGCATGCATGTGTGTATATACGTGTGCGTGTGTGTGTGTGTTTGAGAGAGAGAGAGAGAGAGATAGAAAATGGGGATAAGGTAAAAATGTTTCTTCATTCATGTATGGACGCTTGCTTAGCCAGGATTGCCGGCCCCCGCAAGCTCTTTTTAGGTTTTAAGAAGCCAAATCCTTCAGAAGTGAGGCGGGACGTGAGTCCATTTATGTGTGTGTGTGTGTGTGAGTGTGTGTGTGTGTGTGCGTGTGTGTGTGTGCGCCTGTGTGTGTGTTTATGTGCATGCGAGGGGACTCTAAGGGTTTGGGGGGGACTTTTCTGCTGAGGCTAATGCTGTTTCCAGAGACGGACGACAGTAGGCTTGTATTAGTGGGAGGATACGGAGAGACGGAGAGCGGTAACAGATGCAGAGTAATCCAGTGGTTTATGCTCGCTCCACCCTCCCAAATGAGGGAAACTAACCCCCCGTTCAGCTGCGCGATTGACCCCCGGAGAAGCCGCGGCTCCACCCCCAGCCGTATATCTCCGCGTTATACGGCATCAGCTGGGCCGTGTCGGTCGTGCCGCTGAGAGACCGAGCCCCTCGTAACTCCACAGAGGAGCCCCGCGCATAACTCAGCGCGGCTGACAAGAAGACGTTCCTTAGAGTTCAAGAGCCATTAATCTAACCACCTCGTTAACCTCCATTAAAATCTCCACCCTCACTATTTCATTGCGCACACTTATTCGGCGACGCGGGGTGCATGTGTGCAGAGGCCACGGCTCGACGTGATACACATAAGGCGTTGGGCTGGACGCACGTTCCACTTTTCCCCGAGCGCTAAATATCGTCGTGCTTGCGCTCTATCGTCAACTTAAATGCCGAATTGATGCTTTTTAATTGCTTCCTGCCCGTCCTAGCGTGAGTGCTGAACTCATCCGGAACATTTTAACTGGACCCGCCCAGCCTACATCTTCCTTATCGATAGGTGTCGGACCTGGTGTCAGTGTGATGTTGGTTGCCAGGTGATTATAAAGCTGCCTGGTCCAAAGCACCCGGGCCTGGCAGCTCCTTTATCCAGGTGAGGGACGGGTGGAGCCCCCCCTCCTTATATAATCAGGTACATTATCGCCGTGGCACCAGTGGCGTCTTCTGGTCTCGATACAATAAACCACATATTGTGACGTATTCAGAGCAGAGGCGGGACTTCCAGGTTAACAGGAAGTGAGTAAAAGCCCTCCCCGGTATTTTGAGTCAACCATTTTGATTTGCTAATCAGTACAACCCAGAGGTATTCAACTAATGTGTGAAATCAGCTCAGTGCATGGGTGGAGCAAAAACATGGCTGGATTTTTCCCCCCACCTGAACCTGGAATCACCCCCTTTCACCCTACTAACTACCATACTGGCAATGTTTACACTAAGAAGCTATACTCACTAGGTCAATGATGAAATAATATTGAATAATGATTTCTAAAGGGATTGTTAAATTATGCATTCACAGGACCGCTCCTCTGGGGAGAAGCTTTAATATCGGACAACAACGGTTCCAGTCACCAAACTGTTCCGGCGAGCCACGGCGCGGGGTCAGCTGTGGGAGGGAAGCCCAAACTCTCATCGGAATGGGGCGGAACCAGCCGAGGAGCACGGATTTTAAAAATGAACTACACGCCCGGATACATTCCTGCCGGCTGGACGCGGCAGAGCAAGATAAACCACTGCATCATCTCACCTTCCCACCCCCTGTTTCTCTCTTTCTCCCTCATCTCCACAGATCGGTGACTCTGGGAGTTTGGGTTCCATCTTTCCTACACTGTTGATGTTTAGTTTCTAACCTGCTACAGGTGAGTGAGCTTGGGTACATCCTGGATTCTGCCCTGAGAAGAGGTGTGGTGCGCCGACAGCTCCGTGTACGTTGGGTGCTGGGAGGGGTCGCAGGGGCCCTGTGGCCCCCCGCCGCCAACGTGATGCTGGTTGGCACCGTTGTAGTCCATGGTTTGGTGGTGAGGTGGTGTGGGGCCCAGGTGGTTCAGCCCATACATGGAAGGCCCAGAGCTGGGCATGGGCTCCACGTAGCTACCCCCTCCAACGTAAACAGGACTGGCCTGCATATTGGTGGGGGTCCCGTATCCAGCACTGTTGGCCTGCACCAGGCCGTGGTGGGGGTGAGGGTCTGTGTAGTCCGGGGCGGGTGCGTTGTACTTCTGCTGCGAGGGGCAGCCCTTCATGGAGACGTTGGGGTAGGCAGTGGACATGGAGTAGGACACACCCTGGTGGGGCTTCCCGAAGGAGGGCGGCGAGGGGGCGTCATAGCCCCCACCCCCCATGGAGTGCATGGAGTTCAGGAACGCCGCGGAGGACTGCATGGGTAAGGGCGGGGAGCCGGTGGGTGAGGGGCCCCCGGAGCTGGAGCCCAAGCCCTTGGTCTTCTGGTCCTTCTTGTACTTCATGCGTCGGTTCTGGAACCAGATCTTGATCTGGCGCTCGGACAGGTTGAGCAGGTTGGCCATCTCCACACGCCGCGGGCGGCACAGGTAGCGGTTGAAGTGGAACTCCTTCTCCAGCTCCACCAGCTGAGCGCTGGTGTAGGCCGTGCGTGCACGTTTGGACGCCGCCGCCGAGCCGCCCGGAGGACTCTTCTCCCCGCTACTACCACTCTCTGCTCCGCCTGATGCTGCTGAGCGGGGAGGAGAAGAGGAGGAGGAGGAGGAGGAGAGGAGGAGGAAGAAGAGGGGGCAGAGGAGGAGGGAAGCGATGGGCAAAGGGGAGAAGAAAATAATTTATAAAATGATAAGACAGGGAAAGGGAGGTAAGAAAAAGAGTGCGGCAAGGAAGAAAAAACAAAGGAAAAAGTTGTAAGATGAATGGATTTAGAATGAGCAGAAATGGGGCAATAGAGGGAAAGAAACAAGACAGAGAGTGGGAAAGATTACAACACAATTAGAGTACTCGCATGAGAAAATTGGAAGCGTTCAGTTTGTTAATAAAGCGAGGAGTGGGGAGGGGAGGGGGGCAGGCTCGCCAAGTTATCCCCGCTCTGATATTAGTTGTCAACACTTCATAACTGTGGCAGTTATTAAGAGCCAGGATGCTCGGCGCTGCCCGTTAGCGCACAAATTGCATCACGGGCTGGAAAGATGAACGCCCTGCGGCACCACACCCGGACCTGAATCACTGCTGTCCAGCAATATGGTGCAAGTTACATGGAAAATAATTATGATGATATGGATTATTACTGATAATCAGATCACGAACATAAATGTAAAAATGTAAAAAAATGTAAAAAGCGAAAGGGAACAAGGCTCATGGAAGATAAATGTGGTGGAAATATAAGAACCAGGGGCGTAAGCAATCGTTATATTGGAATCGGGCAACTATTTCTCGGAAATAATGTTAAAAGTCTCCCCCTGACACATTTCAAATGCTTTGTACCACAACTACACCCCTGAACACCCCTGCACCCCAGTTTGCAGGTCCCGTAACTGGGGTAGAAGGTTGACTAACTTGACGCCACCAACTGGTCCATCAATTTGGTCACATCTTCCCATTGTCTGAACGGTTCTTTCTAGGTCGAATGAACTACTGTTGCTTTCACTATTGCGACTGCTTCTACAGATACCACGTCATGATTATTTCTCAAATGTCTCCGATGTGTTGCGTTATGGTAAAACACCGGAGAAGCGAATTTATCACGTGATAAAAAATATTATGACGGGTGATTTTGTCAACTTGTCCTCCAGCGATTCCTCTTTGATTTAACCCCCGATTTATTTCAGTGTGTGGGACTTGGACTGAGGACCTCGACCTGGTCCCTGATGGTGGGCGGTGGTAAGGTTATCCAAGTTCAAAGATTCTGTCTCTCTCATTCTCTCTCTCCCTCCTGTCTTTCTCAACAATATAAACAACAGCGGAACACAAGTCTTTATCTGTGTGGATGTAATGATATGGTGAAAGGGAGAGAGAGGGAGAGAGAGGGAGAGAGAGAGAGAGAGAGAGAGAGAGCGAGAGAGAGAGAGAGAGAGAGAGAGCAGCAGAGGCACATTTTGCAGAGATATTCATCTCACTGTCTGCCTGTATCACTGACATTTCTAGAAATGCGATCGTCCTTTAATGCTCATCAATAAATTTCCTAATCTCTTTTCATCCGTCTGTCAAACCAATTGGGGGGGGTTCTCTCTCTCTCTCTCTCTCTCTCTCTCTCTCTCTCTCACTCGCCCCCCCTCCCCTCTCTCCCTCTCTATCTCCGTTTCGCTATTGATCATGAATTTTCATTTGACGTGGCGCTACGGATTCCTTTATTTTTCTCTCCGATTTCAAATTAAATCTCGTTGTCTTGTCCATCGGTCTGTCTGCCTGTTCTCCCGTCCGACGGTCTAATATTACACGCAACATTTCTTGACGGCGTCGGGGCTTGCCGCGGGGAACACTCTTCTCCTGAGCGAGAAGGAAATGGGACTGAAGAAGGAGAGAGGATAGAGGGAGAGAATGAACATCAAAAAAGAAGATGGAGACAGGAGGAGGTGGAGGAAGAGGAGGGCGACTTGTGGAGAGCGAAGACGGGTAGAGTACTTTCTAGAGTACTTATTAGAGTACTTTCTGGAGGGCATTTTAGAGTACTTTCTGGAGTTCTTTTGAGAGTACATTCAAGAGTACTTTAGAGTAATTTCCCAGACGTTTTAGGGGCCAGGGGACCCCAACTACAGGCCCGGGGGCCACATCCGGCCCGCGAGACAATTCAATGCGGCCCCGCTACATGGTGATAACATACTGATGTCTCTGGCCCGAAAAACATTTTTTCAAATGACAACGCTGAATTTAAACCACACAAATGTACTTACTGTTTTCAAAATATCAAACAGAATTGAATATAAGGGAGTTATCTCTAACGGGATTACGATGTAATTCGCTAATTACATCGTAATTACACTCCCTCCCACCCCCCGTTAATGGAGAAGCAGAGGAACGAGGGAGGGAGGGAGGGAGGGAGGTCACCCCGGACGCTCAGATCCAGGGAAAACTGGGGATTGGGAGGGGCGGGTGAACAGAAAGGCAGGGAGAAGCTGCAAGGAAAGGAGGGTTTATGTTGAATATTTGGCCTGTACGAAAAAGTCGGGGCGGAGGATAAAAGACAGAAAGAGACGCATCCAACACACCGTTAGCGGAGGTGTTGCTCGGGGAACCGTTTTTCTGCTTGGTGTTCTGCCGCGTCTCCTTCATCCAGGGGAAGATCTGCTTGACCAGGGCCGGGTTGGGGGGCAGCGAGGAGGAGGAGGAGGACGAGGAGGAAGACGAGGAGTTGGACGAGGCGTTGGACGACTTATTGGGGGCCGACTTGCTGATGGAGGAAGCCCCGGCGCTGCCCCCCGGCTGCTGGGCGCCGGCACTGCCGTTATTGGGCAGCGGGGGCGAAACCTGGGACCCGGGGTGGTGCTCGGGCGGCAGGCTGGGCCGCATGCAGCTCCCGTTCAGCTCCTTGGTTTTGGCCAAATGTTGTTGGTGGGCGCCACTGCCGCCCCCGCCTCCTCCACCGCCGCCACCACCGCCGCCGCCACCCCCCGCCCAGGGACTGCAGGGAGCAGGCGGAGCGCTGGTACGACTCCACGTCCAGGTGGGCGGCGGTCTGGAAGGTGGGCTGGTGGTGGGACACCGGCGCGTCGTAGCCGCCGAAGCCATTGGCGGCGGCGGCCGCAGCTGCAGCCGCGGCGCCCTGCACCTGGTAGGATGAGTAGCCGCCGAAGAGCGTTGAGGTGTTGTCGTAGTAGCTCGTTTTCTGCATCTCCGAGAGAAGGGGCGGCGGCTCGTGGTTCTCCGGTCCTTGTTGAGAGCCGCTGCCGGAAGACCATTTGGCACCGGGGGTCACGTGACGGAGTCTCTCCAACGGCCCCTCGGAATCTGACCTGCGAGGTTAGGAGAGAGAGAATAATCAGGGGGAGAGAAAGAAATAAGGAGGATGAATCCATCTTCCTCCGCTGAAAGGCGCCGTGACATGAATAGGCCGCTCTTTTTTCTTTTTTTTTTTTTTCTCTTTTACCCCCCAACCCCCCCCCCCCCCCCTCTCTCTCTCTCTCTCTCTCTCTCATCGTCTTACTCTCTCTCTCTCTCTCCCTCCCTCTCTCCATCCCTCTCTCTCGCCCGTTGGACGAGTGCGCGGCCTGCAGATGCTCCGACGGCGGGGGTAAGGGGAGTGCAAGCTTTGTTTCTCTCTCTCTCTCTCTCTCTCTCTGCCCTCCCTCCCTCTATCTCTCTCCGTCTTTCAACACACATAAATCCACGGTCCGACCTTAATCTCACACGGCCAGTTTGTTCCCATAAAGGCGGACACACGGACACACACAGACCTGCCGCGCCAGATGTTCGATCCGTTCATCTAATTTTAATTATTTAATTTGAAATTATGAAACGCTCAGCTAATATTTATTTATTTATTTGTTTATTTATTTCTTGTTTTAATGTATTAATTTATAATAAAAAAGGAAAAAAATATTATTATTATTATTATTATTATTATTATTATTATTATTATTATTATTATTATTGTTATTATTATTATTATTATTATTATTGTTATTATTATTATTATATTAGTATGTTGCTGTTTCATTTTCAGTATTAACTTTATTCTCGTTTAGGCCCTCAAAAAAGAGATCGATGGCAGCGTGGGACTTTTATTTTCAATTGCAATATCCAATGCAATAAACCAAAACTGATCTGACATTTATTCGTCATCATGAATAGCGAACAGTCTACAGGTTTAAAATGTCCGCCTGTGTTATTTTTCTATATAAACCTAATGCACCCACATGGCGTGTTTTGGATCCGCTGCACAAAAGGAAAAACGTTTTTCAAACGGAGGTCTTAGAATGAAATATTTTCTCATCGTCCCTGTTCGGTAATAGGGGGGATCATTGTGTTATTTAAAAGGAATTTCGTGTATTTGTTTCCATTTGTGCGCTTTCACAGAGACGCAAAGAAACTCGCAATGCTTCTGTAAATCGCTTTAAGCGCAATCGCTTAAAATGTGCGTGGGGCCGATTGGTAGGCCTAAAAAATGTCGGTGCCACCGTTTACGTTAAAGGAATATAAAGATTATTGGAAGTATTCTGAAAAATAACACGCTCATCCGTTTTATGCTCCTGGATTGGGTTCTGTGTGCATGTGTCCCCCTGCTCCCTCTCTCCCGACATCTCTACCCGGTTACACGGTCTTTCAAGTTCTATGTAAAATACACGAAAGGAAAATAGATAGATAGCCAGATAGATAGCTAGATACCTAGATAGATTCATAGATAGATGGATAGATAGATAGATAGATAGATAGATAGATAGATAGATAGATAGATAGATAGATAGATAGATAGATAGATAGATAGATAGATAGATAGATAGATAGATAGATAGATAGATAGATAGATAGATAGATAGATAGATAGATAGATAGATAGATAGATAGAAAACAAACGACAGAAAAACAGAAATGGAAAAAAGGATCCAGCAGCTTGAACCCCCCCGTCCCCCTCCCTCCCTCCTTCCCCAGCTCCCTATCTGCTGCTCCCCCCGGGGTGGCCGCCATGAGGCCCGGTTGTCAAGCACCAGAGAGCACCTGGCATTCATTTCTCCCGGAGATAAAACATTTAAAGGGGAAGAAAAGGGCCGAGGGACTGTCTGAGGAAGGAAACCCGACGGAATGGCCACAGTTTGGCCTTGTGTACAGTGAAGAGATAAACATTTTTTTCTCTCCACTTGCGAGCCCGAAAACGAATAAACAGTATTAAGTGTTTTATTAATTGTCTGTGCATGGAAATGTGATTGGAAATTGCTCGGCGGGCCCTCGGGATTGTCTATTTTTCGATTAATTCTAATGCCAAACCGACCTTATTTGACTAATAGAAATCGAATAGATTATTTTGCACAAGAAACCATTTTACACAAATATTCGACGAGCGGAATATGGCAAGAACCATTAAGCGTGAAATGACGGCTCTTCAGACTTGGTGGTGATTTATGCCCGTATGGTAATGCATTTTCAGAAATAATGATTATGTGGGGAAACTAGGAAGCGCGCACATCACGTCTGTCTGACAATAGAAGAAACAACAACGACAACAACAACAAACAACAACAACATAATCCTGTTTGAAACTAGTTATTGACTGAGGACGGAAAGCATTTCTTCGGTATCTTTCTTTCACGGTAAGAGAAAAAAAGATTGGATTGTAAGACTCGTCTTGCTGATTTAAAAATCGGATTTAAAAAAAAAATGAAAAAACAAATAGAAAAAAAATGTAATAAAAATAAAACGTATGTCCGGCGAACGTTAGAGACGCTCACGAGGTTTTGGGGAGAGCCGGGGCCCTGGAGCAGCTTTGGAACATCAGCTCTCAGCACGTCACAAATGTCAGCCATTTATCTTTCTAGCAGACAAGCCGGAATCCTAATTATTTACTCTAAGGAATTGGCCCAGAGAGAGAGAGTGAGAGAGAGAGAGAGAAAGAGAGAGAGAGAGGGAGAGGGAGGGTGGGGAGAGGGGGAGGCAGTGAGAGAGGCCGGGCCATTGAGTGTAGGAGGAATATGTTATTGAATCATATCGTTGTTTCGCCATTAAATGGGACACGTCATGTCTCTGCCCTTGCTTGTAAGGCTGCTGGTAATACAATCCCCAACTTTACTGGACGCCCTCCCCGCGTAATCAATTTAGAAACACGGGCTCTAACGGGGGATAGGAACCGAGTCAGCTAAAAGGTGGAATACCGAGAGAGAGAGAGAGAGAGAGGGAGAGAGGGAGAGAGAGAGGGGAGAGGGGTTGGTGGGAGAGAGAGAGAGAGAGAGAGGAATAAGTCACCAAAACAACAACAACCTAGATAGAGAGAGGGGGGGGGGGGGGGTAAAGAGCGAGGAGGGGGAGAGATAGAGATAGAGAGAGCGGGAGGGGTAGAGGGGAATAAGTCACCCAAACAAAAACAACCTACAGGGAGAGAGGGAGAAAAAGAGAGAGGGGGAGAGGGAGAAAGAGAGAGAGGGAGAGGGGGAGAGCAGGGGAGGTAGAGGGGAATAAGTCACCAAAACAAAAACAGCCTACAGAGAGAAAGGGGGAGAGAGAGAGAGAGAGAGAGAGAGAGAGAGAGAGAGAGAGAGAGAGAGAGAGAGAGAGAGAGAGAGGGAGAGAGAGAGAGAGAGAGAGAGAGAGAGAGGGAGAGGGAGAGGGAGAGGGAGAGGGAGGCAGGGCTGGCATGGGTGTCCAGTGTCTGTGCTTTATCCGTGGGATATAAAATTACAAATGGCGCCTGTCATAAGAGGCCGTGCAGAGAGAGAGAGAGAGAGAGAGAGAGGGTGAGGGAGGCAGGGGGGGGGCATGCATTAGCTCGGACAGTCCGACATATTTTTTCCTTTTATTCCATTAACAGAGTATGTGGGGAATTATGGAGCCCAGCTCCAAAACAATACAGGGCTGTCCTGATTGGAGGACATTGTCAAAAAAAAAAGAAGTCACCTTTTAGGTTTAGGTCCAAATCACTCGCAGAGCCTGGCTTGGTGTGGCTGGTGTAAAATGTAGTGTCGCAAACAGCTATGTGTGGGTGAGTGTCAGGAGGCCTAATACATTTTAATAACATTAAAATAAAACTATAGCCAATGGAAACCCACTCTAAAAAAATTTAAAGGGAGGGGTTTATTCGTTGGAGGAATAAACGCTCGTCCTGCAGCCCCATGAATGAATTGTGTCGTAAGTGAGGAAGAGGAAACAAAAACAAAAACAAAAACAAAGGAGCGAGATAGTTTGTAAAAATAAATAAATAATAATAATAATAATAATAATAGTTTGGGAGGCAGAGTAGAGGGGGTGCTAGTGGCGTGCGAGGCAGCTCCGAGCTTTGTGAACTCTGTTTGAACCGAGGTGGAAGTCATACGGGCTATAAATCACCGAGCCATCCGCTCTCCGCCATTCACAGTCTGGGTAACACGGACTCGGGTCTGGAGCCGGGTGTCAGCCTCCGGCGTCCTCCCCTCCGGTCCCGGTGTGTGTTTTCCTTACCTTCTCTCAGCCCCGGGCGAGCCCCGCGCGGCCGCGCCGCACCATCGTCACCGTCTCCCCTCGCGTCCGGCACCGCGGATAATCAATAAAGCCACGAATCAACGTCCTTCCCCTCCGCGCTTCCGTCCCTTCTCCTCCCTTTTTTTTTATCCCGCTCTCCTCGGTAGACCTCCGACGTAGATCCGCGAGAACCGCGCTCGCTCGGCGAAGCCTCTAGCCCGCCGCGGTCGCTCCCGAGCGGCGGCGGCGGCGGCAGCGGCAGCTGCAGCGGCGGCAGCCCTCCGCGACGACCGCGACACCACGCACCGGGGATCCCGTTCGGCGGGGTGGGGGGCGAAGCGGACGCCGTGTGGCATGAACGGTTGTCGGAGGGCGGGCGGTGGGGTGGTGGCGGTGGTCTCTGAAAACGGACCGGAGCGGAGCAGCTCGTACCGAGGTGCTGGCCGCGCGCCCCCAGTCCGGTGCACTGCGCCGCGAGCCCGCACCGACCAGGCTCCGCCGCTCGCAGATAACAATGGCCTCAGATTTCTCCCCCTTTGGCCCCTGTCGCTCACAGACAGTCAGTTGGCGGCGGAGAGCCTCACACCCGCAGCCACAGACAGGCAGCCCCCTGAGGAAGGAGGGCCCGCCGCGAAATGTCACCCCGGCTCATCTCGGCTCTCGTGGGTTTTTTTTCTCTCATTCGGGTCCGTGCTTTCCCACTCCCTCCCCGCGCGCTCCGGTCCGTCGGTTCTCCGCGTCCCGCTCGGTTCGACGGGCGGTTCCGGCGGCGGGCGCTGGATCCGGCGGCTAGCGGCGGTAGCAGCGGGTTCCCGGGGCCGAACGCGTTGTGTTGACAACACAGGCCCGGTGTCGGAGGCGCTCCGTGGAAACGGCGCGGGATTGACTCGCGGCCGCGTTGAGTTCCCGTCAAACAGCAGCTCAGTGGCGGCGTCACGAACACTCAGTCAGTCAGAAAAATATGCAAATTCCACGCAGGGAGCCTGATAGAGGCCCCGTGGATGTTATATCACATTACTCAGGCCATGATGTTGTTGTGCCAAAGTTAAAGATCATTATTATTAGTAGTAGTAATAGTATTATTATTATTATTATTATTGTTATTATTGTTATTGTTTTTATTATTAGCATTATTATTAGTATTAGTAGTAGTATTATTAGGGGTAGTAATAGTAGTGGTAGTAGTAGTAGCAGAAGTAATAGTAGTATTCATTGTTGTTGTTGTTGTTGTTGTTGTTGTTGTTGTTGTTGTTGTTGTTGTTGTTGTTGTTGTATCATTTCATATATCCGCAATTTCGTGCTGGAGATGAATAAGGTATCTATCTATCTATCTATCTATCTATCTATCTATCTATCTATCTATCTATCTATCTATCTATCTATCTATCTATAGCATGGTGATAGAGTTGTAGTACTTGTTGTTGTTGTACCTGTTGTTGTTGTCGAAATATAGGGAGTTGTAGTTTAGTGATGTGGTAGTAGTCGTAGTACCTAGTAAATAGTAATTATAGTGGTAGTAGCGGACATAAGGTGATTATGTATTTATAATCACCCAAGTGTCTTGGTTCTGTTTGTTTTCATGTCTGCGATGTGAAACCTCACTGAGTGCTTAGAAAAGTCTTATACAAGTCGGAGGAATAATTATAATTAGTATGAACTTTGTTATGATTATTATCCATTGTTGTCCTGCTTGGAACCCACTTTAAAACTCTGATCCGATTAACATTTAACCCGCATGATCGATTGGCATTTATGCAATATCAATAGAGATGGTTATCTTATGTATTAGTGTTAATTGGGCTTATTTCCAGATACTGAGGACACTGTTGACTGCTTAAAGTGGACGATGGACGGAGGCCGAGAGGCCAGTGCCCAAGCAAGCTAAGTAGCTAATACGCTGATAAGCTATAGGAACACTTCACTATTCACTTAGCTTAAGGCTTCCCACGCTTGATGTTTTATCACAGAGTGGTGCTGTTACAGAGTTTAATCGGTTTTCAACAACATAATACTTGTGACAATACAGAGATTGATCATTATAAACGTTTTTGTAATAATTTTACAGAGTGAAAAGTGATTTGTGGCTGGACTGTGTGAATACATTTTAACTGTTAGGAAGTTGCTCTACAGCCTAAATTTACTGCTGGACCAACAAGTGGGCGATGCTCTGACTGAAAGAACACTTTAGGGTATGAAATGCCGCTGTATTGATAGAAACATGTAATTATTATTTGAAACAGCGATAAGACTATTTGAAATGTCAAATAGGCACATTTTGTTTGTTGACTATGTTTGCATGATATCCACAATGTATTTCAGGTCTGTTTACTTGCCTTACAGTAGTGCAGTGTGGCAATGTGGTGACATTTTTATAGGCAACATGAAAAACTATGTATACCCGCCCCCCCTCCCACCACACACACACACATACACACATGCACACACGCACGCACACGCACACACACGCACACACACGCACGCCCAGCACGCTCACTGTATTGGATTACCAGGAAATGGGACATTTTTGCACAGCTTGCTTGGGGAACCCCAAACATGTCAGGATTATTTTCAGTGTTACTAATATTTCAGCACTTCACATCCCGGTGCGACTAACTATGCAACAAAGGAAAAATACCCCACAAACAAAAAAAAGTTGTGGTTTTGACTTGATGTAAGTTAAATATGCAGACAAGCGTGATTTAAAAAAATAAAAATAAAATAAAAACCGAAACGAAAAGTAAGGGAAGGAGAACGGATGCAACGTTTGGAGAGTGAGTGAGAGAGAGAGAGAGAGGGAGAGAGGGAGAGAGAGAGAGAGAGAGAGAGAGAGAGAGAGAGAGAGAGAGAGAGAGAGAGAGAGCGGGAGACAACAGGAAGCTTGATGAAAAACATGGACGCCTTTGAATGAAAGGTGGGAAAAAACGAGGAGGTGAGACCAAAATAGAAATGAAAATATTAGAACTTCACTTCCCTCCCCCTGCAAGGAACACATCTCTCTCTCTCTCTCTCTCTCTCTTTCTCTCTCTCCATCACCTCTCTCTAGTTTTATTATTCAGGACGCAACCGCTGTCGTTTATGGCTACGCAAGATTTATGAGATCTCTCACACCAAGTGCGGTGCATGCGCGCGCGCGCGTGTGTGTGCGTACATGTTTGCGTGTGTGTGTGTGTGTGTGTGTGTGTGTGTGTGTGTGTGTGTGTGCGCTTGCACACTTGTTGTGTGTGTAAACAGCCCAACTACAAATAGATAGCGCTCGGTGTGGGAACGCAGGAGATGCAGCCCAGTGTGGGTGGAAGGCAGGAGCCCAAAATGTCGTCGTTGCAACTTCTCTCCAAAGCGCTCCTCCGTGGAGACAAGGGACGCGCCGACTCATGCCTAACGGAGCTTACACATTAACCAAGAACCCGGGAGTTTTTGTTGCCTAAACAGATTCTTTTCAGCCTCTTTCCTTTTTCTTTTTTTTTTACCACCGGGTGTGGGAAGAGAAAGATCGGACACGGCGGTCCTGGGGCGGGAGCGACCGGATCCACGGCAGCGGCGCCGTGCCGCGGGATTTAAACCCTCAACGCGGGCCGCCTCCCGGGGGAGCGGGGGGGGGGTGGGTGGGGGTTGCGAGTCGTTTTCCGGATTACACTATCACTAATGTTGTGGGGATTGTGTCACAACCTCAACGACCCACGTACCTCCTTGGATTGGATGATGCGGAGTGTTACAATTGAAGTGTTATTGTTGGTGTTATTTTTTAATAACGGTGTTTGGAGCCTGTTGTGCCATTAAAAATAATAATTGTGCACATGTTGTACTTACTTGTTAGCTTTTTTTTTTATTGCTACGGACGATAATTACATATTTAATATTGCATTTCGCCTACTACGAATACACTTAAATCATTAGCCTGTTATGGATATTGACTCAACTGTTTTCTTTATTAATATGACACAATCTTCACCGCCAGCAACTGACCCACAGTGGAGCCACCACTCCCATCACCATCATCACTATTAAACGGCCCTTTAACAGACTCTTCACTGGAGTACAATAGGTCATATCACACATTAGATTGCAACACACGCACACACACGCACGCACGCACGCACGCACACTTGCCCTCACCTGCCCAAACACGTTGCTCTCGCAGTAAAATATCATGGTTCCAGAAGCAAAAGCAGGGTGTTGCTACATGCAGAACACCCATTCTCTTCCAGTGTCAGGCCTCCCCTCCTCCCCACACTTCTAAATAAATAACAGACGTGTTTCAAGCCGTCGTAACCGAGGCACGTCACACGGAACGACACACATTTTCGATCAGTGTAATACATTTTTGGAGAACATCAAGACATATTTAAGTATTTAATTTCCTGCCACACGGCCCCGCAGACCAAACACACAGCTGCCAACAAGCTGCCACCGTTTGTTAAGAAATAAATTCAGACCTGGGCGGGATTTTCAATCGTGGTGCAAATTCAAAATGTGTATTATGAAAATATCCCTTGGCCTGCATGCGATCACACGCAGAAGATAAACACCTCTTTCATTGGAATTACGAGGTATTTCCAAAGCAGCGAATACGACCACGAGAGGTTGAAGCGCATGCGTAGGAATTGGATTCCACACATGTTCACGACGTCGGGCTTTTATTCCAGCGGCGAACAACATGTAAAAAAAAAAAGGTAAATCATTACTCACCGAGAGACTTGTTCTTATTTTCTGTTGCTTTGAGTGAAGAAAGGCGCTTCCTGAAAGGTCCCACGAACTGCAGGGCAGCGGAGAGGAGGAGGGGGAGGAGGAGGAGGAGGAAGGGAGGAAGGGAGGGAAACGGGGGAAAAAAGAAAGAAAAATATAGAGATGCGATCAAAGGAGGCTCCTCGAAAATCCGATAGAGTGCACGAGACCTCTTGTAGGCTAATCGAACCGCTTGGAAACGGGAGGGACCCGCGTGCGACGCCGACAAGAACCGTTTAACCTTAATTCACGCGCGGCGGAATTCCGTAATAAATGCAATAACGATAGGAAGGGAGTGGATAACCCGGGCTGTTATTGATTTCACCGACCACGCTTGCATAGGCCATCATATTTAGGCTTTTTGGAAATATCTGTGGCCCGCCGTAAAAAAAAAAACAACAACAAAATAAAAAACATCTACAGCTGCCCGGATTAAAGCAATTATTCGATATTAAAACACGGATGATTCCCTGCTGGTTTAGAAAAATAAATACAAAAAATGTGGAACATTAATAGTCGAAACAATCATTTGAAGGCAAATGGAATATTGAATATTGCTTCTCGTGCGCCTTTAGAGAGTCATCAGCTCGCGCGTCGAGTAAAGCCAGAATTCACCAAAAAAGGCTTGAAAATAAAATATGACATGCCGAAATAAGGCCCAAATCTCCCCCAAACGGATATTAATTTAACCGGTGAAAATAAACCCCTCTGTCTTCCAAACGGGCATCATCTGTAAAATTACAAAATCACGGGCTCCTAAAACCATTTGAAATATGTCATATGCACACAGTCTCCATCCGACGATCGTAAAGGTGCTTGTTCAGGTGTCGGGTAAAATGATCTAAATTGGCCATAAACCTCCAAACGACCCGACAACGAAATAAATCGAAATGCAAACGAAAGGAAAAGTGGCCCCATAAGGTTAACAACTGCTTTCTAGCGGAGCACCGGCGGTTTCCCAGACAGACCATAAATAACTCCGGCATCGGCGCCTTCATCATTCAGAAAGAAAATACATCCCAGAGACCAAAGGCAAGGTGTAAATCCACTGCTGCTGCTCCGCTATCCACATCCCGAGCGCGGCGCCCACAGCGCCAACGTGCCCGGAGACGACAGACGCGGCAATCTAAATGTGTGTGGATGCATTTCGGCAGAAAAGCGCATCTCGGGATGAAGGTTCAGAGGAAAACGTGTGTCCATATCCGAAACGGGCAGAAAGGAAATGTGCTGCGGAACAGCTCCCCGGCGGTAAACATTTTTAAAAAAAGGTGGGATAATTGAATGGCGTCCAGTCGGATGGAAACCACTGTCCGTGTTGTTGCATAGCGGCTGTTATTACTGCTGGAATAAAATCGTTGGCCGCTTTGCTTCCCTGTTTCAGCTCCTGACAGCTTCCCCCAAACACATAAATCAAAACCAAGGATCCCCCCGACCTCCCCGCTACCGCCGCCGCCGAGGCCCGCCGCTATAAAGTTATTTATTGGATCCTTTCACGGCGTTCCTCACACAACTTTGGCTACCTTCCATGCTCATCCTAAGGCCGGGGTATTTTCCTCCGTTTCCCCCCTCGACCCCCCGGCGGATTAGGGGTGGATTTCTACCCCTACGACCCGCAGCAGTAGTTGCCCAGTCTAAAGTTGTCCAGAAAGTGATGCAGGGTCGAATGGCTCAGCCAGCGAGCTGAGCCCCGAAACAAAGGGAGGAGGTTGCTTCCAGCCCAGGAACAGCTGATGAGCCAATTTCGACCACAAGTGGAAAAGCGGACATTTTTCGCTTGTATTGGCGAAGCCGCCGATTCAAATTTAAAGAATAAACACACAGGAATATCCCGGGCCAGGTGGGGTTAACATTTCTGGTGTGGGGGAGCAACAGTAGGCTGCATCCACTGTCTGTTTGCTGCAACAAAAGGGTCTGTGTGCGTAATTTGACAAAATGCTCAAGGAGGTAAACAGTCAGCACGAGCACTGCAGTGGATTCATCTGTGAAAAGGCCTACAGAATGAAACTGAAACTTGGTGTGTATATATATATATATATATATATATATATATATATATATATATAAACACAACCTCACAGGCTTCACACTCAACTCTCTGGCTTTTATAACTTTATTATCAGCAGTTGCCCTTATCTCCTCCCTGGTCTGGTGGTGCCGTCACCAGGCTGCCCCCATGCGCACACGCACGCACGCACGTGCACACACACACACACACACACACACACACACACACACACACACACACACACACACACACACACGCACGCACACGCCTTCCTTTGAAGCTCTTTTAATCGCACACTCAAGAGAAACACATCGTATCCCATAACAACAATTGCATTCTGACAATTGTAGTCTTCTGGATTTTAATCGGCTACAGAAAACGCGATATATAGTCCTGATTATGAATAAAGGTAAAATGAATATACATCATAATAGAAATGATTGACTAACCGTACACAACCTTTAATTTTCCAACCGCCTAATAATAATATAGAAACAGGGCTGCAGCGACCGGGCCAGGCTGCTGCCAGCCGCCCATACGGAGACAGATTGGTGCAGGGCTCTACGACTGACCTCTGGCACGGAACCGCAATAACTCACTGCGTTTAATGATCAAACTGCGAACCCAGCGCGTCGGAATCTCCCTTTTATGTGTTATTTTATGTGTATTTCCACCCCCTGTGCCGGCAGCTCACTTAAACTGGATTTACACATGCAGCCTCGACAATGTGATTTGTAATTCTCTACAGCGAAAAGATGATCTTCGCGTCTGTTCCAACGGAAAGTGACTATAAATAATCCTCTCCAGTTCCTCGCTTAAAGACGCGTCAAATTGCCCTCGCGGAATATTTTGAAAGTTTGCTGGGAGGGGACACGCGTGCGCCCCAGCCGTGACGTCACGGTCGGGCACGCGCACGTAGCCTCTCCGGACGCGATCCCATTTGTTTCCAGTTGTCAATTGATTTTTTTCCTGGTTAACTTCGAATAATGATGAAAAAGCAAATAAGACACAGACGGGGTAGTAATAATCACACAGTGAAACTCCCCTAAAACTCCCGCACAAATATCTCTTAGTAGTGTTTCGTTGGTGTTTTAGGCTCTGAACTGTGGGCCACATGGCCACGGCCGTGAAAGAGGATTTATTTATCGATTTCTGACATTGCTCATACAGCCAAGACCCGTGGACGCTGATTACTCTGCTTTAACGTCCGGTTTGCAGGGCGACATCAGCAGTATTGACGTTAGGACCTATTTTGAGGGGCACAAGCGTCAGTATTTTAGGTTTAGTTTTATGTAACACAACATAGTTTGGAGGTGACTCATCACCCACCAGGCATCACACCGGCTGCTTTGAATAGTGGGCTCTGTGTTATGATCTTTGTATGGCGCAGATACATTCTGCTTCCAGTAGAAATAACCCCCCCCCCCCAACTCAGAAGAATCTGTTATACATCCAGGCAAACGTCACCGAAAAGTGAGAATCGGTGAGAACTGGTTCAATCAAATTTGGCCAGCTTGCTCTGTCGACCCTATCCGTGAAACGAAGCGAACATCGTGGGGGTCATCGTGGTGTCATCGTGGGCGTCGCTCTGATGTGCAGCGGTTTGGGGCGGCCCCTCAGGATCATCCACCGGCAAAGCAATCAGACAGAGTGTCGACAAACTAGCGCCAAACGGCGCAGATAGGCTCGAATCATGGAGATAATCGGAGGCCGCGCAGGGAAAAGTCTGCAACCATGGAGACGGCCTGCACTGCAGTACCCCCCTTCTCCTCCGGGCGGATGACAAACGCCGTTCAGCACTCTTTTTTTTTTTTTTTTTAAAGGCTACTGGACGTCAAGGAGCGGGAGATGGGGGGGGGGGGGGGGGTGGAGGAAACCTTGGGATGGATAAGGGAAGTGAAAAGCATAAAGAATAGAGAAGAAGCAATGGGGAGGGAGAGGGAGACAGACTGAAAAATTAAAGTTAAAGAGTGAGGGGGAGGGAGCGGGGGGCGATGAAGGAGAAAGAGAGACAGGGGTGGAGAGAGAGACAGAGAGAGAGAGAGAATGTGAGAGCGGAAGGGGGGCCCGCCTGGCTCCAGCTCTCCGTCAGTCCCGAGGAGCGACGGGAGGAACGCTCCCCAATGTGTCCATTAATCATTCATAAAGAATCGCTCTCTCTTCGGAATTAAACGCTCGTCTCACTCCGCGATTTCATTTCGTTTTTCCGAATTTGTTCGATTTTTGGTTTTAATGTGTTTTAATTCCCCAACTACCCCGCTCGCAAGATTAGCCTCTGTGTTAGTTGACACGAGCCGTGGTAGAGTATTTAGGGCTATGGTGATATAAAACGAATCATTCCGTCATCGTTTCTAAGGAGACATACAAGGAGCATTTCTGGGTGTGTAGGTCTGCAATCACTGTCCATAGTTTAAAATTATTTTATAGTTTCGTGAAAGCCAATTCACCCGGCTCAGTCAATGAACAGGTGTTTATGTTTAGATCTGTAGCAGACTTTCGACGCCTAAACCACCCAATCATCCCGCCGACGTTTTCAAACATCGAATAAAGTCAAATGGACTCGATCTGTGCCTTTCCACCATAGGGAATGTGAAGTTTGACGGTTGCTATGGGTTGCTACTTACTCCAGTCGCCATTTTTGGAGGATCACTTCCATTCAATTGTATTTGGGAAATAGCTAAAATATACGAAATGTACAAAGGTGGAGAAAGGAGTGGGGGGGGGGGGGGGTCGAGGTTTCAAGCAGGATTTTTTGCGGCAGTTTTTCGCCTTAACACTTCCAGGCAATGTGACGTAATCCTCACGTTCCCTAAATTAAATCATATCTCCAAAAAAATAAAAAAAATAAAAAATAAAATCGTGCATGCAAGAAATGTTTTTTTTTGTTTGTTGTTGTTGTTGATAGTTACTATTTGTGTTTATTCGTTTTATTCGAAGACATTTTTACTGGTAGTCGGTCGTGACTTTAAATAACGCGAGATTTCGTTGAAGCGGGATTTCGTCAAACAGTCAAACCTTTCTGCCGTTGGCGGGTTTTTTTTTTTTTCGAGAAAATAAACGTTTTGGAGACGCAAGTTTCAGCACCAGGGAGGGATCAATGCGTTTGGCTTTGGTTTAACTTGACATTTATTTGCGTTCTTGCGTGTTTCACCCGCGAACACATTCGCCTGACTGCGGCGTTGATGGCTTTTTAATGTTGCAGCTCGTTTGCCGCTCTGGGAAAAAAAAACCAAAACAACAAAAACAAAAGATGGCGTTGCTGTTGTCGCGGGAATGGTTGTTGTGTTTATGGTCTGTGTGTTGTTTACTACACCAGCACGTTTGCTGCCGCTCATTCACAAATCACCGCATGACATTGCTGTGCGGGGTTGCTTTACGTGTCCTACCATTTGTGCCCCACCTGCCCACCCCGGGCTCTCGAGTCAGAACTTCCGTTTTGTTGTACATATATATTTTATTTCCGTTTTTTTTGTTTTTTTTTGTTTGTTTAATTTATTTTTATTTTACATCCGCTGTTCTGTCAACTGCTAGTCCTGTCACACCCCAAATTCCCCCAGGGACAGATAAAGTCTTCTCTTCACTTAACTCGTATGGTATCTTCTTAAAATGGATGCTGTCTTGGTGTCACTATGCGGGCGTTGCTGGAACGGTTTCTGCGATGGCGTTGCTCTGTTGATATGGGTGGTGTTGCTGTGATGGTGTTTTCGTGTTGATGTTGAAATAGTTGCTGTGATGGTGTTGCTAGTTGCTGTGTTGCTAGTTGCTGTGTTGGCGTTGCTGCGTTGGCGTTGCAATGATGGCTTGGTGTTGTTAAATTACATGTTGTGTTGGTGATATTGAAACAGTTGCTGTTGGTGTTATTGAAATGATGTGTTGGGGTTGGTGTGTTGGGGTTGCTGTTGCTGTGATGGGGTTGCTGTGCTGGTGTGTTGTTTACTTTACCAGCTTTGTTACTCGTGCTATCACTGCATAACCTTGGTTGGCACTATTAGTATATATTATATACTATATTATCCCACATTTGGTTCCCTGTTAACCTACTTTACATATATTTTATTTCATTTGTATTTAAATCATTTTTTTTCCCCCTGTACAGATCTGTAAACTTCAAGTACCGTAACATCCAAATCCCTCCCCTCCAGGCAATTATAAAGTGTTGTCTTCACTATACTTGTCAGGTAGCTTGGTGTCACAAATGTGGCAGCGAGAACATTTGATCCATCTCACTATACACACACACACAACCAGGGCATTGCACTCATCCTGCGGAATGAAATGATCTATTTGAAAGCTGAGGGAGATCCAGGCTTCTGCTTTTTGATCCCGGGTTCGGGTCCATCTCAAAACACGCGCCGACGTTTTCTGAGACGGACGCTCAAATCGTTCTTTCAAAGCAACAGCACCTGACAGGGCTATAAAGTACGAACGGGCGAGTTTTTCCGTTGTCTTTGAAATTTGATACCTTCCAAATGAGGAAAACCAAGCCTACGGTACAAATCGTTTTTAAGGGATAAAGTTCCACCGACAGCTATGAATCATATTTTGGTCAACGTCGCGCCATCTCTGTTGTTTGGAGTTAACCCCGTGTGCACTGTGTCTTTCGTTATAGTAGTCAAATGCCTTTCTGTTCATCATGGTATTAATATGTCATTTAGGAGTCCTGTATTAAAGGCAGTGGGCTAGTTGGTTGCCAAACTATAAATTGTGCTCGCTTTATGCACGCATGGCACTAAAGCGCTATTAGCCCTCCCCTCCTCCCAGCCATAACCTCTTCCCTGCTCTGGGCAGTGTCAGGAGTCTCAAAAAGCCTCAGAACGCTTCCCCCTGGGTCATAAAACTCCTGCCATCAGCTCCTTTCTTTGACAGGGAGTTAATCTTTATCAGGGATGCTAATCTTTAACCTAGAACTCAAAGAAGACTTTCAAAGCTGTGTGTGTGTGTGTGTGTGTGTGTGTGTGTGTGTGTGTGTGTGTGTGTGTGTGTGTGTGTGTGTGTGTGTGTGTGTGTGTGTGTGTGTGTGTGTGTGTGTGTGTGGCGCTTTTTCTGAAAGGGGTGCACGCTGGCGGGGGGTCAATTTGCCCTCTCTGCTGCAGGGCCAAAAAACATGCCAAGCAATGTAGTTTGCCACTGAATGGGAGAACAGGGAAGTGTGTGTGTGTGTGTGTGTGTGTGTGTGTGTGTGTGTGTGTGTGTGTGTGTGTGTGTGTGTGCGCGTGTGTGTGCGCCACTTGCCAGTTTGCTCGCAATTTTAAAATGTTTTTATAATAATAGGGTTGGCTTCGTAAAGAATCTACTATCGCTCTGTTGAACATAGAACCTACCGCGTTCGCCTCATTGCGATGATGCTTTTTCTTTTCTATGTGATTTAATTTTGATTCCATTCCTACTTTTTTGTATTTGTACTACGCCCAGCACGGTCTCAAAAAAAGGCATTTCATGCTGTACAATTTGCATGCGATTAATACTTATTTTGAATCTTTTTCAATCTCTGAATCTTCATTTTGAGCGTGATTGTTGTCAGAATATTAATGATGTCCTCCCACAACTCTTGTCTGTGACAGAACTGACTGCGGGGCTTTGGTTAAAGTGGTTTATTTTCGTCTGATATATATATATATATATCACACACACACAACCAGCCGTACAGGTTGCTTT
>NC_137205.1:27502455-27559955 GCF_960531495.2 Zeus faber | reverse complement strand
TTACTGCACATAGTCCTACCCTTCGTGCCTCTTATTTAACAATAAGTTTAGCCATATTTGTCTTTCCGTTATAACGCATATTATTATTATTATTATTATTATTATTATTATTATTATTATTATTATTATTATTATTATTATTATTATTATTATTATTATTTATTATTAAGTTCACACTGCCACGCAAGATTCCCCAATGTCTTAACAGTTTTTTTTATTTATAGCAATCGCTTTTACGTAGGCTACCGTATGTTGTTGTGTTTAGGGCAGTTCATTCATGTTATCCGTGCACGTTCGTTATTTTTAATATTTTTGTATATTTTTGATTTTATGCACCAGGATTGTGTATAGTTGATTTTGAATTGAACATGCGTTTAACTCAGCAAAAACGTTTGCACCGTATTAAAGCAGATACTTTACAAGGCGACTTCCCACAAGAAGAATTGAAGCTTTGGAATATTTCTGTAAATTTCCCATGTTCTATTTCCGTCTCCTCTAGAATTTAGTTTTTATTGGCGCTTCCAACTTTTTTTGCTGTTGTTTTTTTTTCTATTTCTTTTTCCGAGCAAAGACCGGTTTTTGTTTTTCCACTTATTCTCGTCCGTCAAAACTGATCACCCCCCCATCCCCCGCCCCATCGGCCTTTTGCTTGTTTCGCGTGTTTTCGCGCTTTAATACCCTAAAAAATAAAACAGGCCTAAATGGAGAGGACGGCTGACTCCCTGGTTGCCGAGCATGTCTCCGTATTGTCTCGCCGCCCCCCTGGCTGTAGTGCGTGGGAAGACGTGGGAAGATTATCCTTGTGCGACGTCCGTCCGCCGTCCGCCCTTTGTGCGCGGATCGTGTGTGGCGCGGCGCAGACGGTTCCATTCGGGCACCTCATCATTTAAAAATTTACGGGCAACAGCGAAGGATCTCATAGAGCTTCCGCATACCACAGCAGTATTATTATTATTTTTTTTGTTGCGTTTTATATGTTCGCCTCCTCCTGTAGTCTGAAGAAGCGCCATTGTACATGTGCATAATGGGCCCAATGTTGCTGCAGATCCGGCTCCGTGCGACCCGAGAGGCCCGCGTGTTTTCTCCATGCGATATTCCGTCTGGGTCTTAAGAGGAATTTGAGACTGTGTGGTTCTATTTAAATCCTTATCGGAAGAGGCAAAAAAACCTAAAACGATATAACTATTCGGCGACCGTTCCTTTACCACAGGGCTCCGTTACTCTTTTATTGCATGCGATGCCTTCCACGAAGCTGATATCACGGTAAGCGAGGCTTCCATTGTCGTACGTGTGGATACTGCGGAACCAACAATGTCCAATATAATGATCGTTTGTCACAAATGTCAATAAAAACAGAAAGGGTGAAATGTACGGTGGGTTTAGGGTGAACGTGCTCTTTAACAAATCCAGAAGTTTGCTGATATCCTATTATACAAGACATTATTATCGCATTATGTAACCCAAGAAGATCTAATATTTAGAATATAGCTAGTTAAACGGCGGGGAACTATTATATTTTACTATTATACTGTTATTATTTATTTATAGTATATTCTATGTTATTTAGTTATTTAATATATTATCTACTATTATTAATAGTTCAGGTAGGGTTGATGTATATTCTCATAAACTACTAAGTGGAGGAATAGATAATGATTAATATTAGATTTGTATTGGATCGTTTTCAATGGTTTTATCGGCGGCTTCTCAAATGTATGTCCGTCGTTTCGTAGCTCGGTTTGATGTGATTTGATGCATCAGTTTATTGTTGTTGTTGTTGTTGTTGTTGTGGTTGTTATGGTTTCATTATGATTCTGACTGGTTCCTCCCCGTGGTTAGCCGGTGTCCATCACCGCACCTCCCACCACCTGACTGGCCTCACATCCAAAATCAGATATGAGGCCGAGACACCCAGCCATGCACATATGAAAAAAGATGAGAAAATAACATCCCTCCCTCTTCCTCTCCTTCAGTATCCCCATTTTTTTTTTTTTCTCGTGTACTCCCTCTCCCCTCTCTCTTCCTCCGTCGTCCGCCCAAATGAGCCGGGATATTGTTTTTGACACAGCAGCAGACAACAGCAGCCGCAGCAAGAGTAGACATTTTGAGACGCGCTGCCCCTCGCTGCTAGCGCCATTAATACGTGATGGGCAGCCGCGGAGTCGCTCTAATTCAGCTGCACTAAGGTTTACAGTAGCAGGGATGACCGCGGAGAGGGGGTGGTTCGAATGCGGAATAGCCCAACCTTAGAAATTGGAAAACTGATTGGATCTCCACACCCAATCTGACGCCAGGTTTTCATCTTCAACCATAGAATATTATTATAATTAGCATTATTCATATTGTTACCACTAACAGTGGTCTTATTATTATTATTATTATTATTATTATTATTATTATTATTATTATTATTATTATTATTGTTATTATTATTATCAGTAGTGGTGTTGGTATTGGTAATATCATAATTATTGTTGTTTCGTGTTTATTATTGTTGTTATTGAACTACCTTTTACAATAATTTCAAAAATAAAATGCTTAACCCATATATCCGGCTATATCCTTATTCTGTGCCCACACACACCCACACACTCTTCATTTCACCTTGCTGTACACTCAAACAGCATTATACAGCCGCATTATACAAATACTACTCAATGGTTAAATGTGGGGCTGTGGGAGCAACATAACAGCCATGCTCTCCCCCTTGCATCGCTAACCGCATTAAAACGTCTGAACACGCCGCCGCGAGCACTCGAACAGTCCTATTGACCCACATTCTGCTTGGTGATTCCCGGTGAGGAACGTTCCGAGAGAGGGGAGAAACGGAACGAACGGAACGGCGTCCATGCTTATCAGAGGGCAAGAGAGAGAAGGCGCCCTCCATTCTGAAGAGGGAGAAGACGGTGAGCTTCATGCTGAGGGTCCTGAGCAAAGGCAGACACACACACACACACACACACACACACACACCGCTGACATGAATAATGGCGCATACAGCTCCATTCCACCGAAGAAAAGCAGCTCGTCTGCCATGATGTGGGGGGTGGGGGGTATCCAACCCACATGAACTGAGCCGAACACCCTGTGACTATAGTCTAAAGAAATCTACACGTGAAGCCACCAACACACAATGCAACCCCGGTCTCCACACTAGTTCGAATGGGAAAACACCATCTGACTGACGTTAATCCGGACTACAGTTTTCCGTGCGCACAACTTTAACATGCCACTGCCAAGCCGTCTTCCAACCTCCACAGCATCAAAAACCGCCGCTCCCGTCTCGTTATTCTCGAGCTAAATGAAAGCACGGCAGGCAGGTTTGCTTGGACTCAGAATCTCCCCGTGCCATTGCCGTCTCGAGTGGACCCTGTCCTATTTTGTCTCCCTTCCCCTCCATCCCTGGCGGTGCGGCGCTCTCTGACCGGCGCCGTCCACGGGCGCGCTTTTATAGGGTTTCGTGGCGGCCGAGGCGTGCCCGCGGTGCCAAATTTAAACAAATCTCCCGTTAATTGGTCGCCGCAGTAATTCAAGGGCCGCGTCTGCAGACAAACCAGGTTTTATGGGCACAGCACCCGTGCTGACCCAGCGGCACCAGAACTCCCACAAATCATAATCAGGTAATAAATAGGCGGGGGAGAGAGAGGGAGAGTGCATGATAAATGGAAGATAACAGAGAAGTAGACTTGACACCCGGCAGTTTTAAATGCCTAAAAGACAGCGCACGGACGACACAGAAGGGAGAGCGCGACACCCCTTTAAGAGGGAAATAAAGAAATAAAAAAAATAATAATAATACGGAAATGAATAAATGAAGCGGGTGGGAATCCAGCGGCGGCAGAATCCCTTCCTTCTCCTCTTCCTCCTCTCATCCCCTTCCGCGTTCCGGTGTATCATCAGTCCATCGACCATCATTTTTCCTCACTCCACAGCAGTGGAAGGAGGGGAGGGGGGGTACAAAAATGATTTATCGCAGCCAGGACCATAAACAACAGCACTCCCTCACAAACACACAATGGCAGCCCCGGCCGCACGCTGACACCCCAGCCTCACTATAAATCAAGCCGGGGAGAAGAGGCTGAGATGCCGAGGCACCGGCACGGAGTCAGGGGGTGCGGGTGGTGGGGGTGGAGAGAGATGGAGAGAGAGAGAGAGAGAGAGAGAGAGAGGGAGAGAGAGAGAGGGAGAGAGAGAGAGAGAGAGTGAGGGGGACGCGGATGAAGACAGGAGCTGATGGGAGAACGATGGCGGGGAATATTCAAGTGTTTGCTAAAATATAAACAGCCATCGGGGTATGGCTGTGTTGCGCTGGCATGCTGGAGACCGTGAGGCTGCAGCGCGCATAAACAATGGCGATGAGTGGAGGGGTAAACAGCCAAGACAGCACATGCAACAGCGGTGGAGGAAGAAGGAGAATCCGTGGACATATTTACCGCGGCGTTACAGTTGCTTATAAATCAGCGGCGGGGCCGGCAGCGGGCTACGGCGGCGCACTCGCGCGGCAGCCGCGCGTCTCCCCCCGCCGTGCGCGGCTTCCGCGTCTCCCCCCTCTCTCCCCTTCCGCAATACTCACTGCGTCCACAGCACAGCGACCCGCGAGGCGCGCCGCCCGTCCGAATTTGTTTTATTGCAGCCTCCTTCTCTTTTCTCTCTTCCCTCTTCCCTCTTCCTCTTCTCTTTCGACGTTTCTGGTGTCTCCTCTTCCTTCTCCCCCACTCTCTCGCTCACTTTTTTCTCCCCCCCCCCCTCTCTCGCTCTGCTGCTATAGGGGGCTCGTGTGTTTTTTTTTTTTTTTTTTTTTTTGTTTTTTTTAGGACAAGTTGAATTTTCCACGTCAGGCGCAGACTAGGGCAGCACCATGTCTTACCGTGATATTCCTGACGAATACATATCTATTCTGCAACCTCTGCATTAATTATTTAATGAACCACGTGACGCGCTGAGGGGAAGGGGCGGAGGTGGGGGTGAGGGGGGAGTTTGCTGTGTGTGTGTGTGTGTGTGTGTGTGTGTGTGTGTGTGTGTGTGTGTGTGTGTGTGTGTGTGTGTGTGTGTGTGTCTGTGTGTGTGTGTGTGTGTGTGTGTGTGTGTGTGTGTGTGTGTGTGCTGTGCCTCTCCTCTCCCGGCTCGTGGGACCCATTCGGACCCGTGCAAACCGCAAAAATCTTTGTTTATCAGCCATCGAATAAAACCGTGGGATTGATAACGCGAGTTAAGATGCGGAGGAAAAAAACAAAAAAAACACACACACACAACCGACTTTCAGAGTCGGTGGCCGCGAGGGAGACACCGGCAGCGGGGAGGAAGGTGATTGTCACCAACTATATGTTCTTTAAAAATGACTTCACGCCTCTGTCTCGCTTTCTTTGCCATTCTTCACTGTCATCCCTCTCTCCGTGCGCTGTTAAACGACGGAGGAGAGCGGATGGATTCAGGCGGCGATAAAACAAACCGTTGAGGTGTATTTACCTTTTAACTGCCTATTCATTTTACTGGTAATATAAAAAAAACACAAATGCAAAGTCCACACTGAGGTAAAAAAATTATATATATATATATATATATATATATATATATATATATATATATATATATATATATATATATATATATATACACGTTATGTTTTGATTGTAAGGAGGCATTTCTCAGTCGCACATTTCCAATGTCATTGTTTAGAAGTGATCTTCCCACTTCCACACAGCGGAGAGACAAATAGCTTTTTAGTTCGACGCGGGGGATTCTCCAAGTCCAAATCCAAGAGTCCAGCTCATCATTAACGCGTTCCGCCGGCGGGGAGCGCGCGTGGCCCCGGCGCTGAAGAAGCGCGAGACAGGTAGCGCGCGCGCTATAACGGAGCCAGTTTCCCGTGGGCCCCGAAGAAGGGAGGGAAGGAACGGAAGGCCGAGGAGGAGAGGAGGGTGAGAGGAGACGACGGGAATGGGGTCGTCAGAGAAGCTCCCGCTGCGAGGTTCAGAGTTAATAACAATGGAACACGGAATCCTCTGGACGGCTCGAGCTCCTTCCTGCGAACAATAGAGCTCGAGGCACCGGGGCCAAAAGGCAGGACAACTCCAGAAACACTTCAAGGTCAAACAATAGCCCGGGTGGCTTTGGGGTCTTTTTTTTAATTTTTTTTAAAGTTTGCCTGGGATAAAAAAAAAAAATAAAAAAATAAAAAGCTGTTGCCATTGTCGTGGATAAAAAATAAGAATCAAATAGACATAATAATGATAATAATTATGAATGTTATTATAATTATAATACCAATGTTTTTTGTGCTGCATGGCTGCTATGGAAGTCTCCAATGTAAATCCAAGCTGCAAATGCGTTGAGGCTTTGCGTTGCGCGCAAATAAAGCCTAGTTCACGGGCTTAGGCCGCGGTTTGCGTTTGATAAATCTTAACCTTGCACACAGAACGAAGGTGTTAAACTATAGTGGTGAATAAAAATATGGCGAATTTTCAATGTCAATATTGTTTTGTATTCCGATCAAATGAGATTAAAAAAAAAATATATATATATATATAAAGGAAAACCATTGTTAGTGATAGGCCGGTGCGCCATTATCAGCCGCGTTAATAAATAACCAAACGACGACATTTTTACAATGTCTTTAAAATTAAAGCAGCAAAAAATATTTAAGTCTTTCAATCAAATTATGATTGAAAGGCTCCTTCTAAACGTGGCGGCGCTTCCTTTAGAAGTTCCACACACGATGGAAATCAAACACTTGCGGTGGCGATGATGGTGTCCGTAACGACGCTCATAAATTACAGAAACCCCAGTGAGAAGCAGCAGCGGCACAGACCCCGACAACGGCGATCACACTCGGTTTTTAAAACGTGTCCAGTTGCTTAACATTCAGCGTTATTAAAACAAAACCATATTTCATATAACGTATTATGTGTGTGTATGTTCGTGTATAGTTGCGTAGTGGGTGGGTTAGGGCGTTTTTTGTTTTTTTTTTACAAATTCTAGCAGGGAAGTGAAATAATCCTAATTAATATAATTGAGCCATCCCCTCCCAGTAAAATCCCTATATTATCAAATTACAAGGGTTGGATAAGGATGAATATCAACGGAGGCACGCTTTAAAGGCAGTGACTTTTATGGTTTTATATTTTAAACATTAATACTAAATAATCCAACAAAAACTCACATAAATTGTGCCATCTGGGAACTGGCTGTCCATTATTAGAGGAATGAGATTTAAGCGGGAGGCCTTGGACAAAGTGCGTCCGTGCAGCCTTCGTTGGAGGTGTTGGTGCGCAGCTCTAAAATAGTTCATGGTTCGTTAGAATCTGTTTGCTTATTAGCTCATAGCTCTGGAAGCAAAACAATGTGATGTTTTATGGGTTAAAAAGGCTATCTGTGGGATTTGTTGGAGGTCTTTCACGCCCTGTGATGGATGAGGACAGGTAGATTCTCTGGCTTTGTGAATGATTAACCCAAAACTGTGTTTTTCAAAAGACACCAAAAAACGTATATTTGAATAGAAATAGGGCGTGAAGTTGGAATAGTAAATGAGATGGTTAAATTATATGGATGCAATTGCATTAATCGATTTGGACTTATTATTATTAATTTGCTTTTGTTGTTATTGTATATATTGTAGTACGTATATTTTTAAATATACAGGCGATTAAATTTTTTTTTTTACATCTAATGTTAACAAGCCGTTAAATCTAAGGGGCTATAGATTTATCCTAGAATAAGATAGACGGAGATAAAAAAAAAGATAAATAAATAAAGACTGCGCGAGAGAGAGAGAGCGAGAGAGAGAGGCAGAGAGAGTGAGAGAGGGATGGGGGGGGAAAAAAGGAAGAAAAGATTGATTTACCAAGGCCCGACGTCTCGCCTTTTACTGTGGCTCGTAAATCTGTCTCGAGACACACGCACAACCGGTTTTTGAAATATTCTCTTTTTCTGCGACGAGACGTGAGGCCCACCCCACCCCACCCCGACCACCCCCCCCACCCCTTCAGTTACGGGACCGAACGGGAGACGCTCCCGGTCTCACGGCCCGTGTGGCCCCGGGCCATGGCAGACGTCCAACTCAATGCTGTGCTCCTGTATTATATTCGGCGCAATTTCGAATCAATAACTTGTAAATAATTTTCAAAATCCATGAGGGTTTTTGGACGCCTCGCACAAAGGAAGGGGCGCTCCCTGGATCAATAACTTCCAAGTGATATTCAGCGTCTTCACGGGGTGACGGGTGGGGCTGCGTGGGGATCAGTCTCATAAGCTGCACAGTTTAAAAAGTCAGACAGTGGAAGCCCGACATTGCATAACACCCGGTGTTTACATGGCTCCTGTCAGAGGAGAGGTAACCAGGAGGCTTCATTCTGTTCACTGAGCAGCAGTCAGCAATATTACGTGGCGTTAAATAATGTCAACACTGCCAGCGATCCAGTCTGTCTGTCCCTCATGCCCGTTGTCTTCTATTTGATGTGTTTCTGCCTTTATATTCTGTCTCCTGTGCTTCCACAAATAGGCCGCTGTGTGTGCCACAACCCTTCATTAGGCCCAATTGCAGCATTTATTATCCCTGGAGGTAACTGACGTGAACGTAGGTGGCTGAGTTTAAACATTTCTGCAATAGGTGTTGAAGTATAAATATTTGACTGTATTCTTAGTTTTCTCTGCCATATGGAGTACAACAAATTGTGTCTTTTTTGGCTCTGTATGAAGCATTATGTATTGTCCTCTGCCTGTGTGTAAACATATAAATTTCCAGATTTCCCTGTATGTGTTTGCACTGAAACAAACAACACAAAGGGCTGCATATTTACTGCATATTTATATTGGATTATTACATTTTTCTGCATTTGTCTTATACATTAAATAAAACAACAACAACTGATGGTTATGATGGAATATCCACACGTCAGACCTGTAAACACTTGCAGTTGACCCCCACACCAACTTGCTAAATATCAGGCAGACAACACACTTTTTCTATAATAAATTCAAGATTACAAAATAAATTAAAAATAATCTGCAAACCAATATTTCCAAATATTGCGAAGATCAGTTCTCGTAAGACAATGAGTTACTGTTTGGAAAAGTTATTATTTGATTCTTGAAAATTATACCTGAATTATGATTTTGAATGTTTCACGTTTTGAGAACGTATGGGCTGTGCTGATGCTCTTCATCCTCTTAGAAAATAAAAAAGATTGCTGTTCATTATTGTTTCATTTTTCGGTTTAAGTGACACTTTTGCGTTATCGAATATTGATAAGTAATAGGTAGCACAGCGGGGCTAAAGAGGACAAACAGAGCTGGTTAATACCTGAGTATCAATAGGCTGGTATAGGTCTAATGCGTAGCCATTACTCATCCCATGCACAGAAGCCTATTTATCACTCCCATCTAACGAATGTAAGCTCTTGTACCTCGCTCAGCACCTGGAAGATCATTACTGCCAGGTCGCTCAATTCACTAGTCCAATGTCACTACTATTATTACTTAAATAGCAACACATGCTCGACAAAAAGTGTGTGTGTGGGGGTGGGTTACAAAATCTCCCATAAAAGGTACATATATGTACACACACAACAACAAGGGAAACACCCCAAAAAACACAGAAACACACCCGTGCACATAGCGAAGGACCGTTCACGTAAACACACGCGCACACACACACACCAGCAAGCAGCAGCATCACACACACACACCCTCAGTAGAGACCACAAACAAACATCCAGATATTCTTAAATGATCCGCGGGTTAATGAGCGTGCAGCAAAACTGTGCTTTCGCCTCAATGCATGTAGGTGGTTGTCATGTGTGTGTAGGTGTCTGAAGGTGAAATAAATATCTGTGAGCGTTTGAACCTTGAAGTAAAATCAAACTCAAGTCACATCCTCAAAACCAATAATACCATGTGAAATATGAACCTAAATCGGTGTGTGTATTTGCAGACATTGCTTTTTGGCAGCGGCCGCCACTACGAGTTGGATCGTTTTATTTAATACTTAATATATGTCTCCTTTAAACCACTTCCCAACTGACCACTTAAGCGTACACAAGTGTGTACATGCGCACACACACACACACACACACAGGCCTAAACACACATGCTCATACAATGGGAGGAAGGGAGGGGGTCACTAAAACGTGGCCTGGCGTCCCAGCATGCATGCACGAGCACACACACACACACACACACACACACACACACACACACACACACGGCTAGCACGGTAGTAAGCTAGCAGCAATATATCTTTTTTGACTACGTCCTCCTCCAGCCCGTGTGCCCACATGACCTCCCGACTCCTCGTGCTTTCCAGAATAATAATTCTTCGTGTGTGTGTGTGTGTGTGTGTGTGTGTGTGTGTGTGTGTGTGTGTGTGTGTGTGTGTGTGTGTGTGTGTGTGTGTGTGTGTGTGTGTGTGTGTGTGTGTGTGTGTGTGTCGCGAGGGCTATTTGTCTGGCAATTAGTGGCCCTGATCCCGAGCAGGCAACCAGCGCCAGCCTCCCTGGGCCGGAGCCCGCGGCCCGCCAACAGACCTGGGAATGGTTCTGCGGTGCCAAGAGAGGGGGGGAAAGGCATTTGCATGGTGGTGCATCGGCAGAGCGAGCGATAGCTGTTGTTGGGGTGTGCTGGAGAGAGAGAGAGAGAGAGAGACGGGGAGAAATAGAGATAGGGAGAATGTTCACGTGCATGAGAGTGAGAGAACGTGCATTTGTAAGCAAAACTGAGGGTTCACACACACACAAAAAAAAAAAAAGAAGCTCGCTTCCGGCGCACCTCCCCAATCCCGTTTCCGACAAACCTTCAAGCCCCGTCGAGACAAACGATCTTTATCTTCATGGCGTACACAGAGGATGTGACCAGACGTACATGGGCTTCAGTAATGCCAGGGTGGGGCTGGACCTTCATGGTCGAGCGAGGCCCCAGGATTCCCTCAACCACAGGGTTGAGGGAATGACCTCGTGGACAGAACGTGGAATTAAATTCTACCAGAGAGAAGTGCTCAGGAATGCCGGGACGGATGGTCCCAACCGACACCAAATGTTCCATCTTAAACCCCCCCCCTCATCCCCAACACACATTGTGTAATGTTTTCCTGGCATTCTCTGATTTTGCTCAAGTTTACATTGTTTTTCTTCCATATGAAGCAGAGGTTTTGCCACAGCATCAGCTTGATTACCACACCGCAAAGTGCAAGACGGCGGAGTTCCCTGGGTGTGGAAGTTTGTGGAAAAAATTAAGTATCGCCAGCATTAATATCGCACGGGAAACTATCCATTAATAAAGCCATATGCACACTGCGCCACATTCTATAGACTCTCCGGCACAGATAGCCTGGACGTGCATACATTAACGCCTCCTTCGGCGGCCGCGAGCTCGATCCAAGGCGGAATACATCTGGACGCCCCGCCTCGCCGTCCTCCACGTTGCCCGTCTTGTGTCTTCAATCTGAAGCCATCCATCGGTGCATTTGTACGGGGAAGCGATAATCTCATTAAACCATTCTTAATGGGAACCGGGCTGACGCAGCATTAAAGGACACCCTGCAAAGAGGGAAGGGGTCATTTTGTATGACGCAGAGAGAGGGAGATCCAAACCCTCCACTTAAAATAATCCAGTGTATGGTTAAATATTTATCTTATTTCAATAGGTGACCGAGCAAAATGTGATATTTTCGACAGTTTGGGTGTAGAGTATGTGCTAAATGACGCGGGCTTAATTTGAAAAATGAGGCCTAAGCGTTTAATGCTCAGTGTTTGCCTCGGACAGATCAGTGCCAGGAAGTGGATCGAGCATCGAGACCGTCGTACTTTTTCAGGAGTGCAACCCTAAGGAAAAAATAAAACCCGAAATGGGTCTTCAAAGGAGCAGCCTCTTTCCATAGCAGGAGGCTTGATGCGCCAGACTTTAACTATTTAGCCCAAAAAGGTGGGCTTTCCTCCACATCTCCATCTTTTCTATCTCCGCCTTCGGGGAGGAGGAGTCTGACCTGCGCCGCCAAACGGTGTCTCCGTGTGACAGGTTTCGTGTTTACACTGCGGGATAGTTTGGCACGGAACCAGCCGTCCTGTGGAGACGCCGTTTCATTTTCGGTGGTGGAATGGGCTGCTGAAACGTGAAGACGGGAGGTTCATCCAGATTGCGGCCTCGCTGCGAGTAGCTGTTGCAGCTCAGGCTTGAAAATCTTGCAGCTGGATAATATTTGGCAGCTTTGTTACTAGGCAATCAGAGGGAGAATGTGTGTGTTTACTTTAACGGTCTTTTTCTGTGTCGTAACGCGCTCAGTACAGCGTCAGGCTGCAGATCCGCTGTGTGTTTCGGTGTTAATGGCCTTTTGGAGCTCCACTTCTCCTCAACGGCTGGATTTAGGGAGAAGGCTTTTTGTGATTTAGTGTCGGTTGGAAATTATAAAATATTTTATGTCAAAATTATGGTTTGTTTTTATAAAAGGAAAAAAAAAATCATTTTAAGAAATCTGAAACACAATGGACTTTAATTATTTTGTTTAGGCATGTTAATTTTTCACTAATGAGTATTATGATAGTGTTATCATATTATACTTGTTAAAATATGTATTACGATATTATAGTCCGTTTTTTTTTTAATGTAAACATTTCAACTTAACTCGCTGGCGAACCTCCCAAACCATCCCTTATCCAAAAAGACATCGGCCTCTCCCCGACCCCTCTCTCTCTCTGTCTCTGTCTGTCTGCTCATCTGTCCCGGAGAAGGAGCGGAGATATCCCCGCCGTGCCCCGGGGCTCCATGTGCCCCGAACTAGGCATGTTATGACTAACTGGCCCGAGGGGGGCGGGGGGGGGGCGCGTTCCGGAGGTCTCCGGTCTGGGAATGCAACCTGGAGAGGAGGGTGGAGGGCCCGGCAGCCTGACCGGGGTCAAGCGGTGGAGGGACGGGGGCAGGAGGGGTGATGGGGCGGGGGGGGGGGGGGGGGGGGGGGTCAGCCTCTGGCTTCACAGTCCGTGGAGCTCATCGGTCAGAACGGCGTGGCCCCTGGTTGAACTCTGCGGCCGAAGCTCGCTCGTTCTGCTGCCTCTGCTTGACCATCGATTTTTTTTTTTTTACAAACCTCTCCCTGTCTCTGTTTTCCTCCTTCCACCCTGACGATATCCCGTCCCGCGTCCACTTCTCCCATTTCCCATCGGTTTCTGCTGCTTGGCCACGCTTTCACGCTCCGGTCCCACGGAGAGTCCGAGCCCAGTGACCGGAACCCCTGTCCCCTTCCCTTTTCTTTTTTTTTTTGTTTTCTTTTCTTTTTAATACAGATGAGATTGATTTCCGAAGGGGTCAAACGAGGAGCGAGCGGTTCTGGGTCCGCGAGCCCAGATCGTTCGTTCGGGGAGCGGCGCGGATCGTTTGTTCCCGTGCAGCTAAATTGTTTTGCGAGCGCAACCGAGAGAGTATCCATTAACCGTGGACCGCCGAGCTTTTAATTTTTTATTTTTCCCCTTACGCCCCCCCCCCTCCATTTGAGCGTCGAATTATTCATATCCCCAAACACGGCCCGCGCGCACCTGGACGACAACAACAACAACAACAAAACAGCAGCGCAGTATTAGCAACAAGCTAAACGAGATGCGTGATATGATGAAGTGGTGAAGGTCGAGGTATTATTCAAGTGGGTCGTTCTGTACGGCACGACCCGCTCTGTCACGTCTGTAAAGTCCGCATAACGCCGCGATAAACAGCTGATAGGGCCCACCAGCTCGGTTGGAAGTTCACCCGTGAAAAGACACCTCAACAACCAGCTTGATTTTGGGAACCACAATGATGCACCCATAATATTTCGTATATTTCCCCTACCAATACACGGATCATGGGAAAGGGGACCACATGTGCACCGGCCGCCTGTGCGCGGTCCTCGCGTGACGTGGGAAGGATAGCGCCTCCGAGGTGACCCGGCGCAGCGGAGACAGTTGCGCCAACCCCAAGGAAAACATCGCCGCGCAGCAACACCGTCGTTTGGAGCTGGAAACCTCCGCACGCACGCGCACACACACACACACACACACACACACACACACACACACACACACACACACACACACACACACATGCGCGCGCAGGGCAAACACACACACACACACACACACACACACACACACACACACACCTCAAGGCAAACACGTCGCTCCAAAAGTGCCAGTAGCCACAGGGCCATAAAACGCGCCGCGCTCCCCTTCTGCTGACCCCGACAAATGCGCGGGTGGCAATAAAGCCATAAACCACCGGACTTCAAGAGGAGCAGAGACCGAGGAGACAGACAGACAGACAGGCGGACAGAGCGAGGGAGCAAACGAGAAGTTAGGGAGGAAAAACTCAAATCGCGGGCTCCTTACCTCGCAGGACGCACGCTCCCGCGCCATCTTCTCGACTTGCGTGGGGATGTTCGGTGACTGCGCCCCGGCGCTTCGGGGGGATTCTCTCCCTTTCCACGGCGGGGTGGGGTGGAGAGTAGGGAAAAAAAAAAAAGTTTTTTCTTTTCCCTCTTCTTTCTCTTTTGGTGGGACACTTGTGGGGTGTTAAAAAAAAAAAAAAAAAAAAAAAAAAAGTGGCGGGCGGGTGGGGGTGGTGGGAGGTGGGGGTGGGGGAGGGCGGGGTGGGGTGGAGGGGGGTGACTTCAAGTGTCTTCCAAGACATCTTCTTATATTTTTCCTCTCTCTCTCTCTCTCTTTCTCTCTCTCTCTCTCTCTCCCCCTCCCCGGGCCCGGCAGAAGGTCTCTTGTCGCTTCTCCGCGGCTGTTCGAAGGACAATAGGGAAGAGGGCTGTTTTTAGAAGAACAAGTGATTAATGATTTTTTTTCTTGTATAATTCTCACATTTTTCTTGGGGTGCCGTCCCTCTGTCCTGTCCAGAAAATAATGGCGGTGAACTTTTTAAGAGGGAGACAGGAGGGCCCCCCCCCACTCCACCCCTAAACCACTATTCAAGCGCCACACTGAAGCACAGAAGGCCCCGACTGATAAAGGAGACGAAAAAAAAAAAAAAAGGAAGAATTCCTCGGTGGATTTTATTGTGTGCGGTGTCACCACACACAAATTCATTTATTTTAGCTGCAGCTCCGGCAGCGCTGGAGGGCGTCTGGTTTATTGTTAAGGCACATATGTGTGTGTTTTGGAGAGAGGTGGGGGTTGTAGCTGTAGCTGTTCCAATATAGGCTGGTTAGTGTGGAAAAAATAAAAAAAAAAATCAAAAAAAAAAATCACAACATTTGGACATCAATATCATCCTACCTTTCCGATGAGAGGCATCGCTCCATGCCCTGCAGGGCGAACGTCGAGAATACAACATGTACTGACAATGCGTTATTCCTGGAGTTATGTGTTGGGAATTAAAATGAAATCAGTGATGTATACCTTCAGTAAAACAGCAATTATCCAACTTTTCTATTATTATTATTATTATTATTATTATTATTATTATTATTATTATTATTATTATTATTAAGCTTTGGATAATTCTTAAGCGTGGTTCTACCTGCCCTGTCAGCGAACGCACGGGGTGATACGGTGCAGGGCTTCGGTAAAATATTTAAGTGCGCGTTTGTGTTTGTAGCGTGACGCCTTTAGTGTGATAGTGGGGTGGCGGGGCAAATAGAAAACAGATAGATGTGCAGCAAGCGGCTTTGTAGATAGCGAGCGTCGAGCAGGGCCTAATAGAGAATCTTCTGCGAGAGGGGACCAATTGGGGGGCATACTTTTTTTTTTTTTTTTTTTTTGTTGAAGTTCATCGGGAGAAATGCTATTTTCTCCACCCCCACCCCACCCACCCCGCTCTATATTTTTTCGATACCTGCTCTAAAAAAAGAAAATTAAAATTAATACGGGAGCCGCGCCTTAGAAAAGAAGCCATTCGTCTTGTTGATTATCTATTTGGTTGTCAGGGTTTGAGCTATGGCGCCGGCCCGCTCCCTCTTTGTAATATATAGAAAACACACGCGAGGCAGCGCTCCAGAAAGCAGCGACAGAAAAACTGTTGTGCAGAAATTACACTCATTAAAGCATTAAAAGACCACGAACCGAGAAACTATTTAACTTTTTTCTCTCTCTCCCTCCCTCTCTCTCTCTCTCTCTCTCTCTCTCTCTCTCTCTCTCTCTCTCTCCCCCTCTCTCTCTTTCTCTCCCTCTCTCTCTCTCTCTCTCTCCCCGAGAAAAGTGTGGTGGGGGTGGCGAGGCTCCACGTTTTTAAAACCGGATTCTCGGCCCCAGCGAGCAGGCTCAGCCCGGGCCCGGTGCCGTGCAGGGTGCGTGCGTGCGTGCGTGCGTGCGTGCGTGCGGGAGAGCAGCCGTTAAATTAACGGGAGAAAGGGAGTGAGACGGAGGGACGGTATGTGATTTAAAACGAGATTACAGGACGTAATGTACCAAGATCACTCATGGTCGGGGGAGATTAATCATCGCCGCCTCGGTGGCGGATCTGCAGGCCGCTGATTTCTGAAGACAGCTTGGGAGAAAAAAAAATATATACCATCACAATTAAACGAAATAATTTCTTGTCCGCGTGGGCGAAATGGGTTTTGCTTAAAAACACAATTCACGATTACTGAACCTATATTGAGAAGAGAGACACGGCGATCGTTCAATAAATTCAACCAAATAATAATATCCCAGACAATAATATCCGTTTTTTTTTTACCCACAAACAGATTAAATCTATATGACCATAAGGGTTAATATGTATATAAAGTGTTCGATTAAATTCGAATAAATACTTAAGAATCGTGACAAACGCTGCAGAGAGGGAGATAGAGCGCGCGTAGAAGAAGACAGGAGAGAATCTAGATGATGGTTTTGAGTCATTTATTTAAATTTCTATGAACTATTTACAAATAATAGAACGGCTGACACCGAGGAGGAATAGTCAGGAAACACTGCAACGTACAAATATAAGTGGTAGAAGAAGAAGTAGAAAGAGAGCAGGGACAAAGAAGAAATACACGTTTTAACAATATACCACCGTTATCATCGGCAGTAGCGCCGATCTTTGGAATGTGAATAAAATATGTTTAATTAAAAAAATAACAAATATAGGATAAAATATCCAGAAAAGGGCGCAGAGTGAGGGAGAGTACAGCCGAGGAAGGAGAAAATAGCTAGGAGATAATAAATAAAGTGTGTGCATTATATTTGCCTTCGAAATGGTAGTGATATTGAAGGAGAAAAGGAGACAATGGAGATAAAAAAGAAATCAAGCAATCATGCAATATACGCGCTCGTTTCCTCTGCCCCTGGCCGGAACAATGGCTTATTATTAAATTACTATTTTCACATACAATAAATGAATAACGGTTCAATTTAACGCGCCACAAAATTGAGAGAAAAAAAAATTCACTTCATTCAACAACCGAGAAAAAAAGACAATTAAAAAAAATAAGAACATCTGAGGTAATCGGTAGTACGTCGTATAGTGCTGCTTTTTTTTTTTTACAATGCTTTAAGAATAAATCGTACCAGTAATTTGGCTCGGATATAAATGTTCTCTATTCAGCCAGCATAATACTTAGAAACCCTGTTCGTTTCGCCGTGAAACTTGCCTTGCTATATATACCCTGTCTGTCTCCCTGTCTGCCTGTCTCTCTGTCCATCTCTTCATCCGCCCCACAATCTGTTTTTTTTTTCCCAACCCTCTCACATAAACAACAGTGCGGCCATTCTCTGTAAATCACACCTAAAATATCAAATGGCCTCTGCCCCCAAAAGCCCACAATGTGTTTTTTTTCTTCCATCAACATAACAGAGAATACCGCACCATTCCTCACAATACCTTTTAATGCCAAAGCGAGAATGCAGTTATTGTGTTATTATTAAAGTATGGGTGCGGGGAGGTGGTTTCAGCTATATTTTAGTTGACTTTACAGAGGGCGGATGGGGGATGGTGCGTTAAAAGCAATATAAGAAAACGTCTCTTGACGAGAGACTCGCGGTTCCATTTATTAAACGCAGGGATGGAAGGATGCGGAGAGAGGTGTGCGTGTGCGTGCGTGTGCGTGCGTGTGTGTGTGTGTGTGTGTGTGTGTGTGTGTGCGTGTGTGTGTGTGTGTGTGTGTGTGTGTGTGTGGGGTAATGGGTATAGAGCCGCGGTTCACCCCTTTGCTTTGTACCCGCAGAGTAAACATGACAAATGGGGCCCGAGTTTGGCATGATTAAAGATGAAAACGAGGATCTATCTTCACCAAAAAAAAAAAAAAAAACATCACCATCTTCAGCCCGCTGCCTTGTGTCGCGGCTTGTCGAGAGAAAGAGAGCGAGATGGTGGAAGAGAGAGGGAGAGGGGGATTGGGAGAGAGGCAGTGACAATCCGGGGGTAAAAAAAACAAAACAAAAAAACGAAGATAATATAAAAGGCGAAGCGATTGGGAGAGGTAGAGGGAGATAGGTGTGGTGTGTGTGTGTGTGTGTACGCGCGCGTGCGTTTTTTTTTTTTGTTTTTTTTGGGTTTTTTTTATAACGTTACAGGCGTCCGCATCATTTCCTCCAAAACACAAATGAGAGCAGTGTTTTGTCGCGCTTTCTCCACGACCGCTTTTCGGCCTCACCCCCATCCCCAGCGGACATGTCTTCCAGACCTCCACCCACCCAACCGCACTCCGCCCTGCTTTAATAAACCCCAATAACGGCACAGAATAGGGCAGACGCATCGGAGTGACATCCGTGGAGGCCCCTCCAGGGTTTCTCATCCAAAAGTGCGTGATAAACCGGGTTGAGGGCTGCAATAATAAAATAGTCTGTGTAGTTCAGCTCAGTTTTAAAATTGAAGAAATGCAAAAGGGTGGAGGAGGGGGTGGGGGGAGGAGAGGGACGGGGGGGGGGTGCAAGATGCGCTCCGTGCGGCTATAGAGGTCCGTTCGATCGGTTCTGCGAGCTCGCCAACGCCTGCGAGTTCGTGCTACTGCTGTGGTTGCTTGGCGCGCCGCTCCCGGACCGGATCTTGGTGTTCGGCAGCTTGTGGTCCTTTTTCCACTTCATCCTCCGGTTCTGAAACCAGATTTTGATCTGCCGCTCCGAGAGACAGAGCGTGTGCGCGATCTCCACCCTGCGCCTGCGCGTCAAGTACCGGTTGTAGTGGAACTCCTTCTCGAGCTCCAGAACCTGCTGGCGCGTGTAGGCCGTGCGCGAGCGCTTCGGCTCGCCCCCGGTGTAGTTTGGATTCACTGCGTGGGGAGGGGAGAGACAGTGTGAGCTTTATTTCACTGTAAAAAAAAAAAACAACAAAAACAACAACAAAAAAAAAAGAATTAAACGCACTTGCATCAAACCGAGAACCATGTTTCTAGACCTCTCATGTCACAGGCTGGGCTCTGGTCACGAACAGAAAACAGTAAAATGCAAATTAAATCAAGATATGTTTTTTTTTGTTTTTTGTTTTTTAGCAAATAAACACAGGTGGCGATGAAATACAGAGAGGTGAAGCCCCAAATAAGCTATGGCGTTTTTTACGTTACAATATTCACCAAAATATGATACTCATCTTTGACCTTATGCGTGGCACGCGTTTGGGTTCAGAGGCGCGGGGCTGGTAGCTATAATCCTAAAACGGTCCGAGCATTCCACCCAATTCAACATGTACGACCCTGTCAAGCCCCCAGAATGGTTAATATGTCATGTCCAACGTTCGGGGTAACTGTTCATCTGGGAGCCTCTCTCCCCTTCATGGGAGAGCGGCGTGGGTCTCAAATTGTTGTGATGTGTAGGACAGCCGAGAGGAAACAGAACCACCGCGATCCCCCGCGCAGGCCGTTTTTTTTTGGCGCACAACTGTCAGACAAAAATGTGTTTTACAACACCAACAATCATGTCGGTTTGAGCTCCTGGCTATACCCCACGGTAAACCCTGCTTTGAATCGTGTCACGCAAAAATAACACGGATGAGAGGGAAGATGGGCATTGTCCGTCTTGTATAATTTGGTTAAGAATGGAAGGTGGGGGTGGGGTTGGAGCTGCATGGCCGTGTGGGTAACGATTGAACAAACGTAAAAAGAAAAAACCAAAAACTGCAAGAAGGCAGCACGGAGCGTGCTGGGTGGAAGCCAGTGGTTTCCACTAACAATTCGACTTAAATCGGTAAAATTTGACCAATCCAAAAACTGCGGAAGTACCTGATATCGCGCACGTTTGTACCAACGGCGACTCCATAAAAGTGCAGTTCAATCGCTGTCCAAACACGAGCTACGGTTCCAACAAAGCCGGCGCACGCCCCAGTCTATTACGGGGAAATAACATCGGAAAGAAAACTCTAATAGACTCCCAACTATACTGCTTTACATTAGCGCTTTACGGCCGGCTCCATAAACATGAATATTTCAGCTGCTATAAAACTTTCCTCCCCTGGCACGACGGGGGGAAAGTCGACAGAGTAAAGTACACCGTTTATACAACCCGACCACTTAAAATCAAATTACCGAGGCATAAAACCTAACTTATGGGCTCGTCCCGAGTTGTCATAAGGCAAGGAATTAGAGCAGACGAGCTTACGGTCGGACTTCAAAAGGTGCCTCGTCGGAGAGGTGCAGTAAAAATTTATGGAGGGTGTAATTATATTGGCCTTGCAAACAGACGGTCGTAAATCTCGACCCCAGAGCTGCATCTACCGTCTTCACGCCACGCAGGACGGCGGAGGAGCCGTGGATTTGACTGTGGACGTTGAGCTGGCCGACTTGGTTCGAGCTCCCGGGCGCACAAAGACGCTGACTCAGGCGGAAAGGCGAGACGGGGGAGGCAATGGAGGGACTGGAAACGGAGTTGAAAGGCGAGGCGCTTACCGATGTTCACGTGGACTTTCTTCATCCACGGGTACACCACGGGGTCCTTGCGCGCGCTCGCCGGGGAAGAGGCGCTTTGGCCGTGGGGCGTTTGGCCGCAGGACGGCGGCGGAGGCGGGCTGGGAGTCACCGAGTCGCAGTGGCGGCTCGGCTCCGGGATAGGGGTCGCCTGGAGACCGGTCGCGGGCAGGACGTGACCCCGGGGAGACATGACCACCGACGCGGGCTGCCCGGCGCCCTGGCACGGCTTGAAGGGCGGCTCGGCGCCGCAGCCCGGCCGCGGGTGGTGCGGCTGGCGGTGGTGGCTGTAGAGGGAGTCGTGCTGGAAAGCCTCCTGCCGCTGGGAGCTGTAGTAGTCCGGGGAGCTGGGCAGATAGTCGCTCTGTGAGTACTCCTCGCACGGCGGGAACTTGGGGTCCACATAGTTGGAGTTGATCAAATAGGAGCTCATGGCCATTAATTTCAGTCTTTTGTGGAATTGCACGCGCGCGGAAAATATATAACCAAAATTTATATCTTATCCCTTTACTCTTCGCTTATTCCCGTTCGCTTGAACCCTCCTACTTTTCTGTCAAGTGAACAAAGTTAAGAAGCCACGTGACCGCGCGCGGCCAATGGCGCAGCGGCGTGACGAGCCCCGGATAAGGAAATGGGATTAGGCACAACACGGCTCCCGCACGCGTGTCGTCATACGGCTCCGTTTGAGGGCTTTGCGTTTTCCTCGCGCCTTCTTTTTTTCTCTTTACCTCTCGCCCACTCTCTCCCTCGCTCGCGCTTGATATCCAGGCAGGCGGGCAAGAAAAACCACAACAATAACAACTCGCAGCGATCAAGCCAAAAATACATTTGAGTCGGGAGCGCGCGAGCGCGCGCGCACACACACGCAGACACACACGCAGACACACACGCACACACACACACACACACACACACACACACACACACACACACACACACACACACACACACACAGCTGCTTGTCTCTCCAAGTGCTTGTACAGCACGACAGAGGTTGTGCCCCTAATGGTAAAGTAAACTCTCTCTCTCTCTCTCTCTCTCTCTCTCTCTCTCGCTCTCTCCATAAACTTAATAAAACGACAAAAAGAAGAAAGTTTTTCGGGGGTGATTTAAAGCAGTGCCAACCGATTCTCTCTCTCTCTCTATGGGTGTGTGCCTGTCTTTCTGTCTTTCTTTCTTTTTTTTTTTTTTCTTTCTTTCTTTTTTTTTTTTTTTTGTCTCGTGCTCGCCAGTTCAAAATCGCTAATAACGGGAATGAGAGAATGGCCTGTCTGGCTCGTGCGCCCGCCACCCACTCTGCTCGCGCTGCACCCGTGTCAGAGATAAATCTGGCTTGTTTAGGATCGATAGAAAATTCATCAACTAATTCAGGTTACACGGCCCCCTAAATCACGGACAGACCTTTGCATTAAGAAGCAGGCCAACAAACATGAACGTTGCATAGTAATCCACCTTCCCTTTATCCTACCTGGATACCCTGCATGCCCTGGACAGATAGATAACCTGCTTCCTCTCCCTCTTCTGGATATTGTCATTTGCTATTCTAAACACGGGAACGTCTGCTTTGTGCAGGACAATGAATCCCGGTAAAACTATATCGAGAAAAAAAAAAAAAAAAGTTCGCTTATGTGGAACTTGATATTAACCTCTGAAATGGAGATTTAGTCACCTAAGCATTTTTTATTCAAGCTGTAATCACAATTCTTCATCTTTTCACAGCGGGAGGAAACTGCATTGTTGTTATTATTATTATTATTATTATTATTATTATTATTACCTACGAAAAAGACAAACCACAATTGTAATTATTTTTCAAGCGAATAATGCACTGATTCTTTACTATTAAACCTCCAACCACGTTACTGGATCCGACCTTGGTTATTATTTCTCGACCTTGTAAAATTCACAGAAAAGGCTTCTTTTAAATTCGCATTTAAGAGTACGCAAATTGAAATCAACGAATACATCAGGACCATAGCCAGGGACCAGGACCAGCCGTATTTTTCTCTGGGTTATGCCAAGAAGCTTGAGGTATTGTTTCATATATCCAAGTCCTTTGTTGGGAGAAAATTGATTGAGAGATTGTCTCTTAATCGACCCCCCCCCTTCTCCCGTCATTTCCTCCCCCATACGCCCTCCCAAGATGGAGATCCAAACTGTCCAAATGCCAAAACCAAAACCCATTTCGTTTGGGATTTTGACCTTTGATTGCGGAACTCGTTCGATTCTCTAAAAATAAAAACATGGCAAAACCCTGGATTATTTTTTTCGTGAGTAGAGGCGACATCCCCGGCCGAACCACCTGTGCTACCTGTATTCTATACAGAACAGACACAAATTCCAGACTTCTGTGTCCATGTATCATTTTGTGCTCATGACTAGACATAGGCATAGCTGTAAGGCTATTTAAACGGTCCCCATAGACAATAAACACAAGCAGGAATTTTACTCGTAGTAATGATAGATACACGACAAACACAGGCTCAAAATATTCTTCATGTCCAAATCCTTATCTGTGCATAAAAAAACGTTTTAACACATCAGGTAGAAAGCAGGAATTTATTAAATCCAGGTACAAACAAGTATTTTCGTTCATGGAGCGTCCCATTGCTGCCGTCGTGTTTAAATCCACTATATACTCCCCTAGAAGCGAATTTGTGATTGTTAGGGATTTTCACACAAATCCGGATCTACAGGGTAGATATAGAAGACAGCGGCTCTCTGCAGGCGGTAGACAGTGACATATGTCTAAATAATAATAATAATAATAATAATAATAATAATTATTATTATTATTATTATTAGTGCAAGGTTAGTGTGTCTCACAGAATGTTACAGATTTATATTTTTATTCGCCAAATGTTTTTTGTCTTTATCAGAAATATGTTAAAAAATAAATCAGCAAAAATGAAGTAAATAGGTTTATTATATATAATAGGTAAACTAGCCAAATATTTTACTCGTTTAAATTAGTAGTACCAGAATTTAGGTTACAAACTAAGACACACTTCGGCTAAATTAAAACATTCCAAGGTTTTGGCATGTGTGTATTTCGATTAAAAATGGCTTCCATCGAAAGTTATTTAAAACCAACCAAGTTCAAAAATAACCAGGAATAAACTGTAATTTCAGATATAGGCCTGGGAGTGTGTAATCTATAAAGCCGTTATGTAACGTTCAGAAGAAGAATTAATAACCCCCCCCCCCCCCCCCACACACACACACACACACACACACACACACATTAGTTAAGAGACCGAATTCTCCTTTAAAACTATTCATAGGGATCTCGTTAAAAAAAAAGCCATTCCGCCGCTGACCCCAAAAAAGATTAGGCCTACATGTGTGAAACCAATTCACAATAAATTGTCCTTTTACATCGACACCACCGACGGTATTGGGCAGTAATTCACTGTTCCACTGTATATTTATTTTATTTTGTTGACATTATTAGGAAGTCTGACCAGCAGATATTCTATCACATTGATTTTATGACACGCCCAGCAGCTACAACCCCTGCTGAAGGCTAAATAAGCAACACACACAGGCACGCACGCACACGTTATTTCTCATACCGGCCCCCAAAACATATGCCGTGGCGGAGGGGAGCTAACCTGTAGCAGGACACTGTGTGGGAAACACATTTGAGGCGTTACTAAAAACAAAAAAGCGTTTTAATCTGCTCTTCATGACGTGTTCTCTGTTTGTTTCTGTTATATCGTATCCTTCTTATTTTATTCCGCTGAATTATATTCTACGTTGAAAAAATAACACTTGATTGGACTCACCTGGTAAAATAATGCTTGAATTTGCAAAAAACTATACGTTTTTTAGGTTTTCTCAATCTAAACAAATGTGTCTTAATTCTACTTTTTAAAAGGTGATTTACTTTTTAAACCTTTATCCTTCAATGAATTATTCTATTCAATGTTTCTTCTGTTCTATTATTCTCTACTTTAATATTCCATCCCATTCTCTTCTACTACATAATATAATATTTTATTCTCGTATTCTATTCTACCCTATTCTATTGTAATATTCTATTCTATTCTATTCCATTGCGTTCTATTCCGTTCTACTCTCCTCTGTTCTATTCTATGCCACACCCACTGTGTTGTTCACCTGCAGCTCTCAGGTTCAGGCTTGTCCCTCTCACCTTGAACTACCGGTGCAGCAGCTAATCTCAGGTATCGATCAAGGTGCGTGTCTGTCTGCGGCCCCGAGCGCGTCCCCTTCCCCCTGTCCCCGCGTGTCAGCGGGCCTTTGTTCCACACAGAGGAAGCAGGCCCGAGGTCAGCGGGCATGCGTACCGTGCACGGCTAGGACTGGGATTCGGGTGAAATAAGGAAAAATGTATAAATAAAGCCGTATGCATAATACCATGAAAATAAACGGCATATTTTCTTAGAAATTAAATAAAAAACAAGTCCCCCGGTGTAAGACATCATCATATAGTCAGTGGTTATGGGGCCGAGATGGTACACACGAGAATGTAAAGGATCGTTTTTACTTTCAAAACCATATTTTTTGTCATTTTATTCTGTAAATAATAATTTTAGTACCTCTAAGAGATGGTGATGCTATTTTATGGCTTTGGCACACGACTATACGAATACGACTTTGCGCCATTAAAGCGCGTCTCCTCCGCTTCAAATGCAACGCACTTATTCCTCACTTGGGGATAAAGTCATATTTTACACTGCGGGTTTTTAAAGATGGGAAACGAAATACAGTGCGTAGAAAGAAAAGAGGTAAAAAAAAAAGGTCACGGGAAGCCCCAGATGGATGTGGACATGTGGCTTTTTATGGAGGGGTCAATTCCGTTTACAGCTTCCCCACAAACGCTGCTGCACTCTGGAGGAGCCGTAAAATATTCAGGAGCCGAAAGGAGAAATGTCTCTCACGCAGCACAACCGCGTTTTACGACCTTCTTAACACAAGCCCACGAACCTGTGAAGCTGCTATGGTGAAACCTTCAAAACCCAAACACACTTTCCTCCTCGAGTGGCTCTGCAGCTGCAGAGAGCGGATTTTATTTAAATTGACTACTATCGACGAGAACGGTGGGATGTAAACTGCGTGTTCAACCTGGCGTGTTTTAGTGGCAGCTTTCAGCACCGACCGCAACATCGTTGTAGAAACGCGAAAATTATATAATAATAATAATGATAACAAACCTATATTTATATATTACATTCCATAAACAACAGTTCAGACTGAGACAATTAAGTATTTGTGTGTGTGTGTGTGTGTGTGTGTGTGTGTGTGTGTGTGTGTGTGTGTGTGTGTGTGTGTGTGTGTGTGTATATATATAACAGAAATCGACGTAAATAATCTGAAGACTAGGCCTGTGAGTTAACGTACTTTTATAAAAAATGAAGTCAGTAAAACATCTGCCCGTTCTTAAGGCCTTTATGTTGGTGTGTCAGTGATCTGAAATATTACCATCTTGAATGGGCCTAAAAAAAACATTTTTTAAATCTCTGTTTTCTTCCTTTTGTCAAATGTGGAAAATATATATATATATAGCGGGCGTCATTTCTCCAACTGCGTATTGTCATGCAAAGTAAATAACGTGGAGGTCTTTTTTTTCCCCCTGCGTTTGGGGAAATATATCAATCTCAAGGTGTTTTCTCCTATCAATGCCTTTCAGTTCGGGTTATTGTGTGTCGGGGCTTCTTTGTCCCAGAGCTGTAGGTCGTTTCAAGGCTGAATTCAGGGCTGTTTTAATTTAAGACGCAACCAAACCAGAGGAGCTAGAGACTATTTATTGGATGGGAAGAAATGTCTTTTTTTAATGTCAAATCTGGCACCAGTAAAGATTAATTCCATTAAATTGGGTTTAATTTCATTCTTTTTTTTTTTTTTTTCTTTTACCGAAGAGGCCATTTTTAGTAGAAGATCATTTGGGAAACCTAATGTAAGTCTATTGCTAATCTTGGAAAACCTCGAAGTACATCCGTCATTTCCTGGATTTGACGGGCGGGCATGATTTGCGCATGTCCGCCATTCAATGTTAAAACCGAAGCAAATGACAAAATAAAGCACATAAAACAACGCAAACCCCTGGAGTTGACCAGAGTTCTCCACTGCTCAGGTCTGACATAAAACACGTCATAGGCCTTAAAGGTTCCAGATCCAACAAGCGCTTTGAGCTATATAGACTTAATGTCATTATCCAACAGCACATGGATTCAACGTCATTATAGCAGTCAGAGTAAATCACAGCACGATAACAGTGTAAATATAAGATCCATTGGCTATCCTTTTTTTTAGTTTGCTTAACAATGCTGTTAATGTTCAATCAAACAACTATTCAAAAATATCCTCTATATCTTCACTATATCTAACTCATTACAAATGACAGACCTTAAATTTCACAATTGGCAACGGTGATAAGCCCTAAAAACACAACAACAGAAAATCTGTCACAAAAATCACAAAGAAATCAAAACTTTTTTTTTTCTCATCAAGACCTCAGACAAAGTAGGGCCCGTGTGGCTGTGCATTTCACACAAAGGCTCGAGGATTAATAAAAGAAACAAAAAAAAAGAAGGGGGGAGAAAGTTCAGCATCGATGCCCAGCACGACCTTTAACCTCCCCCTGGCCGCGACCTCGCCTTCACCCTCACGAGCCCCATTGGTGCCGCCGGGGCGTGCGCGTGCGCAGACACGCCAGCTACGTTGTGCTGGACGAACGGATGGAGAGATGGAGGGACGGATGGAGGGAGGGATGGAGGGACGGATGGAGGGAGGGATGGAGGGACGGATTCACAGAAACATAATGGTAGTGAATCAGCCCAAAGAAATGCCTACATACATTTGTAAAAATGTATGTGTCGGAGGTCTTCCCAATTCCAAGTCGGGTAATGAAAATGCATATTTAAGTTGAGCAACGCGATCCAATGACTCAAAGCCGGTGTTTCTTTCAGTGCGTGTATCGCCACAGGCAGCGTCCTAGAGCTGATCAGATGAAAGAAAATCACTTCCGGAAACCGATCAAAGAAATCACGGGGATGTGTGTGTGTGGGGGGGGGGGGGGCAGCATAACTTCCAAAGCACGTGGTGTCTCCTTCCTCTCTAGTCATGGCACCTGCCACACAGCTACACACACACACACACACACACACACACACACACACACACACACGCACACACTCACGCAGCCATACGGAATGAGACGGTATGCAAATGAAGTCACTTCACCGCGTTTCGGTTTTTACTCACTGCACCTTCGCTCCTCCGCGCGCGAAACGCGTCTTCATCCTCCATTTTTTTTTTTGTTTTGTTTTTTGTTTTTTGTTTTTTTAATTTCCCAGCACCTTATCTCTCATCTTCCTCCGCGAGTCTCAGTCCGAGCCGGATCCCGACGCCCACAGACGTTGATTCTTGATTTCTTCCTTTTTTTAGTTTGTTTTTTCTTTTTTTTTTCCTCTCGTTTGGTTTTCCCTTCGTGCACCCAGCGTCCACCCTTTCCTTCCGTCTTTCCTCCATTCTTTCTTTTCCCGGTGCGACGCCGCAGGTTGTGGGGTGGGAGAGGGGGAGGGGGAGGGGGGGTGGGGACTCTCCGTGAATCCGTTCGAAATCCGTGTCATTTCCGCGGGCGCCGGTTCGTCCCCGGCGCCGAGAGCGCGCGCACACCCGAGGCGGGGGGATGTGGAACGCGAGAGCCGGTGTCCGACGCCGGCGACGACGCGCCCCGTCTCCGGCGGCTCTACGGACGGGGAGCCTCGTGTCATAAGCAGCCTAACAGATGGACGCATTACGCTTTTTTTTTTTTTTTTTTAAGTCAGCATGAGATCATTAATCCACGGGATAAGGAGAGCACCGCGCGCACCGCTTTCGCCAGCCTCGCGATGCCCGAAAGCGGAGCTTGTACCCCCCCCCACCCCACCCCCGTGCGCACCGTCACGCAGCCACCCGAAAAAAAACCCCAAAAACTACCGATAAATCTTTAGGAAATTCAAGAAAAATGAACCGCTATCGCTATCGGTCTCTAAAGGCGATGGGACTGGGAGAGAGCGAGCCCCTGACTGCGGACTCTTTAAGGCTCTAAGTGTTGTGTGGACTCAAGTTTTCGAATTAATCTGGCAGTTTGGCACACTCTTTGTTTAACGGCGAGGCGTGTCACGAGTCCCCGGTACATTTTAATATTTGTTAGACGCGCTGACCTCTCGTTCACCCCACATCCCTCTCTCTCTCCTTTTCTTCCTCCCGCGCCCTCCCCATCCACCCTCCCACACCACCCCCCCCCCCCCCCCCTCCTCCCCTCTCGCTCTTGCCGAAGCTCTCTCTATCTTGCCCCCGCCGCCCACCACGCAGCCTCCATAGTAACGCGCACGGCGGCGCACTCTGTCATGCCGAATTGAGCTGGAGTCATTACGCTGAAGAGAAATGGCCGGTGGATGAGGAGAGAAGAGAGGGAGGCTGTCGTTTAGAAGGGCGAGGGGGGGGGGGGGAGAGAGAGAGAGAGAGAGAGAGAGATAGATAGAGAGAGCCTTGATCGAGCTCTGGGAAAAATACTTCACTAGTTTCATTATAGTTTTTGGATGGAAATAGGAGGAAAAAGTCGCTTTCTTGGGGGAGCTGGAGCCCATAAAGCTTCTATATACACTGTGTGTGTGTGTGTGTGTGTGTGTGTGTGTGTGTGTGTGTGTGTGTGTGTGTGTGTGTGTGTGTGATATATATATGTGTGTGTGTGTGTGTATATATTTGTGTGTATATACGTATTTGTGTGTGTGTGTGTGTGTGTGTACACACACAGTATAGCTATTTATTTTTTATTTATTATTTACGAATATATATATTATTTTTATAACAACGAACAATTTCAGAACTCAAGTTCTGACATAGAAACCAGGTCAGGAGAATGTTTTACTCGACACTCAACTTGAAATATGGATTCCATGATGCATCTCCCTCGTAATGTTTCTGCTCCTGTGCACGTAAAGGCTTCAGGCCCCCATCAGGACGCCGTGGCGGCTCGTTCTGCGGGGCTCCATATTTACTATTTGGATCTTTCGGTGCACCGTGCACCTGCAGACGGCAGATTATTAAAATTCATTGCCAATAACCATGGCTGCCCGGCCGGCGGGCAACGGCACCGTCATATAAGAGGAATGAAATTAATTCGGTGAACTCCCGATGAACCCTGGAGAGACGTGGGGTGCTCTAACAGCATTATTCACCACTTAACCAGACTCTGCTGATGGGGGGAGTCCCGGGCCATGCCGAGCCATGCCGATTCGAGTCAGCGCTATTACTCCTCGTGTTCATGCCAGTAACCCAATTTGTGAAGGCCCCCAAAAATTATTGATTTTAATCTTCTCGTTATGTTGTCGGTCTCAACAATATTTGTCTGAATGCATGCAGCCTTTTACCCAAACGGACGTGGATAAAAATATTTGATGTGAGCAGAAATGTCCCGGGTTGGCCTAGCCGGTATCGCCCCTCGTCCACCTTCGGCCCCAGAGAAATACGCAAGAAGCCAGAAGCTCTGATAGAGCGGGAACCACCGTCCGGTTCCGATATGTTAGTCCTCAAAACGAACAAGGAACTCAAAGTCTCCGTTTGCACAAGCTTGACGATGGAGCTCCCTTGTTGGAGCGAGTTATTTAAAAGTGGAATGCTTGATGATTGAGTAAGCCTGCAACGAATCGACCTCCACCTCTCCTAAAAGATATTACAAAATATATAGTGTATAAAATAATAAAGAAAACAAACATGGTATGATGGTATGGTGGAGAAGATATGTCGGGACCTGTTGAAAATTGTTATTCTCGACAAAGGATGTATACTGTCGTCAGTACACAGCATGTTTCTTACAAGTCTACTATTTTAAATTGGCATATTGTTTGCAATTGTTTCTTGTTCGTTCACCTTTACGAGAGGAAACCTCAAGATGTGTTGGTATCTTTCCTTTTTGAGTTTGACAACGCCGCATATGAAGGACTGTGCTTTTCATTTCGATCGAGAAATTCGATCGTGTGTTTTGAGCGGTGAATGAGATGAGAGTTATTTTGGACTGACTTGGGAAAGGCGACAACTCTGCTCGTAGTCATACGTACGCCGTGCGTAAAACGTGCGTAAAGCCACGACCAGACGTGAGGGCGCGCTACCGAAATGCACACAACAGCGTGTCAAAGAAATGTCATTTAACCTGTCACATTCACATTTAGATATATAGCCCGTAGGTTGTTTTTTTTTTGTCCAAAAATATTCATTTCAAGTAACTATAAAATTCCCTCTGGGTTACTATGCACCCACGTATCATATCAACAAAATGATCCGGCCTGGTTCCACTCTATGTCCCCATCACAACATATACCACGCGCAAGATCTGGCTCTCGCGAGACTAAATGATCATCGTTATGTCCGAACATAGATTGAAATGATCAGCTCTTTCAACCGCTGTTTGTTAAAAAACAATGAGGGTATTTTACAACTTCCCTCATTTCCAAGAAGAGGACGCAATGCAAAATGTAATAATAAGTCTTTTCACCAAAAAAAAAAAAAAAAAAAGACAACACATCACCTCCACACCTGCACTGAGACGAGATGAGGAGACGCAGGGATCACCCCACCCGGGACGCGGAGCCCACGCCGGGCCCCTGCGCCACCTCAACACCCCCCCCCGTCTTCCCCCTGCCTACGCCCCCCCCCCCCCTCCCTCTCGCACGGGAGACGGTTTGCTTTTGTTTCCCCGAAGGTCATACCTTCACCTCTCTGGCCCCTGCTATCACTCCTCTCATCTCTGTGCAGGAGACAATATGCAGCCCCCCACCCTAACTCCGCTCCCTCCACCTTTTTTACAGCGTCAGCCAAAAATCGCTCCGCGGTGAGGGAGACGGCGGCGCGCGCGGTGGTTAAACTTTCGACCCCTCGACTCCCGTGACCCCGCGCGTCCATCCCGCCCGGAACACTGGCTATCAGCTCCGCTTCCCCGGGTGAGAAGAGCGGGGAAGGGTTGACCGAACGGGGAGTGCAGCGCTCGGCCGGCTTCACGTCCCACACGAACCGTTTCTGTTTTCATTGACTCTGTTTACGGGGGTGTTTTTTTGTGGGGGGGCGGGGGGGGCTTTTTGGCTCACCTTGGAGAGAGGGAACGGTCATTAACAATATTTGTTTGGCTCAGTTCACTAGAAAAACACATGAAGCGCCAACGAAAGTTACCTTAAGCTTAGTCAAACTCAAACGTCAATTTAGACGTTATTTTTTGAGATAGTGGGTGTGCGTGGGGTGGGGGGCGAGGTTAGAACAGGTTTTTCTTTTTCTTTTCTTTTCGTTTTTTTTTTTTTTTTTTTTTTGAAACGTCCTCCAGACCCGTGCTGGGCAGATCGGCGCCCGGGTTGAGGGGCTCCCACAGCGGCTCTCTGTCCCTTCGCGGTGGTCTGAAGCGGGCTCTGGTGGCGACGCGGGAGAGCTGCATTCTCATGGAAATAATCTCTGGCAAGCACATTGGATGGTTTGTTTTCTGATGTTTTAGGAATAGAGGCTGCAGCCCATTAATGTTTGTGCGATTGCGTAATTTTTGGCACACACTTTTTCAATGAGACGAGAGAAGATATCCGAAGTTATTCTTTGTATCAATTATTTTTTGTCATCCCTTTTATCATTTAAAAAATAAAATAAGAAAAAATATATAGATATAGGTATAGATAGATATGTATTGTTGTATTTAGCTTGTTTGGAATCATGATAATAATTGTAATAATCATAATGTTTGTGTAATTGATTTAACATCAGTTGGTAGACATCAATAGAGATGTTGTTTGAGAGCTTATATCACGGTCGCAGATTCCAGTGTAATGAAATATATTAGCGCCATTATAGCACGTGGTTTAACCAAAGATTTGTCAGTTTGCTCTTAAAATTGTAATACTGTGATATCGGTTTTAGTTGTTCTATTTATATAGCTCTATTTATGTAGAACAACTATAATCTTGCATATTTACGCGTTCGCCTCGTTTTGAATTAATCAAGGCAAACGTGCTTGTATTGGGCTATAGTCGACCAAATTGGGGTTTTCAAATGTTTAGACATTGTGGAGGCCTACTCTGTTCGCGCAGTAATAATGTGCCATGGAAATTCGTTCGTCTCATTTGTACATTTACCACAAAACAGTCCAAGTTGAAAGACTGTGTTATATAGCCCATTAGCACCAACGACCTTGGAGAACATTTTAATTTTCTGAGTTTTTCTTGCCCAGAGATCTGGACAAGCAGTGAACGAGGCAAAACAAACACCATCCACCCATAGGCCTGTCTTACTTCCAATATTTACAAGGCGACTGGGTTATCGCTGCGTCATCATAAACAAACAGGACTATTCTTCTCTTATCGAGGCTTTATTGCTCATAAAGGCGGCGCTGATAGAGGCCGCTTTCGCCACCATATAGCGTTAAAATAAATAATCCCAACCTGATTATTTTCCTTTAATGTGTAAATCGTTGAATGTGTCACCATTCGATTTTAAAATAGTCATGACCAACCAAAACATGCTCTCCCACAACTTAAATGTAAATGTTTTCTTATTTATTTCCTGAAATGGTGGCGGCGCGGCTTTCAAACATTTACCGAGGCAAGCCTAATTTAAATTCTGTATGTTTGTCGTTTATCCAGGGCAAACTTCCCTCTCTGTCCTGTCTCGGATGTGGCGGGCACACGGGTGGATGCGGTGGAAAGATGAACAAATAAAACAGTTGTTAACTCATTTCCCCCTCTGTTGACGAGGTAAACAAATGGGCCCTCCGAACACAAACCAGCAAACAAACAAACAAGCGCGCACAGACGGCAGAGTCTGCCTCCCACTCTTCCACGTCGCCGCGTCGCTGATGGTCCTGCGCAGGCGCAGATCGTCCCCGTGTCGCGCTCCGCTGTCTGCTGACCTCGCGATGACTTCTCCTCTCATGCATTATGCAGCAGGCATGGCCGCCTGGTTCACCCCTATCACCATGCAAAAGACATTATGCCATGCCCAAATAGCGATTTAAACGCAAACCAATCACGGCCGGGGCTGCAGTGTTTCCAGACATTAAAATGCGTTGAAGCCATTGTAGGTGTAGGAGTGCGCACTAAGTGCGTGTTATCAAGCCGTGGAAGTGTTTGGAGGAAGGTATCGAGAGGGAGGAAAAGGCTTCCGTAAAAAAAACAAAAAAACACCTGTTCACCTGTCCTCAAATCGAACCGTAGTCATGGCTTGGGCGAGTTTGAAATACGTGTCATTATATTTCACAATTAAAGGCAGAGCGAGGCTCGTAACTTGGGCTCCGTTCTCCCGTGCCCGGCCAGCACACCCCGCAAACACAACAGAACACACCCCACTCCCACGCAGAAAGCACACACCGGCCGACTCGCGGCCATTCAAGAGACGCACACGCACACACAAGCACACCTTGCAAAGAAGAGAAGGGGAAAAAAAACAAAAACTAACTGTCGCCCGGTTACTCACCCCACACATCAACACACACACCAGAGGCCAAACGCTCGCGCCGCTCGGGGCCCGCTGACAGCTTCAGCCGTTTCAAAGGAATATCTCACATAATGAAACTGCGAGGCTGCTCTGTATACAGAAACGGGAAACACATGACAATGGAAACACAAAGGGGCCTCTGCGTGTGTGTGTGTGTGTGTGTGTGTGTGTGTGTGTGTGTGTGTGTGTGAGAGAGAGAGAGGAACACCTCTGCGAGCCGGGGCACCGCGCACAGTGTGCGCGGGGGGTCACGGTCCCCCGGCTCAGCCACTGTAGAGAGGGCGCCGATCATTAAAACGAGGAAGTGGATGAAAAATGTAATGGAAGCCCCGCCGACACCCCAGTTCTTTCGCCTTCCTGTTTACTGTCTGAAACTTCCTCGAGGACCCTAGATCTGAGCACGCGGAGGCGCGCACGGACACACACACACACACACACACACACGCACGCACGGACGCAGAGATGCAGGGGCTTGGAGGGGGTCGTAGGGAGAAGGATAGTAGCCTGTAGCCCACAGTGGAAGTTGAAAATACGTTCTAGTCATGATAAAACGAGGAAGGATGCGGTTATCACACGGGCTGAACTCGCGTCACATCCTGGCTGAACAAACCCACATTTTCTGACCTTCACGTTCCGAAATCCCACGTAAAAATAACTTAAAACGTGTCGAACAAACAGACTACAAATACAGGTCTGTGTGTATCTCGTATGGCTGTTCGCTCTACAATGTCAAATGCAGATGTTCGATGCGTTTTATATAACACGAAGCTATATTTGCATGTTGTGGCACCAACATCCCACCACGTTACATTTGTTTTGTCGCCCCTACCATTTCTTTAATAATAGACCGATTTTTTTTTCCCCAAGTGCTCCGTGCTGAAAATGAGTAGATCGTATATAACCATTATAACTATATTTGCAAAAGTAAAATTCCTTTGTCCGTCTCCCTAATACCTCGACACCTAAACTCCACCTCGCACTCTCCCCTCCGCCGTCCCAGGCGTCTTACTTGTGCAGCGAGAAGTTTGAAAAATAATCCCGGAGTGGAAAAGGGCAGGATAGGAATCTCCATATTGAAAACCCATCGGACTCTGTGGCCCCACGAAGTAAAGTGAACATAATAAATGACAGTCGGAGAGCAGCCAGCGACTTCCGAGATGACAATCCCTTCAGTTTGAAAGTCAATACACTCCCCTCGGCCCGCGTGAGCACCGTTTTATCCTTACGAACAGTGGAAAGTTTTCACATTGAAGGATTTCAATTGTACAACAAGCACAACGGCCTATGTTTCGTAAAGGTCATGGCAGACTGAGGGGCCTTCTCAGTAAAGAGTTTATTTAACACTCGGATAAAATGTTGAATGAGGTAAATGCAATTTAAATTGTGCGGTTTAACCGCAGGGGTTTTGAATCCCAAAACAAATAAATGTAATCGTCTCAATTAAAAAAAAATGAAAAGAAAGCAGACATCTACAACAGATCGGAACGGAATAATAACAATCTATGAAATGTATTAAATTATTTCAGCCATTTCTCAGCTTAGACAAAATGACTGGAAGTCCATATATACTAATACTGCTCGTAAACTAGACTACTATTTTAAGTACTCGATCGTTTTGCAGGAGCGATTTTTTTTTTTGTGTGTGTGTGTGTTAAGTTTTTCAGCAGAAATCGTAAAGAGAAAGCGAAGCCACGTACATTCAAAGCAAACGTCAAGCACCGCGCTCTGGTCTTCGAGTGCGTTAAGATGCCCCCCCGTCTCCCCAGACCGCACACGCCGGTGTCGCGGTTGGCCCGAAAACAAAGGGAGACAATTAATTTCCTGATATTCTCAAAGTGCCTTTGATGGACAGAGAACAACGCGGGGATCGTTTTGAAAACGATCCGTCTCTCGGTGATAACCCGGCGGCCTTGCTCGTCCGCCGCGACCCGCAGCGCCGTGTTAATGGTTTAGCGCGTGGATGTTGCGCACTTGAAAGTTGCAAACCGCATTCGGCATCGAATGTAAGTGTGTTTCATGACAGGGGCCATTAAACAATTTACATGATGGATTCGAGCAATAATACACCGCGCAAGGCGGCCGCCGTGAGATGGTAGCTTCTCTGACAGATTAACAAGAGGAGAGAGGAAGCAGCCACGGCAGAAGCCACGTAACGCGCCCGCGTGACGTTTTACTCATAGAAACAGCGCATTTGTGTTACGTGGACGCAATTCAGGGCCGCGCAATTCGGTTTGGGGAATAACCTATAATTTAGTTATGCACATGACTTTGTCTCCCCTACAAAATACCTGGGGCACTGAGGCTGTCAGGCGCTCAGAACCAACACACATGTATGTTTCACCTGGTGTTATCTGCTACTGATTATTTTCCATCGCATCATCCAGATACGAAATGCGCAAGGAATGCACGTGGTATTCGGTTTTAGAACCGGCCAGCAGCGCGGTGGTACTTGCAGCACGTAGGAATAAACACAATCGTCGTTTTGACTGTCCTTGGAGATGTTTGTGTCCATGTTTGTTGTCATTCACACCCATCCTGCCTGGAACATGCAGGGCGGGGTGCGAACAAAGATTTTATTGTACTCAAGGTCGCATATCATTAGTGTTTGTGTTTGTGTGTGTGTGTGTGTGTGTGTGTGTGTGTGTGTGTGTGTGTGTGTGTGTGTGTGTGTGTGTGTGTGTGTGTGTGTGTGTGTTCTATTTGCGCACCCTAAGTGAGTACGCGCGCATGTTGGTATTGTTGGTATTGCAGTGGATCTTTCTGACAAACAATCGCAGGCAGGACTTTGAAAGGTCCTTTAAACGCACGCAACGGCTCCCAAAAGCGGCCCCTCGCGACACAAAGCTGTTTCTTGCGATTCCATACAATCCAAAATAAGTAATAAACGCGAAAAGGGGCAACATGTATTTTCATTAAAGTGTGTGTGTGTGTGTGTGTGTGTGTGTGTGTGTGTGTGTGTGTGTGTGTGTGTGTGTGTGTGTGTGTGTGTGTGTGTGTGTGTATATATATATATTTGTCTTTGTCCATCGATTTATTTAGGTGTGTGTGTGTGTGTGTGTGTGTGTGTGTGTGTCCAAGAAGTAGTTCCGAGAGAAAGAGAGGTGGGCCGTTTAAAAAGAACCCTTCCCCAAATTTTCCCCCGAACATTTTTCGTCACAAGTCGACCGATCCCAGGACAGCCACAACTTTCCCAAGCGACGCCAACCCACGCGCACGTATAGACGGACACGCACACATCCACATCAGCCCTTTGACTCCCTGTGACGCCATTGTGTTCCCCGCGCCACCCCGTCGGGTCACAACCGCAAAATAGACACAATATCTCGACCTAATCCCAACTTTAGGCCCACCGGCTTCCAACACTCAACAAGCGCATTAATGCACAGGGAGAGGGTGACACGCCAATTACACAGCAAAAGCCCCCCCCCCCCCCCTCTCTCTCTCTCTCCCTCTCTTCATTCTCTCTCCCTCTCTCCGTTCTCTCTCCCCCCGCCGCCTCACCCACCCCCCACACTTATGCGGTATGAAAGCAGAAACGGAACTCACTCGGCTCTCCGGCGCTCGCCCCGTTCATCCCTGCGGTGTGCGCGCCCGAAAGCGAGCGGCGCAAGTCGGATCCGTGCGGCCGAGCCGGGGGTCCGGCGGCCAGTGCGGCTCGGTGTCCCTGCGCTCCCACTCTCCTTCGCTCTCTCTCCCTCTCTCTCTCTCTCTCTCTCCTTCGCTCCCGCTCTCCCTACTTTACTGACCCCCTTTAGAAGCCGTTAAACCGTCACTTGCTTTCTCGTATGTGAAATATATAGTACATTGTCAACTCCCCAAAACCATAAAACTAACTTTATGGACCCCACGTGACCGCCCGGGAGCCAGTGAGAGGTATCAGTCTGGGGCCCGGGCTCGTTTTTACGATCCAACTTGGAGATAAAAACCCTCATCCGTTTGACATGTAAATGTCAAAGCTTTGCTTCTTTTTTTACTAGTGAGTTTGGTCCAAAAGGGGATCGCTTTAAAAAGATGTTACCACACAAGAGAGGAGCCAGGAGATAGCGGTTGGGAGCAGATGGGGCTCATGGAGGCACGGAGGGACCTCTCGGTTTTAAATACCAGCTCTGAAAGTCAGTTAGGAGCAGGAAAAGGAGAAATAGAAAACAAACACACAGCGAGACTTGTTTCAGAGCAGAGTCGGTAAGTTTTTTTTTTTTTTTTTTTTTTTTTTCTTCTTTCTTTTTTTAAACTCGGTTCGATTGTTTGCGGTTGGGAAGTGGAGCTGAGAAAGGGTGGAGGAAAGTGAACCGTTTTGTCGTTGTAAGATACTTTGGTTGTGACATACAGAAAGGCGTGATATGGAGCATTTTCTTGTGTTGTTTCTCCTTGTGACCGTTCCCACTGATGCCCTTGATATTGGATTTTACGCGTGGAAGGGTGTGTTGTTGGTTGTTTTTTTTTCCAGTGGCCTACAAGGCCTGTCAGGAACTGTCAAGTTATACAGCGGGAGCGGATCACTGCGTCTTTCTGTCTGTCGTGCCTTGAGTCTTCCTGATTATCGTCGAGGACTATTTTGAGTTAAGAAATTCGACGAGAAAGTAGCAATTCCACGCTCCACACTGCAAGTAGTGTGTTGAAAAAGTTAGTGTGTGCGTGTGTGTGTGTGTGTGCGTGTGTGTGTGTGTGTGTGTGTGTGTGTGTGTGTGCGCGCGTGCGTGTGTTTATCTTTTTCCAGACGTTCAGATTTAGATTTGTATGTTAAATAGGTGTGCTTAACACATGGGAGGGATAGCACATGCACGTATTACATCGCATTGCATTGGTAGCGTTCACAAATATTTTTACTCAGTATTTCAGCACACATATCTGGTTACTATAGGAAAGCTAATCCTGTCTGCCCAAACGACACCCGTGTCAACACCACAGACCCGGGCTCACAATCAGACATACTAGACGCACACTGGAAGGCATGGCAGAGGCCTCCTGTATATTAATGCGGTGTATCCCTAGAAAATTACACCTCTCTCCGCCCTGAATTGGACGTGCTCGTCAATCGTGTCTAACGTCTTGGAGCTTATTTGAAACGCTGGTCGCGCTGCAGGTGTGACCGATGAAGTGTTTGCTGGCCAGACTCTTTTTTTTTTTTTTGTGAGAGTATGAGGAACTTTATTTTTACTCCAAGAAAAGTTACAAACAATTACAAAAAGCGTATTGGCAAAATGCTGACAGGCAGGCCCCACGTGACATAAGCTGTTTTCGTCTCTCTCGCGCGCGCACGCGCGCACACGCACACACATAAAGATTCACTATTTACTTCACACGCACACATATTCGCCCTCACGCTCTCACGCACTCTTAATATTTTTCCTCGTACTTAATTTCTGTTAATTTCTGTTCCCACGCGCACGAACGAATGAACGAATGAACGCATGCATCACACAAACCTACGCGACTCAACTACAAATAGCCAACAGGTCACATCAAAAAAAGTCAAATATATTGTATATGTACATCCTTTCTGGAACATGGACATGATCCGATAATTACAATAATAACAATAACAATAATAATATACAATTACACATTTTGAATAATAGCTCTATACACATATTTATGTGTGGATAAGGAGGTCTAGATACAAGGGCAGTTTATACACACACACACACACACACACACACATACACGCACACACACACACACACACACACACACACACACACACACACACACACACACACACACGTGTCCTTCTTTCTCTACAAAGCAAAGGTCACGCGCGGATCTGAACGTCACGGCGTACACACGTCACCTGTAAAACATCGACGTCACCAACGTGACGTGACAGCGTGGTAGAGAGAGGGCCGGGGCCCGAGAGAGATAGAGAGAGAGAGAGAAGGGGGATAGAGTGAGCGAGAGAGAGATGGGGCGGGGGGGGGGGGGGGGGGGGGTTCCAAAACATGTAAACTAAAACTACACTGTATTGTTCGTAAATAAGTTATAATATCGAATATCTGACCCAACCCCCCAGCCCCCCAACCCCCATAGCGCCGGACACATTAAATGATGTATAGACAATAAACACCAGGGCGAAATAGGTAGGCATTACTGTTTCAGTATTTCAGTATTTTCACCTTCCACCTTCCGAAGAAGGGTTTAAAAACGACGGCAACACGCAGGGACACCGACTTTGTTTTACAGAAGCAAGTACCACAGTAAAAACAAAAACAAAACAAAACAAAAAATGCAACGTTGCCCTAAAAACACCAACGAGCGACATGCTGGACAAGTAAAAAGTGCTGCGCTGCTGTACAGTACTCCGATAGTAATAGTTTTGAAAAGGTAAAAATAAAAATAAAAATAAAATAGAACTGTAACCTTGTTTTTCGTCTTTCTTTCTTTTTCTTTTTTTGTTTAGTGTTTTGTTCTTTTGTGTTTTTCTTCGTGTGTGTGTTTGTGTGCGTGTGTGCGTGCGTGTGTGTGTGTGTGTGTGTGTGTGTGTGTGTGTGTGTGTGTGTGTGTGTGTGTGTGTCTCGTTCTCGGCTGTCACCCTCGAACCGCTTGGAGAACTACCCCCCCCCCCCCCCCCCCCGCCCAGCCCTTCCACTTCGTTTGCCTCCCTCGTTCCTGCTGATCAGGGCTGGAAGGCGCTCCCGTGGGCCCCCGCGAGGCTCATGCTTTTCAGTTTGTTGTCCTTCTTCCACTTCATCCTCCGGTTCTGAAACCAAATTTTGATCTGCCGCTCCGACAGGCACAGCGCGTGCGCTATCTCTATCCGCCGCCGCCGCGTGAGGTACCGGTTGAAGTGGAACTCCTTCTCCAGCTCGAGCGTCTGGTACCGGGTGTACGCCGTCCGCGCCCGTTTCCCGTCGGGTCCCGTCATATCTGAAGGGGGGGAGGGTGGGGGTGGGGGTCGGGATATTTAGGTATTTCAGATGTTCACCAAAGTATTGATGAAATTGATGAAGTACACACACACACACACACACACACACACACACACACACACACACACACACACACACACACACGCATCACCACCGCCGGTGTACCATTGTATTTTCACTGTTTTACTCCTGGGGAAAATAAAGTTGCTTTGAGTTTGATTTTACCTGTCACGAGTTTTTTTTTTTTTTTGTATTTTTTTAACACTCAAACAGCAGCAACAATATAATCACACTAAAAGTATATACTCCAAAGACTTTTTATTTTATTTTTATTTCCCTTTCCTTTCTTCCATTTTATTCAAATGTCTTCCCTTCGTCTCTCTCTCTCTCTCTCTCGCTCTCTCTCTCTCTCTCTCTCTCACGTCCCTTTATATTTCCTTTGTCCTCCTTTCTTTCCCCTCTCTTAATTGCCTCGCCTGTCCCTTGCCTAACCCTTTCCAATAAACTTCCCACACGTAATAAAGCTCCACGTTTCAAAGGAGCGGCGACCTCCAGGACCCGCTGCCCCTCTCCCTGCGCGCCCGCCCGCCCTCTCCCCCCATCGGCCTCTCTTTTTCTCTCTCCCCTCATCGGCCTCTCCTTTTCTCGCCCCGTGCCGCCTCCGTGTTGCCTGGTTTGCGCGGTGTGCATTTCCTCGCTCCCCTCTCTCGGCCTGACAGATTTATGACGCTTTGGTGGAATTCGCTGAAATAAAAGGCAGAGATGCCGTGCGGCGTCGCCAACAGACGCTGCAGGAAAAGCAAAACCAATTGCCGCCCGACGCGCTGCACAAACACGGAGTGAATGGAACTCTTAGCGAGGAGAAAAGTTAAATCTAAGAGATTTATCTGCTCCAACGCGAGTTCACGACTGACAAACGTATAGCCTGGGTCTTGTTCCAAAACGAAAAGAAAACGTAAAAAAAAAAAACTAAACCAAACCACCAACTGTGAACTCAAAATACTTTAGTGAGAAACTATTACAAAAAAATATATATACTGTTTTTAGTTTTTTTTTTTTATAAGAAATGTGTGGACTTACGCTGCTCTTTTGTAGCTTGTGCAGACATTGAAACAAATTATTCTACTGTCATCCGCCTAAACACTAGAAAGCTAATTTCAAACTTGTGCAGCGAATACTCAATTGAAGTGTGTGTAAACACAGAGTAAGTAAGTAAGTAGAGAGAAAGTACCCCAACATTGCTCACAGGCTTTACACACCCCACACCCACACGCATGCATAGTATCCACAAAAACGCGTTATTTTTCACCTCGGCTATGATATCCACGTTATCAGTTCTAGTAGCATTTACTTTATGGTTCCAGTGGAATAATGCCAACACTCATTGCACAACGCCAGTGGAATGAATACAGTAAAACAGCAGCTACCATGGCTAATATGTAGTTTTCTCATCCACGGGAAGATCTGAGGTGTTTGTGCGTCGTTTCCCGTCTTGCCCGTCGTGTTGTTGGCGGCGGTCGAGGCGGATCCAGCCGAGCCGCCGTCCCCGTGTTTCTGCCCGGGCTGTGCGAGCGCTGTCCTGGCCGCGGGGTTGCAGTTGCCGCTCGCCCGGCTCTGCTGCGCGTCCTCGGTTTCCGACGACGCGTCGTCCAGCTCGCTGAAACGCGGCGTGTTGGCGCCGGAGAGGCTCGGCGAGCCGAGGCTGCCGCTCCCCGGCTGCTCGGCGCGCGGGGACGAGCTCTTGGCTCCGTGGCCGGCGGAGTCTCCGACGCCGGGTGACAGGAGGGAGTCCGCCGTCGACGCGTGGGAGCAGCTGCTCGGCTGTCTGAAGCTCCTGTCCGGGTTCGGGGAGCCGAATCCCCGGGTGTCCCCGACGACCGAGGCAGCCCCGAAGTGTCCTCCGGTCGTGTTGCCGCTCCCGCCTCCTCGGTTATTCACGGTCAGGTCCATGCCGTTGTAGCCGTAGCCGTAGGAGCCCGTCGCATGGTGCATGGTGGCGGCTGAAGATTCCCGGTACGGTCCGCCGTTCATCGCGCCGCTGTTGGCTCCATAATTTAGCAGTTGATAGTCGGGGCCATTTGGGTAGCGCCCCGAGAACGAGTTTACAAAGTAAGAGCTCATTTAGGTTGTTTTAGAGAGTAGCAGACTTAGAGCAGAGCACTAAGGGCGCTTGATTTGTTAGATTCCGCTTGGTCGTTATAACGCGGGTACTTTCAACGATTTATGATGTATTAGTGAATTATGGCGTTGCACTGTACTTCGTTTTTAGCTATGTATGCGCCTTCCAAATACGGGGGTGGGGTGGCGGTGCGCGGTGTGTGTGCGTGCGTGTGAGTACGTGAACGTGTGTGTGTGTGTGTGTGTGTGTGTGTGTGTGTGTGTGTGTGGGCGCGCGTGCGCGCGCGTGTGTGTGTGTGGTGGAGGAGGGAGGGGGTGGTGGTGAAGGAGGAGAGAGAGACAGAGAGACAGAGAGACAGAAAAAGAGAGAGAGGGAGGGAGGGGGGAGGCGTTCTGGGAGGAATCACGTGCTTTTGTTGACCAGTCGTAAATTCTCGCCGATGACTTTGGATAGGTAATTCATGCGCTATGGTTACTAATGATGACGGGCTGGGCCGTGCCGCGCCGCGCTCCGGGTGGAGGGAGACGCGGAAGGTTGGAGCGTCGGCCGGGTCGCCTTCCTCTCTCTCTCTCTCTCTCTCTCTCTCTCCCTCTCCCTCTTCCTCTCCCTCCCTCTCCCTCTCTCTCTCTCTCTCTCGCTCTCCCCCTCCCTCTCCCTCTCTCTCTCTCTCTCTCCTCCCCACCACCCCCGCCGCTGCAGGGCCGCCGGAGGTGTCGGGGGTTGACTCAGAGCGCCACCTACCGCGGACATAATTTATTGCACGTTACGCGCCGAAAAGGAATAATCACAAAATGGGGGGGGGGGGGGCTGCGAGAGGGGTCTTTCTTAAGAAGGTTGCTTTCCGCCGCGGTGATTAAAAAAAACAAAAAAAAACAAAAAAAACAAACAAAAAAAAAAACCCAAAAAAAGACTTTCCCTCCGTATCGGTGTATTTTATTGTTGTATCCGCCGCGTTCGTCCACGCTGTTCGTTTGGGTCTTTTTGTTGACCTTCCGTTCTGGTAAACACCCCGGGCTGCTGACAATAAATGTGGGATCATTTACAAGATTAAACCACTGAACTAACAGGGGACAGAATAATGTTCGCCAATTTGCTTCATTGAAACCAATAATGTGAAGCAAATTATGGGTGTGATGTTGGTTCTCAATCGAGTAAACTGATCAAAATGTAAAGAAAAAATTAGAAATGTTTTGATTATTTTTGATCAATTAATTAAACAAACGTTGTACAACCCGGAGTCAAATTATGTTTTAATTTGATTATAATGTGAATTAATTTACCAGATGTTTTATTTTTATTATTATTATTATTATTATTATTAATAATAATATTAACAATAATAATAATAATAATAATATTTCTTTTTAATTATTAATAATATTATTATTAATAATTGTAGTAATATTAGTAGAAGTATTATTAAAACTCAACAATAGTATAGTACATTTTAAATGCTTTCATTTGTGATTTCAATTGTGAACACCATTAATCTATCTATCTGTCTGTCTATCTGTCTATCTGTCTGTCTGTCTGTCTATCTATCTATCTATCTATCTATCTATCTATCTATCTATTCACCTTGTCCATGTCTCTCTGTCTGCCCCCCTTTGTGTGTGCGTGTGTATGGTGAGTGTGTGTCTGCAAAAACTTATCTATATACGATAAAACACACACACACACACCTAGCCTACCTTGGTGTGTGTGTGTGTGTGTGTGTGTGTGTTTGTGGAGACATCCAATCCATTTTTCAGTTATTTAGTAGCTGCTTTTATGCTAAACAGCTTGCAAGAGATGCTTGTGGCACCATGTGATGTTTACTGAACAAGGTAAAATATACAGAAAGGAGATGACTTAAGCAGTATTTCCAGTTTTGAAACAAGCTGTGAATGACCTCAGGCTACCGATAAACATACAATAGCAAATTATAATAATGAGTTTTAAAGCAAATGGCATCCAACCAACATGCAGTACAAGTGTAATATCCTGTCACGAAGTACATCTGGCAAAGGTAGAAAATGTGGAGTACTATCTAACACAGAACAAGTCTGCAAATATCTCTTACTTATTTTAATATAATTGAGTGAAAAATCACGTTTGAAACTTGTGAAATGAATTGGAGGAGGCTATGGGTCGACAAACTGCTTTCATGTATTTTGCATGTACTATCACAGCAATAAAACATGAGATAAATGAGGGTAAAACTACACACCAACCAGTAGATTTGAGCTTTTTACTTTTGTGTGCGGCTGCATCAGCAGTAAAACTGTTCCAAAAGTGCAGACGGTAAATTCATTTCCCATCTCACGAGGAACAGCACAGAAAAAAAGGCCCTTATACAGTTTGCACTTTAACCGAATGTCATGACGTTTTGTATTAAAAGTGAAAATAATCCTTGAGAAAAAAAAATCTGGTCTTTTTGCAAGATCTATTGTTGACAAACTGCGCCATGTTAAAAATGACAGATTCATGTATGTATGCTTTTATCTGAAGCCCCCTGTAGTGCCTGTAATGCATATTATTCAAATGCATATGTGCGGTGCTGAGGGGATCGTAACCCCTAAATAAACCCTTAATCCTGACAGTGTCGGTACCCAGTTCCCTTTCCCTGTCAGCATTAGGCCACCGCCTGCACGTTGAGCCAACGGGGAATAGAGGCAGTCATTCACTGAGGCTTCAACAACAATGACAAAAATCTAAATAGGAAATGTCCCAAAGAGCTTTCCAAATCTGGCCACAATCCCAATCTCTCATACAATAACTCAACCGTACTCTTGTCACTATGGACCTCCTGAACAAACTACAGTGTCAATATAATCTATAATCTTGAATCTATATTTAAACAAATGAATGTTTAAATACAGATTGTATATTAACAATGAGTTTGGGCGAACATTCACTTGTTGGTGGAATAACATGAAATTGACAGTCAGCATGTTGTGTATGTTGCCTATGTAACTGAAAGTATATTTACATGGAATCCAATTAGGTCACAATACCTAATTGGATTCCATGTAAATATACTTTCAGTTAAGTTGCCATTTAATCAGTGATTATGATGCCGTCCAAAAGTTTATGCTGCTATAGGTCACGGTTGGTATTTTTCGAAAGTCTGTTTGTTTACATATTAAGCCGAAACATTTTTAACTAACTTCCTAATCATGGCCGTGTAAGTGTGTTCTGTAATCCAAGCCGCTCTTCCTTGGAAAGAGAAAGTGGTCAGTCAGGGGACAGGCGAGGCTTGCACTGGTCTCACTTTGTTTGGTGTGTGTGTGTGTGTGTGTGTGTGTGTGTGTGTGTGTGTGTGTGTGTGTGTGTGTGATGCGTCTGGCTGGAGGACAGGTCAACTTTCTCTCACGGGGTCATCAATTATTTAAGCCTGCCGCGCGCTGCCCTTGCAGACGTCATTTCCACCCTGGGCCACCGCGTGCGTTCAGCCGGATTCGCATTGCGCGCAGTTTGAATTCGTGCATGTTGAGCGCATTTTGCGTTATAGTGCAAAATTAGGACTAAGGTTAATGACACCCCCCACCCTCCCCCAACACGCACACACACACACACACACACACACACACACACTCACACACACACACACACACACCACCACCACCTCTCCTCGCGTCCGTGTGCGTGGATCACAGCAGTTTATTATGGTAAACCCATAATAAACGATGTTATTACGAACGCACAGCCACGTTTGCCCGGAACCAGCACGCTGAGAGACGAATCCCTGTTTGTAAACATTTTAGTGTTTGTTTTTTTTGTTTTTTTTGTTGTCCCCCCCCCCCCCCCCTTCTCCCCGTTACGCACCGAGGAAACGTCATGTTCGCGGCACCAACGAGCTTAGAGGTGAACCGACGACTACACGCACGCCCGGAACCGCACCAAATAAATCTCGCCACACTCGCCGTGGTACACTGGGATAAGTTTCCTTACACTTTATTAAACATTTTGCGGGGAGATCATCCATTGACAAAAACAAAACAAAACGCTAACATAAGCGAACGACACACAAAATCCCCCAAAAGATTGAAAGCCGTCAGGGTCGTTTCTAGGTAGTTTTTCAGGATAACATCAGTAGGTTAAAACGCTCACGCCCATCGGGGAAAATATACACAACACAACAAAATCTGCTAATCCTGGCTTCGGGGGGGGGGGGGGGGGGAGAAAAAAAAAGTTAACTTAAAGTTCATCAATTCGCCACGTGGGGGGGAATAAACCAGTTGTTTATTTCTATACAGCTTAAATATAAACACGAATATGACGTACATACATCGCAAATACCTCCATCTTCACACGCCGCTGGGGAGTGTGCCTATAGGTCACCAAACACTCGACGTTTTCAGAATAAAAATACACAAAACATCCACCCTGCACACCGTTTTCCCTTATCCTGAACAGAACAGACAAATAAGTAAAGACGTTCGACTCAACTAAGAAACGAAACTATGGGATGTTCCCCCGGAATGCTGGAGCAATATATATATATATATATATATATATATATATATATACGTATACCAATTAGTGTCCTTTTTGGGGATGCGGGGTCGCTCCGCACACCAGGAATAAACTCTAAACTAACTGAAAATAGGCGATCAGTGAAATTTGCAATAAATCAATCTATTTATTGATCGTAATTTCCTTTTTTTTTTTTTTATCCGTGTGTTTCACACAGTTTGGAGTTATTTACCTGCTGCATGTTGAGCACAAGTGCTTAAACTGTTGAAGTACACATTTCATCCCCACCTATAGCTGGGGATGCGCGGGTAAATATTATTTTATGGCTTTTAATTTAAGCAGAATTTGGGGGTGTGATAGTCATTATGAATGTTTGAAGTAGTAACCGACGATCCTTTTCATATTTTTTTTTTCTTCCTCTCTCTCGTCCTCGAGTCCCGCTCCCTCCTCGACATTTCTCCCATGAGTTCGTGTCCCTCGTCCGCCGCGGTTCTTTCACTCCGTCGTCTTCTCCTCTTCCTCCGCCCCGTTCGCCGTGGACGAGGAGTTTATCAGTTTGTTCTCCTTCTTCCACTTCATCCTCCGGTTCTGGAACCAGATCTTGATCTGTCTCTCGGTGAGGCAGAGCGCGTGCGCTATCTCTATCCGCCGCCGCCGCGTGAGGTACCGGTTGAAGTGGAACTCCTTCTCCAGCTCCAGCGTCTGGTACCGGGTGTAGGTCTGCCGCCCCCGCCGCCCGGGGTTACCGAAGGTCCCTGGTCCGGAGAGAAGGAGGGGAGAGAGGGAGGTTACCGGACTTAAACATTAACCAGGCAGCGGTCCCGTGGTTGCTTGGAACGCTGATACGTGCGCGTGTGTGCGTGCGTGCGCGCGCGCGCGTGTAGGTGGGGTCACCTCGGGGGCTTTTTCCAGCGTGACCAGATATCAGTGTAGGCAATACTCATAAATACGAGTTTCAGGTGTAGGAAGTCAGAGCGCAAAAAAAAACAGACACAAAAAGAGCGTGTTATCAGAAGTAGACCAACTTACAGCGCAATATACATAACCATGAGCTCATGTCTTGGCCAAAAAAACATTTGTATCCTAGATAATAAACGACCATGTTATCCGGAAAAAAAAAATCTCACACAGCAAATATGCCTTTCTAATAATCAGGCTGTGAATGCCACCATTCAGTGGTTTTGATAGAAGATAAAGAAATGCGTTGTTACAGTTTTATGCTCCATAACAGACGATAAGCCGCCTTCTGGGTGTTAGTTTTCAGGGGTTTGCCTCATATTAAAGCCACTTTATCCCCAGAAACAATAATTTCGCCGCCGGTGTTTAAAATAAAATAAATCCCATCTTGGCAGTTTACCAGTCTCGCATTTCAGTATTGATCTGACAGAAGCAGAACTGGAGAGCTTTTGTCAAGATTTAGCCCGGGACCGTATCATAATAAATAAAAAACTGGTGCGTGGACAACTAAACTGGATTATGTTGAGAGCACTTAGAGGGACTATACATCAAGCATTATGATTTTCAGAAGTCAGAGAACTGGCTTGTCCATTACACTTGTTTTAGATCGCTGTGTGTGCGCGCGTGTGTGTGTGTTTGTAAGTGTGTGTGCGCGCGCGCGTGTCTGTGTCAGTGTGTGCGATTCCACGCATGTGCGTGTTTGACCCATATTGGAAGCTCTCCAGTGTAATTCATCGGGGCTGCATTGTATCTTGACACCTCACATTGTGGACATGCCTTCCATTTCACATTTGCACATGCATCTCCGAGCGTCCCACGCAGCCTTTGAAACTACACGGCAGCGCTGCAGCGACTGTCCATTTTTTTTCTCTCTTCCCTCGGTGTCCTTGCACATTCCAGTCTGAAAATAATCTCTTATTTTGGATCTCCGTGCAGTCTACACGTCCCATAACGTAAAGGGCGAATTATACAGTGGCGATAACTGTTTACACTGTAACCCTATCGCTCAATTTGTTCCCAACTTGGCATCGTGACTCCATGGCGCGCTAGTTTTGAGTAAATAATTGGGGGTACGTACAGAGTGTGTGTACACCGATGGTTCTGAGTGAGTTATACATTTATGATCCATCTTATAGTGGCCTGTCCGGTTGTCATGGATACGCGCCCTGCGTCCAGTCCTCCCTGCCTCGCGCGCCGAGGATATGTTTTTCGCTTCGGGGCGAAAGTTGGGAGTCTTCTCTAATCATCAGCTGACGGAAGGGGAGACTCTCACGGGTGGACATGTGGAAGAGGAGGAGAGACCGACGAAGGAGAGAGAGATAAAAAAAAATTTAAAAAAAACAAGACAGGAGAGGGAGAAGAGAAGGAAACGACTCCGAGTGGGAAGAGACGCGCGGCTTCTATCTGTCCATCTCGCTTTCTCTCCCCGTCAACCTCGCACTTCTATCTGTGTTTTAACACACAAACACTGCCTGACATGCCCCCCCCCCCCACCCCGGTCTCCTCTCCTGTTTAACTGTTCCGGTTTGCATCGGCCGGGTCAGATGCGGTGTGACGCTTTAACACGGACTCCCCAGAACCAAAACAAACCGTGTTTTATGGCTGGGGGGGGGGTGGGGGGTGGTGGTGGGGGAGGGGGGGGCACCATAAAAGTGTAAAAGAGGAGTAGTCGTAGAAGTGAGGGAATAAAGGAGGAAGGACCGGAACACACGCACGCCCAGTTTAGTACTCCACGGTGATAAAAAAATAATAAGAAGAAGACAAAAAAAACAAAAACAAAGCTATCTGAGAAGGAGACGGGACTCACCGTTACACGCGTTCATCCTCTGCATCCACGGGTACACGGGGGTCGCCGACTGCTTCTCGTCCACCATCTCACCGAAAAGCCCCTTCCCGCTGAGCCCCGGGCATTCCGTTTTGCGGTGGACGACGTCCTGGCCGAGCGCGAGGGAGTGTTCGTCCAGGCTGCACGCCGCCGGGTCCTTCTCCCGGTAGAAGCCCGTGGCCGCCGCCGCCGCCGCCGCGTAGTCGCACGGCCCGGCGCCGGCGCCGACCCCCGCCGCCGCCGCCGCCGCCGCCGCCGCTCGGTGCGCGCCGTACGCTCCGTTCGCCGCCTGTTGGTAGTAATTCGACGCCGCGTACGGTTTGTCCTGGTGCGCGCCGCCCGCCCCGTACGCCGCGGCCGCCGCGGCGCTGACGGCGGCGGCTCCCGGGTAGTGTCTCAGCGGATCGGTGGCGTATCCCGACGAATAGAGCGGAATCTGCCCCAGGAAGGACTCGGCGGCCGCCTGCCCGCTGCCCGGTAGCGTGACCGGGAACGCCGAGTTCACGAAATAGGAACTCATTGGGAAGAAGAGGAAAGGAGGAAAAGCGGAGAGGAGGGTGGATAGATATAAGGAGGATATGTGAGGAGGGGTGGGGGTGGGGGGGGGGGACTGAAAAAAAGGCTAAATGCTAAAGCTAAGGGTCTCTCCCTCTCCTCTCCCTTCCCCCTGGCCTGCACTTTATGATTTGTTGTGTTTCACCGCTTACAGTCCAACAGGCTTCCAGCTATCACTTACTTTATCGCAGATTGGAGGTTTTGACTTGGAGGGGAAAGGAGGAGGAGGAGGCGAGAGAGGGAGGAGGGGAGGTGTGTGTCTGGGGTGAGGGGGGAGTGTATCTGGGTGGCTGGGTGCCAGTGTGGGACAGAACGGGAGCGGGGGTGGGGGGGGGGGGGGGGGGGGGGGGGCGAGAGAGAGAGGGGGGGGGAGAGAGAGGACGCACCAGCTGACCGCGGAGTGACCAATGGCGAGCCTCCGCCTCTCCGCCCGTGCGTTCGTTCCTTTCGTTGCGGAGAGAAACGCACGGAGCCTTCGAGGAGGAGGAGGAGGTGGTGGTGGTGGTTGTGGAGGGGGGGACTCGGAGTGTAGTACACGCGCATACACCCCTTCTCTTTTTCCTTCCCTGTGTGTTTTCTCTTTCTCCGTCGTCCCCTCTTCTTCGCAATTCTCTGTCTCTCGCTCTCTTGTGTTCGCCCTTCCTCCTCCTCCTCCTCCTCCTCCTCCTCCTCCTCCTCAGTCTCCCTCCTTTCCGATGAGGTTGCACAATCACACTGGATCCACACGACCGCTTATCCTCTTTTTTTATTATCAGCTACTTGTTTCTCTTTAGATCCGTTTTCTGTGGTTGGACTCTCGCGCGCTCTCTCTCGCGCGCGCGCGCGCGCACACGCACGCACACACACACACACACACACAAACACACACACACACACACACACACACACACACACACACACACACACACACACACACACACACACACACCTCTTGGATTTTCTGCGCCATAAAAGACAAGAAAATATTGAAATATATCTCAGGCCCTTAGCAGATAATACCCGTCGTATTAAAGGGTGTTTGGTGAGCGTAAATCGTGCCCACGTCTCCGTGTGCGCGCAGTGGGAATGTGACTTATATTGCGCGTTCAACGTCTATTATGGCCTGTTTGTTTATATGCACCAAGGACAGATTTATGTCCCAGAAATAAGAGGATGGATTTCAGCGTGTATCTATATCATATATATATATATATATATATATATATATATAATTTTTTTTACCCCGCAGGCTTCTTTTTATCGTTGCCGTTTGGATAACCGTTCTAAATCGAAAAAATAATTGACCATCTGAAAGCGATTTACAGCAGATTTTCCGTGAACGTTGTAATGTTGTCAATACGGACGCGTGGAGGTTATTCGATATATTCATGGATGTACGCGCTAATGCTCATTTGTTTTGTTTTTTTGTTTTGTTTTTGTTTATATATATATATATATATATATATATATATATATATATATATATATATATATATATATATATATATATATATATATATATATATTAATTAATTTATTTATTTATTTATATATTTTTTTGTGTGTATGTGTGTGAATGGAACCGCAAGTGATTCCTTCTCTGGTTGTTTTCCAAGTAGAGGTTGTTGTTTTTTTGTTTGTTTTTTTTTGTCTCGGTTCGTCCGATGGTCGCAAATGAATTATTCTCCTGTTTTGTGACACTGATTACGGCCCTCCACTGTAATGACGCCCCCCCCCCCCACCCCGAGAGAGACATAAACACTTGAAAAGAAAAAAGACAAAAAAAGAACAAGAAACAATTATTGCTCTCCGAGTGAAAGGAAACTGGCTTTAATGGTTGAGACACTTGCTCATTTCCTTCTACGATAAAACATATAATAAACATACATTTTTTTTAACTTTTTTTTCCGGGAAACCTCCCTTTCTGTGCCGTTTCAAATGGCATCACCTGGTTGATATATAGAATGTGTGTATATATATATATATATATATATATATATATATATATATATATATATATATATATATATATATATATATATATTATTTATTTATTTATTTATTTGAATGTATTTCATTTTGTGTTGTTGCTGTTGTAATGTGTCCTTGCCGGGTTTCTTGGGCGGCGCTTGTAAATCACAGGTATAATTATTGAAATTATTTAAATTTCGGACCACTTCGTCCGCCTAAAGCCAGGGTTCCCAGCTTCGTGCGTGCGGGCTATTATGTGGAATTAGACTGTCAAGCCACCCCCACTCCCACGGCCCCGCTCTCCCCCGGTTCCGCGTGGTTCCCCACGGCCATGTAAAAAAAAAAAAAAAAAAAAGTTGCTCATAATCGCATCTGCGTCGACGCATCTCCGTCTCCCTTTCTCCCGCCCACAAGCCGGTGTCGTGTTTGTGTTTTGGAAATAGTTTATTGGGGTTTTTTTTGTTTTGTTTTGTTTTTATTCTGTTTTTAATTTTTTTGAATTTCCGGTACAGCGGGGGTGTGGAAACCCTAGAACGAGGCCTTACTACTACGAAAAGCAAGAGCCGGAGTGTTTTGTAATCACGTACATAGGAGAGACATTGTTATGTGGCCCGGAATCTCTGTCCCTCAAATCATAAATTAGCCCCAGCCATAAAAAAGTCCTGGGGCCAGTGTCTCTCGCCTCTCTCTCTCTCTCCCACCCACCCCCCCACCCTCTCTCCCCCCTCTCTCTCTCTTTCTGTGAGTTTATAACTATATCACCGCACCCATGTTTTCCTTTTACTTTGCTTGTACCACGCGTAGAGGTGCAGAAATAGCCCGCAGGCGGATAAACAACAGACTGTCTTGCCTCCCCTACTCCCCTATATTCCTCCATTCTGAATTTGGACCGCGCTGGATCGACGCAGTGCGAGACGTACTTTTCCTTTCCTTCTTTAATTTTTGAGCTCTATCTCTGACACACCTAGACGGCGGATCCCAGGGAGCGAGAAGTGAAACGTCCCCTGTGCTTTTATTTTGGCCCTGTGGTCTGGAGGAGGCTCCGCCGGCAGGACGCACGGTTTCCTCTCCACACCGGCCGGTGCTTTGTGAGAACGGGAAACGGCCATTGTTTAGAAGTTGTGCTGGTAGGAGAAGCTGGCTTAATCATTAATAAAGAGCAGCTACGGCTGGATTGCTTTCCTTTAAGGGCTCCAAATAGTTGTCCGTCGTCTGCATGCATCAATATACTGTAGCTGGGATATATATATATATATATATATATATATATATATATATATATATATATATATATATATATATATATATATATATATATATTTTTTTTTTTTTTTTTTTTTATGACCATATTTATGTTATTGTTATTATTATTACTATAATAAAATATTTGTAACAACACCATGAAAATAGCCATTACCGACATAACGAGCTGTATTTTATTAGTCTGTGGGCCTAACTAATGAACCCAAAAGCATTTTGCGAATTTTATCTGAAATAAAGTGGGAACTGAATATGTTTCTAACTGAGAAAGGTACGTCAACATAGTATTATCTAAAATATTTCTATTTAGTAATTACAATATTTGACGTAATATGTCCTACCTAATTTAAATGGGGGTTAAGGATGGTTTATTGATATTATAAAATACGCCTTGTGTTGGTGACGAATGAGGGATGTTTGTCAAATACAAATTAACAATTAAAATATTGATTCATCGCTTTTCTATAAAAAAAAACAGTTTATATAACTACACAATTGGTAATATGTACATACAGCGCTTAAAGCAATGTTAGGTTGAAGAGATTCCCTCTTTGAGTTCATTCTAACGCAGCAGTACTTGTAGCACTCGGGCCTATTGTAACTGTACGTTCAATTCAATTACCTATTTTCTTTTGCCTTTAATATATATTTTTTTTCTTCTAATGTGGGTGTATTCTCCTCTTGTTTCCGGTTGGTGGACGCGGAGATAAGCTGCGTCTTCGGGAAGAGGGAACCACCGGCAGAACCGCGGCGGCACAGAAAGTTTTTGCCCAGAGGGGAAACTCGGTCCGAGGACCAAATGGCTCCCGAACCACAGAACGGAAATTCTCACGGCGACAGAACAGCGTCCGTCTCGGAGGCCACAGGGCGTGCTGTCACTTTTGTTGTCACCTGCCCCGACCGGAACTGTTGCCCCCTTACCACTGTTGCCCCCACCCCGCCCCACCCCCCCTTCCGTTTTAACGTAAGTTGTCTCTTCGCTCGAGCGTCATTGGTATCCTGCGTAAAGAGACTGGAAATAGGTCTCGTAAAAAAAATAAAAATTAAAAAAATAATAATAATAATCCACGCTTTTTGCATCTTTTCAACGTGGACCAACACGCCGCAGACAGCCGTATAAAGCAAAATGAAAATATGACTTTATTCCGGCCTGCATGCGGGCTGGCCGCATGCTATAAATAATCCTTAATTATCCCACCGCGACTGACTTTTCACATACCCTCTTGCAAATTACTTGAGTTTGTGTATGTGCAGGTCAGAGTGTGGTGTGGCGTTTGTGATATAGAACAACCTGCCCTAACATATAACAATATCAGTTTAAACCCACACGTTTGGAAAATCGTGTTTCCAGGTGTTTCGGGCGTTTGCAACAGCCACCTTCATTCCAGAGATTTTGGTGAAAAGACAAGAAAATAAACTCAATGCATGTCAGAGTGCTGCTGTTTATAGCCTGAAGTTTATGGCTTTAAATTAGTGTGTGTGTGTGTGTGTGTGTGTGTGTGTGTGTGTGTGTGTGTGTGTGTGTGTGTGTGTGTGTGTGTGTGTGTGTGTGTGTGTGTGTGTGTGTGTGTGTGTGTGTGTGTGTGTGTGTGTGTGTGTGTGAGAGAGAGAGACCTGAAGATTTTATGGTTTTATGACCATTTATGACGCCTTGTAAAGACGGAGGAATGGTGAGGGACTGAAAAACAGGCCCGTCGCAAACAGTAGTTGAACAAATGTGTCGTATCACACGCACACACATGCGCCGCCACATAATAGTTCAACTGTAGTTCATTACACCAAAATGCGCCACACACAGTGTCAGATGGGCTCCTAAAACCATAGAGCTTTACCGTCAGTCACGCATTGTCAGTTTTCCTGCGATTAAAAAAAAAAAAAAAAAGTAACAAAAAAACAAAACTTTTGGTGAGTGTGTTTTCCGTTGGACGATTATTGAAACGGTAGTCTAATTGCTAGGCCGTACACAGTCATACCAACTCTTGTTCACTTAAGAAACGTAAATAGTGTGGATAGCAATTCAAGATATCCGTTTTTTTTCCTCAATATGGGTCTACTCAAGTTTTTATTTATTATTATTATTATTATTATTATTATTATTATTATTTGTATTATGCTGACACATTTTAATAGGCATCTCATGCGTATACACTACAACGTCTGTGTGTGTGTGTGTGTGTGTGTGTGTGTGTGTGTGTGTGTGTGTGTGTGTGTGTGTGTGTGTGTGTGTGTGTGTGTGTGTGTGTGCGTGCGTGCGTGTTTGGCTGACTGACCTCTCACTGAGTTAATGTTAAACCTTAAAAAAAGCCTTACTGGGCGAATCCATGTATAATTTATACACCGCTTCCAAGGACCGAAGTGTCCTTCACGCGCCCGTGAGCGCGCGCTCGGTGACCGGCGCACCGGAGGCCGCGAGCGTTCGGTCAGTTCAGGCAGGTGAGTTAAACATTAGTAACGAGGAAAGGGTTTCGATTCGACACGAAGGGGCAACAGCTCTGTGTCTCGACATGTTTATTCATCGAGGCGTTTCTTCCCCTATCTGATTTTAATACGTGATCCGTCTTTAATATTAACCAACAAAACCCTTTTCATTGTTTTCATTTAAGAGTGTGACGTTTGTCCGACAAATCTGAATCGATGTGATTTATTTTCTCTCCTTGTTTGCGATAAAAAAAACTGTTGCAACGACGAGACTCCACTAAAATTGTGATTATTAATATGAAAAACAAATCACAGCAAGATGACGATGCAATAAATATCGTGTATACACGATATACAATACAATACATATCTACTATATAGTGACGTGATTTATTATTGGACACTGGTCCGTTGCTTATTTGTTGTTTATGTTTTATTTAAGGTGGCCTGGGCTGTACCGGTGTCCGGTGAGGTGAAGTGGTGGAAACCCTCCACTCCGCAGCACTTTACATGTGAGAACTTCGTTCTGGTGTCAATATTAATGTTAAAATACTTTCCGATACAATAAGGAATTGTTCAGGAATACGAAGGCCACATATGTAGCCCATAAATCGTGTGTGTGTGTGTGTGTGTGTGTGTGTGTGTGTGTGTGTGTGTGTGTGTGTGTGTGTGTGTGTGTGTGTGTGTGTGTGTGCGTGCGTGTGTGTGCACGCAGATAAATAAGATAAATATACTTACACTTCTATACAGTACCATACTGTACTACACACGCTGCACTACACTACATAACACACTATACGCCGCACGTACACACGTGTGTGTGTATATACAGATAATATGAAT
>NC_137205.1:27454955-27499955 GCF_960531495.2 Zeus faber | reverse complement strand
TTTACTGTTGTCATTAATTATTCCTGGTATTCCTAGTTTAGAAAGAAAAATATAGAGAATAAACATTTAAATCTATGATATACAACCATCCACCGTCCATAGATGTTATATTCAAATTTAATATAATCAGAAATATTTATCATCAGATTTATCTTTTATTTGCCGTTTTATTTATCAGCTATCGTGTGTGTGTGTGTGTGTGTGTGTGTGTGTGTGTGTGTGTGTGTGTGTGTGTGTGTGTGTGTGTGTGTGTGTGTGTGTGTGTGTGAGTGAGATAAATCGGAAGATTTAACCGCAGACATTGAATAATTGTAAATAACTACATAATAATAATATAATAATAATAATAATAGCTATTTTGCCTTGGGACTCTGGGAGCGTAACAGAAATTCACCATTAATCACTTTTTGGAGTGTATTCATGATTAGATAAACATGAGCCTACTGGCCTGCTTTGATGTCCTGTCTGGACGGCTCTCGCCAACTTACTATCAAAGATTAATCATTTATACAATTATATCTGCTGACACGATGTTACACAATCCAGGATGTTTATTTGAAATATACGTTTGCAAACAGTACCCACTTGTACTGGATACTAGATAAATACTACACAAAGCAATGCAGCTCAGCGAGGGCGAGGTTTGGGGGGGTTGGGTGTCTGCCCATAAAAACAACAGACCGCCCGCCGGAGGGAGGAAACGAAAAGGGAAATAAAGTCATAAAAGTAGGTTAGGTGGGAGCAGGACAGCTAGGACAGTAAAAAACATCCCTTCCCCCACCCAGCCTCAAAACACACACACACACACACACACACACACACACACACACACACACACACACACACACACACACACACACACACACACACACACACGCACACACACACACGAGAACGTGAGTTGTGTTTTCTAACCTGGAGGTTATCCTATGATCTGGAAGTGAAAACGCTCCAAGCACCGCCTGCCATGGCTGTCACACGTCCAGGCGTCGTAGCACACGTGCACACACACGTACACACGCGCGTTCTTACACACACCGACACGCACTCGCATGGACAGTTTGAAAGACATTCGGGAGGCAATATGTACAAGCAGCAAGCAGCCACAATAATGAATAATGAAACAGAATATCATAACACACAACATCTCAGCCAAACCCCCTCTCCCCCCTCTCCCCGCCTCCGCTTTAATAAATGACCGGAGTGATCTTGACAGAAGTTTTGATCCCCCTGCGAAGTGAGTCGAGCAGCCTGGAACCGTCACCGCCGGAGCGCGCGTGCCTCGCGCGGCCAAACCGGGCCGCGCGCGGCTCCGTTTGGCCGGGAGCCCGTCCAGCCTCCCCGTCCCCCGGCGCCGGTCCACCGGACCCGGGCTTCTAGCTTTCGCACAACACCGCCACGGTAACATTAGATGCTGATGGATGTGGCTCGCGTTTCTAATTTCCCCTCTCGGAAAGCTAATTCATCTCACTGATCCGGTGAATGCATCATGTGTGCAGGCTACAAGGCAGCCACTTCTTCCAAAGCATTTCCATGACAAATAACCCGCAGACAAACAATCCCTCATCGGTTCCGACCCCAAAATCCACTCAGCGAATAAATGCATTTTTTTTTCCCCAATCGCAGCGAATGATTAAATGAACACACATAACATGTCGATATATTGTTTGTAGACGTCCGGAAGTGCATTCACACCGAGCGCGTGCGGTGAGCGGCAGCGCGTGCTGGCTCCCAGTGAGGAACGCGCACGGGACTTACCGTTTGTTGATAATCCGTCACGAGCCCACCGGACAGCTGCGCCGCGAGCCCCGCGCACACCTGCAGCTCGCCGCGTAGGAGCGGCTGCTCACGCGCTCCGCTGCCGTTCCCCGCGTCTGTCCGCCGCGCGGCCGGACGCGCACCCAAAGCCGACGGAGAGAGGCGGCTGGCGCGCGGCCGTTCTCCATATCTTCTCGACATCAAACATCATCATTATCATCATCATCGTCATCATCATCGTCTTCTTCTTCACCGTCACCGCCATCCTCGCCGTCCCAGCCCTTGCGGGGACAAACGACCGAAAGACACGGTTTCTGGGAGCCGGCCGAGCCGCCCGCAGCAAATCCGGTGTCTCCGGTCCCGCCGCGTCGTTCTCCTCCGCTGCGGAGCATCTTCCCCAATCACGGTGCGCCACATTAGCGCAGAGCCGGAGCGCGGAGCCCTGGAGGAGGCAGAGGAGGAGGCAGGTCCCTGTCAACAGAGAGGGGGGCACAGCGCCCCCCGCCACCACCACCACCGCCACCCCACCCCCACGTTCACCCCTCATATTGTTAGAATATTATTCCATTAAAATATTTCGGTAGGGAAGGCTGGAAGCGGCACCGTGCGCGCTGCAGCACCGCGGGAGCAGGAGAGGTGGCCGGGCCAGAAGGAATGCTGCAACACGGCCGCTTGGGAAATCATAAAAAGTTCATGTTCACGTTAAGCCAATCCACATGACCGGCCCGTCGGCCAATCCCCGCACCCGGCCACTCATAAAGTTCTATCACAAAGTTGTAAATTTTCATAAAACAACAAGGAATTTATTGCATTTCTTCGTGGACTGCTTTTGGAGGCAAGGCCCCCCCCCCCCCCTTGTCTCTCTCTCCCTCTCTCTCTCTCTCCCTCTCTCTCCCCCTCCTCTCTCTTCCCTCTCTCGCCCTCTGTCTGCGTCGCCATTTTCTTTTCTTTAAAGAAAAAAAGCAAGCGGACAAAACATGGATGGCTTTTACTCGCTCTGTCCGCCGAAAGACAGCCGTTTTCCGCGTCGGGTAATAAAGCTATTTTATTTGCTTTAAGGCGCTATACGTGTGCGTGTGTGTGTGCAGGCTGTGTTAATTTCAGTTTTATTGGCCTTTGTGCTCATTGAGTAAGGACAGTCGGCAAAAGGTTGTAAATACAAAAAACAAAACAAAAAAAAACCACAAGAACATACTAGATCTGCAGACAGCAATATCTTTACCTTCATTTTTCATCATGTTTTCTTCTCAAATGCGGACATAACAATTTTGTGTTTAATAACCGGGCCTATCACAGAGGTGCGTTGTTTTGGCGTGGGCCTGCCTATCAGTTAATTTACTCTATTAGTAAACAGACTGATTATCACCTACTTCACAGCAACACATTCCCTACGTTTTATCAACTGCAGAGTGAGTCAGATCGCATCACTTTATTATTATTACAGCTATTATTATTATGCAATAATGTGGATTCAAGTGACTCCTCTAACGCATGACGCGGCTGAGTATAATCACTCATTTCATGTATTTCTACCTATGAAAGAATTCAATAACAAATGGGTCGCGATGAAAAACGTGCGGAATAGATCCTTATTGACTCAACCTTAAATAAGATATTCCGAGTGGATTAAATAACCGGTAATTAAACAATAAATGTCAAAGCCTCGCCGGTTTACAGTATTGCCAGAACGGGGATCCTATTTTCTTAGTGTAGGTCACATTTGTTTTGATAAAGACACAACATGATTAGAGGATTACTTTTTTTCCTAATAGAAGAGTGATCCTCCTGCCGTCGCGGGGGAACCAAGCACCAGAAAGCGACGCCATTTGAAGTGGGTTTCGTCCGAAACAGCTGAGGTCGGGGGGGCAGTGTGGTACCTTGTGGATAGTGAGCGACACCGGAGCGAAGTGGAAAGGTGGTTTCGCAATGCGGCATCGCGTCACCACATCACCACCCAAAGGCCCCAAATATTTAATATACCCCGTGATCCTGCAAGGAACAACAACAACAACAACAAAAGCAACAACAGCCTAACAACTGTGAGGATTAATGCGATGTAAAAAAGGGATATATTTAGTCTTTCGCCAATAAGATACGCTAACGACGTGGAGGTTTTATGGGGAGTGACTCTCGTTTCCCTTTGCTTACTGTTGTTTACCTGAATACGTTTTTTAACCGCCATGTTGACTTAAATGGTTAGTAGAATTTGGGACTCTTATCCCCAAAGGCTGTAATCATCCTAACCCAACACCACATGTCTCGCCTGGTAAATCCGTCGGATGCGTTTCACAATTACACAGTATACCTTGTGTACAAATAGAAACAAGGAGTGGTCTGCTGCTGCGGAGAGTGTGTGCTTCATTTTTACATTGAGGAGGGAACACACACACACACACACACACACACACACACACACACACACACACACACACGCACACACACGTAATAAGCACAGTTAGATGGATTCTCTCGGTGACCTATATATAATATTTCCAACATTTCACAAAATCAATTGGAGAAAAAGCATCACGTAAAACCCAGTTTCATGTTTACAATTTGTTTTTAGTTTAATTATGAGCTCTATTTTGTATCGGAAGACCCGGATTAGTCGTTTCCTCTTTGTGAATGTGAAAGTTAGATATTAACGAAAACCGCAAAGCAAACAGCAGGACAATGGGATTCCGTCCGTATTGTCCTAACAGCCGAGACGCGGCCTTACAAATAGACGCTCTTTCCCAACGTCTGTTTCCCCGTTTTGTGGATCTCTTTCTGTGTTTGGGCCCTTTATGGAGGTTTCCGGCCCTTTCATTGATGCAATAAAAGGCATCAGACCAAGCGGAGAGCCCTAATATAACAGTGCACTGGTGCTGCAACAAACTGCTGCAGAGTCCTACTTTCACGAGTCCGATTCGGGCGACGAGGGAAAAGACGATAGGAGTTTAAAGTGGTAATCCGTGGGATTGTTTTGTTAAAAAAAAATCCCATATTTGATCTTTAATGCAACGGGAACTCCATAGGAAACAACCTTTCCATGTATTTGCGTTTTGCACGTGTTCCCCTATATGCTGTTTGCATTATAAGAGCGCACGGACCGGGCGAGGTGAGGCCATAGCTGTGGTCGGTAAACTGTCCGTACCCCCCCCCAAAAAAAAAGAACAGCACCTCGCGATGGAAAAATATCCCCACCGCTCCCAAGCGACCAAGGAAAGGACACCGCCCGATCGGAAGAAGGGGAACTCCGCAGAAAAGGGACGGGGGTGAACCCGGACGTTGGAGAAATGCGCGGCGGTTTTGGACGGGATTCTGGGATCCGGCGTGTAACCCTGCCAACGCAGACGGGTTTTTTTTTTTTTATTTAATTTTATTTTTTATGGATTGACACTTTAATTCGCCGGTCCGCAGCCCCTGGATGCCGAGGTGACGGTCAGGTCAACGGGAACAGTGGAGCCCAGGTTGCTGCGTTTAATGGGCATTTCACCTCGGTACAGTATGCGTCACTTTGGGGTTAATAACGTGTTATTCGTCCCGTGCTGAGCGAGAGGTTTGAGGCGGTGAAGTGCGACGCAGGATGGCGTCATGTGTCCGCTGTCAGGCGCGCAAAGGCCCACTACGCCGACAACAAAAGCAGATTGGAGTCACTGGATCAACATCCAAAAAGAAAAGTGCCTCGGCCGGTTGAACCAATAGATTTTTAGGGTTATCTCCACTCAAAATGTATGCCGTGAAACGTCACCTTTGTGTTAATGTTTTTTTTTTTTTTTGTAATAAAGCCCTTACTAATTTTTAAGACCCAATGAGGTTTTTCTCCCTCCCCCATTTCAGCCCAACTCCTAATTATCTGGTAGACACGAACTATTAGTCCGTTCAGGTGTTTGACTCACTCCTCTGCTGGTGAACTCTATTTTAAACCACGTTAATGTGACATTCTGTCCACGGTTTGGTCCGCAGCTCACAGAAGATCGCAGATTGAAAATGGCAGATTGGATTAGAACCGAAACCACTGACGCAACGATAGAAAACAGCGACGCGCAGTCATATAAACAAATGGCTCGAATTTATAACTTTGTAACCTCATTATTGCCAAGCTACTGTTTATAGTGAAATTGGTTCATTTATTTGGGGCGGGGTCACAATAAAAGAGTTGTATTGTCGTTGTCAAATCACAAATGGATTTATTGAAAGTTTCATTCGAGTTGACACACTTTCCCATCCAATGGTCACAGCATCAAGGGGCCTACGGGTCGAGGACTTTTTATTTGTCGAGGTGTGGAGACGGCAGAGCATTTCTAAAAATAATAAAACACCAGTTCACCTGTTCATAGAATACCATCATGGGAATTTGGGCACAACATGGGAATCGAAGATTTCCTATTCTTGGTTGTTGTTGTCTTTTTTTTTTTTTTTACCCCTCTGTAAAAACCTCGAATATCCGACGCCATGTCAATACCACGAATTCATGCAATTAGAATATATATAGACAATATAATAGAAAAAAAAATAATATATATATATATATATAATTGAGAGTCACACAGAATGTCACTCGAAACATACTGGAGTGCCCCAAAGACCTTGCTTACTATATTGTTTCTCGATGATTACTTATTTCCACGCACGTTAGGATTTATTTACTTATAGGATTTAATTTATTTAGCTGCATAAATTAAGTAAATATTAATAATAATTACAAAAACAACATTATTATGATGAGGATTATTATTCTTATTATAATATCACTATTATTATTATTATTATTATTATTATTCATGTTTATAATCAAAATAATACCATTTTCTATTACTCTTGTTATTGTAATTGGAATACACTTTTTCTTTTCCACCTCCTTTCGCTTCCTCATCATCATCATCATCATCTTCCTAGTAGAAATACTATTAGGTAGTAGTAGTAGTAGTGGTGGAAGCCTTCGTAGTAGTATTAGTGTATTAGTTCGTTTTATACTTTTTGTAAGAAAAAAAAATGGCCCTAAGAATCGGCGGAATCATCTTTAGACTTGGGAAAGGGGAAATCTAGTATATTTATTTATAAAAAATACTTGGATAATACACAGTTGATCCTTTCTTGGTATTTTTTATTGTTTTTATTTTACAAATCAAAGCCAAACGCAAAGTCTACAGCACGATATAAGCGCAGCTCCTTGCGGCACAAGGCTCTGAGCTGCACACAACACGATGCAAAAAGAAGCAAACGATAAACTGCGATATAAGCTCAGCTTCCGTGCAGCAATGTCAGAAAACACACACAGATTAGTGACAGAGAATAGATCCATCCCTTTAAATGGGACACGGTGGGCCTGTAACTTTACTAGAGCCTTCAACGACGACCACCATGTGTTATATATTACAGATTTCAAATCCAATTACATCTAATACACGCAGCTATACGCCGTTCATTTTAAGCACATTCGCAATTCTCCTTTTTCTCCCAAAGTACTAATATAATGTCGGTGCATCTAACCCTTTTCACATTCATAAATATAACTATAGACGTCATCATAGGTAGCATTGTATGTGTTGCTCAGTGTGACAAAGCATCTAAAAATCCAACCCCAAAAACAATCATGTGCCAATTTTATGGATAGACATTTGCAGAGCTCGCTGGCACAAAGATTCAAGTGCAAAATGTTTATCCCTTCAGTCTGAAAGGTTCCAAATGTTCAACCATCAATCACCTGTACTAAATATTGATATTAGCACCGATGCAGCAGATATTCTATAATATCTATATGCGGTTCCTGGTTTATTTATTAATTCATATTTTTGTCTATTTATTTATTTATCTATTTATTTATTTGTCTATTTTTCTATCTATTTTTTTATCTATCTGAAAACAGTTTATACAGAGCTCTCTATCTCACGGGTGTCCAAAATTAAAAGGAGAAAAAACATAGGCCTACTATGAGCACTGTACTGTCAGTACATCCTGTTTAGTAAACAGTGGCCGTTTCTGACACCAGGAAACGCGGTAAAAGTGCAGCATGTTGTTGCACCGGTTACTCCGTCAATTTAATGCTCTGTCTCCACGTTCCCCCCCAAAAATCAACCGGGATCCTCTATTCGTCCTCCTCCTCCTCGTCTTCCTCCTCCTCCTCGTCACCGTTCGTCGGCCCGACCGCCGAGGGGGAACCGGCTCCCGGGCTCTTGTTCTCCTTCTTCCACTTCATCCTCCGGTTCTGGAACCAGATCTTGATCTGTCTCTCCGTGAGGCAGAGCGCGTGCGCTATCTCTATCCGCCGCCGCCGCGTGAGGTACCGGTTGAAGTGGAACTCCTTCTCCAGCTCCAGCGTCTGGTACCGGGTGTAGGTCTGCCGCCCCCGCCGCCTGTCGGCACCTGCCGTGCGAACACAGAGTTGCTTTAATACTCTTAATACACTTAACACACACTGTCTGTGTGTGTGTGTGTGTGTGTGTGTGTGTGTGTGTGTGTGTGTGTGTGTGTGTGTGTGTGTGTGTGTGTGTGTGTGTGTTATTCAAATAAATTCCGAAGTCACTAGTAAATTAGTGACTCTAGTCCCTGGAGTAAATTATGAGAAATGGGTTTTCTAAGTGTTTTTTTGCCGTGAGTGAGTGAGTGAGTGAGTGAGTGAGTGAGAGTGTGTGTGTGTGTGTGTGTGTGTGTGTGTGTGCGCGCGCTTCAATTCTCTCCATTTAAGTGTGAAAATTAAAAAAAAAAAATATATATATAACTATTTTGCTTATTAAAATGAACGCCTCAAACCACAATCATTGAATTTTCCATTTTTTTGCAATCCCGCAATATCTATCAGAGTCGCAGCAGCTGATTTAATAACTGATATGATAGAATGTTCTGTACTGCACAATAATAGTGGATTTAAGGAGAGATCCGAGCGAACGTGCTGCTCGTGGTTCTCTAACAGGAACAACTGGAGTTTAATGACAACCTGCGGCATATTTACCCTCCTCAGCACGGAGGTCATTTATAGTCCAGTAAAGGCTGTTAACAGCCTTGTAAAAAGCCAAATCCACTTCGAGCTCAGTGTGTGGACACAATATGCTGCTTATTGGAGGATGGTGATGCCAATTGATGTATAACACCTTACTGTTACCAAATCAATAAGTTGAAAGCTCGGGCCGCTTTTCTAAAGAATGCCATAATGCCAAATGCCATATGCAGATGCAAAGAAAATTACAGTAGTATGTGAAACTAAATATCAGAATCACAGCAGCTTCTGTCAATAGAGCCTAGTTTGTTGTTTTATACATGAGAAGTATGGGGCCGCTGAATGTCAATACTTGGCTACCATTTTGTAGCTGATCTATTCGTAATATTTTGGTCACTTTGTTCACATTTAGCAAATTTTCCCCACATTTGAGACAAAAAAATCACGTTAAAGAATCAGTAATTCTTAACAATGTTTGAATGTAAAATAATGTAAAATCTAAATGTTAAATCTAAATCAAAATGTTTGAAGTTAAATCTAAATGTTGAATCGAAATCTAAATGTTAGTTGGAAATCTAAATTTTACATCTAACTGTGTCATTTGAATGTAAAGCAAAACCTATAGAAAATATGCAAATAGCCCACGTTCCTTGCCTCACCTCCTTCCTCAAACAGCACACTCAGCCCTGCCCATGTGTATGAACACACTGAGTAACGTATGGTGGGTGTAGCGAGTAACACTTTACAATACCTACCCAGTAGAACGTGGTTAGATTCCATGTGTGTGAACCACCCATACATGTTAATTTCCTTTTTTCCCAATGTGTTTCAAACTTGATAATAAAATATTGAATGTGAGAGTGACTATCTTTTTACAGTAACTGCAAGGACAGAAGAATTCCATATACCAACGCTTACTTGTGTAGTTTGTTCATACACACACACACATATACACACACACACACACACACACACACACACACACACACACACACACACACACACACACACACACACACACACACACACACACACAGTCAGTGGTGTGGATGGGGCTGTGCTGCTGTTTGAGGAGGAGGTGAGACAAGATGTGTGGGCTGTTTGCGAAATTTTATAAACATTTTTGCTTTACATTATGTGACACATTTAGATGTAACATTTAGATTTAACATTTAGATTTAGATTCAACATTTAGCTTCCACACTTATCATTTAGATTTAGGTTTAACATTTAGATTTAACACTTGGACTTTGATTTAATATTTACATTTGACATAAAAAATGTTTTACATATAAAGTTATTGTTAACAATAACTTATTACATGTTGTTTTACATGACTATGTCTCAAATGTGTGGTAAAGTAGCTTAATGTGAGGAACGTGAACTAAATATTCAAAATATATCAGCTAAAAAATTGTAAGCAAATTTTTCATTTCCCCGCCGCATAGTGAAGATTATAATTGTGCTGTGACAAAAGTAAGGAAGTCAGAGTTGTTGAATAACGTGTATTTTGGTCTTCAAAGAAGAAGGATAACAATTCACATTGTTCCTGCAGAGTAGGCCCAGTCAGGACAACCTTCTTCCATTATACCACAGCACCACTAAAAAACTTTCTGACAAGCTCCCCTGTACATTGAACCACATTTTAACCCTAAATATCCGTACACAGTAACGCACTAATCCTTTCTTGGACAAATCCCTTGCATATTAAACAGTTTGGCCCAATAAACAGGTTCTGATTGTCGTTTGGAACCCAGTAGCCCCAGGTTCGATTCCCCATGTGTGAACAACTCATCCATGTTTATTGCCTTTTTTTTCCTGCAAGGTCTGAATAATTCAATAGTTTGGTTGTTTTTCTTTATAAATTTTATTCTTCTATCCTTGCATATAATGTAAAAAAAAAAAAAAAAAATTCACTCTCACACTGTGGATTTTATTATCAAGTTTGAAACAGATGGGGGGGGGGGGGGGGGGGCAATTTATAAGTATGAGTTGTTCACACATGGGGAATCAAGGCTGGGTCTGCTGGGTTGGAAGACAAAACCTGACTCGCTACACCATACACACCAGAGGTGACGTAAGGTGTTTTTGCACCGTCCAAGCCTTGTTAGTTCGAAGAACTCTTTGGAGGAACCGTCCCTTTTTTGTGTCCGCACTGCAGTAACGAGAAACGATCCTAGTTCTTAGAGCCCCGTTCCGAGGAACTTTATTTTACCTCTCACTCTTGAGCAGGACCTAACCGGCTCAAGTTCAAGACATTATTTGTCACGTACATATACATACGGTCATACATATATGCGAGGAAATGTCATGACACCCGGTGATTACGCACAATAAGCTCCGTTAGCTCTAGAAATACTAAAAATAAGGGGAACCATCAGTGACGTAAGTGCAGGGTGACTTGTCCAGATGTAAGTCCACGGTCCCTCGCACCCTGGTGCAACGAGAACAGGCTGCCCAGTTGAGCTGCATCAGTCTGGGTGCGGACCAGCCCGCGCACACTCAGCGGGAATCAAAAAATTCACACATACATTTCTGTTTCAAATTTTAGATGTATTCATTTCATATATTATACTTCCCGGGGGGTGGTAGCTCAGGCGGTAGAGCTGGTGGTCTAGTGATCTAAAGGTTGCTGGTTCAATCCCAGGCTCCTCCTGATAGCATGCTGTAGTGTCCTTGAGCAATACACCTAACCCCTAATTGCTCCTGATGGCTGCGTTCGTCGGTGTTTGAACAATTGTAAGTCGCTTTGGATAAAAGCGTCTGCTAAATGACTAAATGTAAATGTAAATGTTCCCGACGTTGATTGCATGAATTAACATACACCCCGTCATCCCTGTGCGGGCCTCTCGATGATTGCCTTGCAAAAATCGGAAACTACTTTCAAACGATGTCCTGTAGATCTAATATGAGTGAAGATTTGGCAACTGGATTGCGTATTTCTTGCCTCAAACGTGTTCAGAAACACATTGTAGTCGACTGATAGGGTGAAATAAGTGACAGTTACAGAGTAAATGCAATGCTGAACTCACGCTGAAACCCCGTTGGCTAACATAACTTTCAAGGTCGCTTCAGAGTTCCGGTGCGGTGCGAATACAACCACAGAAAAAGCCCTTGACGGTATCGAGGTCTCAGGGGAACTCCCCAGTTCCTGGTTCCACTCCCGGGAGTCCCCAGAACTGTTCATATTTATATACACACAGTCAGGGGTGTGGGCAGGGCTGCGGGTGCTTGTTTTGAGGAAGGAGGCGAGGCAAGGAGTGTGTATTTACATATTTTCTAAACATTTAGCATTACATTCGCCAACAGATTTAGATTTAACACTCAGATTTAGATTTTACATTCAGATTTAGATTTTACACTCAGATTTAGATTTTATAATCAGATTTAGATTTAGCATTCAGATTTAGATTTTACATTCAGATTTAGATTTTACACTCAGATTTAGATTTAACGTTCAGATTTAGATTTTACACTCGGATTTAGATTTTACACTCAGATTTAGATTTTACATTCAGATTTAGATTTTACACTCAGATTTAGATTTTATAATCAGATTTAGATTTAGCATTCAGATTTAGATTTTACATTCAGATTTAGATTTAGCATTCAGATTATATTTTACACTCAGATTTAGATTTCATAATCAGATTTAGATTTAGCATTCAGATTTAGATTTTACATTTAGATGAAGATACATAATTTAGATTTAACATTTAGATTTAGATTTAACATTCAGATTTAGATTTTACATTCAGATTTAGATTTTACATTTAGATTAAGATTCATAATTTAGATTTAACATTCAGATTTAGATTTTACATTCAGATTAGGATTCATAATTTGAGATTCAACATTTATATTTAACTTTTTACATTCAGATTCAACCTTAAGATTCAGGTTTAACATTTAGATTCAGATTCAACATTAAGATTTGACATTGAACATTTTGTTTTAACATTTAACACGAGAAAAATGAAAATGAGCATAATGTGAGGGAAGTGACCTACATATTATGAACATATCAGCTCGGGAATTGTAACCACATTTTTACATTCGCCGCCCCATAGTGAAGGTTATACTTGTGCTCTCACAAAAAGAATAGAGTCAAAGTTGTTGAACAACGTGGATCTTGGTTTTCTTAAAAGAAGGATACTAATTCACAAAGTTCCTGTAGAGTAGGCCCAGTCAGGACAACCTTCTTCCATTATACCGCAGCATACATACAATTAAACAACAAGCTCCTCCGTCCATTCAACCACATTTTGTATATTCTTCATGGATTTGTATAGTTGTTTGTATTGTTTCTATGTTGGGCAGTTATGCTTTTGCTTTTTTTTTTTTTTCTAATCCATAATTCTCCGTGCACAGCAACGAACCAATCCTTACCGAGACAAATGACTTGCATCTGAAAATGCTTGGCCCAATAAACAAGATTCAGATTCCGAGTGTTGTTTTCTATTCAAAACAGGCGCCGTAACAGCCTCCATGTGAACCGTGTCCAACATGATCACAAAGATCCCTTTCAGACGACCGAGGGGCTGCACCGGAGCAGCGCGAGCAGCGATTAACGTTAGGCCCGCGTGCGCGCCTCATTTTCCCCTCCTTGCCGCGCGCGTTAAAGTGGCGTCATAGTTGGGGGGGAGCGCGTCGATTTTGAAACGGATCAGTCAGTGTGCTTTTGTTCCCACACAACTTGATCTGAACTCTGAATCATAGCCGCTATAATTTGGGGAGAGCGCGCGCGCGTGGGCGTGCGCGTGCACACGCCATGGTGTGATCCCCTGTACCTGCCCGCTAGACGGGCTCCGATTTCACAAAGGTATCGATATCACCCGCAGCTCGCTCGCCCTCTCTGTCTGTCTGTCCCTCTGTCTGTCTGTCTCTCTCTCTCTCTCTTTCTCTCTATGTCGGTTTGTCTGTCTCTCTCCCTCTCTTTAAAGCCACTGTCCACAAGTCTCATATAGAATTGCTCTCCGCTAAATAGGACAACTAATAGCGTGCGGGCGTATTTGAACGCGCAGACGTGTGTGGGGGTGTGATCCACTCTTTGTGTGATGTCTCACGTTCTGACCGATCAATCCGCGTCACAACCTGCCGGTGGACGTCGCCGTGGTGCGTGCAACAGTCGCGTCGCATCGTTCAACAAAATGGCGAGAAACGAGTAGGCTGCGGCAGGAGTGCGCTGTGTGGATTCTTGGGATGTTTCCTGCTCCCAGCTGATTGAATTCATGTGGCAACAATCGCTCTCCAGCTTTCACAGGAAGCTTCCCATCGTCATGGCAGCGACTCTGGAGTATAAACTAATAATTCCCCCAGATTATCAATGTAAAACGGAATGCTTTCTCCCACACAGAAGAATGTGCTCCAAGGTTGCTGTTGCGCAGTTTTTATTAACTATTCATGGGACACTATAAATGCATACATATATATATATATATATATATATATATATATATATATATATATATATATATATATATATATATATATATATATATATATATATATATATATGTTTTTTATTATTTTGTGTGCAAACAAACCGCCATGTAATGTTGAAACACAGACTGGCATTCCCCTATGGAACTGTAAACGGTTTTTTTCTATGGGTTTATTTCTGTTTCCTGCTAAATCGGACTCCGCTTCCGTTTTGGGACTCGGTCCAGACGATCTGAGACCGCGGAGCCGGAGACTGGACGCGCGCGTGCGCGTGCGATCCGGTTTTTATTGGAGGCAGTAGGCATGATGTGTGAATGAGTGAGTAAACGTGTGCGAGTCAGAGCCGCGTCGGTGCGTGTGATTGAGTGTGTGTGCGCGCGTCTTTGTGCGCCCCGTTTCCTCTCTCGGCTGCGTCGTGACGTGTCGCAGATAAGGATGGAGGCGATAGAGAAGCGGCTGGGGGGTGAAGAAAGAAAGAAAGAAAGAAAGAAATGAGGAAAGAAAGAATCCACGATGGATTGTTCCCGTCAACAGAAATAGCTCGCGCTCGGCAGGAATCCTCTTCCTCCGCCTGCCGAAAAACAAGGACTCGCATTGTGCTCGCTCCCCAAATCTACCTCGACGGGCGCGCGCGCGCGCACACGCACATTAACGTGGGTGTCACGAAAATAAATCTCGCGCAGTAAAAAAAAAAAAAAAAAAGGAGAAAAAAAAAATGCCCGAGGGGGCAGGCGTGGGGAGAGACTTGGCGCGTAAACACCCACCGCAGAAAAGTGAATTCATTTTTGTAAAGAGCATATTGAAGAGTGCCTGTGTGGGTTTATGTGTAGGTAATGTGTGTATGATTGTGTGTGCGTGTGTGTGCGTGCGTGTGTGTGTGCGCACGCGCTTGCGTGCCCGTGTTTGTGGGTGCGGATATTATGAACCCACACTCCTCGTTCGACAAGTGATTATTTATTTGGCTTCAGGAATAGGAAGCCCGCTTTGCCACCGCAGATGAGTTTCACTCAGCAGGATTAACGGCGCACCGGGACCCGAAATCACACCAGTACATTCTAGACTTTTTTTTTTTTTTTTTTTTTTTTCTTTTTCTTCAATTACCCCCGAACGCCCGGCCCGGAATTTGATCTAAATTAAAATCTATAAATTCATTATGGTGCCTGTCGCGAGGGCCGGTGTCCATGACGCGCGTCCCCACACATTAATCTGCGCGCGCGCAGGCGCGCTCCGGAGCGAAAGTGAGAAAACAACACATATTTCTTTCAGGCCTTAATAATCACCTTTCTTTTCGCGTGCGTGCGTGCGTGCGTGCGTGTTTTATAGGTCTCCGAAGAAACTAAGATACAATTCGTATCAACTTGGATTAGCTGAAGTCGTTTTTTTTTTTTATGCCGCTGGACACGATCCAAGACACAGACAGGCACCGCCACGGGCAGAAAACCCTAACCCTGTATTCTCCCAAATTTTCTCACCATATTAACGCAATTAATAGTGACAGCTATCTCTAAAAAAACGCACACACACACACACACGCAAAGCCCGTGTGTGAATAGTGACAAAGTCTATAAAGTCGTCTGGTATAGCTGTCATGCGTGTCTGATAATACAACTGTCATTTCAAAGAGCATTCCTGTCACGTTCACAAAGACCAACCAGAAAGCCATAACCGAACCTCGCCGTCCCGACATAATAGCTGATGAACTTTGAGATAAAAAATTAAGCTATAAAGGCCTAATGCTTACAGAAGAGCGTTACACAAAGAAAAGTAAACGACCAGTATATCACTGTGTACTGCAGCTGGCCGCCAGCTGGTTGGATTCAGGGATGGATGGGAGGAGGGATGGACGGATGGACGGAGGGGCGGATGGATGGGTGAGTGGATGGATCCGTGCCTAGTTTGTGGGGTAGCGCGGTCATTTTCTCCAAGCGGCCCTGCTTTCGGCGCATTCACAGCACAGGCACATGCGCGCACTTGCCTAGTGGCAGGCAAACAAACACGCATGCGCGTACCAGAGAAGGAGAAAAATAAAATAAGGCGCGCGCCCAAGAATAAAAACCGACGGAGCCCACGTGTGTAATTATCACACAAACGTATGGCCGTCCAAAAAAAAACAAACCGTACACTCAATCGTCGCTGTCCTACTTACACGCAGAACTAACTCCACGAAGACACAAATCTTACGTGCACTCTTACGCGGGACAGTTTGAGGGAAACCGCTCGCCATAGTTTATTTTCCAGCTCGTCACTCATTCTGCATCATAGTGCAAAATGCTTGCAGGGCTCCAGGCTGCGGATCATTGAGCCTCTGATGCCCCGGCGGCTCTCGGGTTGTTGCTGTGTGTGTTGTGGTTAGAGGCATCGTCCCAGGGCCTGTGTTGCAATGCAGCGCTCTATTAACGCCACAAAGACGCTCTCACAATCAGGGAAGGAGGGGGGTGGTGGTGGTGGTGGTGAAGGCAGGCATTCAAAGCAAGCTCAAGCATCAAACTGATTTCGTAATTTATAGTGTTTATTTTATGAGGGGATTTGTGCCGACAGGACAATGGCACAATGGGCTCTTGGTTGGCTGTAAGCACAGAGAAAAGGCCGCACTAGTGATCTCTCCACGTTGTAACGTTTTCCCAAGCTGTCTTCGCCGCTAGATATTCATGTTATGTTAGACACACACATAAATATACATAATTATTTTGGGGGTTTTTTCTAAGTGGGCATTTAAACAACCAGGTGTCCTTAAAATGTTTTGTTGTTGTTTTTTTTACACGGAACCGGCCTTTAATATTTAACATGGTTTTGGAATGGTACCAATACTCCCTTTCTTCCTCCCTAGGTCTTTTTTAAAAACACAACACTATCTAATGAATATTCACCAAGTCCTAAATTATATGGTTTTATGGAGGTGGTATAGTCATAAAAGATCTTATGCACGGTGGAGAGGGAGGCGGGGGGAGGGGGGGGGGTCGTAAAAGACACAGACATAGTTCAGCTACCGACCTCGGCCGCTCCGCAACGGGGCCAACAGTTTAAAGACCGTTTAACGTAATTATCAGGTCATACTAATGCCCACCTCCCCCAGCCCACACCTCCCCTCTCCGTCCACCTAACCGTTGTTAAAACATTTCCTTAACTTTTTTTCCCCCCCTTCATCAAACATGAAACGGTTGTCACCCCCATCCTCTCTGAATCGTCACCCCGACAACCCCCCTTCTCCCCCTCACCTGAGCTCCTCATCCAGGGGTAAATGCGCAGACTGTCGTCGTTAAGTGGCGGGTGCTGCTCGGAGCCCGGCAGCTTCCCCCCGCAGCCGGTGTGCTGCTTCCCGGCTCCGTAGTGGCCGGCGTGCCGGTCGAAGAGGGACGCGCGGAGGGAGCCGAACGAACCGTACGCGGCCGCCTCGGCTCCCGCTGGATAAACCCCGGGGCTGGAGGAATGTGCGCCGGGGCTGGGCGCGCCGTTCCCGGCGCCGCTCCCGTGCGGTCCGGGGGACGACCCGAACGGCGACGCGCACGGGGCGAAGGAGAGCTCCCTGCTTCTTCCACCGGCGGCATGGTGGAAGCCGCCGCCCCGGGAGGAGTTGGAAGCGAGGGCGCACGACGCAGAAGTTGGGCAGGAGTCTGGGAAGGAGCCGGGGAACAGCACGGAGCAGCCCGCGGCGGCTTGCTGGTATTTGGAAAACAACGCGTTGGCGTAGTAAAGAGAACTCATAATTTGGTGCCGATGATTTGTAGGCCTGGGGTGGTTTAATGCCGACTTTTTACGAGGTAGTGTAAATTATTGGCGGGGTATTACTGTCTAGATTTACACCAAAAATCATCCGTACCCTCCCTCCCCCCTCCCTCTCGCCGAGCCGCACGTGACCAGGGGTTCCACGTGACGTGCAGACGCCCAATGGCCGGTTTTCCTCGCAGCTCCGGTAACGCTAAGGGGGGCGGAGGGCGGGTGTGCGGGACGCTGCGCCTAGTGGCCGCTCGGGTGAGTGAGGCGGGACGCGGACACAGTCAAGGCCCCAAGTTTGCACAGATACTCGTTAAAATTGCCCAAAGTCTCACTGACGGGCTATTGAGCCCCGATGGAAATAACCAAATATCGCTACCTCTGTAGCCTCACAGATGTGGATTAAAAGTGTACTCATGTAGGTCACGCCTAACAACAACAGTATCCTGCCAAAATTCAAACACTAACGTCTTCCCCAGCCCCCCCATTCATTGTGGAGCTTGGAATAGGAAAAATACATGATCAATTGCTCAGTTTTTTTTATCACTTATGGAACATTATTCAAAATTACTGAGTGAACACTTTCTAAAGATATATATCATTTAATATCTGTAGATCAATCTTGACCAATGAGAAGCCTCCTTGTGCACACCACGTGCCATCAAACGGATAGAATGGGAGACAGAACAAGGCACATAGGGAGTGGGAGATAGAGGGGGGAGAGGTGGGGGGGGGTGGGGGTATTCTCCCTACAGCATTAGTCACATACTGTATAGCAGAACAGAACATGCTAGCGGGGCCGCTCCGCATAGAAAGACACTTTTGTTTGGCCTCAACATGGGCCCCCAGTTACCAATGGCAGGTCTATATGAATATGGCTGCAGCAGAAACGCCGTGCTGGGATGTTGGTGCTTTTTATAGCAGGAGGTCCCTGTCGCTGTGACTTTACATTATAGCCCCAGTAGTGGATGACAGCTCCAAAGCAACGTGATGAAACATCCCTGTGACAACTGGACACCGGCACCCGGAGCTTAATTCAAGCACGCCACCGGCCCCGCGGAATGCTGCTTTGGAAGTAGGTTTTCTCGCATTACACGCCAGCTAGGGACGCATAGCTGGGCTTGCGTGAAGCCGGAATGTCAGTGGGACAGGGAACAAAGAGAAGGCCAACACGTTCTAAACGTTTTCCTTTGTTTTCCTTCTAACCAGCTCCATCTGACTTTTTTTACTGACCTCAAGTGTGGCCACTTTCAGGGTCGTTTTCAGGTGTCTGCTGAAGTAAAGCAGACGTGTGTGTGTGTGTGTGTGTGTGTGTGTGTGTGTGTGTGTGTGTGTGTGTGTGTGTGTGTGTGTGTGTGTGTGTGTGTGTGTGTGTGTGTGTGTGTGTGTGTGTGTGTGTGTGTGTCTGGGGGGTTATAGCAGACAGCTGTCTGATTTACAGCCACTCCGGCCGGCGTGCACCAGAGAGAACTCACCTGGCTCGCAGGTTGCTCGGGTCACAGCTTGAGGACAACAACAACCTTTAATCCTGATCTCAGTGCATCTGTTTTGCAGTGTAACATTTGCCCGTGGGTGCGCCGGGGGGTTATGTGTACCGTGATCTCGAATAAAGGCAAAGAAGTGTTGAGATCACGGCTTCTAATGGAGGCCTATTCTCTGGCCTACGGCTTCCACAGTTGCAGAAAAAGGTGCAGGCAAAACAATATACAGCGGTTACGTAACGAGGGGGATGGGGGTTCCAACGTTGGTAATTACACATTCCAAACGTCTTTGTGTGGAAAGTTATGATTTATTTACTTATTATAAAACAGTTAGTCCCGGTAGAGTAACTTGATTGGTCGAGAGGGGTTCAATGAGCGCCGGTTGGCAGTAGGACAGTACCGGGACGGTCCACTGCACTTATCCCTCCACTTTTATGCAACACTTTTGTAAGCTCAGGGGATTCTTAAGAAACTGTCTTGGTCAGCGGAGCCCAATAAACGCCAAAACGATCATAATGTATTAACTCTGATTGTCCAACTAAAGGGTGTTGTTTGCTGGAATGTTTCTTATCTTATCTTAACCCCCGCAAATTAAGAGTTATGGGTCAAAGCTTGATATAATTCTCCAGAAATAGACATTGCTGTCTGAAATGCACCCCCCACCTCCGGTTCCAAGTTACTTTTCTATTCATAACACTTGGGGTGGGTGGGGCGTGGGGCATTTATGTCAAAACGACTTACCTTCCAAGAACTGTTTTGGGGTTTTTTTTTGTTTTTTTTTTATAAAATAAAAATCTATCTAAGAGACGAACTATATCCCTTTTCACCCACTAAGTGTATCAATGCATACAATTAGTAATAGCATCAAACAATTTGTTGAGCATTCAAATACAAACTGGACTGCGAAAGACGCGCCTAAACGAGAAATGCGCATGCGCAATGCGTCAATTAAATTCTACTCTCTTGTCAGTTGTGACGTGTGTTGCCCCAACACTAATGGTTTCCTGTCGTTTGTCCGGGACCTGCGATGCCTAAGCATATCACAGTTTATACAGGGTATTTTGAGAAAAGCCGCTACCTAGTTGGCCGGTTGCCTCCACACCACTATTACATATTTCATCGGCCGCGTATTTAGTTTTTTAGACTTCGCATGTACGGAGCAATCCAGAGCCCCATCCCGCTCGACATATTCCTCACAGCGGCCAGATGGAAACGATTTGAGGGCGCAAATACACTCGCACTTACGTCGTCGTCTCCATGATTATGATGAAAGACTCACATTTCCCAGACAATGTAATGGTAAATAGGGTGTTGAAGTGAACACGTCATAAATAAAGCGGTGTTTTGAGGAGGGGGAGGAGGAGGAGCGGTGGGTCCGGGAGATTCGCCGTCTGTTGTTTAAAGAGCCGATTTCCGAGTCGAGGCTTAATGTTTGGCCTCATGATCCGAACGTTTTTGTCAGTCTGCGCGCTGACAGATGAAAGCGGCTCGGAGAGTTTGGGCGGGTCGACGGGGAGGGGTCCGGGGAAACTGGGATTCTTTCTCTTGCGAAAGTTATTATAACAACTCCATTATCATTATCATACCAACACTCACTACTTGGATGAATCAAACTAAGTAAGGGAATAAAAAAAATTACGGATTTACATCCAACTGATCGGGAAACGCAAATGGTTTTGTGACAGATTTTTTTTTTTTTATTTTGTTTTTATGAATCAGTTTTTCATTTGCACTGTGCGCATGCTTTTTACCCAAAGAAGGAGAACATAAACAAACACCATCGGTCGAAAAACGAACTAAAACAAGTAAAGGACAATTAGAGCGTGTAAAAAATAAAATAAAATAAAATAAAAAAAAAAAGGTCAAATCTACTAAAATGGCATAAATAGGCAGTTTCATGTTGTTGGAATTTCATTAATTGCTACGTCACCATAATATCGTCGTCATCAATCATCTTTAGAACAACAACAACAACAACAACAACACCAACGAAGAAGTGAGAAGAACAGTAAAAAGTGCACCATCATCATTTTAACTTAAAAACTATACAGCTGCCAAAGATAAACTTGTTAATGATAATTTTCTAACAATATAGAAATGTTCTCACGATAATTGTTCCACAAAGAAAAGAAGCTATTCCCTTTTTTTTCTCTTTTGTTTGTATTAGACACTAGAGGAGACTATAGCTGTGGGTCTGTTGGACTCTGCGCCGTCGGACACCTTATAGGTAGGAATTTTCATTTTGTTCAAAAGTACAAACACTCGCTGCTGCTTCTTCTTCTTCTCCTCCTTCTTGTTCTTCTCCTTATTATTATAATTGTTTTTCTTCTTTTTTTTTTTTCCAGTGCTCACAAACGCTGTTTCTGAGTCTCCGAACAAGCAAGGGGGGCCTCCAGGGTCCGGTCCGGTCCGATGAGGCGGCCTCGTCGGGAGACTTTGAGTTCAGTTCGGTCCTTTTCAAACCCGGGAGGGAAACAGCCAGAGGTGGAACGTCGGGGGAGGGGTTGGTTCAGGAATTAAAATTCAGCTCCGGGATTTTTGAGGCCACCGCCCGGATTTGTCAATTATGGCAACAACCCGGAGGAGAGGACCGACTGACGGGTGAGGTCAGAGGGATCAGTGCGCGGGGTGGAGCGAAAACAGGGTTTTGTTTTATTTGTTTGTTTTTGTTTGTTTTAAGTTTTGTTTTTTTGTTGTTGTTTGTTTTTTTTAACTCTCTGAACCTGGACGTTTCCACCTCTGGAAACAGCTGTAGTGGGGCGCGGCCGAGCAGTCCTACGGCCGCGCGCACGTTCCTACGCCGAAAAAAAACAGTCCCCGCCTCCAATTCCGCTCACGTCCGTGATTTCACACAAGCAACAAACGATCTTCTTTTCTTTAATCGCGTCTTTCCTCTCCTACTTTCGCCCCGTCGTCTTTTTTTACATTTTTTTTTATTATCACTATTATTTTTACATTTGCTTGCTGACTTTATCACAGCATTCCTCGCCGGCGGAAGACGGCGCGGCGGCGGTCCCCGCCACGGTGACCGCGCCGCCGCCGCCGCCGCTGCCGCTGCCGGTCTCTCTGAACTCCTTCTCCCGCTTCTCCCGCTCCACCTCCTCCTGCTCGCTCTTGCTGCTGGGGAACTTGTCCTTGTTGTTCTCCTTCTTCCACTTCATCCTCCGGTTCTGGAACCAGATCTTCACCTGCCGCTCCGTCAGCGCCAGCGCGTGCGACACCTCGATGCGGCGCTTCCGGGTCAGGTAGGGGTTGAACAGGAACTCCTTCTCCAGCTCCAGCGTCTGGTAGCGGCTGTAGGTCTGCCGGCCCCGCCTCCGGCCCGCAGCTACTGGGAGGAGAGGCGAGATGGAGGGATGGAGGGATGGAGGGGAGGGAGAGAGAGACGGAGAAGAAATATGTCTGTTTGCCAAAGCAAGTAGAAATCAAAGTGAAGAAATATAAATATTTCTTGTTGTCCACCTATCTACCTATCTATCTATCTATCTATCTATCTACCTACCTACCTATCTATCTATCTATCTATCTATCTATCTACCTATCTATCTATCTACCTATCTACCTATCTACCTATCTATCTATCTACCTATCTATCTATCTATCTATCTATCTATCTATCTATCTATCTATCTATCTATCTATCTATCTATCTATCTATCTATCTATCTATCTATCGAGTTTGGAAGCGCCGCGCCCCCGCACTCTCACGCGCGCGGTGGATCAATAACGCGCGCAACCCGCGTCACGGCAAAAGGTTCAATAGTCTCGGCGTGATTTACCGTGGACTGCAGCGGGGAGATGTGTTGTGTTCACATTGTCCGAAATTGATCAACCCAGGGGTGTGGAAAAAATGTGTGACGGCATTTTAAATGACTTTCACCTAATGTGTGTTTTGTTGTTGTTGTTGTTGTTGTTGCTGTTGACCTACACTGAGCGAGAACAGATGCATCATAAGGAGATTTATTAACTTGCATTTTATCATTAATCCCCATGGCAAGAGACGGGCCCAAAATATGATCAAATTAATAAACACAATTTGCCATGTTTCATTCATAAGCGTGTTTTTTTTGTGTCAGGACGAGCAGGCTCGATTCCTGTGTGAATGAGTCCGGGAAAGCGGCCATAAGTTGAACATTCCATTTCAATAAAATTGTAAGAGGGACAATTAAAGAATTAGTGCTGAGTGTGGGGGAGGGTGGTTCAGGCGATTGTTTGGACAGTTCTGTCGCCTGTATTGTAAAGCAAACTCCTCACAGCAATGTTTTCAAGATGAATTAAGGGTCTAGGATTGAATGTGATGTCAATGGAGGCAAACTATATTTCATCACAATTTCATAAAACATTATATTTATTTGGAATTATTTTTATGTGATTATAATTGAAGGGACAACCCAGTGATGTAGTTCACCACCCACACCTTGTCCAGTAATGGTCTCAGATTACTCCCCTTTTCTGCATATTCTTTGCCTCTATGGGGCTGGGATATGGGGCCTGCAGGGTGGCACATTCCTTAATTAGTACACCACAGCATAATGTTTTGCACAGTTAATTACTTTTTTACCTCACAAAATCTACTGAGCCACAGCCCTGGTAGAGATCAAATAAGCTTTAATAAGTAAAGGGAAACGCTTGTATGTCGGAAATTACAGATTGCCACCATCTAAAGTGTGCATATGTGATAGAGCCTTATTAAAGCTTCTAAAGTCAGTCAAATAGAAACCCGCACATCTGAGCCGGAAGCTTTCTATTAAATATGCAATTAACGGAAACAGAAATCCGATGCAAAGGCCACTCTGACCGCGTACAGAGGCAGACCTACATTAACTCAGTGCTGACATTGAAACAGTATAAACTAAAAACAAGCCACAATTATGAACTTATTAAATACCTAATAAAACGGTGGGATTCACGGTGAACGCTTAGAAATGGCTCCTCAACTCGTGCCAGTCCAAATCGAATTCCAACTTCCTAACGTGCAGAACCAACACAGAGTTCTGTTTACAAAACCTCGAGGCAATAAAACAGATAGTTCTCCACCACTGGGCCATTGTGCTTATTTTGTCTGTGCAGCGGTAAGCCACTGCAGACGTCGTGTGCTCTGTATTTTCTTTGTCAGATACGATGCCTAATAGCCTAATACAAAAACACGGTGAGCAATGATAATAATCCATCAAAATGGTCATTGACTGTAACGAGGCCGTAAATCTGTGGATGTAGTAATACCTTTTGCCGACCACAAGCCAGTCGGAACCGTCTGAAAGGTCTAATTTTGTTGTTTTGGATCCCTGCGTCATATATCAGCACACCACGACAACTTTGCAGGCGAATCTCCACGAAAAATTGGCCCACACACACACACACACACACACACACACACACACACACACACACACACACACACACATATATATATATATATATACACACACACACACACACACACACACACACACACTTTCATTTCTAAAGTCTGAGCCCCGATCGTTTCGCTCGGTTACTGCTGTCTCGAAATAACACAATGGATAGAGAGAGAAAGTCTTTTTGTTTGTTTGTTTTTTTTGGACCGTGAATAGGTCTTCATATCCACGAAATCAAGCCTCATACAAAGACGCTTACACACACACACACACACACACACACACACACACACACACACACACACACACACACTGGAAGAATTATGTGGCTCCCACCAAATGCGAGCTCCTATCTACACATCCATCCATTCACAGCGCTGCTCGCCTCTCTCCAAATCCCCCTTTTCTCTTCCTCACTTAAAAAAGAAATCTCGGTCAACGTGATCAATCACCGCGGTGCAGGTTTAAACTATCAATTATAGGCCCGCATGGCAACCCATAAAATCTGGGGATTTTTTTTTCACCCCCCCCTCCCCCCTCCACCTCACCCCCCCCTGATTTACAAACGCATCACCGTTAAATGATGATCAGGGCGGTTCGATTTTCCTCCTCGAGTTCGTGTGTGAACGGCATTTTCCACGAACCACCAGCGAACACCTTAATAAAAACGCCGCTGACCACTTGCTGTAGACACACCTACAGACACACAAGACAACAGACCAAATAACGACCCGTATAACCTGATTTACACAGACAACGAAGTCCCTCCTGTGATATGCATGTGCAGTTGGCATATATATATATATATATATATATATATATATATATATATATATATATATATATATATATATATATATATATATATATAATCACAGATAACATTTGATCTGTGGCACGAACGATGTAAAACTATTATTTGTGCAGAAAGGAGAGGCTTAAAAGAAGGGCCCTTTACTTCCAACCCACCCCCGCACCGAAGCTCCAGGCAGCGGCGAGGCTGCAGACATGAAGCCGCTTCCTCGTCCGAGCCTCGAGGTGGGGTAAAAGCAAGGCAACACGAGGCCAAATAATCCGCCGGGCCACGGTGAAGTCGTAAAAGCGAAGCAGTAAAACTTTTGCCTGGGTGTGAACCAGCCCGGATTAACTTGACGGGAGATGCGCGCTGCACATGCCGCCGCAACGACGCGGCTCCCCCCGCTCCCGTCCGACCACATTTAACCCAGTTGAGCGAGCGGACGTCTCTGCGAACCTGCCGGCTGCGCAGCGTGGAGGGTTTCTCTTATTCTCTAAGCAAGCCCGGAGAGGGGAGAGGAGAGATGCATTCCCTTCGTCCCACTGCGCCCCCCTCCATTCCTCCCCGTCGGCCCTGTTTCTTTCTGCCGGCCACTGCCTGTATATTGGGGGGCAATTACATCGTAAAGTCATTCACAAGTTGTGTCGCTCCCAATAAAACCATAAACGCACTATTGTCTGTGGTCTGGAACGCGGTAAATGCGAGGAGAGGATCCGGTGGCTGTTATGAAATAGCTGTTATTTTTTTGGGGAGGGGGTGCCTTCTCTGACCTTCTTTCCCCCCCTTTTCTCCGTCTCCGCTCCTCACTTGCTCCGCCGCGGTGCAGCCTGGAAGGAGGACTTCCAGCTGCGGTCCGCGCCGCCTCGCCGCGGCGCTCGGGTCGCCGACCGCCGGGCGGAAAACACCAATTCGCTACCCATTTTTTTTTTCATATCTTTACGTTTGGATCTCGTCCTCACCTTGTGGCCTCATCCAGGGGAAGAGCTGCGTGGGCGACGGGCTCTGGTCGGTGCCCTCGGCGTCGTCCCCGCCGAGTCCCGGCGCGCCGCCGAGCTTGCAGTCGCTGTACTGGACCAGATCCGCGTCCTGGGCCCCGAACAGCGTCTGCCGCTGCAGGGCGTCGTATCCGTAGAAGTTGCCGGGCTCGCCGTGGCATGTGACCGCACACGGGCTCTGTGGGTACGGGTTGCTGGGCATGGTCGTCGCGCCGTGGTGGTAGAAGTCCTGGATCTGGGGCGGGTGCTGGAAAGTTGCCCCCGACCCGGGGCCGTAGACCACGGTGGGTCGGCTGCCGGCGAGGTCCTGGGCGAAGCCGCACTCGTAGTAGTTCGGACGTAACGAGTCCCCGCTTTTGTATTTGGAGAAGAGCGAGTTGACGAAATACGAACTCATTTTCAGCTTTTTTTTTTTTTTTTTTTTTTTTTGTCTGTTTTGAGTTATTTGTGATTGTTAAGAGGTGGAGGAAGGGGGGGAAGGTTCGATTGCGTTTGTCGTGGCTTTGGTTTTGTTTTTTTTTTTTTTTTGTTTTTTTCAGGCGGAGGGAGCGACAGAAGTCATAAGGACGGAACGCGGGTTCTATTGACCGCCGGTGTGTTTTTCACGACCACAACAAACGAGCCGGTTGTGGTGTGAATAACGGGAGCCAGACACAACAACAATCACACCGATTCCATAAAATCTCCAGCGAAGAGGAAGAAGAAGAAGAAGAAGAAGAGGAGGAGGAGGAGGAGGAGGAGGAGGAGGAAGGGCTCGTGCGCATCACAATTCCGGTGTAGCGCGGGTGCCTGCCAAGCTCTCAAGCGGTTTTTCCGTGATTTACTCCTCTGCAAATGAGTTGTTTCATATTTTTTTTCTCTCTCCCTCGCTCTCTCTCCCTCTCTCTCTCTCTCTCCCTCTCTCTCCCTCCCTCTCTCTCTCCGACGGTGTCTGTTTCAGGGATAATTTGCATCTATTATCAGCTCTTCATCCCATTGGCTTCCCCCCGCGCACCGAGCGTTTCCCCCCGCGCGCCCACTCTGCTCCCTCTCGGTCTCGGGCTCGAGCTCCGAGCGCCTGTGATGTGCGTGGAAGTGGGAGAACGGGAGAGGAGAGGAGGAAAGGATGGAGGGAGGGAGAGAGGGAAAGAGAGAGAGAGAGAGAGAGAGAGAGAGAGAGAGAGAGAGGGAGAGAGGAGCGCCGAGTGGGGGAGCGGAGAGGGACCGCGGAAAGATAGAGCGGTGGGTGGTGGTGGTGGTGGTGGTGGAGGGAGGGGGGTGGTGGAGAGCAAGGAGGGTGGGTGGGGGAGGTGGAGGGAGGGAGGGAGGGAGGGACGAGAATATGTGCGGGAATAATATATTCAAGCGAGGGGGGAGAAACTTAATGAGAATTCTGCCGCTTCGCATCCGATCAGCCCCCCCGCCCCCGGCCCCCTCACCCCCCGACTCCCCCATCCCCTTCACCCACGGAGCCCACACTCCACTCCAGAAGGTCTCCAAGAGGAAAAGAGATTGATTTTTTTTTTTTTTTTTTTTTTGCAGCCAGGAGCTAATCTGGAAGCGGGGATCGCTCGCGCCGCATCTCACGCATTACTTATTTGTGTTGTTGTTGTTGTTGTTGTTGTGTTTGTCTCCTAAATTCTTAACGAGAGATTGTTCCGAGTGGACGCTGGATGACGCTCGCAAACAAAATGTCAAGGCGGCGGAGCGAGAGAGAGAGAGAGAGAGGCGGAGGGAGGGAGGGGGGATCCAGCTTTTTATAATTGGTGTATTATTTTTTTTTTTTTTTTTTTTTTAAACAAGTGCCGTAAATATCATCGAGGTTTCATAACAAGTTGCCGGAGCCGCGTCTCCTCGCGGCAAACAGCTCGGCGCGTCCGGTCAGCCGGGGCGGGGAGGCCGCGGCAGCATTCCGATCATCAACACGATCTTTATAAAGATATGAAATCGCTCTGAGGGGGGTGGAGGGGGAGGGGGGGGGGTTATTCTGGGGGGTTTTGTGGGGGCGCACTTGTGTCGGCGGCGCGGCTCGTAATGGAAAAAGTGTCTGTAAATGGTTTAACAAACTATAAAACGCCATAACCGCCGGGGCAGTGTCGGGTTGTTTATGCCGCAGCATCAAAAAAGCAGTTAGGCTTTTACGACGCGCCCCGACCGAAGGCAGTAAACGCTTCACTCGCAGCTTATCCCGGCCGCCCCGGAAATATCCACGGGTTTAATTGTCATTTTAGTTGTGTTTTCCATACGGCCTCTTGTCACCATCAAGGGCCGGGGTCCGAACCCGGGGCCCGGCGGAACGGGCCGGGGGTAGAAGCCATCCCAGGGCGGGCTAACGAGGGGATACGTTGCTTAAAGGTTACGCCGCGCATTCTGTACACAGCGGGGGCTTGTAAAAAAAAAAAATAATAATAAAATAAATAAAGTTGTAAAATAGGAGATTGTGCGAACGCCTCTTAAAGGTAATATACTGCTGCGTGTTGCTATTCCTTTTCAATGGAACAAGAGGAATAGTAGGCCTATTATTGGACTGGGACCTATATTTGCGTAATAATTTTAATGTAGAGCGAGCTGCACGGATTGTCACTGAATCGGGAGAAAGCTCCGTACACCCATTATTCAATCTGCAGGGAGAAATAAGAATATCCTCTCAGTACACGTGTTTGGATTGTTTGTTAACAACAGAGCATAGCATACATACTATGACTATGTATTATATATAGTATTAGACACTGCCCACAGCCTTTCTTATCATCCCCGAGGACCTTAAAATATCAATTAATCAATTAGTGTTTTTCAATTTGACGACGCTGGCGCACGAGCAGCTCACCCAACGCCTCCATCCAAAGTCGTTGGGTGAGCGATCTGTTCCATCGATAAGCATTTGGACAAAACTTTGCTACGCCGCTGCTTTTGCCCTTTCAACGAAGCATTTTGCGTCCGTTTTCCGATGCGACCCTCCGCGTTTCATCCGGTTCTGGGCCCCCGCCACAGCCCGGATCAAGCGTTTGTCGCACGGGTTGTGTTTTAAACGCGTCACCGGGCGCTTCGGCGCGTCTCTTTGGATTTGATTAAGGAGCGAGGACGAAAGAAAAACACGTCACAAAATGTAATGAGACCGCTGCACAAGTACAGGCATCAACAGTGTTTTACACCAGAAGCAAAGTCCCCAATGAGTGCTGAACCCTGTTTCAACTTCACAGCAAATTAAACTTCTTAACCATAGCGAAATGTGTACAGTAGTCAGTAGTATATATACTGCAAGTACTAATATATATATATATATATATATATATATATATATATATATATATATATATATATATATATATAGTACCAAAGCATCTGCTTCTGTATTCATTTTGCACTAATACACTTCCATATGAACAACAGGAAGATCTATATATACCCATTTAAAGCTATATAAATGCCTATATACAAGTCATAATTCTGCTAAGAGAGGAAAAAAAAACATTTCCATGAAGCTTAACGCACACGACGGATCCATCAACCGCAGATAATTTACATTTCAACGATTCGAGAGATGACGAGTACATGTGACAGCTACTTATAAATGTCAAGCTTGCTGAAATTCACCAAGGGGAAAATATATATTAACCTTGTCTTGTCCTCTGAGGAGCCTTGTGTAAGTGAAGCCCTCTGTGGCCTCCACGGCGTCGCTGTGGCACACCAACTTTCCCCCCCGTGGAAGTGGGCCTTCAGCGAGCGGCCTCGGCGAGAAGCCCGCGTCTGCCGTGGAGCAAGAGTGCCATCAAGCGGCCGTTTGCCGTCACGAATCTTTTCAAATTGAACTCGATTTGTTTTTTGGTGGTTTTGTGAAGTCGACGAATGGAATAATGGTTTCAGTGCACATACAGTGAAATTAAATAACGCATTGCAATTAAGGTTCATGGAAAATCGTTCATTAATAACATAAAATGAAATAAATAATAGATAAAGTCCAGCGGACTAAAATAAAATATGAAACAATGCGAGGTAAAATAAAATAAAACAAAATAATGTCACATTAATTTAAAGGGGCTAAAGTTGCTGTTTAAGAGAAAACGGCACCTGAGGAACATGCATCATTATATGTATATGAAAACTAACAGAAACGATTCCTGTTTAAACTAAGATTTTAACTGAATCGTGCCCTCACTATTCATCCACATTCGGCAGTGTAATGAACGTCAATGGCTTTGGCGGCAGATATGAACATGGTTGTATCTTTACAGTGTTGGCGGCGCCTTGAAATCCAATGCAAATGGATCAGTAGTGGCGTAAGATGTCAAACGCATATTATTAAATAATAATACGCGTATTTTTCGTTTATTTACACTATACTTTTAATGTGGCGTGTATATACTATGTTTCATTGGAAATGTTGTTAAGAAATGGTCAAATAAAAACGGGTGGAAATGCCTTCAAAATGATTGCCGCGAATTGATTATTTCCGTGGGACGCTAAACTTGACGTAATATGTTCACGGATGATACAACTCATTGAAACAGCAGCGAATAATAATTAATTATAATTATAATAAAAATAATTATAATAATTATAACAATTGTGATCATAATCATAATAAAAAGTACCACTGATGTTTATTCATAATTAAATAATAAGGCAAAAAATTATAATTATTGAAACAATAATAAATATGTTAATAATTATTGATATTTTTGTAAATTATAATTATTAATATTGTTTTTATACTACTACAATTACTACTAATACTATTACTACTACTACTAGTACTACTACTACTAATAATAATTATACAAAAAAAACAAGAACAATCATAACTTTCACAATATTATTGTAAACATCTTTTATGTTGGCCAATAGTATAAATTAATTTAAAACAAGCGTCAAAACCAATACAGCCGCTCAGCACCAATACTGAAACTCCCAATATTAGCAGCTCCGAGGCAAAAGCTTAAATTGTGTCCCTTCACAATAATCCAGATGAAAGGTTTTTATTATTTAAATTTTAAAAGATCATTATTCAGGATACTGCAGTTCCTGTTTGTATTGTTTCTGATTAGTTCGCAGTTTAACCCACACCCCGTGAAACCTGCAAGGGCCGCAGATGCTGCTGTAAAAAGATTGTAAAACAGATTGTTCACTGCAATTCAGTCTCAACTCACACACAAAGGAGTTTGTCCTGAATTTCACCCTGTGGAAATTTTGTCTGCAGGCGTCTGTTAACGAACGACTTTCGGTTGGAAATTATTTTGTGAAACGCAGCTGCAGGAATCTTGCGGATTAAATAACGATTAAATAAATTACGTGAACAGATCAGATAGTTAAAACTGGAAAAGCCCGAGGAAAAGTATTTTTAATTTCATTTGTATTTATTTGTTTATTGCATTTACCTCAGAATCCCACGGTCTTGAATAAAAATAAAAATAAGCTATTTACATAATCCAGTTTCATTCACCGTCCCCGCATTTGCCGTAAAACGAAATTCCGCCCAAACTGTATAACCTTTATCATCTCAAACAGCACAATGGCCGCTGTGACGCAGATCTAATTTCCTCATTTCAACACGTCGTATGTAATTATACACTCTTCGTGTGTCGAGAAGCCATGAGAAAAAAAAAATTGAGCTTTGAGCCCCGACCAAAAAAAAGCAACAACTTCGAATCCTATCTTTTGTGTATGATGTGAATCCAAACCCAGATTCCCTAAATAGCTCAAGCCGGTGCGGCACCTTGGATTTTGGGGCTGTAAAAGTGACATTAGAAGGCCGCCGCAGACGTCTGGGGGTCGGCTGCGGTGTTTTGTTGCCCGTTTTATTGCCCCGCTGTAAGGATGCGTCGTTTCGGAAGTGAGACAAAGGGAGGTCGGGCCGGACGCACCAACACACACACACAATCGCACGCACGCACGCACGCACGCACGCACGCACGCACGCACGCACGCACGCACGCACGGGAGGGGAAGGGGGTCAACAAACGTTGCCGGCCACAAAACAATAAATTGCAGGCCAGGGTCGCAAACCTGCAACCGGAGCCAGCGGGCCGGAGGTCCGCAGTCGGTGTTATTTGTGCTTTGTGCGCCTATAACGTGCTTATTTTGGCACCATTTCAATCTTAACGTTCATTATTTTTATTGTGCTCCGCTAGTCCTTCCCCTCAACATGTATCTTCAGCAATAGCGAATTTTTAAGATCACATTATCTGATGTGAACATATTTATTGTAATGTGTGTGTGTGTGTGTGTGTGTGTGTGTGTGTGTGTGCGCGCGCGCGCGCGCGCGCGTGTGAGGAGGGCATTAATTGCCCCCACACACTGAGCTGCCATCCAGTCGTGTGCAGTTTAAAACATGGAAAGATAGTCCAGTAATATTGTACTTGCGCTACGCTCAGACTCGCTTTAAATCCACTTTGGATTCGGCGAAGCTCAAACACTATGAATAAAGAAAGTATATCATTTATCACGCGGGAGTTGAATCCTTTCTGTTAATATTTTCATTCTTTCCCACCTCCTCCCTTTCCGTCCGCGTGTTTGCTTTACAGCCGTTTAGTTCTTAACCTTCAGAAATTTATACCCTATAAACTTTTACGGCCGTCATATTCCTTTATTGCGCCGCACTGCATTGAATTTTCCTTTCCTTCCCTTTCCCTTTTTTTTTTTTTTTTTCCTCCTCTCTCTTTTTACGACAGCAGCCTCTTCCACATGCTCCGTCCCTCCCTCCCCCTGGCCGCCCAGGCCCGGACACCCCAGGCCCGCGTCCCGCCAGGCCCGCGTCGCGGCAGAGCGAGCTCCACATCCTGCAGCGCTGTTTGCTTCCGTCGGGTGGAAATGGGAAGCGGACAAAAACAACCCACACGTCGGGGAGCGCTCCCACGCACGTATGCACGCACGCACCGTGAGACGGAAAGGCAACAAATTATAACGTCCAAAAAAATAAACAACAACAACTGGGACAGAAAAAAAAGAAGAAAAACAACCCTCAATAGAGCCTATTGACCGGCCTGCTGACCAAAGAGCACGTGAGAATGTCTCCACTTAAATAGCAGAGAAATGACGGAGATAAGATTTAATACGATTTATCAAGCTCCGTTAAACAAGTTTAATTAAGAAAAACCAATGACACAAATGATACCACTGCAAATTAACAATGATTTTGTGTGTTTTTATGCCGTGGCCGCACGCACGCACGCACGCACGCACGCACGCACACACAGCTCGCCATTAACATTTCTTTCCCTGCCGGTGATAAGGCGTTTGACGCCGATCGGTTTACTTTGCGTCGTTGAATTTTTTTAAATGGGAGCGTTAGAGTGTATTCAGGGCACATTTATAGTGTATTGGAAGGATCCGGTGCCTGCAATGCTGTCACATCTGCCTCGCAGCCAAAAGCCTTTGGACCCTGCTTCAATATACAACCGTTAATGAGTCCAGAATGGCTGACGCGCACAGACCGCAGGCCCTGGCACGGAGCTGCATTCCTGGCGTCCCTTGGCTGCAGCGCGCGCGCGCACACGCACACGCTCTCAGATCCACAGTCGTTTTCCCTCTCGCACGGCGACCAGAGCAGGCTGCTCCAAGCGGATCCCCCACAGTTGCAGCGTGAGACGCGCGGAGCCAGTTGGCTGGTCGTGTTTAAGGTTTTTCCCCATTTGAATTTAAATGACAGGCCCACGTCGGCTCAATTAAAATGAATGATTAATTCATCCATTCATTTAAGAAAAGTAAACTCCAGTCCAAAGTGATGCGTTTGCGCCCTGTGTCCTGTTTAGTTTTCCCGGAAGGAGGAGGTGCGAGCCGCGCCGAGGGCCCTTCCGCGGTGACACACGGTGTTCGCCCGCCGCCTCCAAAGGTCAGCTGATTCACGCGTGTCCGACAACGCCGCGTGGTCGCGCGACGCTCTCCCGGAGGTTCGCCGAGAATAACACCTCCCGATTGATTCCCACGCGGGAAGGGGGGCGTCCGCCGAGTCCACCATCGAGGTGAATAGGAGCCGAGGTTCCCGTTTGAAGGATCCCTGGCACGTTGCCACGGAGACGAGCAGAAGGCCAACGCTCGGACCTCCGTTCGCTGCCCCCGGGGACCTAATGGCCTGGCGTCTCCCCGGCGGGTGTCTTTGAGAGGACCCCGAAACCACGCCGGCGAAACCGGCGTCGTGACCCTTTTGGGGGACCCTCACTCCGTTTGACCAGCATTTTGGCGTCTGCCGCGGTGGATCGCCGCGTTGAGTAGGATTACAGGCGTCGTTTCCAGGCCTCGGGTCCCTGCTCCTCCACCTCTTCCCCGAGGAGAGGGGCCGAGGAAACACAGCGGAGCAACTCGGCAGAATGTGTTTACAATTTGCTCCGCAGCGGCGGGCGGCGTCCCGCGGTGAGCCCGGCCTCCAGATGCCCGAAACTTTGTTGCGGGGAACCCCGCGGCTCCCCTGTCGGTCCCGGGCGGCGGGGAGCGCCGGGCGGCGGCGGGGCACCGCCGTTCATTCGTCTGACTTTATTGGAACAACTTACTCACGGCGCTCAAAGTCCCCGCGTCAAGTCTCTGCGCAAGTTCATATCAACCCTGACCCGTTGGGTAATATACTGGTTTAATAATACAGGAGTCGTGGGGCGGGGCGGCCTGCGAGGGAGGCCCTGCCGCTGGCTTTGTGAGCTGCCGCGGGATTAAACTTTAATACGCTGGGTTGAATATGAGCCGTAGCCTGGCTTCCAATTACCACTGATGGACTGTGTGGCTGCTGTTCACCGGGATTTGGGAATATCCATGTGTCCTGGAAACGTTTGAAGACAGACTTACATTGCTACTACTTCCATCGCTACTACTTCCATCGCTACTACTTCCATCGCTACTACTTCCATTACTACGACTTGCGTCGCTACTACTTCCATCGCTACTACTTCCATTACTACGACTTCCATCGCTACTACTTCCATCGCTACTACTTCCATTACTACGACTTCCATCGCTACTACTTCCATCGCTGCTACTTCCATCGCTACTACTTCCATCGCTACTACTTACATTACTACTACATACATTACTACTACTTCCATCGCTACTACTTCCATCGCTACTACTTCCATCGCTACGACTTCCATCACTACTACTTACATTACTTCTTCTTACATCGCTACTACTTACATTACTACTAATTCCATCACTACTACTTCCATCGCTACTTCTTACATTACTACGACTTCCATCACTACTACTTCCATCGCTACTACTTCCATCGCTACGACTTCCATCACTACTACTTACATTACTACTTCTTACATCGCTACTACTTACATTACTACTACTTCCATCACTACTCCTTACATTACTACTTCTTACATCACTACTACTTATATTACTACTACTTACATTACTACTACTTAGATTAATACCACTTACATCACTACTACTTACATTACTACCACTGACATTACGACTACTTTCATTACTACCACTTTCAATACTACTACTGACATTACTACTACCTTCATCACTACTACTGACATTACTACTATTTTCATTGCGACTACTTACATTACTACTACTTTCATTACTACTACTTACATTACTAATACCTTCATTAGTACTACTTACATTACTACTACTTGCATTACTACTACTTTCATTACTGCTACTTACAATACTACTACTTACATTACTACTACTTGCATTCCTACTACTTTCATTACTGCTACTTACATCACTACTACCTCCATTACTACTACTTACATCACTACTACTTACATTACTACTACTTTCATTACTGATACTTTCAATACTGCTACTTACATCGCTACTACCTACATTACTACTACTTTCATTACTACTACTTTCAATACTGCTACTTACATCACTACTACTTACATTACTACTACTTTCATTACTACTACTTTCATTACTGCTACTTACATCACTACTACTTACATTACTACTACTTTCATTACTACTACTTTCATGACTGCTACTTACATTACTACTACTTTCATTGCTACTACTTTGATGACTGCTACTTACATTACTACTACTTTCATTACTACTACTTTCATGACTGATACTTACATCACTACTACTTACATTACTACTACTTACATTACTGCTACTTACATTATTACTACTTTCAATACTGCTACTTACATCGCTACTACTTACATTACTACTACTTTCAATACTGCTACTTACATCACTACTACTTACATTACTACTACTTTCATTACTACTACTTTCATTACTGCTACTTACATCACTACTACTTACATTACTACTACTTTCATTACTACTACTTTCATGACTCCTACTTACATTACTACTACTTTCATTGCTACTACTTTGATGACTGCTACTTACATTACTACCACTTTCATTACTACTACTTTCATGACTGCTACTTACATCGCTACTACTTACATTACTACTACTTACGTGACTGCTACTTACATTACTACTACTTTCATTACTACTACTTACATGACTGCTACTTACATTACTACTACTTTCATTACTACTACTTACATGACTGCTACTTACATTACTACTACTTTCATTACTACTACTTACATGACTGCTACTTACATTACTACTACTTTCATTACTGCTACTTTCATTACTACTACTTACATGACTGCTACTTACATTACTACTACTTACATGACTGCTACTTTCATTACTACTACTTACATGACTGCTACTTACATTACTACTACTTACATGACTGCTACTTACATTACTGCTGAAGCTACTGGACTTGTTCTGCTGCTTCTGTTTTGGCGATGATCTCCTATCACTCAGTAACAATACAGTCTGTCTGTCTGTCTGTCACTCTGTCTGTCTATCGGTCTGTCTGTCTGTCTGTCTGTCTGTCTATCGGTCTGTCTGTCTGTCTGTCTGTCCGTCTGTCTGTCTGTCTGCCTGCCTGTCTGTCTGTCTGTCGGTCTGTCTATGTGTCTATCTACGTGTCTGTCTGTGTGTGTATATAGATGTATTAGTATATATATATATATTGATATATATGATATATATGATATATATCATATATATCATATATATCATATATTTATGATATATATGATATATATGATATATATATGATATACAGGAGTTAATTCGGAAAGCTCCAAACACACTGTTCCTCATCACGCTCCAAACCATGAGTATCCACTGTGTTCCCAACTGTAAGTCGGGAAAACAACCGTGACCGCAGCAGAAAGTCTCCAGACGCTCAGGCGGCGTTAATGGACGGATGACGGCGCTTTTAAATGAACGCACTCATCGCGGTGCGCGCGCGGGGCTTCCGTGCGTGGGCGTGCGCGCGCGGGTGTTTATGAGACGATGACAGTGTTTCCTCCTTCAGCCAAACAGACGCCGTTGGTGCACAATACAGACGGGACGCATTCTGCACACATGCTGCGGTATCCGACTCTGGAACAAGATTGGTAAAGTCGAGGACACGGAGATAAGATTAGAAGAGAATAGAGATCCGTGTGAATGAGGTTTTACATAAATGGAAAAATACTCTGGGATGTAATTGGAACATGTGATGTTTTGCGTGGTTTTATTTCCCCCGGAGCAGCACGCACTCAGATCGATAATAATGAGACAGTGTCGTACCGTAAACTTCTTTTTAATACGAATCCAGCATCAGCAGTGCCATCGCACAAAGGAACAACAACACAGGACAAAAGAAAAACCAAAACAACAACAAAAAATAAAAAACCTCACAACGACACGTTAAAGTAGAAAGAGTCGACGGGGAAACATACCAACAGAAGGAGCCTCCTCAGCCTTGTAGGCACACGATTAACACGTCTTTATAAAATGCACAATAAGAAAGAGCCAGGGCCTCCAAAACCGCCTTCCCACTGGTGAGATTGTTGTTTTAAATGTGGAAAAAGCTGGAAAATCGTCTTATTTTGCCTGCAGTTCTTTTTATATTTAGGCTAAATTATATTATTAAAAAAAAAAAAAGAAAAAGAAAGAAGGAAATAATTGGCTAAGTGTCCCCCGCAGAAGGCTACTGACATGCAAACCCGCAATTAAGTCTTTAAATGTCAGGGTTACAGACCGCCCATAGTTTACCTTTAAACATAACATAGACAATGTAAATACAGAATAATCATTGGACTGATAATGTGAAAGGGGATTTAACAGCCAGCACAAAAACATGTAAACATAATCTAAGTGTGGTAGAAAAAATACAATATTACAGTAAAATGCCGTTTACTGTCAACAAATCATAACATATCCAACATACGTAACTCATTCCGAGAGAAAATACACGAGGTTACTCACTTTATATACAATAAATTAGAAATATCTGCTATTGATGCTATTTTGTCAGATAGAATTAAGACACAAAGAGCTAAAGGACAAAATAAGGTTTCAGTCGAGCCACATGCGCAATCCGTGTAAACATTTCACTGGGAAACAGTTTTGGTGGAACAGTGTCCGTTCGTAGAAAAAAGAAAAAGGAATAATTCCTCTTCACTCGCAGCCATGAAGACCACGGGGCGCTCTGCCGCGGAGGGGCCGCCCGCCCAAGGTGGAGAGAGAAACGGCTCCGACGTCCTCGGGGTTGATTTGCGTGCGTGCGCCTCTCGAAAAAGAGTCTTTCTGGCGCGCGTACGCAGAGGTCTCGCTCGTAGCCGCGTTTCGCTGAGCCGTGCGGGCTGCATGCAACATGGCCTGTGGTCGCTCGGCGGGGCAGAATCAATACATCAACTCAAATATGGAGGAATCCGCCGTGAGATTAAACGTGAAAAAGCAAACGGAAACCGGGTGGGTGGCTGTGTGGGTGGGTGGAGGTGGGGGGGGTCGGGTGGTGGTGGGTGGGTGGTGGGAGGGGGGGCGGGGGTCCCGAAGAAGACGCCAATATAAAAATGATTTTTTTTCTCATCGGGGGGAAATCGCGGTTTATTTTGGTGTCGGTAAAACCGCGGAGCATCCGCGATGTTTCAACGCAGCGTCTCTCGGGGCAGCCGGCCGCCTGCTCGGCTTATAATAGCAAGCTCCCGGCGGAAGGTGGTTAAAGTACTTATTACGCCTCGAAACGTTGCATTTCTAGGTGACATTGAAATGTCTCCATTTGGGCGAGGTTTGTTCCAGAAACGTAGGTCAGAATAAATTAGTCCAGGGTTTAAGCGTTTTTTTTTTTTTTTTTTTTTTTTTTATATAATGTGTATTTATTCTGCGTTCTGCCTTGGGCATTTCCGGCTACCTGCCTTGGGTGGTAGACACCTTCTTAACAAGACACCGGAGAGCACTGACACGGCGTCGGTGGGGAGAGGATATAGGAGCGCACTTATCGAGCGCCATCCATCCAGCAGACGCGGGCGCGGCCGGGTTGGATTAATTCCACGCTATCTTCTAATTACTTGGGCGTGAGAGTGGAAAACAAGCGGGAGTTCCCGCCTGTATCGAAACCGCCGGCAACTACACATCCATCTCGTCCGAGAGCGGAAGGAACGGGAGCGAAACTAATGAAAGAAGGAGGGGGGAAAAAAGTAAAAAAATAAAATAAAAAAATAAATAAAAACAAAAAAAAAAAAGCGGAGGACCGCACGACGAACCGCCTCCTCTCGCCTCTCCGGTTGTGCGCGTTTATTAATGACCGCGTGAAAACTCGGTTTCAGCACCTCCCTGACGAAGCACCGGTGTCAGCGGCGGAGCAATAAATAACTAATACTAGGAGAGACGACCCCCCCCCCCCACCACCTCTCCCTCCCTCCCTCCCTCTCCTAGACCCCCTTTGCAGCCATATGTGAGGGTGGGGACTGCTCTTCTGCTCTTCAGAACCGCGGGGTCTGAGATGAAAATGGCGTCCCCAACCCTCCATCCACCCTACCATCCTTCCATCCCTCCATCCACGTCCACATCGGGTGGAATCCGTCAACCGCTCCGACTCCTCCTTATTGGCAATTCCAGTTTGGCCCCCGGGGAGGATTTCGGCGACGCGGCGAACAACCCCCCCCCCCCAAAAAAACAACAAAAAAAAAATAAAAAATAAAGATAAAAATGGCCTCGTGTATTTTTTTTTTTTTTTTTTTAAACAGCTCGGACGCGCGACGCGGGGGGCGTGGCGTTCGAAGGATCGAGTGATGCGTGCGCGCGTTCCCGGGGGCTGCTGTCGATCACCTTTCGAACCGATCGACGCTCCCATTATCCGCTGACTAGACCGGAAGGACGGACAGCCAGCCCCGTCGCGTACGTACTTGTGTGTGCGTGCGTGCGTGCGTGCGTGTGTGTGTGTGTGTGTGTGTGTGGGGGGGGGGGGGGGTCGTCCTCACAGTGAAAGTCCCACACAGGGTTTTGAGCGGTCGCGAGCGCGCGTTTCTACCCAACCCCCCCCCCCCTCTACAGTCTAGTCCTTGGGCTGGTCCTTGCTCTGCTTCTTCATCTTCATCCTCCGGTTCTGGAACCAGATCTTCACCTGTCGCTCCGTCAGGTTGAGGGCGCGCGCCACCTCGTGCCTGCGGTCCCGCGTGAGGTACATGTTGAAGAGGAACTCCTTCTCCAGCTCCAGCGTCTGGTACTTGGTGTAGGGACAGCGCTTCTTGCGCGAGGAGCGCGCGTGCAGCCAGTTGGCGGAGGGGTCGTCTGTGAGAGGGGGGGGGGGGGGGGGGGGGTGGAGAGAACCAGACGTTAAGACGCGCGCACACTGGAAACGGAATATTGGGCCTGTAAATCAAAGCGGGTTTTTTTTTTTTTTGTTCCTCCTGCGTGATTTTCAGAAAGAGAGGCGGAGACGCAGGGGGCGCCAGCCACACACACACACGCACACACACACAAAATGTAAATAAATAAATAAAACAAAAACAAACAAAAATACAAGAACCTGAAGATTTCTGACGTTGTTTTGTCTCTCACCCCCCCCCCCCCCCCCCACCACCTCCACCCCTCCCTCCTCCACCCTATAAATCAAGACGTCGAAAGCGTTTTCAAATATTTGCATACCGAACAATCCGCCCCGTGCGGCTACGTAACTCCCGCGGTGAGACGCAGCCGGGCGTCCGGCGTGAAAGCCGCGTCCGCGCCAAACCGAGGCGAGGCGCGCGCATGTCCGAACATAGCCCCCCCAGGTGGAAAATTACAGCGATTAAATTGAAACACGCGTGGTTATTAAATGGTTATGCAGAGCAACAACTGTCTATCCACTGTCCTCACGTCACGAGGGATCCGCGCTTAACCGCGTGTTGCCGTTTTTACATTTAATTAAGCTTTCCTGATACTGGTTGAAGTAAAAACAATAAAAATAAAAATAAATGACCCACAGACAATGACTCCTCGATTCTTCGGCAACAATTCCTGGGGAATGAGGATAAACGGGCCAGAGCCAGATGGACCAGAACCCGATGCCAACCAAGCCTCTGACCGGCGTCAGGTTCTGAGTTTTCCTGACAACTGAGTTGAAGTGAGGGTGTCTACGCAGTGCTGCCGAGCTGATGTAAATACGTTCATAAACAAAACAAAAAAAACAAAAAAAAACATATATTGCGACTTTGCATTTGCATTTCATCCAACCCACCAAGCCACAATGAGAACACGCAAATTCCTTCTCCTGCTTTTGAGACAAATATTTGCGTCGTTTTCTTATTGCAGCAGACGTATCAATGATGTCGTAACGTCGGTCCTATACACCGGTAATCTATGGTCGGCGGGTTCAAGATCGTCCTTTAAACTGAACACGTCAAAAAGTGGAAAGCGAAGGTGTCCCAGAGCCCGCTGTGCAGCAGAGGGCGGAGGCACCTGTGAGGGTGGTGCTGTCAAGGCGCACGCAGTGAACCCTGAGCCCGCAGCACCTGCTGCGACTCTACATGGTCACAGGCTGATGCCCTCCTCACGGAGAGGCTAAAACTCTGTTTTTCCGCCGTCTTGCTCTTATTGTGTTTCCCATAGTTTCATCCACACACGTTTGACTTGCTCGGCATCCTTTTACAGGAGGAAATTCAATTATTTTGTTCATATTTTGTTAATGAAATGAGTCAGGCAGAGGGGATTTAACTGGACACATAATGCTGCAAAAAGGGGTTATTGAATAAAGCCCGAGCACACTAAAAGCACCACACTTTCCTTGGGTGGATGAAATGTCCCGCAAGGTAAAATAACAGTTTTCACCAAACGTCCAAAGTAACAGGAGAGCTTCTTGGACGCCGGTTCCTCCAAAGTTCAAATTATGAATTATACGTTGGATTTAACCCTTTTGCTCTCCCCTTGTGCGCTCTGTGATCGCGTGATCCTCAGCTCGCTCTCCGCCGCCCCCCTCCTTTCTCCCTCCGTCCCTTTCTTCTGCTTCTTCTCTCCAGAAGTGGTAGAGCTCTCTCTCTCTCCCCCCCACGCCGAGTCTCTCTCCTTCATTTCCTCAATCTCTTCATCGGTCTCTCCCTCCGTCCCCGCCCCTGTCTCTGGGGGTTTCAGAGCAATGTAATTAGTGGCGCACAGTTGTCGGGGATGCTTGGCGTTGGCGTTGGGCTAAAAGCTCTTTGGCGCTCCCTCTGTGAGGCACAGAGGCACCTCGCCCGCAGAGAACACGGGGCCTGCATCGCGTTGCCCCGGAGACCGCTGACCCGGGTCCAAACACTCGCAAGGCAGCCATTTTGAACCGCCCCGGGAATGTGTGAACGTAAAATAGGCGCAATCCTCGTATCGGCCCAATGTCTCGACGCACGCAAACCTACCGCCGGGCATCATTGATCATTTGATATCAGGGGTTGCGATTTTCTTGGGAAATTTGGAGGAAGGAAAACATTTGGATTAGCTATTCCCGTGGCAACGTGACTTTGGACCGGCGCCCCCTGCGGGGCGGAGCTCTGCCCACGGAGGGGGGTTTGCCCATTAAAGCGCGTTGCCCTGAGTGGCAGCGTAAATGCTCGAGTTTCCCCACTGCATTTCAACTGTGACACAAGACCACATTGTTTTTCAGCGTCTACGCCTGGATACTGATGTCGGTTCGGAAAATTATTTCTGATTTTATTGCCAGAGAAATTCGTCACTGGTCGGAGACTGCAGACTGAAAAAAAATGTGGGAAAAGCACAAGCTAGCATAATAGAAGCTATTGTGGGCCCCGGCAAGAAAACTACGGTCGGCGTAAGGATTAATGAAACATGTATAACTCAGAGGGGGAGTGAAGTGATAAAACATATGGACAGGCAGGTTATTATTATTGGAAGGTGGAAAGAATCAGCCACTGTGATCTGTTTAGGTTAGCTGGCGACGCACAGTACTGGGCCCGGGACACTGCGGCATTGTCGACCCCTTCGCTTATTTGTCACAATTTAAATTTCCTCTTTTCAAAGTGGAGATCCTTCGGTTGAAGACGAATTTGCTTCCCTCCCTCGCCGTGCAAAGCCTCGCAAATCACCCGCCGTCCGTACAGCGGGCAGAGTCTCAGGTCTCTCCGAGAGGGGAGAGATTTCAGACGAGATTTTTATTTATTTTTTTTGTATCCTCTGTTAGTGCATCCTGTGTCAATTGATTTAGGACGGAGCAGCGACGATCTTATCGCTGCAAAGTCACGGGGAAAGCCAGACCTGGAGAGGCTTTGACACAAAAGATAGAAAATGACACGTTGAATGGGATTTTCTTTGGAGGGGGGGGGGGGGGTCTATGGGCGTAGGCCTGTGCATGCGTCTGTGTGTGTGTGTGTGTGTGCGTGCTTGTGTGTGTGTGTGTGTGTGTGTGTGTGTGTGTGCGTGCTTGTGTGTGTGTGTGTGTGCTGAGGGAGAGAGAGAGAGACACAGAGAGAGGAAGAAGAGAGAGTGAAAGGATGAATATTAAGTATGTGTGTTTGCGAAAAAGAGAGAAGGCCTTCATAGAAGCCGTACAGTGTGAGTGTGTTTCTCTGTGTGTGTGTGTGTGTGTGTGTGTGTGTGTGTGTGTGTGTGTGTGTGTGTGTGTGTGTGTGTGTGTTTATGTGTGTGTGTGTGTGTGTGTCAGGCCACGGCATCAAGACACCGGAGGATGTGTATCTTCACCAACACTTCTGAGTCTCGCTGCTAAATCTGAAACCCATGTCCTCGGTATTAATACCAACATTCAGCCTGGCACGATGGTGTTTTGCCAGCTCCCCGGCGTGATCTCCAGGCACAGAGTCGCATGTGATATCTTAAAAGTATATTTGTGTATTATGCCATTTAAGTGAGCAAGCTGAACATGGTCAAAGCTCAATCGGGTTGCGGATGCATTAAGCAAAGAGCATCTTAAGTTATTTAACGGCAGATGGAGATCTGCGGCTACCTGCCTTGTGTCACTGCAGCCTGACAGGCGCAGGTTGGACGGAGGGACGTCCCCCGCCGAGGGGACCCCCCCCCCCCCCCCCCCCGGAAACGCGTCATCGGCGAATACAATCCGTGCACAGACGTCTGGAGCCGATCCCGCCTGCCCCGACTTTCAAGCGCCGGGTTCTCGATTTCGCCCCGACGCACGGTAACATCGGCCGCTAAGAGGTGAGAAGAGGGGGCTTTGTCACGCTTAAAGTGGGTGCTTCGCCTTCCCCCAAGTGCACGATCGCCTCCAGGACCGTTCATTAGCCCCGGAGAGAGGAGCCCCGGCTCCAGCTGTCACAGACAATGACAAACCGAGCTGAGGAGCCGGGAGCCGCGG
>NC_137205.1:27405507-27454755 GCF_960531495.2 Zeus faber | reverse complement strand
TTTTCATTGAAGGGAAAACGTGGAGAAGCACATAGCGATTTGTGTTTGGTTTCGCTCTCACCTCGCGATCCCCGCTCGGTCTCCTTTCACCAACTCTCTCGCGCACTTGCTCGCTCGCCCCCCTCTCCCTCTGGCTCTCTCTCTCTCTCTCTCTCTCTCTCTCTCCCTCTCTCTCTCTCTCTCTCTCTCTCCCTCCCTCTCCCTCTCTCTCTCTCTCTCTCTCTCTCTCTCTCTCTCTCTCTCTCTCTCTCTCTCTCTCTCTCTCTCTCTCTCTCTCTGTCTCTCTCGCTCTCTGACTCTGACTCTCTCTCTCTCTCTCTCTCTCTCTCTCTCTCTCCTCTCTCTCTCTCTCTCTCTCTCTCTCTCCACTCCCCTATTCGAGCCCCTTTCCTTTCAACTCGTTCGCGAAACAAAGTATAGAGGGAGAGCAGCGAGCAGCAAACTGATTGGCCGGACTTTTTTTTTTTTTCTTCCTTTCCAGGCTGATAAAGCGTCAATGGAGCGTAAATCAAGCCTGCATACGGGACCCCCGCCCCCATACCCCCCGCCCCACCCCGCCGCCCCCCTCATCCTCCGGATGAATTCTCCTGCTTCTAAATAAATTGTCTTGTTTATGCAATATGCAAAATGAGTAGTTGCCCCATATATCTCTTCTGTGTATCCATGGACGCTGTCGCCCAGCTCAGCCTCGTGTGTCATTCCGCCGCGCACTTTACAAAAAAGAAAGGCACAGGCTTTCCAAGACAATGGGCAGTATGCGAGGCGTTTTGTTGTTATTTCACCACATCAATATAGATGTGTCATATCCATCGTGTGCTCCAAACTGTGATACTGGGCTAAAATGAGGCTCGGCACCGGGGCTTGTGTAGCATTCATTTTTTTTTTACAAGCCTCCAGAAAGGCCTCGCCGCGGCCGTTCAAAAGACGATCCAGCGGCTCAGACTCGCCCGCGTCGCCGACTCCCGATTTGAGCGAAAATGTGTATTTCAACATATGCACCAGATTTGTGTTTAATTATTCAAACCTCCCGCGCGTGTTTATTTCACACGGAGGGCTCGTGCGCTCGCGCAGCCCTCTTGGAAAAACGCCTAACACGTTTTATTGGCAGATTAACGGTCATTTTTGTTAACGAGCGCTATTAAAACGAAGCTCTGCGTGGCCGTGCCGCTTGTCTTTACGGCACAAACTATCTCAACTACTTTTTTTTTTGAGCTGCTTTAATACCATAATAAAATACTACATCGGCTCCTTTCATTTTATAGGGCTGATATATGACCTGTGGCGGTGCGGACCGTAAACGGGCCTGAGCAGCGGGCCAGGCGGCCGCATTCCTGCCGAGCTGCGCTCACTTCGTAGCCAGACGCTGGAAGCAAACAAAGCTGGACATACCTCATAGCTCGGCGGAGGAAGGAAATCCAGATAGATCGGCATGGAGGTTGCCTGCAACGCGGCTAATGGACTTCTTTAACCCCCGTTCGGTCCGCAGGAAGACGACCATGTGTGTGGTTCGGAAATACTCGAGCGGTGTGAGTAAAGTAAGTTCACTCCACTTTGACGGGATATATCAATACAGGCACCATAGCTTTGTGTTGAGCTTCCATTCAATAGTATTAAAAGGTGTTTAAACTTAACCCGGGATACCATAATTATAAACAAATATCTTTAGTAATTAATGGTTGTAATATTACCCTTTGTGGACTTTGGGTAGAAGGCCGGGTCCACTAGGGGAGGGCTGCAAGGCCTTGCTGCAGAGAAGGAACTTGCTTTGTGTTGACATTGTTGCTCACCAAAACTGACCAGCGCTGCGGGTCAAGTGGATTAAATGGGATAATTAAGTAATTTGTTATGCCTGTTGATGAGATAGCACTGTTTTTGGAGCTGTTTTGGAGACGGTTTGCATCGGAAGGCCGTTTGGCCACCGAGCGCGTTTTCGCCTTTCCGGCTGGAGCGGTGACGTTTGGCCTCGGCCTTCAAACGCGGCCCCCCCCACCCCCGCTTCCTTCCAGGCCCGTGGGACTCTGGCCGCGGGTCGATCGTGAACGCCGATGCGTTCACACGGGGCTGTCCGCCGTTAAACGTGCAATGGCGTTAATACCGTTGTCCAAACACCCCACGAGATCCCATCTGAAATGTCTGAACGACGACCGCTCGGAAGGCGCGGCGCTCGAAAGATTTATGGAAACGTGATGAGCTTTGTGTAAATTCTAGAGATGTTCCCACACTTAGATCCTTACGTAATCCACGACGCGTCAATTGAATCTTCCATTTCACCCTTGTAAATAGAGGAGCCCGACAGCGCGGAGGCCGAAACCCGCTCCTCACCTGTTCTGAACCAAGGGAATACATATTTTTTTCTGGGGGGGGGGGGGGGCGGGGGTTCCCTTCCCTTCCCTCCCCCTCCCCTCCCTCCACGCATGCATGCTTATGTAAGCGCATTACTTTATCCGCGGATGTTGGAGTTATTTTTCAGTCAACATTTCTCCCCTTAAACCGCTGGCTTGCAGCCTCGCAGAGATGATTTGGCGGACTCCACCCTGCAGTCTGCGCACTGGTATAATTGGAGACACTCTCTTCTGTGAAACCTTGAAAACATTATCTGCAGACCGCAGTGAACGCCTTCATTTTCTCCATGGCGTGTTTGTTGCCTCAATGGGATGGATTGTCTCGACCTCCGCAGCGCGCATGCGCGCAGCCCAGCGCGCGTGCGCGCGGACGCGTGCGGGTAGCCCCCGAGTACGCTACGGGCCTCCGCGAGATATATTAGGGCTCGTTATTTTTGATGCTCGCCGTCGGAATCCAACTTTTCAGAAGCCGCTTTGAGGGGAGGCGCACACTGACCAAGTAGTTTGGGTTTTCTTTTACTGCGTCAAAGTTAAAACCTCAAACTTCATCCAGGTTTATTTCATCACATTAAACTGTTCATTAAAACACAAGCAAAAGCTGGTAACTAGTTCCAGGTACTCGTGTGCTCTTCACGTCCTGACGAAGACTTTCGAATTAATTGTAATTTCTGCAGTTTTGCAGGTGCTGCAATTGACGGGTTATAATTTATTTTTCGTGGATTTGTAAAGAAAGTTATCCGAGAGTAATCCACATTAGGACGAAGTACCCCCCCCCCTTTTCAGTTATTATTTTTTTTAATTTTTTCTCTTTGAGTACTTTTATGCATTTGACATATCTATATACTTTGCGAATATATTTCAATAAAGTTCATGAATAAATACATTTAATTTGTAGTCATGTATATATAAGTCAACCCAAAAATGTCAAGCCACGAATTAACCAAACAAGAAGTTAAGGTAATATTAACGAACTATAAAAAAAAACGATGCCGTTCATAAATACTACAAATACGATTAATAAACGGTAATGTAAAAAAATATGAATATGGGAAACATTAAGACAACTTCTACATTAAGAACTAATGAAAATTAACTTAAATAATTGTCTCATTATTATTATTATAATAATAATAATAATAATTATTATTATTAGTACTATTATTATTATTATTATTTCCTATATTTATACAGGTAAAGTAGCGAAGTCAAAGGGGACACAGGAATATTGATGAACTTATCAAGGCCTTGCAGACATGCTGTCGCAAGGCTAGAAAGCTTATACCATGTAATTATGGAAAACACTGTTATTATGCAAAACACTGTTATTATGCAAAACAATTTAAAATAAATCCAGTTAGTGGGAATGGCGCGTTTGCGCGCACTCCTAATGTCTAACATTTACGTGTTACCATGATGTTTTCCCATGCTTGAACTATTGTTGTTTAGCTTTGGATTAAGCACATTATTATTTATTTGTATGTATGTTCAATATGTAAGTATTATTTTTGCTAACTAAACTAGTGGAGGCCAACATCCTGACTGATCGAATGCAACGCAGAGTGAATGAATATTAAACGGTAATGCAGCTGTTGCAAAATCCACCCACTGCATTTTTCTAGTTAATTTCAGTTCATTTCAGATTTTTCAAAGGTTACCGTGCAGCTGAAACGCTGTAGTAGTGCAAGAAATTATCCATCCCTAACTCCAGGAGGTTGCTCGGCCATACCAACATGTAATATAGATGGACGCCACCATTTCATCCGCTTCTATAAAGCTTTTAAATTGTATTTCCTCCATTTAGAAAACCTTTGAGATGCATTTAATTTATAATATCAACTATGGCATGCCTATCTCACGTGTTGATGTTTCTAATAATGTAGTTCCTCCGTCACTACAAGACCACTGTACAATTTAACCGTTGTTATGATGAAAGTGTGTAATAATTACGTTATTTTGCAACCATAATAAAACATGTACGTGTAATAATATATGTAAATATATATATATATATTGTGTATATGTACATGTACTCGGCATGTATGTGTTAAAGAGAGAGAAAGCATAGATTCATAGATAGCTTTGTGTGTGTGTGTGTGTGTGTGTGTGTGTGTGTGTGTGTGTGTGTGTGTGTGTGTGTGTGTGTGTGTGTGCGTGCGTGCGTGCGTGTGTGCGTGTTTGCGCACCCCCAATGCCTTCCCCATGTAATGAAAATATATCTTTTTGTGATACAAGTGTAAATGCGAATGAATAAACAAATAAACACAGGTTGAGATTAATTTATTTCCCCTGGGTGCAGTTACACAAGTTCCTTGGTAGCTCTTTTCCTCCGCTCCTTAAAAAAAACTAAAAAATAAACAAAAAAAAAAAAAAATAAAAACATTTGCTGTTAATGAGAAATAGCCTCTAAAGCGTCTGTAAAAGTAACTGGAAACCAATATTTAAGGTGCGGAGCTCATTCGATAGCTGACTCAGATTAATTGAACCTTAATACAGTTTTAAATTCCAGTGGAGCTAATGGCTGCGTGCGTATATTCCTGCTCTCGGGGCTTCCTCCTTTGGAGAAGTTTAGTGTCAATCCCTCATTCGTGCGGTTTCCTTGTTATATCTGAGTGTCGGGAGGGAGTTTGGGTCTGGAGGGAACCGGGCCGCTGCAGAGTTGACACAAGGAAGAAGACGGAGGATTCCCCGTGGCCGGTAAACGTTAATGTGCTATTAAACGGCCTGCAAATTACACCGAAACTCTCAGCCGCTGACATGCGATATAAAAACAGAGAGAGAGAGAGAGGGAGAGGGAGAGGGAGGGAGGGAGAGAGAGGGAGGGAGGGAGGGAGAGAGAGAGAGGGAGAGAGAGAGAGAGAGAGGAGGGAGGGAGAGAGGGAGAGGGAGGGAGGGAGGGAGGGAGGGAGAGAGAGAGGGAGAGAGAGAGAGGGAGGGAGAGAGAGGGAGGGAGAGAGAGAGAGAGGGAGGGAGGGAGAGAGGGAGAGGGAGAGGGAGGGAGGGAGGGAGGGAGGGAGAGAGAGAAAAGGAGATTGTGACTCTTGGCGTTGCACGCACCGTGCTTGGCTCGCAGAGATGGAGTGGAGGGATGGAGAGAGAGAGAGAAAGAGAGAGAGATACCAGATTTACTGCTTCGCGGCGGCGTGCTGTACTTCATGAAACGTATTATGTTTAAAAGTGAACGAGTGAAGGGGCGAGGGACGTTCATCATCGGAGCCGCGCACGGTGCGTGCCACGCGAAGAGTCATATGCCCCCACCCCCACCTCCACCTCCACCCCATTCATTTTTATTTCAATTCAGTCCAAAGGGTTTTTTTACAGTGCCAAAGCAAGTGTGAAATCAAACAACAAACCGAAAAAAAGAAATGTGAATACATTTCATAAGAATTTAAGAACATAAGAATTGTTCTTTTGCTGTGAGAAATATATATATATATATATATATATATATATATACACACACACCCAAACAAACGCACACAACTTACAACAAACAAAATACTTGCACACGCACACACACACACACACACACATAATACAGATAAGTTCAAAATAACTTAAAACAAAAATGAAAATGTGGACTTGTTAAAATATACAAAAGAGTGAGAATTATATTAATAGAAACACTACAACATGTTTTTCTTTGAAATGAATGTATTTAAAGATAATTGTTCAGAACAAATATCTTTAAATAAAAATAAAATCTCTCTCTCTATCGCTCTCGCTCTCCTCCACGTATCCATTTACCCCCCTCCCCCTCCCATACAGAGAAACACCAACAAGATAAACAAGAGTTCTTCGGGTGTCCGTGGCGCAAGAGAAAAGGCAGGAAATGGGACAGAACCGAAAAAGCACTCGAATCGTTGAAGAACCCGCTTTGCGCGTGGATTTCCAGAGAGAGAGCGGAGTCCACGCGCGTCACGCACCGAGTCGTTGCAAACGGCGCTGCGTGGTGGGGAACCGGCCTCGCGTGAGAGCCCAGCTGAATGCTGAACAGGCTTCCTTTATCCGGCGGAGCACGGCAACAAAACACATGCAACACACACCCGAGTGACCCGGGAAGGATTCAAAACAACAACAGCAGCAGCAACGACAGCAGCAGCGACAGGACGACGCGTTTGACGCAGAAGCGACTGAAATTACGCACGCGGCGAAGCGATTTGATGTGGCGTTATATTTGGAAAGTAAATTCACACTCGACACGCGTGGGCCCTCGCAAATTAAAAGCGCATCCGGGTGGCGGCGTGCCAGTCTGCGTCCCGCGCCCACGGCAGCGGAATCAAAACCCCCAAATAAAACACGGACGACTCCAGACTCGGCTCGGTCCAGCTGCCGGCCCCGTGCGCCGCGGGTGGTGGTGCTACGTCCGCTGGGGTTGCGGGGCGGAGGGGGTGGAGTCCCCTCGCTGCTCCGTGACGCGGCGTCGACACTGGAGTGATTCAGGCAGTTTCAGGTTCCTGTGATTTCAAGCGTCGCGCCCAACAACTTGAAACTACCTAGATCACCCGCCAGCGTCCGTGGCGGTGGGGGTGGGTGTGGGTGGGTGGGGTCACGTTCATCATCAGTGAGGCTTTCGTTATAGTGCGGGCCGGGGGGGCGTCCATATATCCATCGATGCATAGATCCATAGGTGTCGTGGATTCTGACTCCTATCACCGGACGGATGGCGCAAAGGCCAAAACGCCGTCCCGCCTTCTCCGCTAACGCACGAGGCAACGTCCCGTTTTTGGGAGCAGCAGACTTATCTGTGGGCAACACGTGGCGCTCAACCTCCCCAGTGAAACCAACGCCGGTTAATCGTGGGGCCATCCAGTCTGCCAGCCCGTCTGCGGCAGTGCTTCTGCTGCTCAGCGCAACCGTGAATGACACAGACGTCAGATAAATTACCGGAGCAAACCGCTGAGTTTTTCGGACGCTCTACGCATGAGATTTGAGCGTTGCTCTGTCATCTCCATATCTGTAAACTGTCCGCTCACATTCCTGCTCATGACACAGTGGGTTGGTGATACAGAGGTTCATTGTTCGTTGATAACCCTGTGGTTATTGTATATTTCAAATTTGTATGTTTTTTTTGTCAATGTATACGTTTCTGTCTTGTTGCCATGTCCTTTATTATTATTATTATTATTATTATTATTATTATTATTATTATTATTATTATTATTATTATTATTATTATTATTACTGTTTTTTTGCTGCTGGGAGGTCGCAACACATCACATGGCAACAATAACAATGTTGTATTTGATTGTAAAGTAAGTTTTAAATTAAATTTCGTATTAAAAAAACAAAACAAAACAACATCATTGTTTCTCGTTTCAAACACCCTGGGAACGACGTTTCCCTGTGTGCAACTTGGAGAAAGTTAAAGTGGAGCGCGCCGAGACATGTGAGGAAATGCAAACATTCCTTTCGATCGAGAGTCTTTTGTTGTTCACCAATAGTGGGGCAATAAGGTGGCCATAAAACCGCACCGCACAGCAATATATATCCCCGAAACATCCGCTTTTACTACTTCCTGTAGCATCCAATAAAGCAGTTTATCAATTGCTCTCCAAAAAAAAAAATGGGATAAAGAGACGCTGAGCCGCTTTGGGTGCGACAGACCCACAGAGAGGGGAGACAGACTGGGTGATAGTCAAATGCACTGTGGCCAAATGGGCAGAGAGGAAGTGATCGAGAGAGACGGGAAGGGGTGAGGCAGTGGGGGAGGGAGGGGGGGGGGGGCAGACAGACCCACAGAGAGGAATGGAGACAATGTGACGCTATATATTAAAAAAAAAGAGAGAAAAAGATGCGTTGTCAACATGGCGCCTCCAGGCCTGGAGCGTGAGGGACCGAGAACCTCGCGGATCCTCTCTCCTCCTCTTATCCTCCTCCGCTGATCCTTTTATCTCTCACCCCCTCCTCTCCTCTCCTCTCCTCTCCTCTCCTCTCCTCTCCTCTCCTCTCCTCTCCTCTCCTCTCCTCTCCTCTCCTCTCCTCTCCTCTCCTCTCCTCTCCTCTCCTCTCCCCTCCCCTCCCCTCCCCTCCCCTCCCCTCCTCTCCTCTCCTCTCCTCTCCTCTCCTCTCCTCTCCTCTCCTCTCCTCTCCTCTCCCCTCCCCTCCCCTCCCCTCCTCTCCTCTCCTCTCCTCTCCCCTCCTCTCCTCTCCTCTCCTCTCCTCTCCTCTCCTCTCCTCTCCTCTCCTCTCCTCTCCTCTCCTCTCCTCTCCTCTCCTCTCCCCTCCTCTCCTCTCCTCTCCTCCTCCTAATCACCAGCTCCTCGTCGCCGCGGTGCTCGGCTGCTTCCTTCCCTCTGGCCCGCACACAAACGGGAGCAGCTGGAGGAAGCGCGGCCATGTGTTCCTGATCACCGCGTCCATGTGAACTCTGCAGGCTCCGCATGCAACGCGGCGCACGCGCTCTCAGATGAAACGGGACTAACGGCTCCGTGCACGTGGGAGCCATTTGCTGACTGGCGATAAATCGCGATTATATTATATTGTTATAATACATTTGCTTTTCCACCCTAGTACACACAGTATGCAGTATACTCAGCTTGCATTCCATATACGTGTATGCAAACTTGCAGTTTCCTATTTTTTGACAGTGTACCTTTGGACAGAAAGGGTCGTTGTATTGTTTTAGATTTTATGTGTATTCCATTTTTTTTTTCTATAATTTTGTTGCACATTTTAGTATGTTCATTTTCCTTTTGCGTTCCTGTAACTTTATGGCATATTGACGTTTTATCTGTTGTTATTCTTAATACTTTTGGATTATTATTTTTTGTTCCGCCGCAATTTCCCTCCAGGGATGAATCCAAATGTCTGTCTGTCTGTCTGTCCTGTCTGTCTGTCTGTCTGTCTGTCTGTCTGTCTGTCTGTCTATCTATCTATCTATCTATCTATCTATCTATCTATCTATCTGTCTGTCTGTCTGTCTGTCTGTCCTGTCTGTCTGTCTGTCTGTCTGTCTTGTCTGTCTGTCTGTCTGTCCTGTCTGTCTGTCTATCTATCTATCTATCTAATCTGTCTGTCTGTCTGTCTGTCTGTCTGTCTGTCTGTCTGTCTGTCTGTCTGTCTGTCTGTCTGTCTGTCTGTCTGTCTGTCTGTCTGTCTGTCTGTCTGTCTGTCTGTCTGTCTGTCTGTCAGCCCCGCCCAGAGGTCTAAAACCTGTAATTAATACTTCCGCAAACTGAACCATCTCCTGTCTGATCTCTCCAGCTCTTGACAATACAATGTTCTGGGGATAGAAAGGAGCGTGGAGTTCGCTCCACGTCTGGACAACAACACAGGAGACACGCAGGAGAAAACCCCACGAGGGGCCACACAGCGCTGGCTCCTCTTCACTGTGGGCGCCAACCTCCATGTCCCACCGTCATACAGGAGCTACACACAGATGCTCTTCATTGGAGGAAAAAATAATCCGCTGCCAACATTTTTCCTGCCAGATCTTGCGTCATTGAGCAGCCAAATGATGACACTGCACGCGGCGCTGTTTGAGGGGCAACAAGGACTCGAGGAAAACGTAAAGGAAACAGTTTGGGAACTTGGCGCGTGAGGCACGTGACCGCGCACAGCGGAAGTTCCGGAAACAGCTGCACCTTGGCTTTTCAACTGCACGAGACCGGGCGTGAAGGTGCATGGCACCAAAACAGGATAACAGATAGAAGCTACATTTATGATGATAATGCTTTATGCTATACTGATAACCAGCCTATAATAATAATAATAACAACAACAACAATTATACAAATAATAATTATGATGATAACAATAATAATACCATTATTTCTATTAATAGTAGTAGTAGTAGTAATAGTATCGATATTATTATTATTATTATTATTATTATTATTATTATTATTATTATTATTATTATTATTATTAATAATAATAATAATAATAATAATAATAATAATACTAGGATTATTATAATTATAACGCATATTCATTATAATACAATAGGAGCAACCAATCGAATAACAAATAAATAACGACGAAAATTAAGCCTATTTTGATTGAGAAATTTTTACATAATTGATATCTGATAAGATCTTTACCATTTGGAATCGCTGTACCTATTTCGTGAACATCTGTATACAAGAGAGTCTCATAAGGATACGCGCATTAACACTTTAATCTTTAACAGGCCAATATATTTGAGGTCTTTACCGCAGTTTACTTCCTACGTACGTGTTCGGCCTCTTCCACAGCGACACTGAGGATTTTTAAAGTTAAGACAAAGAAAATGGCGTCAGAATTGATTACATATAGTGAACATGTCATTATATTGCGAGGGAAAACGGTACAATAGACTCTCAGTCCGGTTTAAAAAATCGAGTTTATCCAGCCATGACTTTCTCTTTCGAATCTCCCATCGACTTTCGACTTTATGATCGAATTTACTAAATTAACGAAGTAGTCAATTAGTCCAATTTGTCATATATCATAATTCAGAATACCGTGCCTCTCCCTCTCTATATAAAACTGTAAAAGCAGCGTTTTTAAAAAAACGTACTGTAGCCTATAACTCTGAATAGCTTATATAAGCCCACGCACACACACACACACACACACACACACACACACACACACACACACACACACACACACACTCACTCTCTCTCACACGCGCGCGCTCGCAGACGCACACACACACATACACACACACACACACGCACACACAAACACCCAGCCAAAAAAAAGGGATCGTAGCCGAAAAATCACAGATCTTACGTCAATATGCGCTTACAAGAAGTATCTCTCAGAAATCAGAGTAGTTTATTAAAGCATTCCTTCACGAAAAGAACAATAAAGTCATGCAAGGAGAAGAGGAAGCAGGCAAGTTGACATGCTTTACAAAAAAACAAAACAAAAAAAAACAACAACATTCAAAATATCTCAAACTAATCACTAAATTATAGGTATAAATAGGTATAAATTAATTCTGGTCAAGTGAGACACTTTTACTCAAAGGCATTCATGTAAATTCTTAAAAAATATCAAGATAATTTCTCCAGATATTTAGAATAATAGGCCTACAGCATTAAGTATCAAGACAGAATGTCCATGGAGGAAGAAACGCTCATTTGTCCATTTTCGTACCTTCACATTCACACTGTTTTGTGCTTTCGGACCCTGTCAGCCGCCCACCATTCATTCGCACTCGGGGATATAAATAAAACAAAACGGTGCTTCTGTGGTACTAACTTATCATGTAAACAGTTAACCAAGCCCGTGCCTCTAAAACACGTGTATTTTTTTTCCCTGCCTTCGGAGGTAAACAGTTTTCTCAGACTCACCGCTGATCGCTGCAGTCGACGGTGTGAACAGTCGCTTGGAAATTACAATAAAGTGCTTAGGTGTGTGTGTGTGTGTGTGTGTGTAAACCTGACGGGGTGTGTGCGGTGCGGTGCGGAACTAGTCTGCGAGCCCTCTCCCGCAAGGGACCTTAAAACTTTTCTTCAGGTTCCGGGTCCAACACAGTAAAAAGAAAAAAAACTATGGAAAGTTTTTCAGTAACTTCTGCAACTCAACACGGAGTCCATAAGTGGGGACAGCAGCCAGTGTGTGCGTGTGTGTGCGTGCTCACGCGTGCGTGCGTGCGTGCGTGCGTGCGTGTGTGTGTGTGTGTGTGTGTGTGTGTGTGTCTGCGCGCGTGGGTGAAAGTGGATTTGTGGAATCCAGCTGCAACGTGTCTTAAAGTGATTTTTGCGTCATACTCCGCAGCGGCGCTCGTCGTCGTTCGCACTCTGCGCGCTCCTCCCGCGCTGTTTCTTCATCTTCATCCTGCGATTCTGGAACCAGATCTTGACCTGCCTGTCGGTCAGGTCCAGGCTCCGACTGACCTCCAGGCGGCGCTGTCGGGTCAGGTACATGTTGAACAGGAACTCCTTCTCCAGCTCCAAGGTCTGGTGCTTGGTGTAGGGACAGCGCTTCTTCCGAGCGGCGCTGGCCGACAACCAGCCCCCGGTCCCGCCTAGGTCCACCGTCAAAGCCGCTCTCTTCTCGTTCCGGTTGTAGCCTGAGATCAAAGTGAGAAACAGTAATATAATATAATATAATATAATATAATGTAATATAATATAATATAATATAATATAATATAATATAATATAATATAATATAATATAATATAATAATTTTTGATATAATATGATATAATTTATTCAGGGAGACACAAATTACAGATTTACAAACGTCTGCATTTAGTTCAAAGTTATTCTGTGTCAATCCCTGTGACAGTCTATTCATTTAATTTGATAAATACAGAGATAGATTTAAAAAAGAAAAGTATTCTATCTATCTCTCTAAAATATTATTTATTTACCTGGAAAATAATTGCTGCCCAACAACTGCTCAAGGAAAAACATAAAAATTAAAAATAAATAAAGGTGCGGCAAAAATGAGAGTATAGAACGCATTTGCACTAATAAGCAGATACAAATATGCACGCCCAACACCCTTTGTCGTGTATCACTTGCGGTTATCAATGCATAAAAATGATATTAATTTGTTTAAATATGATTTAGTCACTTAGGTTATTTAATGTGATTTAAAGAGAAACTTAAATTTAACTTAAAATCGAACCGTATGGGTGTGTTGGTGTTGTCTTTGTGTGCGTGCGTGTGGTTTCGTGTTTTTTTTCGTATATTTTGCTTGAGAGGGAAAATATGGCACGCAATACTAATATGAAAGTTATATTTTAAAGGCATTTCAATGTTGAAAAATTATCCAATGAAAGAAAAAAGTAAGGGATTGGTTTGGAAGGTCACATCATATGCTCACTCTCACTCTCTCTCTTCTGCGGTAACATTTTAGCCAAAACGCCTCAGTTGCATTCCAAAAGCATTTTCAATTAAATTCATAGAGCCTTTATTTTGCTACGTTAAAGCATTCAGGAGTTGTCCGACATATTTCATATTTACAGAAATATTCTATTGTCTCCCTTCGATGGCGTCAGTAGGACCCCACACACAATATTTTTTTGGAACAAAAACGCTACCACAATGTAATTGCCATTGCAAGGGTACACGGTATATGTACGTTATGATTATTGTGATTATTATTATTATTATTATTATGATTATTATTATCATTATTATTATTGAAGATTCTATGCGTTATACACATTATTATTATTATTATTATTATTATTATTATTATTATTATTTTATTTATATTCTTTATTATTATTGTTGTTGTTGATGTCAATATTATTATTAAATATGCCAAAGTTATTGGATATCCATTCCAACAGAGTGTACTGACAGAAGAGAAATGAAAACGCAGTGGCAGCCCCTTTGCACAGCTGTTGCTCCTTAACTAATTTAATCCTCTGTGTTTCTACGGCGAAATTCTCTCACATTTCATATTTACCATTCCACATGAACTTCCATTAGACCGTGCACCCACCCTGGATGTAGTTGCATGTTGAAAGAGACATCAGCGTCTACCTCGCAATAAATAATAATAGAAACATCTCATTACAGCAGCATTTACGACTGGCCCAACTCATCCTCGTGTCCTTTCTCTCCACTGGCGTCACCGCCGTTGTATGGCTATTTGAAAATGTCAGTTCTGTGCGTTGCTTTCCGACATGTCAACAGCCCCGCAGGAGCCTCGCAACTGTATTATCTGCGAGAGCCAGACCCACGGCGGTGGCCCGGGCGTCGTGGGCCCCGGCGCACCGTCAATGGCAGGCCTGTCCACAACCGCCCCGTGGGCAAAATCGACGCTTCCGCCGCCCGGGTGCGTGCGAGCCTCCAAAGGGGCAACGACACCCAGGAAATCGGAAGAGTGCAATTTAGCCCAGGCGGCGCACGGACACTTCAGCCTGGCGCAATAAATTCATTCCGGGGCAACAAAGTGACTCCCTTTGTTTTTGTCTTTCCTCTCCCAGGCCGCTTCCATTTTTAACAACCCACCGTAAAAAAAAAAAGAGAAAAAAACACACACACACACACACACACACACACACACACACCGAGCAGGAAGAGTGAGGGAAGAGAGAGAGGGATGTGGGGGGTGAGGGGCAGACACAAAGAAAAAAAGGAAGAACGAGTCACCTTGCCTCGTCCCTGTGGCTGCAGAGGCCTGGACCCGCTTCCCCCGTTCCGTCTGTCTCCATCACAACCGCCACATCCTATGTTTTCATCCTCTTCTTCCCGATGATCCCTGCCTCTCCCCTCCCTCTCGGACACCGACATTATTCTTTTCTTCCCCCTCTGCCCTCCCTCCCCACTGCGGCGTGGTGCCATTGTCTCCACCTTTCACTCACCTAGTAGCCCGGCGCTCGGTAACATCTCGGCCGAGTCTGCCGTTCGGCCGTCCGGCGACGCGCCGCCGCTGAGGCTGATCTGGAGCGAAACCGGGTCGTGACGTCCGCTGTATCCTCCCTCTCCAAAAACCGTCAGCATCCCTCCGCCTCCCTCCGCGTCCATCTCGTCCCCGCGTTTGATGAACGGCCCTGCGTCGCAGTCGTCGTCGGGGTTTAACGGTAACCGTGGCACCGGGAAGAGGCTGTACGTGCCGTGGCGATGAGGGGTGTCCGGGGAGGAGGAGGAGCTCGGTCCGGCCGCCGGAACACCCACACACCGGTCAGCATCACCGCTGACGCCCAGTCCGTCGTTTTGGTTTACTCCAAAGTTGTGATGGACGTGAAGCTCCCTGGTCGTCAAGTCGTCGTGGAACGCCGGCGGGGGAGACCCGACGCCACGGCACCGGTTCTCCGACACTGAGAGCGGGTCGGCGCCCGAGGCTCCGAAAACGGACACGTCTCCCGCGGTTGCAGCCGTGGGAGACGGGGTCAGTCTAGGCCCCTGCTGCCTGTTCGGTTCCAGGGTCAGGTAGGACAAGGAGCAGGGAGCCGGAGGAGACGGAGCCCGTCTGTCGTCGAGAAACCGCGCTGCGCCGGAACCGAACACCGGCGCGTCGTCGACACCGATCCCGGCGCCGTCCAGTGGAAGCGACAGCAGGAACGGGTGCACGTGCGCGTCGCCCCATTCGCTCCCGAATCGACCGTGAACGGTGTCCTCCAACGACCCGCCGCTCTCCGGTAGCTCCGAGCGACCCCCAGGTGGGAGATGAGAGCGGGTGGACACCGGGGCGCGCAGCTCCCGCCGCTGCAGCTGCTCCTGGCGCATCGTCCTCCCGGTGTCTGCGCCAAACACCGAATATGACCGACGCCGACGCACCCCGGGCGATATCACAATTATTTTCCGTTATTAGGTGTCGCGGCGGGGAGCCAAAACGCAAGGCAGCGCTTTGGAGACCTCGGTGCTTGGAGAGGGGGTGGGGTGGGTGGGCGGGGCCCTCCTCAATAGTAGGTGTCCATCAAAGAGCTTTTTTTTCGTGCGTGTGCGGCATGTGTCTGTCTTTTTCCGACGGTGGCAGGTGGGGGGCGGGGGCGGTGGAGGATGAAGGGCAGGAGGAGGAGGAGGAGAAGGAGGAGGAGGAGGAGGAGGAGGAGGAGGAGGAGGAGGAGGAGGAGGAGGAGGAGGAGGAGGAGGAGGAGGAGGACATGTTTTGAACGAAAAGCGAAGAAGAGTGAAGCGATCCGCGTGCGTCAATTGGAGGAAGGGGCGCGCGAGAAGTCTGGCGCTGCACGCTTCCTGCACGGCGGCCAATGGCAGTCTGGGGTTCACGGGCAGACCACGCCCCCTAGGCTGTCCGTCTGTCTGTGTGTCTGTCTGTGTGTCTGTCTGTCTGTCTGTCTGTCTGTCTGTCTGTCTGTCTGTCTGTCTTTCCGTCTCCTTCCTTCCTTCCTGTCTTTCTTTTCTTTTCTTCTCTCTCCTACTTCCATTCTTTCTGAAAAGCCCCCCCTGCCCTTTTTGTGATGCCCGTATCAACTGTTCCTTCCACTCCACTATTTCAGCACTTTATTTCAAGCAAGTTCACTTTTTTTCCCCCCAAAAAAGAAAATGGCCCCAAACAAGCAGAGCAGATTAATATTCACCTTTCTTTGCCCCCGCGACATGACACTGGGCCAAGACAGATAGAGAGCTATAGTCCCAGAGGCTGAAGGCCGAAGCGGATTCCATCTCTGCATTCAATTAAGATCCAGGTCAACTTGGGAGCTCGCCATGGAATTTCCTTCTTCGATTATTTTTGTCTGGTCCTTAAAAGCCGTCCCATTATTAGTAGCATTTATATTCACCGTAGAGCACACCGCTGATCTAATGGCGCCTCTGGAGACGCGGCATGAGAGACACTTCGGAGGCCACTGCGGAGTGCATGAGGATATTAAACTTCCACGGAGAAGCATATTAGAACAAACTTTCAAATTCAAGTTATCGAATACTTTGTACTAAATTAGCTTGAAAGTATTCCTTACTCATTACCGTGGTCATTGTTATCGCAATTTGTACCGTTGAATGTCTATTATAGGTGTATATTGCTTCATAGGCCTACTGTACAATATCACTTTATATACATTTAATTTCAATAGGCGTGACGTGTTTTAGGAGAAGCCAAAACACACCCTGTGCTGGGTGAAATCTATCTTCCTCAGCTCCATTTCGCGTTGGAGACAGAACAGACGCACACGCTACCCATCAGAACATCAGAACCACGTCTGTCTTCAAACCCAAACTGGATGTTCTCGCTTCTCGCTCTTTGAGAGTAACAACAGAAGTCAGGACGCATCCCTTTCTCAAACGTAAAGGGTCAATCTGAGCTAAAATACCACATTATACTGTCCTAAAACATCTGGTATGTGTTGGTTAACATGCGGGCAGGAGCATAATCATTGTAAAATTGAATACGAGTCCGTGTTTGTCGAACAGCAATTTCTAAATGTTGACAATTAACGGTGTACTTTTTAAAACGTATGAACAATAGCAAGCAAATAACAAAACGACAATAAAAAACATTAAAAAAAATCGCCTGCGGCAAATATAGTAAATACATTTTCGCTACTTATGATAATAATACTACTGCTATTACCACAACTTATTATTATTATCATAATAATTATAATAACAATAATAATAATAATAATAATAATAATAATAATAATAATAATAATAATAATAATAATAATAAATTAATATATTACACAATATACCACAACAGAAATTATGTAAATCGTAATAATATATGATTTATTATGTTATATATATATGTTATTTTAAACACTTGTCTTGCATCCATTTAATAATATTTTAAATATCTAAGTCGCAAGTAAGTTCGATTGCTCGATTTTTCTGTTTTGGTTTTTACATATAAAGAAAAACGAAATAGTCCAACAGAACGATGTTTCCCGTTTTTAAAAATCGATAGCAAATGTAATGGCATGTAAAACGATGTTTGCATGAAGAGAAATAGACAATTGAATTCTTTGACAAATAAAAATGTTTAAAGTCAGTATTTCTGCCCGCTATACATTCATATGCAATGTTGTGAATTATTCAGAGGCCGTTTTTATTCTGGAGACATACGGTAAAAGACAGAGGGAGCCGGGAGAGTCGGGAGGTGACGTCAAAACCACGTCCGTGTAAAGAAACTTGTATTTATCTTTAAATATATATTCGTCAAGGTCAGAAGTTGTTTGCTTCCATGCTGACACTGTGCAGGCCGGGCAGAGTTCTACGTATTTGTGGTAGATTTGGGTGCAGGCAGGGGATATATCGCACATCCCCACAGGTGTGTGTTGGGATAGTGGCCTCCAGAAATAAACCTTTCTCGCATATTTAATCAATTCACACGCTCAGTGTTGCTGTGTGATGTCATGGCAAATGTAATTCGCAGTATCTACCACTAGATGTCCCTGCTGTGCCGCAGGCGACTCTTAAATAGACGCGTTAGCGCAGAACAAAGACATTTTAGTGAAGTTACATTTATATTGTTACTACGAACTAAGTTAGCTTCACTATGACGTGTCAGTGTCAAGAGGAACTTCTGACGTACATCCATGGTATTGCACAGACTTAAAGCGGTTGGCACCACTGCGGTACAAATTCAGATTGCTTGATCTAAACTGCAAATTAATTAGGCCTCCTCTATTGTAAAAGATGGAATGGTTGTTGTCATTTGTCATTATCCATGGCCCGTTTATCGTCTGTGCATGGATTTCCCCCCTGTTGTTTTCTATGAGACCGTGACTCTAACTATTTCTTAAAATATGATTATGCGGAGAAATCGAATTGAGCCATATTTAATTCCCACGTGTTGTTTATTAAACTGACGTTCGCGATGGATTGTGATTTATACTGAGACGAACCCTTAGTGAAAAATAGACTGCGATATCTGCCCCGAAATACCCACATGTGGCCTCCAGATTATACCCCAATTACACCCAGTATATGCTGAATTCGTTCAGCATGTATGAGAGCCTAAAATATAGAGTTCTTCTGGGAAAGGGGTTTATGGGTCTTAAACTCCACTTTGGTTGACGTGGATTCACCCGTCAACTAAAGTGTGTGGGGGGGGGGGCGACATAATTTCATGAATTTAAATGGTTCAAGATTCGGACAATTTTAAGCGAAAAATGGAAAACAGAGTGCTTATTTTAGTCTATCCTCTCAGTAGGAAACCCCCAAATGCGGTACTTTAACTTACCGAGCGCAACGACGCACGACTGACATTGGAGCACCGGAAAACGGGCCCGGCTTGAACCCGAGGGCCGCCTGGTCTGTCCCTCGTTCCAGAACATCCACGCCAATCGGCCGTGTTCTGGTGAACACGGACGCGGCACAGACGCAGCTGCTGCTCTGACTTCCAGCAGCAGCGTCTGGTCTGAGCAGCTCCGACCATAAAGCCATTAAAAGATTTTAGTGGAAGCCAGAGCAGACAGCTGTCTGGAGAGGACCCTTCTCTCTGTCTGTCTGTCTGTCTGTCTGTCTGTCTGTCTAGCTGTCTAGCTGTCTGTCTGTCGATCTGTCTGTCGGTGCTGCTTGGCCAAAATGATATTAAAGATTTCTGTTTCAAATTAAGTGTGTTTTTTTCCCCAATATTAAACAGCATCTAATCGAGTCGACCATCCCCCAACCCATCCTTGCATGCAGCCGCTCTCTCCTCCTCGATTCAATTTAAAACGCTTTATTGCTTTGTTCACATTGCCAAAGCAAGTGGAAAACAAAAGTGAAGTACACAAGAAGAAGAACAACAACAATCTTTATTTGTCACACAGCACACCACACTACAACACATGCACACACACAAGCACACATGCACATGCTTTGGATGGTGGCCGGTGAAATGAGGCCTCTGCGTTTAACCCATCCTGGCTTGTCCAGGAGCAGTGGGCAGCATTCGTGGACGCGCCCGGGGACCTGGTGACGAGTGTCCATCGCTGGTCAGATGATGATGTGTGCATGTTTTTGGTGGTGGGTCCTTACTAATGTTAGGTGAAGGAAACCCCCACGTGAGCACGGGGAGAACATGCAAACTCCACACAGAAAGGCTCCTCTTTGGGAGATAACCCGCCGGAGCACGGTATCTCCCAAATAGGAGCCTTTCTGTGCAATAACATAAGCACCATTGGTGAAGCGGAATTCAGACAGACAGGTTTAAACATTGCACTTAGAAAGATATCGTAAGTCACTTTGGACAAAGGTTACAGGAAGTGATGTAATATACAGTACGTGAACGTAAGTAGGTCATAACCTAAAAACACGTCCTTCTTGTATACATGCATACATACATACTGTATAAACATGGAGACATTCAGTACAATGTCTCCCCGTCTCCCTGGGATGAGGTGATTTAATTTTAAAAGAGAAGTTAATAGGCATGGCTCGCCCTTCAGTGCGGTTATAATGAGGCTGCTGGGGTGGTTTTGGTGGAAATGATGACAAACTGGATTCTGAGGTCGTTTGATATTCAATATATTCGTGTATTCTTGTTGCTATCTCTGTATGAATGATCAAGATCAACCGATCAGTGAGTGGTATTCCCAACGACGAGTACGAGCAGTGCTACAAAATATTCACCATGAATTTTTGGACGGATATCCATAAATCTAATCTGCGGCTTTTAACCTTCTGTGTTGTGGCTGCAGACTGTCCACCATGTTGGCCTGCGTCGGCGAAAATCTCTCTCTCTCTCTCCCCCTCTCCCCCCTCTCCCCCTCCCCGTTAATCACTAACAGAAGGAGGTGTGCTTGCCAGCTACTTCCCCTCATGGCGGTGGCCCTCAACACCCCCTGGTCAAGCTCGTATAACTGTAACCATGACGACGCGGCCCCGGGACCGCCGTAAAGTTTTACTGCGGAGAGGGACCCAGAGCGGCCGGCGTGCGTGAAGGAGTGCGCGAGCACCGGTGGCCCGTCGGCACGCACGCGTGACACGGCGGAACGGGGTGGAACGCGCCGGGGGCAGGAACGGCACGCATTTCCCGAACACGACGGGTCTCACACCGGGATCCGGGCGCGACTAGAGCCTTGCCTCCGCCGCCCCCGCCTCTCCATGTCCGGCGTCTCCTTTGTTCTTTCTGTAAACGGTGCAAACGCATCAACAGGGTCACGGGGGAATTGGGATGTTTGATGAAGGCACAGCGGAGGCATTAGGAGAATTAAAGTATATTATTGCGATGGATTTGCATTCCTTTAAAGGGCGCCATTTGTTTACAAGCGAGCTCCCTGACCCGGGTGTGAGAGGGGGTCAAGCTCTTGCGGGGAATGGACGGGCCTGTTGGGTTTGTGTGGTATTAAACTCGAGTGGCCTCCCCGTTCCCCCGTGAGACAAAATGCATTCAAAGTCAAATCAATAGAATCGCCCCCTCGTCTGCTGGGATTGTTAAAATGAAAAAAAATCGTTTTGCCTGGTTTGAAACATTCCTGGAACTTTTCGTCATTGACTCTTTATTGGATATTTTATACAAAGTGGAGAGTCTGTCTTTCAAATAAAACGAGACGTGCATAATCCATCTTTTAAATGTGAAAGGCAAACGCTGTAATTAAGTTCAGTGGTTTTCAAATGATCCGTCAATCCCTCCATCCGTCTATACAAATCAGCACACAGCCTTACAGTTTGATATTGCTGTTGTGCGTGCGTGTGTGTGTGTGTGTGTGTGTGTGTGTGTGTGTGTGTCTGTGTGTGTGTGTGTGTGTGTGTGTGTCTGCCTATATATTTTTGTTCGGTGGGGTTTTTTTTCTCACAGAACAACTGCCTCCATTGAAACTATTTTCCCCCACAGCACCACTTTTATGTAATGCTGCATTGTCGCCAATAGGTGGAGCCCTTACTTTACTTTGTCACAGAACAAGTTGGGTTTAGGTTGGAAGTGATGGCAGTTTATTTGACAGATAAATAGATATAAATTCTCGGTGAGAAATGCATCATTATTTATTTATTTGTTTGTTTGTTTATTTTTTATTTTTATTTTTTTATTATTATTTTTTTTCCCCCTGGGCATTTTTCAGGCTGAAAGTGTTTAGAACACGACAACAGCCGCAGCTACGGACACGGTTGAGGTCTCATTAGAACTGGGATGCCTCGGATATCTCGTGTTAGCTGCAGCGTTTTGTCCCTCCTTACTTTGCGGGATTCGAGGAAGTTGTTAAATACAAACTGTAGGATGCGAGTCGTGTACTCGAAACGCATCCGAAAAATGAGGCCAGAGCAGAGAAACAACCATGTGACACCAAGAGCCAATCATACAGCAGGAGCGCCGGTGCCTCCTCCACTCTCTGGCCGGCCGCGGCGCTCTCCGGCCGGGCAGCGTGCAGCGGGGATGAGGCCCCTGCGGAGCTGACTAGGCGGGGCTTCCTCAGACAACAACAAACCGCGATTTTCAGTGACGTCTGGTCTGACACGGTCGGAGAAAGTCCCTCGGTCGGGAACCTTGGATCATGGACCTCAGAACCTCGAAAACCTATAATATGTACCTAACATGACCTGTGTTCTGCTGCATGCAGCTATATTTATTATTATTATTATTATTATTATTATTATTATTATTATTATTATTATTATTATTATTATTATTATTATTATTATTATTTATTGGTGTTATTATGGCTCCAGCCACCCCGCGACCCCACGAGGGTTAGTGGTATAGATAATGGATGGATGGATGGATGGATGGATGGTGTTATTATGCTACTATCGAATGAAGCTTCCACAATGTGTGGCTGAACAACCTTTTTAAATTTCCTCAGTATCAAGAGCTAACAGACAGCAACAGAGGAAATATCAGATGAGTGACATCCTCCTCGTCCCTGCTTCCCAGTAGGCCGTGGGCTTGGGGGTTGACGGTGCCCAGTGCCCGGTGTTTTACGGTGGAGTATTTCATTGGTGCTTTTATTGGCGCAGACAGACAATCATGTTCAGCGAACACACTCTTGTTGTCCCCGCTGCCTCTCTGGGCAGAGCCCTTCAATAAAGCCAAACCTCCAATGTCGTCAAGCGCCAACAGAGGTGGAAAATGCAAAGGGATACCGGTGGAAAACGCATAGAGCCGTGATTTTCTGTTTCGTGGCCTATAAAATGCACCGTTCTGCCAAACGCCGCACCCTCCCCCGGATCATGTTTGACCTTGAAACCGAACCCAGTGTTTTAATAATGAAGCTTCTCGGCCCGAGGCCTAACTGTGGCTGGTTCTTCCCCGGTGGAGGTCGCGGATCTCGGTGCCTGCTGAAGGGAATGCTGGCAGTGGTCATGTACTTGAACAGTACTAAGTAGCTTGGATCTAGTAGCCTACATTGGGTTTAGCTTCAGCTGTACAGCTGTTTTAATTGATGATTAAGTCATTATCGGTTTATCTATTTATTTAAGCATGATGCATACAAATTAAAACAATGCACATTTATTCAGAAATGGTTGTATATATATTTTTTTAATTAATTTGCTCACAGAGAAAACGTATATTTTTTTCTAACAAAAACTCTACTCATGTATCCATCGTCCTTGGGCATGTGGTGTAAATATATGTTTGTCTATTCAATTTCCACTTGTAATTGTTGTTTAATTGTGTTGTTAACTTAAACACTTTACCACAAGATGGCGACAGAGAGCTGGATTGTGATAGTCCCCCACCTCTAACCGTCTTAGCAGCTGTGGGTTCTCTCCATTGAGTTATAATATAATATAATATAATATAATATAATATAATATAATATAATATAATATAATATAATATAATATAATATAATATTATATTATATTATATTATGTTATATTATATTATATTTAATTCATTTGCATTAGAATTTGCATATAAAATAATATTGCAGTTTGCATATTGCAGTGCATTTTGATCGATGGCTCATTCAACAGTTATACGTCAGCTATTAAATTATCATATGGATAAAACTGACTCGGGCTCGCTGTGCTCCTCCTTAACTCTTATTTCCTGTCATTCTTTCTCTTCAAACTCAAAGCAGAGGCAGGATGTAAAATCAACCATCTGAATCTTAATCATCTGAAACAATTAATTGGACCTGGAAAGATGAACAAAGCAGAATAATTTGTTAGATAATTTGTCAGATCTCAAACATAATGTCAGAATTTACATTTACACTCCAAGTTTCTTTAACTTGTTTCAAAATAGGAATATATCTATCTATCTATCTATCTATCTATCTATCTATCTATCTATCTATCTATCTATCTATCTATCTATCTATCTATCTATCTATCTATCTATCTATCTATCTATCTATCTATCTATCTATCTATCTATCTATCTATCTATCTATCTATCTATCTATCTATCTCTCCATCCAGCCATCCATCCATCCATCCATCCATCCATCCATCCATATATGTACAGTATCTATCCATCTATCTATTCATCTTGCTGGAAGTAATAATTACTCTCATAAAGAGAATGGAGTATGGAAGTCTCTCAGTTGCGCCTGTAGAACAAACTAGCTGCACCAGTTTATAAGGTCGGCACAATTGTAGATGACTGTAAAATTTCACAGACGACTGGTGCGTCGCTTTCCATACTTTTGGTACTTTTATGGCCCGAGCCTTAAACTTTAAACCTGTTTTCTTTGAAGAGGGTGGGGAGCTTTTCCTGCATGTCAGATGAAGCCCAGTCCACTGCTATTAGTGATACGTGGTACAGTGTGTGTGTGTGTGTGTGTGTGTGTGTGTGTGTGTGTGTGTGTGTGTGTGTGTGTGTGTGTGCGTGTGTGTGTGTGTTTTTCTCAATTGTTCACACACATTTTTTTCAAAACAATGTTATGTCTTCTCAAAATGGCAGTTTGTGTTAAAATGATACACACACCATCATATGAACAGACCTTTCAACAGACAGTATAAAACACTGCTTTGAATGGTACGAATGCCTTATCAGGAGACTTTGCATGTTCACCGCTCTACTGTACTTACTATGGATGTACAGTAGTCGGTTTTTCAACATATTTGTAAAATGTTTCATACTTACATATAAGGCACACAAATATACAAAATAATACTGTATACACCCACATACACACACATACTATATATATATATATATATATATATATATATATATATATATATATATATATATATATATATATATATATATATATATGTGTATGTGTGTGTGTGTACTTATATGTATGTGTGTGTGTCTTACAATACATATTCTATTATACAGTATTATATTATATAGTATTATATACAGTAAAAAAACAAACAGTATTCCATTATACAGTATTCTATACAGTATTATATACAGTAAAATAACATCCAGTATTGTATTATACAGTATTATATACAGTAAAACAACATACAATAATCTATTATACAGTAATATATTATATAGTATTATATACAGTAAAATAACATACAGTATTATATTATACAGTATTGTATTATACAGTAATATAATGTACATTATTATAGGTTATACAGGCAGTAATATGGGTCCATGTACGGTACTTATACACGTTCAAAAAGTAATAACCCTGGAAATACACAATATATGCTCGAATAGTAATATACTAGTAGCCGACTAATAAATACATATACAGCTATAGTACTATGAATCAAGAATGGACTGTGTGTGTGCCATGCAGGGTTAGACAGACGGACAGAGATACAGCCTGTTCTCCTTCAATGGGCTTCCATCGCAGTTCGAAGAACAGAGGTAGCTGTGTCTGTGTGTGTGTGTGTGTGTGTGTGTGTGTGTGTGTGTGTGTGTGTGTGTGTGTGTGTGTGTCCGGTGTGATAGGAAGAGAGAGAGCGGAGGGCGCAGTGTGACACCAAGGAGGATGTTGTTTGTCCAGTGCAAACACCTTTTTTTTCTGTTTGTCTCCTCGTTGCCGTGACAACGGAAAGAGACAAGTCCGTCAGGCTGAGTCGCCGCGGTCCCCGTCTGCTCTGGCATTCGAGAACCGAGTTGCGTTTCCGCTTCGACAGGACCATAAAAACCAAAACAATAATAATGACGTCTGCTTTCATCGAGAACTTCCCGAATTGTGATTTTATATTTGCTATGTTTGGTAAAGAGCACAATTCAGAGGAAACCTTGGACTCTGTTTTAAACAGTAGGCTCTAGGTTTAAGTGTGAGAGTGGTGACAATCTGTATTTGGATCGTATAGACTTACGTGTATATATTATCTCGGGATAAAAACTTAAAAGACTTTCAGTTGCACGCGAGTTTATTTTTTCCCTTCACCTCCAAAACGTCTGCCTTCCAAGTTAACGACATAAAATCTAGTCTCAACGTGTGCATGTCAAATTTCAAATAACGCATAAAAAATAATACAATTTTTTGTATAAAATAAGAGTATCAATTTAAAATAGGAGTATCAATTTAAAATAGGCCTACATTTAAGCGCGTCCATTAACGACTTTGCCAAATGTGTTTACCAGAGAGTACATTCTAAAGGGAACGTTGTGCAATATGTTGATATTACTTTTTCTGAAAAAAATATAAGGCAAAATACTTGAATTCTGTTAGGCGTTCTGTTCAATGCGATATATGGCTAACTCTCTGTATGCCGTATCTGTTTTTTTAATTAGGCCTATGATTAAAATAAAATGACGGTCTTGTTAAAAAGTTCCCATTATGGAATTTCAATTAATATTTCCTCTACCAGGCTGACCTTCACATCCACGGTCAGGTCTTACTTCAGGTGTAACCCTCCACAGTCTTCTTTGCGGCCAACGGGTCTGAATGTCCAACATGTTTAAATGAAAGTTTCATCTTCACCGTCACAGAACGAACGTTTTCCCCTGAGGTGGTCGTGGTGGGTTGATGTAGGTTTAGAACGAGCTCGCACACCGGCGACCTGTGGTTGTGATCTATTTAGGCTAAATATTTAATACGTGTTACCCACATTTTCAATTTGGAAAAATAAATCCAGATTCTAACTTTATTTTGTTCATATTTGTAAACGTCACATCATCGACCATTGATATTAAAGCATACATTATAAAGCATAAGGTTCACGGGGAATAACGGTTGATCATATTATAATTATTATTATTGAAATTATTATTATTGAAATAATAATAATAATAATAATAATAATAATAATAATAATAATAATAACAATTATTGTTATTATTCATAGTAGTAGTAGTAATAGTAGTAGTAGTAGTAGTAGTAGTGATCCAGGAGCTCTCTTGCTATTGGTAAAAATAAATTGTGTACTCGGGGCAGTCCCAACATGCCCTGGTCCAAATTTGATCCAGATCGGTCCGTTATTGTGGAATCATTTAGTAAAAAAATACATTATTTTTTATTATCGCCCCAACATGTACATGCGCAAATGACGGCTCGTACAGGTCATGATAGCATGATAGACAGACATGATATCACTGCAGTCTAGTGATTAGTCAACAACCGGGTCCTCACCAAGATGGTGGCACGTGCAGATGGGACTGCCTTCAGACCTTCATGGATGTCACGGATCCGACACGCCCACGAACAACCTGAATAAGATTTGTATTCGGTGGCAGTTCCAACATGGCGTCGTTCGAGTTTCATCCAAATCGATTCAGTATTGTGGATGGAGTTCATGATCAGCAATCGCCACCTGACCAAGATGGCGCCACGCACAGTCTGCATGCGCAAGTTGACAGCGCAGCAGTCGTCCAGGCCTTTACGAGTGAACATCTGCATTGGCAAAATAAACCTTAGGAGATAAGCAGGTCACCAGTCTCTCCGTGAATCATTGTCTGCTCAGGCAGGCGGCGTTGTCGGCTCCATGAAGCCTGCTCCTGTTGTTGTTACCTGCAGCTGTATTTAATATTATTATTATTATTATTATTATTATTATTGTTGTTGTTACACACACACATTTTTATTATTATATTTCTTCTTGGCAATTTTTTGGCTAAAAGTGCCTGGCCCACGACAACCGCCGGACCCACCGACATGGTTGAGGTCTCGGGATGTCTCAGACATCTCCTGGTTCAAGTTTGATCTATATCGATCTACATTTGGAGAAGGATATGTGAAAATCCGATGACAATTCACCGGAAGTAGCAGAACGTTCGCGCATCGTCGATATGGTTCTAAAAGGTTCTAAAACTTCTGGTCGGATGGTGGAGCCAGATGAATTTTGTGAGTAGGACGCTTTGCGACGTCATCCGTTGTATATTTGCAGGTTTGTGGCACCGAACATCCACCGAACAGGAGGACTCGGGACCGCCTCGAAAACTAGGACCCGGAAAACCATAAATAATCACAGAAAGTCGTCACCGCGTCATTACATCGCTACGTAGTTGTTGCCGCACATGAGACGGCCACGCCTCCCGTCACCACGTCATCATTGCCCGACACGGCACCAAACGGCGCTGAGAGGGCGGCTCCATTTCCCCCGACAACACTGTGCGTTACAACAACGGGAAGTTCCGGTTCACAGGCAAACATGGACGGTTGTTTTAAAGACAGGAGGGTTGCGCTGTGCGGGCCCCGTAGTGGTTGCTCCGCAAGACGAGCAACCGGGAGACGACAGATCAGTTGGAGCCCATGCCGCGTTCAAGTCAACTAGGAAGACGTGTTGCCTTTCAGAGAAACCGGGAAACTATAAAACGCACCAAACACAGCTAAACTGGGCCTGTGTGTTGCTGCCTGCAACTATATATTATAACTATTAGTATTATTATAAATATTATAAATATTATAATTATTATTATTATTATTATTATTATTATTATTATTATTATTGTTGTTATAATTATTATAATTGTTATAACTATTATTATTATTGTTATTAATATTATTATTATTATTATTATTATTATTATTATTATTGTTATTATTATTATTATTATTATTATTATTCAGCTATTGTTCTGGCTGCACTGTGTTTATAGCCCCCCCCCCAGAATCTCTCGCTGTTAAAATCAAACAACTTTCTAAACTTTTACCCTCCTGAAATAGTTGCTTTTTTTCTCATCTCAGATATTCGATTTTATCACTTTGGCATGTATTTGTTATATCTGGTATGTTATTGGAAAATATATACACACACACACAGACAAACAGACACACACCTATTCACACACACCTACACACACACACATACGCACACACACGCACACACACGCATACACACGCACACACCCCGGCACAATATTCTGGTTCAAAAATATATAACCAATAACTGAAAATAATAATATCAATATACAATCGTCTCTTCATCTAAAGTGACGCTTATACAGTGATACTGCTTTGAATATGTATAATTGAATAACGATTTTAACAAAATGCTCTCCATGCGGTATACTGTTTATGGAGTTTGGTGTGTCCAGTGTCCGGCCCCCCAGGCAGTCGGACCAGACAGGGTCCAGACTGCTTCCACTTTACAAGGTGTCTGTCTCAAGTTCAACTCGTCAGTCCACCTCGGAAACAAAAGTCCATCCGACTGCAAACTGAAAGAGGGAGAGGGGGAGAGGGAGAGGGGGGGGGGGGGACTGTGTGTGTGTGTGTGTGTGTGTGTGTGTGCGTGTGTGTGTGTGTGTGTGTGTGTGTGTGTGTGTGTGTGTGTGTGTGTGTGTGTGTGTGTGTGTGTGTGTGTGTGTGTGCGTGCGTGCGTGTGTGTGCGTGCGGTGGTAAGGTGGTAAACAGTGGGGGTTTGGGAGGTGGACGTGAACTTGAGACAGGGAATCGAGCCTGTACCCTGGTCCTGCATTCCTGGTCCCAAGGATTCCCCAGGGACCCAGGGGAGGGGGCGGAGGTGTGGGTGTAGAATTAAAAAGAGTAGAACAGAATAGAAAGAATAGAGTACAGTAGAAAAGAGATGGAATAGAATAGAATAGATGCGTCGTTGTTCAATGTATGTCAATGTATATAATTTTTGGGGGGACTGTATATCCGTAATTTGGTCATATACTTTATCCACAATATATGACCAAGACTAGATCGTACTAGATGTTTTTCGACATGGCCTTCGACTGTCAAATTATTTTCCATCAGGTTTGGTCAAAATGTCCTTTGACTTTCTTCTGACGAGAATAAAATACACCATGGATAGTATTTTCCAGGAGCATGTTCGGCATTTTGGAGAGGAAGGTTGTCCTGCATATCAGGTCTAGGTAGCTGTGTTCCACAGATCCAGGGAGAGTTTTTTGATTTCTAAAAATAAAAGTCAATCAAAAGAGAAAATTCGAAGCAATGGAACCAAGAAGAGAGAGAATTACTTTCATGGTGCAGGAAAAAAGAAGACTTTATAGACTCTTTACCCGACTTTCTATTCTATTCTATTATTATCTATTATATTATATTATTTTCTATTGTATTCTATTCTATTCTATTCTATTCTATTCGGTTTTATAAGGATTCCGTGAATTTAAAGCGTTATTGTGCCTATGTATATAATAATTTCCTTCCAAGTTTCTTAATGCAGAAGAAAATGTGAAATACCGCTAATATATAAATGTGGAATAAACTTGAAGCAGTTAAATATTACGCAGCTGCATAGGCGCTCAGGGTTTTCCCAAATGGACACACCTTTTTGGATATTTTTTTCCATTTTAGCGTCTGCACATCAAGGCCTGTTGCATCAGCAATGTTGCTGTGGTGTCCATACATCATTTAAAAAATATTCACAATAGATCGCATACGGAAAATCTGTCAGAATGTAAACATATAATAATGAAAATGAAGGTGCAGCTATTATGATGCCAATGCCTGCGCTGGTTTCCATCTAAATCAGTGCAAATGTAAAAGTCCTAGCCCCAAAACTGGTATTTTTTTCAATGTAAAGATTTGGGCCATGGTTTGGAGAGAAAAGGGACAATAGCTAATGAAAGGTTTCCTCCTCGCTCTGGAATTTGGACTAAAGGGCAAACAGCCGCACAAGCTGCAGCTTTATTGTCTCGGGGTTTGGTTGGGGGGGGACGCTCCGCCATTGTTCGTTTTATAAGTGAGGAGACAGAGATCGCAGTTAAAACTTTTTAAGTGTCCAGCAGACGCGCCGTTTGTTGTTGTCGAGGCTTTTGTCAAGTTCAATGTTATCTATGGAGGCGGAAGGGCCGCGGGAGGGCCGCGCGGCCTCCGGCGCAGCGCAGGCCGCGCAAACTCCAAATCAGTGTCCGAAGCCTCGGTTCATACATTTTTACATTTCTGTCGAATTGTACCAGTTTTATTGTGTTGTAATATTATAATTCATTCTTGGGTAAGTAACTTACGTGTTGGGGAAAAACAGGTTTCCAGGTGTAAATGTTCCAATGTTCAAGCGCAATACCCCAAATTGTCTCGCATTTGTTGGAAAAGAAAAAAAATTATTGGAGCAAAATTAAATAGTATGAACAATTTCTCCATATTTATTCAACATATAGATAAGCTGTCACATTCCAGAGTGGTTGTTATTTTCCCAACATTTAACAAAGCGTGAACCGTTTTCCTCGGTTCGTAGATTAGATAGATTGATAATATTAAAATGCGTTTTTATTTTATCTTTTTAAACGTTTATGAAATGCGTGAAACTTACATGACTTACAATATCTGTTTACCACGTGTGTTCAATGTTTAATTCTTTATAGGTCAAGGGCTATTTTCTCTTGGTCAAACAGCAGTTTCGTTACAATCGGTTCGCAGAGGAGATTTACTACAACCAGGATTTAACCAGAGCTGCTTCCAATTGAGACTTTGACTGAGGCATGTTCATAACCACATTAATAACACGACAATATGATTTGTGCATCGTACACAGGGTTAGAGTTCAGCGTCAAGTAGAACTGAAGTTGTAGTTTACCACAAGGACTTCACGTGTCAAATTTTATACGAGGGGTGGTTCCATTTTTTTTTTTGAACAGAGACGACAGAGGCCCCCGTCCCTTCAGGATTTGGGTGAATAAGGTGCAAAGTTTAAAGAACGACGCACCTTCTGCACCCCAACTAATCCAGGTCGGCGCTAAGTGCCCGCGCGGCCCTGTTCTGTTCATTGTCCGGCAATGAAACTGCCCGAGGTCCACGCGTAAATCACGTTCACCAGAAAGACTGTTAAAAAAAAACGCCCAGCACTAGATTTGGGAAGAAAAAAAAAAAAAAAAAAAAAAAAAAAAAAATATATATATATATATATATATATATATATATATATATATATATATTTAAGCTGAAGTCTGATTTGGAGTCTGTTTCACTTGGTTTGTATTGACTTTCTCTGCTCTCGCCTGCTCTGATTTCCCACGGAGGTTCATCTAGATCTACATCAAATTACACCAAAGAACATGAAAACAGGTTTGATCTCAGGCGGAACGCGGAAAGATCATTTTACCCACAAAATGCGCGCAGGTGCAGGCGGTTCTGGTATCAAATCAACTATTTTGGCGGTTATCAATTCACAATCACACAATTTACAAATCAGTTCGAGTTTTTGATTTTTTTTTGTCTCTCTTTTTGGACCCATGCGATGCATTATTGTGTATTGTTGTGTATCACTGCGTATTACTGTGTATTATCGCGCTTTGTTCCTCACTAGGAGAAATAGTGTTATTTAGAGGAGGCGGAAGACCGACATGAAAACACCCGGAGTCCAAATCTAAAATTAGACATTTGCCCCGAGAGATTGTCCTTAATTTAAAATAAATGCTGATACAGTTCAAACGCCTGCGAGGGAGACCTTGTAGGATTAAAGAATTTATTAAGCATTCCACTATACTTTGATTCCTGTTGTATGAGCGTAATAAGCAGAATATATGATTATAGAATATGATTGTATAATATGCTTTGTTCTAGTCTAGTCGCGACGGACAATATACTTACATTGCAAACATTTAAACAGGACGCACAGACAGGCATGAGACATGCAGACACGAACGCAGGCAATAGAAGTGCTGTATTTACACACCACCCCCCTGGAAATGAGCGCTTCCGGGGGACTTCAGGTCTTTCCTTCAAGTTCTTTAAAAGTGTTTTTTTTTTTTTTTGTGTTTGTTTGCTTGTTTTATTCGGGGTGGTTCTTTTTCTTTGTCGAGGTCAGTTTGGTGATGCATTGTCACAACGCTGGATGGGATGCCATCCTCTCCTTCCATCTTCATTAAACGGATGGAAATGAAATGAGTCCTCCTCCTCCTCCCCTTGGTGTCAGAAAGACATCATTGACCACGTCTCGCGCTGGTGCAGAGATGCGTTGGTTTGGGTTTGGGTTTGGGTTTGGGTCGGGTGGGGTCGGGTGGGGTCGGGTGGGGTCGGGTCGGAGGGCCTCTACGGCGCGGTGGTCTTGACTTTGGCCACGAACTTCTTCTCTTTCACCCTCCTGTTCTGAAACCAAATGGTGATCTGCCTCTCCGACAGGTTGGTGGCGGCCGAGATCTTCCTCCTCTTGTCCTTGGTGATGAACTTGTTGGCGGCGTACTCCTTCTCCAGCTCCTTCAGCTGCAGCTTGGTGTAGGGGATCCGCTTCTTCCTCCCCCGGCGGAAGGACGCGCCGTCGTGCTGGTGCGCGACCGCATCTGCGCAAACAAAGAACCAGAGAGCCAGATGAGGCGTTGGACGGCGCGTTGTTTAAAAAAATAAATCTGTTGTGAATCGTTTGCATCAGTATCATTGCGTCTGCAATTGGTCTGCTAATGTACTGTGTGTGTGTGTGTGTGTGTGTGTGTGAGAGAGAGCGAGAGAGAGAGAGAGAGAGAGCGAGAGAGAGAGAGCGAGAGAGAGAGATTTCACCGACGCAGGCCAACATGGTGGACAGTCTGCAGCCACAACACAGAAGGTTAAAGCCGCAGATCAGATTGATGGTTATCTATCCAAAATTCTCGGTGAAGATTTTGTAGCATTGCGCATAGATTTTTTTTTATAGGGAATACCCCTCATTGGTCAATCATATCCTTAGTGATTACGCTGCCATTTGTTAAACGGACAGTTGTATTAAATTGAGACAGCAACAAGAATCCTCAAACCGTGTCGACGTTGACTACCAAACGACCTCAGAATCCAATTTGTCATCATAACCACGGAGCCAACCAAGGAGCCTAATTATAACCGCGCCGAAAGGCAGGCCATGCCTATTAACTTCTCTTTTAAAATTGAACCATATAATCCAACGGCCACATGAACATCACATCTAAACCACACCGTTCCCGTCTTGGTTCCGAAAAAGCCATTCTATTCTATTCTATTCTATTCTATTATATTCTATTATCTTCTCTTGTTATATCTATATTGACCTATATCCAGAAAACCAACCCTTTGGTTACACGTCAGCCGTGCGCTCTTACCGGCCAGAGCGGACTTCCAGAGGTGGCCTGCCTGTCCCTGGTCCTTGGAGCAGTACATCTGACCTCCCCAGCCGTTTGTCAGAGCCCAGGGCTGGTAGCTGTCCATCGGAAGAAGGGTGTCATGGCGAGGCTCCCCGGCACCAAGGGTTTGGACCACCGAGACGTCCAGGTAGCTCGCCATGGACTGGTAGGGGCTCGGGTAGCCGTGGTAAAAGGCGAACTCCTTGGTCCGGTGGTTCGAGTAGTCATCGGAGCTCACCGGCGTGTCCATGTACTTCTCCGCCGCTGCCGAGTAGCTGAGGGCGGACCCGGCCGCCTGGGTGCAAGACTTGAAAGACCCCCGCCCCATCCTGCACGGGTAGTACCCGTTACCGAAGTAGCTGTACGGTAAAGCGGTCGCCGCTGAGGAGTTCTGGTGCGGCACCGCGGCGGCTGGACACGGCCCGGCGGCGCACGGCTTCCCCGAGGACACCACAGGGTCACCGGAGCCCGCACCGGGCGCGTCCACCGCGGAGTAGCCGGCGGAGGAGTGCACCAGCCCGGACGGGTGGCCGCCCAGAGCCGCCGCGGCTGCCGAATGGGCCATGATGTTGCGGCACTGGCTCGCCGCCGCGAAGTTTCCGCCGCCCACCAGCCCCTCCATGTTCTTGTTCAGGTCGTCGAGGTTATTGTCATACACAAACATCACCGTGTCCGCCGGCCAGCGTGGGTTTAAGACCAGGGAGGCGGTCATAGGCGCTTCTTAATCCCGTTCTTTCCCCTTCCCCTTGCCTCGGTTCAAAACGATGTTGTCCTTCGCTGCCTTGCTCAATGCCGCACGTCCATCACGTTGGAGACAGTGGAGTTCGATTCCCACTCCGCTTCCCTCCCTGGCCCCGGCTCAGACGCACGCGGGTGCCATGCCTCCGTCAAGTCTGAGCTGATGTTCTTTGTCAATGTCAGGCTCCCGGGTAAAGACCCCGGCGCCTCACCGGACCTCCGGTTTCATCCCCGCCGCAGCGTTGACGCAACGAGCCCGGGGGAGCGCGCGCGGAGGGAGGTCGTCCCCGGATTGGGCGAGACGCGCTGACCACGTGACCAGACGGCGCGGGAGAAGCGCGGGGGACGCGTCGGAAGCGCCGTCACTCAGTCAAAATGAAAGAGTTTTATTGGGCTGGAGCTGTGGCACGACAGGCGCGTCCGAGGAGTCTGCGAGGCTTCGGTTCCGTAAAAAAAAACCCAACCAAAAAAACAACAAAAAAAACACGCTGCGTCTCCTCCAGCCGCTTCTGCTGGTGTTTAGCTGTGTGGGAAAACTCTTCATGTCCACCGCCAATTGGGTTAATTCCTTCATTTATCCGAATGTACCCAGCTATAAAAATGCAAGGCCCACGCAGAGATTACAGTGACAATGTGTTTTCTTCGCGGTGCGTAAAGACGCTTGGGAGCGGTGATGCGTGCGCTTCTCCAAATAATTGAGCAGTTTAAATATAGTGTTTTAACACTATTCAAATAGAAATTCTAGACCTAGATAATTTATAATACTATTACAATAGTTGGATATTACGTTTCTGGTTCCACATTGTACAATGCATAGCAGAGCTCCGTCTTTGCCCTTATTATAGTCGGACACAAGATAATTAGGGAAAATACATTCCCGCCATGTGTAGCTATTGTAAACAAACAAAATGTATATTCCCTTATATTGCGTTCCATATACACGAGTGAGTGCCGACCTCCGGAGATCTGGCGTTTCGTTAGTATCTGGTTCGTTACGCAGTAATTTAAAATGCGGACTATTACACAAAGTTATGGATTTATTAAACGACTAATAATCTCCAGTGCCAAATGTTTCAAATACGTTTACCACCATCGAGAAATTATGACAAACCACAGCACGAAATGTATTTCCCGTCCATATGACAACGCGTTCAAAATAAATGCAGATATATATATATATATATATTTTTTTTTGTTGGGGGGGGGAGTATTTGGGGAGGCTTATTTACATGTGAGGATATAATGTAGAATAGTGCGTTGTGTCGGCGGGGTTAAAACATTAAGAATTAATTAAGGGTGTGGAGGATTTACGAGAGAATTGTGGAGGTCTTTAATTAATTTAACAAATATGGCGGATGCGTCAAAGCGCCTTTGGGGCAGATTGGAGTCAGAATATTTGCGCATGCTGCAATCTCTGCTGAGCTCTCTCCAAGGCTGATGATTTCAGAATTTAGCGGGGGATAAAAAGTCAAAAAAACCCTCGTCCTCGATGCAATGGCATACAAATACTCGGTGTTGTATGCCAAGCATGCTGAATGCACAGGTAAAAAAATTAAAGCACCTTGTCCTCTTTTCAAAATTGTATTATTATTTCTTTCAAATTCTATCGTCAAATACCCTAAAATACACCACATTAGAATTGATTTATTGATTTCTTCTTCTTCTTCTTCTTCTTCTTCTTCTTCTTCTTCTTCTTCTTCTTCTTATTATTATTATTATTATTATTATTATTATTATTATTATTATTCGTATTCTTATTATTCTTATTATTCTTCTTCTTATTATTATTATTAACACCACTACTACAAATAATAACATTTTCATAAATGTATTGAATTTATTAAATTCAACCGTTTCTGGTTGTTTTTTTTGTGCACTACCAGTGCACGAACATGTTCGCTTATAGCTCGTGTCATTAAAATAAGTCAGAGGAATAAATCAACAGTTATTGACATTTAGGTAAGAAAAAAGGTTATATTTATACCATGAATACAAACATACGAGATTGAAATAAAAACTCTTCAAATTATTAATATTATTAATAAGTTCTCAATGATAACGATAGCCCACAGTTTACTTTACTAAAATGGGTATTTTACTTGCTTACATGGGAGCGGCCCACTATTATTTGCTGCAAAGTAGAAACCGTCACCGTAACCACGGGTGATCTTTTTCAGCAGATACATGAACCCAGTAATAAATTATGCATTTGGAATCAACCTGTTTGAGAGGTGGCGCAGTGTTCATCCCAATTTAGGTTTCTATGTTTACATTCAGCTCAACAGCTGTGATAAAAAAAAATAAAGCAGCTGAATTAATTTCCGTTTTTCGGGAGGGTCAATACGTGCCAAGTAACTGCCATGGTGTCACAGAGAAACTGAGGTTTAAAATAAAGTAGAAATATATTGCACACAAGCATCAAATATTGTGACGAAAAGTGAAGTCATGTCTTGGCCTCAAATTGTGGCCGCTCACGTCTCCTCATGTTTTAATGAACATCTCTAGTCTCAACAACAACAGCCCTGCACCTCCAGCCCTACCACACACCGACACCCAGCCCCACTTCATGCCAGGCCACACACAAAACACGCAGGATATCCAAAACACACACACACACACACACACACACACACACACACACACACACACACACACACACACACACACACACACACACACACACACACACACACACACACACACACACACACACACAAGCACACACACACATCCAGACAGACAGTCGTCTTTCCACAGTGTGGTCTGCAGGGGTCACATGGGGCCCTGCGAGGTCAAGGCCAAGTTTAACATGAGCCAAAGAGAGCGATGGGAGGAGCGGGTGGGGCCGCCTTAGCGACTTAGTTAGACAGCAGGGAAGCCAGACACACACACACACACGCATGCACGCACAAACACACACACACAAACACACGCACGCACACACACACACGCTCTGCTTGGATAGCAGGCAGTGTTTAATGAGCTGGAGGCCTGACCGAGGCCTCGAGGCCAGGGAGTGTTAATTAATCAGTCTGCCCTCCTCTGGTCTGCACATTCTCTCCATTCCCACCTTGGCCGTGTCACAGCACCCATCCTTTCCGATATGTATATGTATCTATATTTTTCCTCTCTCTCTCTTTCTGCCATCTCGCCCTTTTTTCTCTTTTACACACACACAGGCACGCACGCACACACAAACACACACACACACACACAAACACACACGCACACACACACACACACACACACACACACACACACACACACACACACACACACACACACACACTCACACACACACACACACACACACACACTCACACACACACACCTCTGCCTCCCTCTCACTGCCTCTGTTAATAAACTAGTTCAAGTTCAAGGGCCCCGCATGCCTTGAGGACAGCTCCTGTGTATGGTGAGTGCATGTCTCTGTCTGTCTGTCAGTCAGTCAGTATTCCTATCTATCTATCTATCTATCTATCTATCTATCTATCTATCTATCTATCTATCTATCTATCTCTCTATCTCTCTATCTCTCTATCTATCTATCTATCTATCTATCTATCTATCTATCTATCTATCTATCTATCTATCTATCTATCTATCTATCTATCTATCTATCTATCTATCTATCTATCTATCTATCTATCTATCTATCCATCCATTCATCCATTCATCTATTTTCTGTCTAAAGTGTGTGTGTGCAAGTGTAACCCTTCCTTGAACATGTACCTGTACAGTCAGAGGCACAAGCCGTGCAGATCACACAGATGCTACTACAAGACGAGCGGCACATCTCCAAGCGCCTTCGTAAATCATTCACCACGACCAACCCAGACAACCTGCACAACTTGCCACGCAGTTGCTGCGAGGCTTTCATCTGCACAATTACCAACTAGAGCTGTGTGTGTGCGTGTGTGTGCATGTGTGCGTGTGCGTGTGTGCGTGTGTGTGTGTGTGTGTGTGTGTGTGCGTGTGTGCGCGTGCGTGTATGTGTGTGTGCCTAAATTAATCCATAGAAAAACAATTAAGAGTTGTATTGTATGATGAATTTTTCTTTCCATCAATGGTTAAATCCATGGTTTCCTCTACAACCTGGTTAAATGTCCAAGATTTTCCATCAACATTAAAGGCATTTTTACCTCGATAAGCTACATTATTATGTGTGTGTGTGTGTGTGTGTGTGTGTGTGCCCATGTGCCTACGTTGCAGAGATGAGAATAGTTTCTTAACTGCAAGGAAAGCTATTTTTGTCAATAAATTCACTATTTAAATTGACAGAATGTACTCGGAATAGAGGCTGTACTCCCTGGACAGCATCCCGTGCAGATAACACTACAACCACACCAAACCTCTAGTGCAAGTTTCTTGCACGGCACATTTAACATTTTCTTTACATTTGGCGGTTTAAATCACTACTCACAACACAGAATCACCACAGCAGAATGAACGTTTCATAAGAAATTAAGTGATAAACTTATAACCAACATTTGATATGGAGCAGCTTCATACCATTACAGTCTGCGGCAGTGAAAATTTGTGTGGTGAGTCAAATGTACTCACCACTTTAACCACTGTTTGATTTTTTTTTCTCATGACAGCATAAGTTACACTGTGCAGCAACTGCTGCTTCTATTTTAACTTCCCATCTTGCAAAAAAAAACCCTCATATTATTCGCCTGACATGAAAATACACATTTTGGTGAAATGTAATCTAGATGTAATCTAAAGGTACTGTAATAATTATCTTCAAAAGAAGCTCTTTAGAATGATTTACTTATGGTATCCAGAACCAGATCCAGTGGAGCGGATCAGAATCGAATGGTTGATGTCATCAGGGGGGAAGGGAGCGTTTATTTTATTTTCCTGATTCTAATCATCGTCGTCATCATCATCATCATCATCATCATCATCATCACATCATCATCATCATAACAATAATAACTTTTGTTAAAGTGCCTTTCAAAGAAACCAAGAAATACTTTACAAAATAAAACACAATCAAATCAAATCAAATATATAAAATACAAATAAAATAAAATTGCAGTTTAATTCTAATCATCCTGCATTGTGTGGCCACAATCACCGTTAGATTTTGATCGCACTCAACGATTTCCCCAAGAAATTAAAGAAAAACAAGAAGCCCTCTTTCCTGATTGTGGAATGAGTAAGACTCTAATTTCATCAGACGACGCAAACTTTACGCAAAAGAACCCTAAAATTCTACACTAATCCTTTGTCAGTGTTTTATTTGGATTTTTTTTCAAACACTCTTTGAGATTCAGATGCGATAGTACGAATGGATCCAAGTTGTAGTATCTGAATAAAAGTATCTACTGTTTTTTGTTTTTTTTAGTCATTAATAGTCTCTCCGGTTATAATTTGTAGTCGTTCGACATACTGCTGACACAAGAGCGGCACGGAGCGGCTCGGCTGCGGAACCGCGTCTGAAACGCGTCGGAAACGCTCCAGTCAGACTGCGGGACGGCACCGTGGGCTGTTCCTCTCTCAGAAATCCGATGTACCGCTCTTTGCATTTTTTTTCTATATTCGGTTCTGTTCTAAAATACATTTTATATATTCGATATATATTCGATAATAGAATATAATAGATAATAGAATATTATTATTTTCTTTACTTTTACTTTTTTTTCCATTACCCTTTTATTTGTCTTTGCATAAAACCATTCCTTTTCCAGCGGGGATGGGCGCAATACTGTGATGAGTTCTGAAACGGAATCCACTCACAGTTCATTCATAAGCGAGGGCTTCTTTTCTCCCCAAAAAGATCGAAATGATTCAAAAAATAAAAAAATAAAACATTCAGAATTAATTGGTCAATTAGTTCGGAAAGACATATTGGAAAGCAGCAGGAATACAAAGGTACTGCATACTTTGCATAGTATTCCAAAACAGTCAATGTAAATACAATTAAGTTCGTATTGGCCTTTTGAATGGAAGTTGAGTTTTGTTTGTAGGGGCGGTGTGAAAAGTGCATGTAGAGCTAATAATATTGAAACAGCTTTTTAGTGTTGTTTTCTAAATATCACTCTGCATTCTATACAAAGTCCTGTAATGCTTTATTAAACTTTGGATTTTTTAAAGCCGCCGCGTATAGTTTATCACAAAATACATATTTTTTTAGATAATATGATATTCTAGTGTGGCACATGGTGTATCGCTTCCTATTGAGGATCCGTAAATAGATGGTTTGATTAAATAAATTAAAAAAATAAAAAATTCTCAAGAAAATGTACCCTTACCTTTAAGATAATCTATTTTCCGTTGTGCTATCTGCTCCCTACAGATCTAAATGTGTGACACATACAGTTCACTAGGCCTTTGCGGTGTTTGGGAGGCGGTTCATTGATCAACCAGATCCATCCTGATAACACGAGGCCATTTAAAACGAAGGTTTTCAGGCAACCGCTGAGTATATTTCACGATAACTTACTCATGTCTCAGATAAAGTTTTTTGGTCGCATATCATTCTGTCGCTGTTAGTTTTTAGAGAGAATACAAGTCAAATAACGGAGAATAGGAATTGTAAAACAATAGAATTGATTAGATGGAATAGAAATCGAATTGTTATATGTTCTATTATATTCTATCCTTTGCTATCTCTGTTCAATTTATATTCAGTTTTATTCCATAGAAAAAAAACAGAATAATAATGGGATAATAATAAATGGGATTCGATATTGGATTTGCAACACCACGACTGCGTAAACTCGACAAATAGGACTCTAAAAAGACCAAAAAAAAAAAAAAAAGAGTACGTGCCCGCCCCAGTTTAATGTGACTTTATACATCCCGTTTAGAAACCCTCATCTATGAGGAGTTGGTATCTATGCGCTGCGTCGGCAGCGACACCCAGAACAAGACCCGAATTAAAGCCTCTTTAAAGTCACTTCTTTAATAACGAGGCTCTGGTCCTCGATGCGCTTCAGTAGAATTAAGAAGCCAAGCTGCCATTTGTCAAACAATTAACATATACCGTTCATTAAGTGTCATGTTATTACTTTGTTCATTAATTGACACCTCTCTTAATGCGTGCGCGTGTGCGTGCGTGCGTGTGTGTATGTGTGTGTGTGTGTGTGTGTGTGTGTGTGTGTGTGTGTGTGAGTGTGTGTGCGTGCGTGTGCGTGCGTGCGTGCGTGTGTGTGTGAGTGTGTGCGGGGTGGGGAGACGAGGGGCGTCGCTCTCAGAGCCAATCTACTCTGTCCTTGAACTTGACCTTGTTAAGCATTTAATAGCAGGATGGGGGCCGTGCGCGAGAGCCTGCGCGCGCGCGCGTGTGTGTGTGTGCGCGCGTGCGTGCGTGCTTGAGAATGGATGGATGGATGGATGGATGGATGGATGGATGGATGGATGGATGGATGGATGGATGGACGGATGGATGGATGGTCTTGAGATTCACGAAATGAAATGATTTCTCATTGTTGTGTCAACAGTAACTACTGTGCTGCGACTGGACGTTTACATTTTTGAGACAAAACGTGTGTCTTCCATTCAAGGAAGCAGTGATACAGTGACATCAGTGCATAACCAGAATATGAATAAGAATCAGTACCAGAGATCACATTTAAACAAAGGATCCGTTTTCCGACGGGTATTTTGTTCATTTTCTATATTTTTAATCAAGACATATGAGAATGGGAAGTCAGTGAATACTCTGACAAAGTATTGTACTTAAGACTTCTCTTAGGTACTTAAGACAGTATTGTACTTAAGACAACTTTGAGGTATTTGTTATTTACGGGAGTAATTACGTTTTGGGGGAATTTATACTTTCACTTCACTACATTAACAACAAATTTTAGAACAATAGATACTGTAATACATATCTTACTTTTCACTTGCACTGCATTTAACACAAGTTCTATCCCCATTTATTATTACAAGGTTATTGAAGTGCCCTCCCTACTATAAAATGTAATTGACTTCATTAAAAAAATGCTCACGTTTGAAAAATATTTCATTTGTTAAGTTTGATCCTGCTGACAATGCTGGAGTGACTCTTACTTTCCACAATGTTGAACAAGTACTTTTTTTTTATCTTTGGTACCTGAGTACATTTCAGAATAATTAAATAATTTAAATTTAGTATAATGTTGAATGGAGGACTTTTACTTTCACCAGAGTTTTCTTTGAGTATTTATACTTCTACTTTATTTAATCAATGAGGGCTTTTTTTCCACTGGCTTAACACTTGATGCAACGCTTCGGGAATCAGAGTATCAGAGTAATTATCAGCAGTGATAAAGTTATAAAGTATGTCCAAGCTTTAAATACTGACTGATTAAAAGATCAACATTCTCAGTTTCAGACCTCACAGCAAGGCAGCGTGTGATGGGGCAGGCAGGCGTTGTACTTCAGTTCTGGCTGCCATGGCGTCTCCCTCCCCTCATGCATGCTGGGTCTGCACCTGCAGACCCTGCAGCCCTTGTCCGGCTGACCCACACTGGCGTTTGGGCTACGGTTCGGCCCGTAAAAGCCACGGCATATACTGTATGTGTTTTAGGGCCCGGGATCCCCCCCACGGACGGCCCCCACGCAGGGCACCCATGCACTTTCCCCACGCAGGGCCCCCACACACGGCCCCCACACAGGGCCACACTCACGGCCCCACGCCCCGGCTTCAGCTCATGGGGACTTCAGACAGACATACCTGGGTGTATCAGGTAAAGGTCACATTAGAGATGTTTAACTTGAACAGAGTCAGTGGTCCTCGCTATGTACAGACGCTGTTAATGCTGAAAGACGAGAGTGAGGTAGATAACATGTCAACAGTTTCGGCGCGTTGATCTACAGTCTTCCTCAGGTGACGCTGTGGGCGTCGGCTGCCAGGTGATTATTTACCCGTTCCTGTCGGAAAGACTGTGACACCTGGCAGGGGCTTCATTTTGGCTTGGTGTCCACCAGTGAGACAACTGGAAACGGTGACGGATGGAGCCGTGACAACCCCCAAACAGGTCCAATGGACAGCGAGCCCCTATAGCCGCGTCAAGGCCACTGGCCCCAGCAGAATTTGGCCGGCCGACAAAATCGGGTGTGTCGTTCCATTTAATTTGCAGTGCATCTGGGTGGCGAAACAGCTCACTGACGCTGTGCGGCGGCAACCGGTGCGATGGAGCCTCAGCATCCCACCCCAGCGTAGGCCCTGCAGGGAGGGAGCGGGTTCAGCTGGCGTGGGTGATGAGCTGGTGTGTGTCAGCAGGTTTGGGGCCTGGTGCAGGGGGCGGGCGTGGCACATCTGGTGGAGGGTGGAGGTGGAGACGGCGCCGTGCCAAACACCTTTAAATGAAGCAACTCCACTTCTGGCGTGGACTCAGGAATTCAAACAAGGGAACCATCCTCTCTCTCTCTCCCTCTCTCTCTTTTCAAACAGCGTCCAGGCTATCAAAAAACAAAGTTATTTCAATGTTCCAATGCAAATATCTGAATTCAGACCCAACGCTATTTATCTGTTTTAAACCGGAAACAGTTTTTCCGTGGTTTTTGTTTTCATATAAGACATAAATCAGTTGATAAAATAGGTTTAATGTTGAAGTTCGACCCCATTGAGAATTTCGAAATTGAATCCATGAGAGAAACCAAATGGACCGAAACTTTCACCCTAATCAGCAGAAAGGATGGAATGTGTCTTCACGCTGAAATACGAGGTCCATGACATTGAAAAAGTCCATTTACTTTTACGATTTTTAATACATTTAATATCAATAACTGTAATATTTTTACTCTGGTAAAATGCTGAGTGGAGGATTTTTTCTTTTACTTTTTGCAAAGCAATAGTAGATCAAGTAAAATGGACCTCCTTAGGGTGTTTCAAATGAGCAGCCATGTTGGAAAATGTCATGTTATGGATCACGAGGATGAACAATGAAGGGACAGATTACTGAGCAGCTCTGGAGTTTATATTATTGTTGTCGTTAAATTATTGTTATTGTCATTATTTAATTTGTCTTTTGGCTGGTTTCCTTGGTTTGTTTTGAACAGAGTTGTCGCACAATAATTGTTTGTCACACAAATGTAGAACATCCAGGTTCCAAAGTTTATTGAAGCAGCAATGTGTGATTCCAATAGTGATCAGTTTATGTTTGGTCTGATGATGAAGGTGAATTAAGTGAATTCCAAAATGTCTGAAGCTCTGTGTTTTAAAAAAAACAATGCCGTGCTCGTCCGACGAAATTATTATATCTAAATAATATGATGGAATGCAAAACTGAGAGGCCTATAATAGGCTGGAGAAAGTAGGTTATTTAAAATGTGTAAATTCCTACACTGTTAAAAAAAAAGGCAAAAGAAAGGTTTGACAGTTAATCAGTTTTCATGCCAATTTAATGTATTTTAGTGCGACATTTAATACATAAACATAAAACACAATTAAAACATACAATTAAAAGAAATACAATTTACAACATACGATTATAATTTATGATGAAAGTGACGCATGAGGAGCAAAAACCTCACAGGTTATGTTAATTTTGCAAATTCCAAACAGAACTACCGGACGACGACTCATTTGATGACAGATTCAAATCAATTCTCAGGAAATCAAGGTCGTGTGTAGCCTGGAAATAGGATCAACAGAGGCACGATCTCAAGGCCTTGAAGCTGGAGGCCTATTGTCAGGTTCTATGGCCTGATGCTGGATAATGTAAAAACTTGAATTGAGCTACTGGAACAGCTTTGTATTGTTATACGTATCAGGGTAACATAGTGTGGATGGTTTAAATCCCCAAATTGTCCCAAAAGGAAAAATAAATATAAACAAATTACGTTTATTCTAAACTACACAGTGCTTAAGATATTTCTTCGGCAGTCCTCAGCAGACATTTCCTTTTCAGAATTATGTATACATATATATATATATATATATATATATATATATATATATATATATATATATATATATATATATATATATATATATATATTCTTTATTATTATTATTATTTTTTTAAAATATATTTTTAACATCAATTGAGCAGTGTCTAGCTCTAGGATCTCCATTTCCATCACTTATTTTATTTAATTCCTCCACCGTAGGAGAAAGCAGTGAAGCTGGAAGCCTACTCACCTTAACTTAACTGACCTTAACTTAAATAACCTTAACTGACCTGACCTAAACTTAAATTACCTTAACTGACCTAAACTTAAATGACCTTAACTTAAATGACATTATCTTTACTCACCTTGAGCTTAACTTAACTCACCTTAACTTAACTTGCATTGGCTTAACTCACTTTAACTTACCTCACATTGACCTTAACTTAACTCACCTTAACTTAACTCAAATTAACTCCACTTAACTTGCTTTAACTTAACTCGCATTGACCTTAACTCATCTTAACTTAACTCAGCTCAATGTAACTCAACTTAACTTAACTTACATTGTATTGACCTTAACTTAACTCCCCTGTACTTAACTCACCTTAACTCAACTCACCTTGAGCGAAACTTAATTCACCTTAACTTAATTCACATTGACCTTAACTTAACTCACCTTGAGCTAAACTTAATTCACCTTAACTTAACTCACATTGACCTTAACTTAACTCACCTTGAGCTAAACTTAACTGACCTTAACTTAACTCACATTGACCTTACCTTAACTCAACTTAACTCCACTTAACTCCACTTAACTTAACTCGCATTGAACTTAACTCACCTTAACTTAACTCAGCTCAACGTAACTCAACTTAACTCACCTTGACCTTAACTTAACTCACCTTAACCTAACCCACCCTAACTTAACTCACTTTGACATTAAATTAACTTACCTTAACTTAATTCAACTTCACTTACATTGACCTTAACTTAACTCACCTTCACTTAACTCACCTTAACCTAACCCACTTTGATATTCAATTAACTCACCTTAACTTAACCCACTTTGACATTCTATTAACTCACTTTAACTTAACCCACTTTGAAATTTTATTAAGTCACCTTAACTTCACTCATCATAACTCACATTGATTTAACTCACCTTAACATAACTCACATTAACTTAACTGACCTTACCCTTCAGATTAAAAGTAGCCTATTGTCTAACATTGGTGCATTTACAGAAATGTTTATTAATGTGCACTGTCCCTAACAAATCACCTTAACTAAACTCACCTTGAACTTAGCTTAACCCACCTAACCTTAACACACCTTACCTTAACTCACCTGACCCTAACTCACCTTGAGCTTAACTTAACCCGAACCTTGACATACGTAGACTTAACTCACATTAACTTAACTCGCCTTAACTTAACTCACCAACTCACTACAGATTAAATCTAACCCCTTGACTAACACTGGTGCATTTACAGAAGTATTTATTAATGTGCACCTAACAAATCACTTCAACTTACCTCACCTTGACCTTACCTCAACTCACCTTAACCTACCTCACCATGAGCTCAAGTTAACCCGAACCCTGACCTTAACTTAACTCACAGTGACCTTAACTTAACTCACCTTAACTTAACTTAACTCAACTTAACTCACCCTGGCCTTAACTTAACTCACCTTAACTTAACTCACCTTACCTTAACTCACCTTAACTTATCTCACCTTACCTTTACTCACCTTAACTTAACTCACGCAACTTAACTCATCTTGATCTTAACTTAACTCACCCTATCTTATCTTGCCTTACCTTAACTCACCTTAATTTAACTTAACTCCACTTAACTCGCCTTGACCTTAAATTAACTAACCTTAACTAAACTCAGCTTGACCTTAAGTTAACTCACCTTAACTTAACTAATCTTGACCTTAACCTAACTCACCTTTACTTAGCTCACCCTAGCCCAACTCACATTAACTTAACTCACCTTGAACTTAACTTAACTTGCTTCAGCTTAACTCATCTTACCTTATTTTAACTTACCTTAACTTAACTCACCTTAACTTAATTCAGCTTAACTTAAATAATCTTCCCTTAACTTAACTCACCTTAACTTAACCCACGCAATTAAATTCAACTTAACTCATCTTCATCTTAACTTAACTCACCCTAACTTATCTTGCCTTACCTTAACTAACCCTAACTTAACTTAACTCCACTTAACTCACCTTGACCTTAACTTAACTCACCTTAACTAAACTCAGCTTGACCTTAAGTTAACTCACCTTAACTTAACTAATCTTGACCTTAACCTAACTCACCTTTACTTAGCTCACCTTAGCCTAACTCACCTTAACTTAACTCACCTTGAACTTAACTTAACTTGCTTCAACTTAACTCATCTTACCTTATTTTAACTTACCTTAACTTAACTTAACTCACCTTGAACTTAACTTAACTTGCTTCAACTTAACTCATCTTACCTTATTTTAACTTACCTTAACTTAACTTAACTCACCTTGAACTTAACTTAACTTGCTTCAACTTAACTCATCTTACCTTATTTTAACTTACCTTAACTTAACTTAACTCACCTCAACTTAACTCAGCTTTACTTAACTCATCTTACCTTAACTTTACTCACCTTAACTTAACTGACCTTCACCTTAAATTAACTCACCTTAACTGACCTTGACCTTCATTGAACTCACCTTAACCTAACTCATCTTGCATAAACGTAACTCCCCTTAACTTAACTGACCTTGACCTTCATCTAACTCACCTTAACTTAACTCATCTTAACTTAATTTCAACTTACCTCACCTACACCTTAACTTAACTGACCTTAATTTGACTCACCTTAACTGAATTCATCTTAACTTAACTCACCTTGACCTTAACTGCCTTAACTACCATTCAGTTGATCTCTTCAGAGTGTAGCACAGATCTCCATCTTTCCCCACTCATTCATCTGAAACTGGACCCATTGGAAATGTGGAGAACTCCATAAACTTTGATTTGTTTGCTAAAAGTTGGAACAGAAATACAGGTGGTAAATAGACAGACTTTCCATGCATTGTTTCCATTTAGTAGCTTGGTAGTTGATTACCAGGGAAAGCTAAAAATATAAATTAAATATGAAGGAATAGGAAATATTAGACAATCACTAGCTTGTCACGCACAAGGATAATATTGCAATTAATCAATAATAGATTTATAATTCACCCGTCTCCCGACAATACAAATTAATTACATGTTGGGATGTATTGTATGTGACATTGGCAGGAATAAAATGTTTTGTGTGTATAGTTTGTACACGTGTCATGAATCATATACTGTATATGCTAGATGCCTATATGAAAAGAATACAGATAATTTTCTAATAATGGACAAAATATTGTCCTCGTCCCTCTCTTCTTCCTTTTGGAATGAATCTTTCCATTCAACCATCAATTCCCCCGCTGGTGGTCATTATATCAACTTAAAAATAGTTACGATGAAAAGTTGTGAGCATTTAACGTTTCTGCCTATCATGTATATTCTTATTGTTGTAGAGCAGGACAGTCCGGTGTCCAACAGCAGAATAGACAGTTCCCAACCACTGTCCATAGACAGTCAACACCCAGATGTCCCACAGATACTAAAATGAACTTTGATCGTTCGATCAAAACTACCGATGCTCTGGCATCATGGGTTTCACTATAAAGAAACAGCCGCCACTGGAAAACATTAGATATGAGGAGTGTGCTGGTGCTGAGA
>NC_137205.1:27390507-27400507 GCF_960531495.2 Zeus faber | reverse complement strand
GCCATTTTGAATATATATTTTTTCACAAAATATGTAGGGGCTGTGGGGGGAGGAGGTTTCACTTTTTGTCAGCAAAGTTTAAATTAAAACAAATGATATGATAAGCAGAGCAGTGTGAATCTTCTGTTTTGGGGGGTCCTCAGCCAGGGTTGAGTCTGCCATGGGGGCCTTGCCATAAAAAAATAGTTTGGGAACCCCTGGATTAGTGATTTAGCCTCATAACCCACAGCCCACTCTGCATACAGACTAAAAACACCAACACCCTCAAAACAAGGCACGCACACACACACACACACACACACACACACGCACACACACACACGCACACACACACACACACACACACACACACACACTAGGTGGTGACGAAGCTGCGGGACAAGAAGCCTTTGACATTTTCCATGAATATCGTTTTCATGTCGTATCCGCTTTCTCGTCCTTTCAATCAGCGTGGTCGGATTGAGTGCTGACAGTTTTAGCGGCATCTGACTTCTGACGCAGGGGCCCCCGCGACCACTGCAGCAGGTTTAATATGCACGTAAATGCGCCCACCTTTCTGTCAACTATTTGAGGGTCTTTTATGGAGGAGCAGGAATGCGAGGAGAGGCCTCGTAAAACGGCACCGCCTGACGCTTTAGAAGCAGCGTGTTCCGGGATTTTCTTCTAGCTTGTAAACAACCAGCGCGACAGACATGACAGACAGACAGACGGGCAGACATGACAGACAGGCAGACATGACAGATGGACAGACAGAGGGACGGACGGACGGACAAACAGACACACAAACATACAGACAGCCAGACAGATGGACAGACAGACAGACAGACAGACAGAAAGACACAAAGACACCCAGACAGACAGCAGACAGAGAGACAGACCGACAGACAAGTCAGAAGGAAGGATGGGCAGACAGCCAGACGGACAGTTGCAGACAGAGAGACTGACATGACTTGACACGACACAAGGACGGACGGACAGACAGGCAGATAGACAGACAGATGGACAGACGCATGTGACAGACAGACATACGGATGGGCGGACAGACACACAGATGTGCAGACAGACGCACAGAGAGACACACAGCGCCACACCTGTCGGTCCAATCTTACAGACGGCAGGATGCAAAGACACGCACACACACACACACACACACACACACACACACACGCAAAGAATTTGCAGAACAACGTCAATAACTTCAACAACCTGGAAATACAAACTGTTCTTATAAATTTGGTGAACCATTAAATTTTTGAAGTCGTACCTGTGAAATCATATTTATCAGTTCGCAGAATTTATTTAGAAAAATATAACAAAATACAAATAACAATAATTCTGCAGTTTGCACTATTCAACATTCTTAGTAAATGCATATCACGGACAGCATGCTCACATTTCTGAGTAGTTTAATGCAAAACAAAGCCCAAAATTGGCAGTTGAAAGTACCATGACTCGTAATGCATGTGATTCAAAATGATAATCCAATGAAAATCATCCACTTTAACAATTTAGCAGATGAGGTCTGTTGTGTTGTGTTGTGTTGTAAACCTGTCAGCAACAGCTCAGTGTGAGCACAGCGACATGCTGCGTTTTAATCTTCGGTATGTACTTTTTGCTGTCTTATCACACATAAAACGGCTCCGCCGCCGCGCTCAAACAGTTTCCTCTACAAAATCAATAAAGTTCCATCAAAAGGAGTTGGAGTTAGTTTCCAGCTCCCAGGGCGTGGCCTGGGCTGGAGGTAATCCATCAGCTATTATGAGAGCTCTGCGGAGCAGCTGGGATGCAACTGTGATGAATCCAAGCTCCGTGTTGACTCAGGGGAAGATTACACGGTCGTTTGGTGCGTGTTGCGGGCGAGAGATCCACATTGGAAAAGGTCGTCGAACAGGCGACGGGAACAGACCTGAGTAATAATCTATATATATATATTTATATATATATATATATAAAATAAGAAGTAGAATATCTTAATGTCAATATAATGTACATGAAATGGAAATTGATCTTTGATCTATGGCCAAAGTACAGTGTCTGTTGTGTACACGCGGTGAATCATTCCCAACAGTTGTACATTAAGGTAAAGTAGAAATTAGGTAAATAATGATAAATAACATCAATGGGTTAAGAATAAAGCGGCTAAGTTGCAAACTATAGAAAATACACAGAAATGCATAAGAATAAATAAATCTGCAATAAAATGTTAAAACAAGTGAAGAATTAGACGATGGATTCAACCCATAAATGTTCAGAAATATTTAAATGGTATTACGTGGTAAACAGTGGAATGCCCTTTTGAGCATTTTCCGTTTGCTGAGATGTAAAACTAAATTTCTAATTCTAATTTTTCTTGCTCTGTTATTTTTCTGAATTTCCTGTGGATCCTGTAAAACTCTCTTAATGAAACCGTTCATGCAATATTTCCTTTTCCCTCCTTCACATATCCCTCCCTCCCTCCCTCCCTCCCTCCCTCCCTCCCTCCCTCTCTCCAGGTGTGGTTCCAGAACCGGAGGATGAAAGACAAGCGGCAGAGACACACCCTGCCGTGGCCACACCCGCTGGTGGACCCGCTGGGGGCCCTCCTGATGGGGCGCTCCTCCGCCGCCTCCCCCCTGCCTTACCCCTTCCCGCACCACCTCCCGCACCTCCCCCTCCACCTTTACTCCCCCCTGGCGGCTCTGCCCGCTCCCGCCTCCTCCCCCCACAGCCCCTACACCTTGCCCATGAGGCCCCTGGAGGCCCTGCGCCTGTCCCACTACCACAGCCGCCCCGCGGGCCTCCCGCCCCCGACCGGCTCCCTCTACGCCCCCGCCGCCGGTACGCTCCACCCGCCCTCCTGCCCCTGTCCCCTCTGCCTGCACTGGGGGTCGGACCAACTGCTGAAGGCCAGGGGGGAGTTCGCCTCCCTCGGACAGGGCCGGGCCCGCAGCCCCCTGGTCAACATCCAGGCTCCCGGTCCGGATAAGAGGGAAGAAGTCGTGTAAATTCAGACGCAAATAATAATAAAAATAAGCAACTTTTAGGACACAACTGGTTGAGAACCAGCGTGGAACTAAAAATTTCGGCGTAGGTCGAGCTCAGGGAAACTCAGACCGAGAACTCTAACAGTCCGCAGCTGAAATGCAAAATATGTCGAGAGTTTTCAGGAGTCTGAGCGAAAGAAAAAAAAAGTAAATGTCGGCTGCATAGATTGTAATCAGCTCTATGTCCGCGATTGCACAATCGCACTGTAGGTGAAGACGTCGCTGAGCGTTTCACAGCTCGTGACGTTCACCTGTTTTCATCCCCTTTCTCTATTTTGGCCACAGTTCGCCATAGCTAACGACTACTGCTTATTTAATTTATTTGTACAAGTGTGTATATTAAAAATGCCTTTGTTGTAAAGATATGCGGCATTCTACAGCGCGTCTAATCTAACCTCTACCTTAACTGTAACGGCTTTAATATTCAAAAAAATTTTGAAAACGTGTTTTTCCCGCTATTTTTCGAACATCACGATTTCTCTTGAAATTCTCATACGAATATTGTGCTGATGAGGGGTTTGGACACAAAAGAAGAAGCTTTTTCTGAATTGATTCCCTCAGTAGAGGCGCACAGAAGTAACTCATAATTGAAACGTGAGCATGGAGTGGGGTATTATCTCCCCAAATCATACCTTTCGGGTATCAGACATCACCTTTAACCTCCACCTGGAGCCAGAATGCGGTCTAAGGCGTGTACTATTTTACTTCAGTTATGATACTCTCAACATGTCACGTAGGTCATCTCTTATATAATGAGCCCCTCTTTGTCTTTGAAGGTTGTTAAGGTTGTAAAAATGAAAAAAATCTTTGGGCTTTTGGGCTCGTGCAACACCCAAAGACCTCTTTGTGCCTTTTGTGAGCCCTCTGTACCGGTGGGCCGACACTGAACCAGCGTTTAAACTGGTTCATTTGACTGAACCTGCAGGATACTGTACGACCCACTAAAGACTAAACCAAGCTCATCTAGTCTTCACACTATATCGCAAAATTCAAATCATTGTGGTTGTAGTTTAAGTGATGGGGCTCATGTGGTACACTGACATTCTGCCACTGTCATTATGTAATAATCAGAGTGCTGGAATGTCCTGGAATGTCCTGGAAACGCAGCAAACTGGGACCTGTTCCACTGATTGCACTGATGTGTGTCTTTTCACCTTTTACCAGAAGAAGGAAGCTTTGCTGCATATGTGAAGCAACCAAGTGTACATAGTGATTTCTGTTCCCCTTTTGGTGGATAAGCGAAGAGAATTTACCAATTAATAAAGATTTTAATAAATAAAATGACGTGAAATAACTGTCTGTGCAATGGTTAAAAGATTAATATATTGTACATTTCTTAATATACGTATATCGTGCAGTAAACACAATTTGTTCATCACCAGATGTTTTGTTTATACATGGTAAAGAAAGCAAGTGACGGTATGATCACAAGGGATTATATAATTGTATATATACACACACTTAAGTTTCAGTTTTCAAAGTTTTATTGGTCAAATGCTTGAAAATGAAAGGCTTAATTTCAAGCCAATCCCAATAATGCAAGAAGGATGAAAAAATAGAAATAGTAATATAAGTAGAGAAGGTAAAAAAAAATACATATATATGCAAGAAATTTACAAAACATTTTAGATATTAAAAAAATGATTTTGATATTTACAAAACAATATCATATTTTGATATTTATTAGTGATTTAACAAACTAATATTAAGAATAACAATTGAATAGTTATTGATATTAAAAGGAAAGGAATTGCCTTTTTCTGCTGAGAAAATCAGTTTGTGGAAAATCTAATTCTGTGTCACAATAAGATAGCATTGCATGTTGTTATCTAATGTTTTTTATATTTTATTTTATGAACCACAAACCTACAGAATGATCGAATCATTATTTATTCATGATTAAGTCGAATTGAATTTCAACGTTTGGCATTTGCAGCCGTTGGGCACAGTTTGGATGTGGTCGTCCTCTAACAGCAGAGTTGTCACCAACCTGCCGTGTGTTTACTCAGTGCACTCCCTCTGATTGTAAGTAGTTAAATGTACCTCCAATCAAGAGCAGACCTTCCACCGCGGCAATAAACAGATTAAAATCACTCAACCAGAGCAGATTTTGTGTGTGTGTGTGTGTGTGTGTGTGTGTGTGTGTGTGTGTGTCCTGCACAAAAAAGACAGAAGCTGAATCTGTCTTATAAAAGGTCGATAGTTCAGTATGAAACAACCAGTTACCTTGTTTGCTGTTGACTCCTAAACAGTTATTATGCAGCTCTCTCTCTCTCTCTCTCTCTCTCTCTCTCTCGCAGTGGAACGCCCGGCCATAAACGAGTCGTACAACTTCAGTGAATGGATTCAATTAAAACATAACAGATAATAAAGACATGAGAGACATAAGGGCAATACACAAAGACACAATAGTTGATTAAAGAGACATGTGGTCTTTTCCAAGCTGCCACGCCCACTTATGTAAAATCGAAAAAATATATCAAGAGACAAATCCCCCAGCTCTAAACATTAGTTTGAGCGGTCACTTAAGTCCACTTTTGCTTTCCATCGCTCACGCTGGCGAGTAGTGTCGGTGAGAATCTGCTCTGTTTATCAGCGGTTGCCATGGCGACGCTAATGAGTTACTAACCACACCCCCGTTTTACATTTAGAGGAGAAAAGCGGCGCATGACAAAATAGATTTATAATATGAGGGAATTTCCTGTAATAAGCAAAAGGGGCCATCGTAAGATATCCCATTAAATCCACCGCTTTCCGCTGCCAAATTAAACAGCACACACAGCTCAATATACATAAGAGAAAACATATACGCAAGCAAAGTTTAATGGGAGTAGAAGCAGAATTAAAATGACAAAGAGAAAGAAAAAGGTTGCGTGCTCTCTGTGAAACCTCTTTCACTACTCGATACGGTTCATTGGCAAATCAATCATGTGTTTTTGGAATCAAAGCGAGGCCAGAACAGCTCCAGTTGTATAGGTGAAGCTGTATTTTAATTGATTTCCAAACTGAGAGGGAGAGACAATGGTGAATTAGGGAGCGGGAGAGAGGGGGGGGGGGGGGGGTGGTGAGGGAGAGAGAGAGAGATGGGGGAATACTGAAGTATAAAGCAGTCAGCAGAAAAACAACCGAGAAGGAGAAAGTAAATGCGTAATAGTAGTGCTGAAAAACATACAGTATGAATAAAATATACAGTATACATTTTTTAGGTTTATTTTATATTCCCATATTTTTATGTATCTAACCCTAACAGCTTCAAAGCCTCAACAAAACAAAACCATATTATCATGCACAAAAAAATTCACACTATCCACCTTAAACCAATGTCACTATTTCTAACGCGTGATTGTTTACAGTGCAGTGTCCAGGCAGCGTTACCATACGGCGCTCCAGGGGACCTTGTGAATTAGAGCGGATTTCGTAAAAACTCAAAAGCTTTTTAGAGACTCGACTTGAATGGAATTCTCCCGGGCTGTGGGGTTCGCTACTCCCAGATTTTTCAATGCTAGTCCATGCCTGCGAAACAACAGACCAAATGTACGTGTGTCCACTGAATTCATGAAATTAGATAAATAAACGGGGCTGCCCCTTCGTTAGATAACAGCTTATGTTGGGGGGCCTGTTGGCTCAACATGATCAGAACGAGATCAGTGTGCGTGCCATATAGGGAGAAACATTTGCAGCAACTCAGGTTGATGAAATGCAAGGAATGAAAAGCAACAAAAAGGAAACATTTCTAAAGTGCCCTCTAGAGTGCAGAGGGCCCGGTGGCATAGCACGTTACGACGCTGCGTTCCAGCGCTGCCGTCGCACATTCAAGTCCTGGTTCTCCTCAAATGATTGGAGTGAGAGACGCAGTGTCTCAAGGAGGGCGTCTGTGGGAGGACTAGGGGGCTCAATCAAGGTCGGTGGCTGGTTTGAGTCCCTCCCTGCCTGCGGCCTCCAAGCCACTGATACCATCCCCGCTTTAGGGTGTGGTAGCTCCCGTCTTCTGGCTGAAACTCTTGGGTTTGATTTCCGATGAAACGCCGCTCGCTCTGAACCCCGAAGACGGGCGTGTCTGTAATGTGGGCGAACCCGGCGCTGATCCCTCCACCTGCTCCGGTGTCTCCACAACCGGGCACGCGCAGGTCAAAACAATGAGTAGCTGTTAATGGATTGTGTGTAATAACGTAGGGCTTAGTGTGTGGTGTGAGGCACAGAGAAACTAGAAGGTGGAGGAGTGAATATGTTAGTCGTCCCATAACCAAAGACAAATAGTCACGTAGACGCCTCGGACAAAAGAATCTGCTAAATGTCATAATGGCATAGTGAAGCCGATGAAAGCGGATATAGTCAAATAAAGTCATTCAAACAGCTAAATATGACGTCTTTATATTGACAAATTACACACTCAAATAATATCATATACTATGTGTTGAGTAGATTTGGAGAAGAGGTAGAGTAGAGGGAGAGTAAGATGAAAGATTCAGAATTATTGAAAAAATTACTGAATTCCATCATAACCTCTGGTGCATTTATTATTTCTTTATTTATTGATTTGCTCACCATGTATTGCGTGTGTCATACTATAAAATGAAGTTTATATACAGTATACTATATACAGCACACTAGCCGAACCGCGAGTGATGCTTAATAACCCTAACATGTAGTCCATTCATCAGCTCTAATAATACCAGTAAAAAGACAAGAAAGTAAAATATTAAAAGTAAATAAACAAACAAATAAATAAATAAACAAAAAAATAAAAAGTAAATGAATAAATACATGAAATAAATAAATAAATAAATAAAATAAAATTTATAATTTAAAAAACAAATAAAAAAAAAACTGCAGTCATTAAAGTAAAAAAAAAAACGCTGAATAATTGAACACTGATTGGCCGGTTCACTAGCTGGGTCGCTTGTGGATGGGGGCCGGTGCAGCGATGACGTGGAGATCTCCGTAGCTCTCTGACGGACATACCTGGTGGGAGAACACAGGACACACTAGGCCTCGTTTCCACCGCACCAGCTCTCCCCAGGGACTAGGAACCTTTGGAGGAACTCAACGCGTTTCCACCGCAGGGACCAGAGTCTAAATGAAGTTCCAGGGACATTACTCTACCACCAAAAGCCCCTGCCTGGTGGGGTACAGGAGGTTTGGGGTTGGGCCTCGGAGCGCTGAACATTTCTGATTGGTCGAGTACTCGCAGCATTTTATTTCAACCACCACTTTTAAAAATCTGCAGCTGCAAAGCCACTGTATGTACAGTTTGTTTTTTTGTTCATTCGGGCACAAATGACGCAATGCTTTCTCATACGTCAGCGGATGAATAAGGGCTGAAGGAACCTTTTAGTTCCCTAGAAATGAATCGTGGCACTAAAAGTTCTGTTTAGTAATGTTTTGAAAATCTATTAACGAGGGAATCAATGTCAACAAGCAGAGTTTTGATGTTTACATGATGGACTAATCCTTGGATGGCTCATTGGACCTCTGGGTTGTTGCCAATTAGCAAATCCAGATGGTTGACTCAGAAAACAGGGGAGAACATGGTGGTTTGGTTCACCAGCCAATCCAGGACTGAGAACATAGTTAGAACAAGGAAGGTCTTTTTTTTACCAAAAGCTCCTGATTGAATCCTGGACCCGCCTGAAACCTTGAGAGGTACGGGAGACCACGGGCCCCGCGCTCTGTTAAGGGCCAGCGAGTCTTCCAGGAACCAAGTTTGCAGAGAGAGACACCGGCTGCCATGGGAGAGAGAGAGAGAGAGAGAAAGGAAGGAGGGGGATTATTGTATTCAGTTTGACAGACCGACGGACGGACGGACGGACGGACGGACGGACGGACGGACGGACAGGCAGACAGACAGACAGACAGACAGGCAGACAGACAGACAGACAGACAGACAGACAGACAGATAGACAGATAGATAGATAGATAGATAGATAGATAGATAGATAGATATAGATAGATACACACCAGACTCCTGCACGGACCAGCTGTGTACAACTGGACCAGAGGATGCCTGACAAGGACAAACATGAGAGGAAATCACAATCTGGCAAATGCGCAAATGTATGTTCCACCTTAAGGCTGAAACTACGCTGGTGTTCCCAGGGCGGGGCTGTAGACGCCGCCCTCTTTTACCGTTGTTGCACATGTTATTGTTCTACGGAAATTTTGCTGCATTCGTCAAACCTTTCGGGCCACACACGTGCAAAATATTGATGAAAAATGTTAAATAAATAAACAGGCGGCTCGATCGTGAGGGATGTGCTATAATTCACATTCTGTATGTCCAACCTGATCTTCCGCGATACTTCCCGTCAAGAGTTCTCAATTTTAATATTAATGTTTGTGTTAAAAAATAAAATAGAAAATAAATAAGTTTAACTTTGTAATCTCACTGCCAAGTCGAATGCAGAGGAAATTACGCGGCGTGAATATGAACGCGGTTCAAAGCAAGCGGCCAATCACAGTGCTTGTGGTGCTACGTCGCCCTACGCATCGCTAGATTTAGAGAGGCGAAGGTTAGCTCCGTGTGACAACGCAAATCTGGATTTACTTTCACTTACCTTGGATGAGGACTGTTGTCTCTGGGGACCTAGAGGGGGGAACAGGCCCAGGGTCCCCGGGGCCTCAGGGGACAGGGAGGGCTGGAGCGGAGGTTGGGCACCGTACGAGGCTTCAGGACAACGTTCATCCTTGGTTTGGCAACGGGCCTGACGACCCAGCGGTGTCGAATGGGTTGGGAGCTGTGGGTGGGGCTTTGAGGCAGGTTCAGGTGGGAAAGAAGGCGGGTGTCCATGACGGGTCGGGGGTCCGGGCTGGAAGCTGCTGTGAAGCTGAGGCTCAGAGGGTGGATGTCGTCGGGGACCAAGCGGAGATACACTCAGCGTAAACGGAACAAGAGGCCTCCAAGCGGTCTTGACGTCTTGGCCTCTCTCCCCTGGCGGACCCGGCTTGCACAAAAAACACAGATCAACACAAAGAGGGAG
>NC_137205.1:27368007-27385507 GCF_960531495.2 Zeus faber | reverse complement strand
ATTTGAGTTTGAGACCACTGCCTCAGAGGAACCATGTTTGGTTCCACAAAGAACCTTTGAGACAAAAGCCTGAAAAACAATTGATTTGCACTCTGTGGCTTAGACACCAATTTTGAGTTCTTGTTAAATTGCCATAATTTATAATATTGATAATTATACATCAGCTACTCGGGCCCCCCTGCCCGGCACCATGGAGGAATTTGATTATTTTTCTGTTAAATTGAGACACAAAACAAACATAAGAGGTAGATCAAGAAAACATTGACAAAATAAAGTGATTCTTTAATCTTCATGGAACCACACAGCCGTCAAAAACAACCAGCGAGGAACCATCATCTCTCTCTGTGCAGGCCTGTCTGTGTGTGCTCACCTTGGAGATGTAGAGCTGGCAGGTGAGGTGCTCTCCGTGGGGAACCTCTCGAGCCGACCGGACCAGGAAGATCCCTCTGCCCTGACTCCCTGTGTTGGGCTTGCAGATGAACGTCTTGTGCTTCTTAGCCTGCGAATACGCCTGGAAGTCACTGTAACTGATGTGTGTGAGAGAGAGAGAGAGAGAGAGAGAGAGAGAGAGAGAGAGAGAGAGAGAGAGAGAGAGAGAGAGAGAATTACACAACTTGAGATTCAAATGTGAGCGGAAAAAGAGATATAGTCACCGATAGACAAAAAAAGAGATCGCAAGAAAAAAGCTGAATAAAAAACAGAGGACTTCTAGATGCTCTCAGGTTTGCACTGAAACATGAAATGCGCCTGCTTCCTACATGCAGATGATGTGATGATGAATTGCAATACAAGACCGCTTGCGTAGTCCTATAAATCACCCAAATAGAAACGGCTACGAAAGCAGATAGAAGACAAATAAATGAAAATCTTACGTCTTTATATTGACGTCTTAAACAATCATATTGTATGTTTTCATCCAGGTATTGACAGAAAGGAAACGGAAAGGTAACACAGCTGGAGCAGAGGAAAAGGAGTTGGATATGTAGTAGAGGTAGAGAAGAGGTACACTAGCGGGAGGTGGAATGGAAGGAGGTAGATTAGAGTAGGGGGAAGCAGAGCAGAGGGAGCTATAAAAGAAGTAGAGCAGATGTAGAGTAGAGGTACAGTAGATTAAGAGCAGAGTAAAGGTAGAATGTGGTTTGAGCAGCCACACCTGACCTGGATCCTGGTAATTGGGGACCCAGGATCAGAGTGGCTGTATACCTGCTGCTGGTTGGTTGGTCTAACAAGCAGCAGGTAAAACAGGTAAAACCCCCATCCCCACACACACTCAAAGGAGAGGAGCCATTGTCATGACCTGTTTCCATCTGCTCTGGGGCTTGTTCTATCAAGCCCCCCCTCCACAATAAATTAGTGTGTTTTCTACAACCCCGTCTTTTGTGTCTCTGTGCCGGAGGTCCCTGAACACACTACTTAGGTGGCGCGTGGTAGGCAACACTACCACAGTAGCATAGGGAATAGAGGTAATAAAGGTAGAGTAGAGGTAGTAAAGAGAAGTGAGGGAGGTAGATAGAGGAAGATAGAGGTAGAGTAGAAGTATAATAGAATAGAGGTAGGGAAGTACATAGAGCTTGGCCCCCCGGTCCTCACTCAGCAGGGAGACACCAGGTCCGTGGGAAGATGTTATAGTCCTTTGGGAAGCTCTTGGCCATGCGGTTCAGGTTCTTGGCCAACATGTCTTTCCTGCAGAGGTCCATCATCCCTGGGAAGTGGTTAATCTTCTACAGAGAGAGAGAGATATGATAGATATACTTCCACTTCCGTCTACTGACAGATCAAGGCAATTGTTGCGGATGTTATTTAAATTTCAAAACACTAGTTAGAACACAGTCTACACAAAATGTCTACACAGCGTCCAGTGTCCACACAATTTCCACACAGCGTCCACATAGCGTCCCCAGTGTCCACGCAGTGTCAACTTAGCGTTCACACAGCCTCCACACAGCTTCCGCAGCGTCCACACAGCCTCCACAGTGTTTTACCTGATACGGTTTGATGCCCAACAGTCTGTCCAGTGTGACACTGCTGTCTGTCCAGTACAGAGTGCAGTCATCTCCCTCCGATGCCTCAACGAGGCCACAGTGCAGAGCTGCCCGACGCACTGACACACACACACACACACACCCACACACACACACACACACACACACACACACACACACACACACACACACACACACACACACACACAGACACACAGACACACGTATAAACATGTTATGTCAGCATTACTTTATCATTATTTCCCCTTATATTATTTGTTTGATATATTTGAGTTCCTTTCTAAATTATTACTATTAATATAACTATTTTATTATGTTTGCTGTTTTTAACTTGATTAATGTGATTTGACTTTTTTTACTTTTTCAGGTGAACTTTATAACTGGTGTTATACAAGTGCTATATAACTACAGTTTTATTATAATTTTTTTATATTTATATTTACTATTATTATTACTAGAAGTATTATCAGTAGCAATATTATCAGTATAATTGTATTGTTAATAATAATAATAATAATATTAATAATAATAATAATAATAATAATAATAATAATAATAATAATAATAATAATAATAATAATAATTATAAAAGATAATGTTGGTTTCCAATGAGACCAATAAGACGATTCCACGTGCCAAATCCAAAACCAAAAGTCCATGCATGCACTCGCCAAGTTTAACTGTTTACTTCTACACATGAAATACCGGTACACCACAATTGTCCATTTCCAAAGTTATATTATTACGCAAGGGTGAACCATTCATGAGAGTGAGTGAGAAAGAGTGACAGAAAGGTCAAAAAACTGTGTGGCTCCACTTCCCACTTGCCTTGACTGAACCCAATTACGCCCACCCTCTCGTCTTTCATTTTTTTTCATTAATTAAAAGGTGCACAGTTACTACTAAGCATCTATTCCCAAATACAATAAATGTAATATGAATTTGATTTTATACTTTTTAAAATTATCCAGACAGATTTGAAGTTATTGAAGTAATTGAGTAAGTCATTGAACTTATTGATTCAAGATTCAAGATTCAAGATTTTTATTTGTCACATACATATACATACTTCCATACATATATGCAGTGAAATGTAATGCAACGCACCCGGTGATAGCACACAATAAGTCCTAGGAAAAAGTACAAAAATAAAATAAAATAAAAAGTAGAAAATTCCTTTCTAATAGACCGACTAACTGACTCCTAAAACGTAATACAGTAAGTGGAATACTTATAGAATAAGATAAAAAATATATCGAATAAAATACAATAAAAAATAAATTGAAATAAAATGGAACACAGTATTGCACTACTGTAAATATGAACTGTAAATACCTGAACCTGAAAATACTGTAAATATTATTTGAATTCCATTTAAATCAAATACAGTATCTAAATTACTTTTGTTTTACTTATTAACTTAAAGAATTGCATCCTAATCAATCAAAACATCCATAAACTGCATTTAGGTTCCTACATTGATGACCCCTAATTGTTATTAATGTCTTTGAAACAATAGCTCAAGATTTTTAAGTTAAAGTTCAACTATCTAAAGAAATCTTCTCATTCTTCCCATTGTCCGAAACGGGTAATCCTTCGGTTAAGTCCATCGTTATCGTCGCTCCATCACAAATGAGGAGCAACAGAAGACCCCCCAGAGAAGCCCACGGTTCCCACGGAACACCCACGCCCGGCCCTGAGGAGCTTAACCCAGTCGCAGAGCGCACGAGGAGACCCTGCACCCCTGAGGTGCACACATACAACTCTGCCCCATGTGCAAGCACAACATGCAGCCGCAGGTGTAGAACCCGGGCTGGGGGCGCCAGGCCACCTGCCTGAACCGCCCGCACCGCGCAAGGGCGAGGCCAGCCCCATCCAGCCGCGAGCCCCAGGTGCCCATCCACGTAGCCAGGTGTGCTCAGTGCAGGGCACGGCGCAATCACCGTGGGTATCCATTGCTCAGCGCAGGGCACTCGGGGCTCAGCCTTGGGCACCCGGTGCTCAGCGCAGGGCACCTGGAGTGAGTCTGTGCATGTTGATGTGCACCAGTGTGGGATGCACTCGAGAGAACTTTGACATTGAACTTTTTCTTTGCAGCTGCTGCTCATGTAAAACACAGACCTTTGCTTCTCAGGAAGTCAATCTTTTCTTTGTGTGCTTTGCCCTTGAGTTTTCTGCAGACGGGGAGGCTGTGTTGCTCTCCTTTGCAATAAACACAAGGCTTGTTGTTTGCGTCCACTGAGATATGTGGCGGAGCAGGGGCCGTGGTTAAGCCGCGGCTGCAGATGGCAGCATGGCTTCCTTCTCTGAGGCTGCACAGCTGCCCCGAGTCGGCTGAATTAGCGCTGATCCCGGGCAGGGAGCTTTCTTAATGTCTGTCTGTCTTGAAGAAGAGATCGGCTCACAAGCTCGTCAGCCGACCAGGAACCAGAGCAGAACGCCATTCCTCCTGCGCCCAAACTCATTTTTCTTTATTATTATTATCCTTCTGGCCAGCGAGCCTTTTTGTTCAGTGTGTTTCATAAAAACTCTCGCCATGTCGGCAACCGACAATTCTTTCTGTTCTGGGGGGGCGAGGTTGGGGGGGGTGCAACGGCTGTTATGAGCACTTTCTTTGGTTTGAGTGTCTCTACATATTGGGGTTTTGGTTTCTGACGAACTGGGTCTCTTGTGCTTGTGGTGGTTTATTTTCTGTTTCCGTAGAGCGGGTGTAATATACTGTATATCTAAATTGCTCGTTGACAAAGTCGACAAAATCCTTGAACTTCCCTCTTTCCTTTGTTTTTTCTTGTAGGTCGCAGGGAGACTTTCTCCAAGTTTCTTTGAGTGTGTATGGAAGCTTGTTAGCCAGCGCCTGTTGGCTGTGTTGTCCGAGTCTTCCATGTAGCTACTATCTGCCATTGTGTTGGACCAGCCTGTGAGGAATAAGGGATGATGAGATCGGGGAGTTATTCTTCACAAGGTACTCTGTGACATGGACTTGCTGAACGATGGTTTGACATGGACTATCAAGCACTGGTCCGTCATTGAATTCCATTTTTGGTGCAGGCGAGGCTCTTTGAGACGTTGCTGGCTGTACATTGTGCTCCATGCTGGGTGTGGCTGAGGCATGCTGTGATGGTGGTTGAAAGGTAGTTTTCACCTCTGCTACGCCAGCCTGTTCATCAATTCCAATGATGCTCGTGTCCACAAAACTTCTATATTTGCATCCGACTCATCAAGAGCAGTCTGCATTGCATGCATTTTGTTTCTAGCCCTTGTTGCAGTTTCTATTATTTTTTTGCTCAGCATCAAACTCTGCCTCTCGCCATTTTTCCTCTGCTTGCATCTTTTTTTTTGCATTTCAATCTGCTTCTTCCTTTTCTATGGCCAACTTCCCCCTTAAAGCTGCAGCCTTTGCCTCTAATGATGTGCGCTCCATTTCTACCTTTGTTCTGACTGAGGAAGATGATGACGACACGCTTTGACATTGTGATCCGCGTGTACTTGGTCATTTAGGGGTCGATTTTGATGATAAAGACCTACTATCTGCATGCGTTACTCATCTATCACACTCTTTAGCCAGCTAAGAGCGTTTCATGACCTCTTTCACCCATTCCTGACATTTCCAGAAGAAATCATTCATTGATACATGTTTAGGATCATACCAATTCTTATGATTATCCAAAAACTTGTCCTCAGCCACAAGTCGTTGCAAACCAGAATTTGGGTCGCAAAAGTCTTGATGCAAACGACTTAAGTCAACACGCAATTTATTTTTAACAATGTCGACATTTGCATCGTCTTCTATTAATTTCTCAAATTGCTAGGATAGCTTGAACCTGCCTGGACTTGTTTAGCCTTGTGTTCTTCTCCAGCCTTCTCATACCCCTTTCACACTGCACCAAAAACCCGGTAACAACGCTAACATCCGCCATTTGTCACGAGTGGGTCGGGTAGTGGGTAAGCGGGTTGACCCGTTACATTTCAATTTGCCAGCTTACTATGCATGGCGCGTGTAAATAATATAATTTTTGTTATTCATCACATTTCAGTCTTTTAAAATTTGTTTATTGCACATGTTCATAACACAATGGCAATGAAAATATGATTTCTGGTGCTCACACACACCTTGTTTGATGCGAATGCCCCCTCCAGGGTCACAATTTGCACATTTATAATGAATTGGATGATGACACAAAGCATCTTACTCAACAAACTCATCTCTTTCCCACACCCAACCGGTGTGGGACCTTTATTAGTCCCACACCGGGACTAATAAATGTATCTTATCTTATCTTATCTTAACTTATCTTATCTTAAGGGAATCCCCCTTCCTTCATGAGAGGAAATCTTTTTGGCAAATAAAAAAATCTATTGCGGCAATAAAGTGTGAACTCAAACATCTGGCGACCTCCAGGGGGGGTCCTGAGCCTGAAGTTTAGAAACACAGTGAAGGCCCTCCAACATCAGGTAAACATCAGCAGATCATGAGATAGTGCCCATTGCAGCTCCCGGGACGAGAGGCGCATCGGAACACATCTGACGCGCCGACTCAACATGTGGAATCCATGTTGGTCGTAAAATAAATGCGAGCGTCACATCAAGAGGCAGCGAGAGAGGAAACACTGCAAGAGGCTTTACTTTCACCATCGAGAAACTCATACAAAGTGTTTGATCAAATATTAGATTACTTGAGTTAGCGCTACACTTGAAAGACATTCAAGATGTCTTGTTATAAAAGGCTTTTTAAAGATGTTCACCAATTGATGTAACATAGCTAAGATTTGTGCAGCATTTTGCACTTAAATATGAACCCACTGATCAACGTTGTGCAGACAGAACATCTGAAGATAAAGTAAATCTCAAGATGGATTCTCTTTTGTAAAGTGGACCTATTATGCTCCTTTATACACAGGTTAATATAAGTCTCTGAGGTCCCAAAAACATGTTTTTTGGACTTTTTTGCTCAAAATACCACTCATATTATGCATTAGATCCATTGTGATATGCCTCTTTATTGTTTCAAAACGGGCTGTTTCAGTGTGTGTTGCTTCAATTGTAAATGAGCAGCCAAGTCAATAGGGTTTGGGCATAAGTTTCGGGTTCTGTGAGCCAATGAGGTTTGAGCTTTACTCCGAGCTACGTTTTATTTACTTGGTAAACTTTCACTGATTTCACCTTATCAGTACACTTAAATCTGTTTCTGAACAAATTTGAGGGGAGAAATAAGCAATCCAATCGCTGAATCTTCACTCATATTAGATCTACAAGGCCTTATTTAAAAGTTTGTCCTGACTTTGTTTGCTGTGCTCCAGGCTTGCGGGAGACAGGGACACGGAACTCTCGGACGCAGGTTTTTTTTTTTGTTTAATGTTAATGTCTGAAAACAAATAAATACATTTGCATAGGCCACGTCTAATATGGACATCCATGTGGCAGACGAGGTGGCATGGTTAAGCCACGGCCTGCAGGTGACGGGGCTGGTTTCACCCCATGGCGGTGCAGCTGTAACCGGTCTGCCCGATCAGCCTCTTTAGCGCTGATTCGTCGGCTCGTGTTGAGAGAGGTGTTGTTTTCTTAGGTGTTGTTCTGTCTTTCGGTGGGGATCACATGATGCAGTTTGCTGCAACCCCTGCTGACTGGACGGCGACGAAGAACACAGACATTAATTATTATCGCCATTTTATGTTCCTTGTTTTGGCCAGCAAGCCTTTTTGTTTGTAAATCATAATAAACTCACGGCATGTCGGAGCCCCACTGCCAGGATGACTCCGTCTCCCTCCCTAGCCCCGTACATATGGGCAGAGACCGCCACGAGCGGCATAGTCGACAGGATATGGCAGTTTGTCATGGGAGAATTTGCTTCCAGCCGGAGAGTGTCCTCGCCAGCGTGAGCTCCCAGGATGATGGGGCAGTGGCCGTGGCCCACAGCTGGCCCACCAAAGCCAACCGGGAGATGGCCAGAGGACCAGCCCCAAGTCCGGCCCCAGGGCTCCGCCTCACTCTGTTGTGCCATGGGACGCTGTCTCCCCTTCCTGTGCTGTCCCCTCTCTGTCCCCAGTTACCTCCCAGAGTGGTGCCACCACGGGCCCACAGACAGCTGCTCAATTGTCTGGGCAGGGGTGCTCGTGCTGCAGGCGACCGGACCAGGTTCGGCGGGACTGCCTAATGATGGAGGTCAGACAGGTTGTTCAGGTCGCTGGTCCGCCGGGCACCTCACCCGGTCGGGAAGATACTGTCAATGTACCAGTAAGAGTACAAGGGGGTAGACAATAGGCTTTGCTGGACTCCGACTGTTCTCAGACAATGGTCCAGCCATGGCTGGTTCGACTCTGGGCTTTGGTGGAGGTGTCACGGGTTGAGGTGTGTGCATGGGGATATATACACATATCCTGTGGTGCGGCTTCAAATTTGTTACTAGGGAAAAAGCAAAAGGTGAAGGCTGCAGTTAGTTTTCCGCACTACCTGATTTTGGGTACGGATTGGCCAGGGTTTGACCCTTTTATAAAGCAGGCTGGGGGACTGTGCTGACCGTCAGTAGGGAAATGGGAGTGTTGCTTGGTGTGCGCTGACGCTGAGGGGTAGTTAGTGGTTGCAAGGGGGTCAGGAGCGGAGGAGTCTTCCCTGGTCCCAGTGGTCTCCTCCACCGATGATGTTCCGCTGGAGCAGCTGCAAAACGATAAGTGGGGCCTTTGAGCCCTTGATGCGCCCATACACCTCACTCACTCACCCGCATTTCTCTGTGGTTAGGGACAGGTTATATCGAGTAAGCCATGACACTCAGCCAGGAGGAGAAATTACCCAGGTGTTGGTTCCGAAAAGCCGCCGGGAAAAGCCTTTCTAGGCAGCTCGCAATAACCTGATGGCCGGTCACCTGGGACATGATAAAACACTACAGTGGATAATGGCCCGCTTCTATTGGCCAGGGATTTAGGCAGATGTGTGAAAATGGTGCGCCACGTGTCCTGAGTGCCAATAAGACAATTCTCGCACCATTGAGGCCCCTCCCCCTAGTCGAGGCGCTGTTCAAAAGACTCAGTATGGACCTCATCGGGCCATTAGACTGCTGTGCCCACGGGTAATGCTTTGTGTTGGTCCTAGTGGACTATGCAACCTGGTACCCTGAGGCCGTGCTATTGCGCAGTATTACGACCGAAAGTGTGCCGCGGGCACTGTTTCAGGTCATTTCTCGAGTCGGGATTCTGAAAGAATCCTGACCGACCGGCGCACCTCCATTATGTCATGTACACTTCGGGAATTTTACCATCCGGTGACCAATGGCCTGGTGGAGCGGTTCAATAAGTGAAGAACATGGTTCGTAAATTTGTGCACAACGATAGCCGTAACTGGGATAAATGGTTGGATCCTCTGTTGTTTGCGGAGCGGGAAGTTCCCCAGGCCTCAGTGGGATTTTCTCCTTTTGAACCACTCTTCGGCAGGAGACCCCAGGGATGCTGTACCTACAGTAATTAAGGAAAACCGGGAGGAAGAGCCCAGCACCAGTAGGAACAAAGTTCAGTATGTTATGGACCTGTGAGCAAAGCTACACGTTCTGGGGGCGTTTGTCACGGGAGAATTTGCTCCAGGCTCAGGAACGGTTATACGGACTCGGCTCAGGCATTTTGCACCTGGAGGCAAGGTGTTAGTGTTGATTCCCACGTCCAGCTCTAAGTTACTCGCCAAGTGGTAAGGGCCCTTCATGGTCACACGGCGGGTTGGGGAGGTCGATTATGAGGTTATGCGGTCGGACAGGGTCGGGGCGACTCCGATTTATCCCCTTAACCTCCTGAAGCAGTGGAAGGAGGGAGCGTCCGTGTGTCTGCCCACCGCGCTGATCGAGGGGGATGAGTTGGGGCCGGAGGTTCCAAAAACAACGGCCCTTTCCAGTCACCATCTCTCGCCCTGCCAGAGCACGGACATGGCCATGTTACAACAGCAGTTTTCTGGATGGATGTATATGGATATATACAGTATATGACAAACATATATTTGTCATATCAGCAGAAATATGCAGAATGTGGAATCAAATCAAGTCTTTAAAATGTGTGCGAGCCACTATGAACGTAAAGGACTGATACAGGAAGAGAGAGAGCGAGAGGAGGAATAGAGAAAATCCCTCATCCTATAACTCATGCAGACACACACAAGAACACACACGCACACACACACACACACACACACACACAAACACACACACAAAGACGTGCACAGCGAGTAGACTGACTCGTGGTTTTTACTGGCTAGTAAAGGCTGTAGTGCCTGTCCAGACTGCTAATGCAGGCTGAAACAGGTAGCCAGCAAGATAAACATCCAATATAAATACTTGCATGTTCTTAACCGATCGTTCATCTTGTAAGGGTTAGAGACAGCTAAGACAGCTACACATTGTCACCACAGCATCCACAGTGCCCACACAGTGTCACCACAACGTCCACAGTGTCTGAAACAAAACTCAGGCATCAGAACAATCACACAAGCTACCATTATTACACAATTATTATAATTATTAGGGATTCAGACCGGTAGGGTTTCATGAAACCCGGTGTACACGCTTTAGAGATAGTTATTAGTCAAAATATGCAGCTTGGTTGTTTTCGGTACATGCTAGCATGGCCTCGGCATATTTACTCATGTTTGCGCAATTGCGCAATAGATCTGGGCCGGCGACATCGGAAAGAGAGTCTTTTCTCTCGATGCCACAGTACAGGAGCAGGAGTCGGCAGGTCAGTCACTTTTTCTATGACCCCTACCAATGATTGAGTTGGCAAAGCCCGCGTAACACGTTCGGCCATCACATAATTTATCATCAAGTCACCAACATCTGTGTAAAATTAAACCTTTCATATTTAAACGTTTGTTGTTAAGTTGTTGGTTAAAATGCAATGCATGACAGATGGTACAAGGACTAAACATCTCTGTACCACGAGTGGACTAGGTGGAACAAGCCCTGGAGCAGATGGACAGCACGTCATGACAAGGGCTCGTCTCCTATGTGTGTGTGAGGATTGGAGTTTTACCTGTTGCTCATTGATTAGTCTAACGAGCAACAGGTGTACAGCCGCCATGATCCGGGGCCCAATTACCTAGACCCAGGAAAGGTGTGGCTGCTCAAACCACACCATCCCCACGCCACATACCCCGGACACCAAACTTAGGCCAGGGAGAATCCCTGGTCGAAGCCTTCTCCCACCCTCCACCAAGCAGAGCAAAGAAAAAACAACAATTAAAAATGCCTGGGCTCTGAAACAGGGTTCCCATACCTAAAATACAGACTCATCATAAAACACTGGTCTCTGAAACAGGGTTCCCATACCTCAAACCAACAAAAAAGAACTGGTCCCCTTCCCAAGGACCTGGTTCCACAAAAACAGCATGGTCCATGGGCTTCCTTCGCGAGACAGACAGGGCAGACTACCCCCTCCTCCCTTCTGGAGCGTGGGGCCTTGGGCTGCTATGCTGGCTGCTGGTGGGGGTTGCTTGGAGGGGTGGCATGGCTGCTGGGTAACCGTATGATCCCGGCAGTAGCTGCTGGTGCTGCTGCTGCCAGTCTGGAGAGGGCTGATGCTGGGGCCGCCCGTTGACCCGCTGGTGGCTCCAGGGCGTCTTCGGACGGCCCTTCTGTGTCCCTTCCCCATGCCTGTGAGTCCCTGTTTAGGCTCTTCTGTGGCCGTTTCGCCTTCCACACACCACCCAAGTGGCGTTTTCAGGGCCCTCCAACAAAGAGATGCAGACGATGGAGAAACACATCAGTTTTATTGTAGCGAGTGGGCTAGGTGGAACAAGCCCACGAGCAGATGGACAGCATGTCATGACAAGGGCTCCTATCCTGTGTGTGTGGGGGGGATTGGGGTTTTACCTGTCGCTTGTTGATAAGTCTAACAAATAACAGGTGTACAGCCCCGCAGAGATCCCACGCACCGCAGTGATCAACAATCACTACCTCACCAAGATGGCGCCACCATGCACAGAGTTGACGGAGAACACAGATGACGTGATTGCACTGCAGTCTACCAGGCCTTTACGAGGGAACTTCTGTACTCATAAAATATACTGGAGGAGATAGCCGGGACAGCAGCTCCAGCAGGCAGTGGCGTCGGCTCCAATCAGCCTGCTCGCCGATTGGACTTTCAGCTGAGCGCAATTTGCACTTGTTTTTCATCCGATCGCAATTATCCACGTGTGGCAAAGTAAATATTCTTTGCACCCTGCAGATATAGTCATGATTGGATTTTAACTAAAGGAATATAAGATACAAACTCTTAGCCATACCAAGTTACAAAGTGGCAGGTGTTGTATTACTATTAACCTTTATTATGTTTGAAAAAAAGGTGGTTAAAGAATTACCAAGACAATTGGATTAAACAAAGTGCAGATCATTAAACGTCATCAATATGTATGCTTCTGAGGACAACTGACACGCACCAAAGTAAGTTCTACAAAATAAAAACCCAATAACGTCACTATCAGACTTTATAGACATTCAAGACATATCAATGTATACAAACTTCCTGAACTATAATTACTGGTAACAATAGCCACAAGCAATTACATAACACAAGGAACATGTATTTATTGTGTATGTGTTTTGAAATATTTTCATTCTTTTGGTGTTTTTGGTGTAGCCCACTACTAGGCGCTTTTGGTGGTGGACAGGGGTCAGCATGGACACTGTGACCGGTCTGCAGCTATGCAGCCCCATACACAGCAAGCTGTGATGCACTGTGTGCTCTGACAACTTTCTATCATAGCAGCATTAACTTTTTGACCAATTTGTTCTACAGTAGTTTTTTCTGTGGGATCGGACCAGACAGGTTAAACTTCACTCCCCATGTGCATCAATGAACATTGGGCGTCCATGACTCTGTCTCCGGTTCACCGGTTGTCCTTCCTTGGACCACTTTTGATAGGTACTAACCACTGCGTACCAGGAACACCCCACAAGACCTGATGTTTTGGAGATGCTCTGACCCGGTCGTCTAGCATTACAATGTGGTCCTTGTAAAAGTGGCTCAGATCCTTACACTTGCCCATTTTCCCTGCTTCCAACACATCAACTTCAAGAACTGACTGTTCACCTGCTGCCTCATATATCCCACCCCTTGACAGGTGACACTGGAATCAGATGAGCAATGTTATTCACTTCATCTGTCAGTGGTTTTAATGTTGTGGCTGATCAGCGTATATCCTCAACAATTGAAGTAAACCACTTACCTTAATTTATTTAGTGATAGGTTTATAAAATACATTTGTATTATGAGGGAAGTTTTCTGTTGATTTGCAAAGTGCTATAAAATCATTATGTTCCCCAAAAATGGATTAATAATCGTGATAAATAATCGTGATCACAATATTGACTTAAATAATCATGATTATAATTTCAGCCATAATTGTGCCGCCCTACTTCAGAATTATAACCACCATTAGTTGCACCGTAGGAAATCCACCCACAGCCGCCAACACCGCCCAATCCCAGAATTGCACTGTAACCAGGCTGGAACGAATGAACTTCTGCAGTCAGAAAACACACCAGAACAGAGAGCCAAAGCACACTCCAACATTGAACTTTGATGAAGGGCCGAAAACCCTGGATGTTGTTGTTGTTGTTGTTCTTAAATTATTATCAATATTTTATTAAAATTGCAAAATGCATATATCTATAATAAGAAATTTTATGGAATGCATATGGTTTATGAGTTAAGAATTTTTTTTTTTTTTAAAGGCACTGTGAGATTGACATTCTGTACATCGAACATGTAGCTTCCCACAGCCGCTATGAGCGGGGTTGCAGGGCTCTACTCACCGCTTTCGTACTTGCAGGTCATCGTGTTGATTGAGAGTCATCTGAAAAACAGAACGCAGCAAAACAACCAGACAGAGGAGAGGAAACCAGACCTCCATGCTGCTCTAAGCCCCAGGCTGGCTGTTCAACTACACAGTCTGTCAAGGCCCAGACAGGGTCAACATCAGGGCCCGGACACGGTCAACATGCACTTTTCTTAAGAGACGTTAGGAGCAGCGCTTTCGATTGTTATTATGTGCTACACTGCTGAGTCTGCTCAGCCGAATCAAATGTCAGAATGAGACGCATGCGGAGTGCACCATTTACACAATACATTCATCTGCATCAGTAGACATCCCGCCCATTGCACCACATGCTGCACATGTTCCACATGCTCCTGTCAGACACTGTTTACTGTTGCATATGTATATGCAAATGTTTATTTTTCTCAAATTTATTTGGGAATCCAGGATGACGACACAGACAAACGTCAAATACCTGAACTGGAAAATAACAGATTTACTGCAAGAAGAGAGTGACTCTCCCACCTCTTTCTCCCTCTAATTACTAGTTTTGAGATGTCCACTATTCATTATTCTTCCCAGTCCTATTGACACCCTATTTCTCACAGTTCCCAATCCCCTGCTAGAGACATGAGGACAACGTGATTACACATAATGGTGTATTTTCCCCCATTGTCTCTGTACACAGTGTACAGGATGCACTAGGTGTGTCAGTGTGTATCCTCATGTTAATTTTGGGTTATTTGGCTTGTTGTTGGGTTGTATTCTGGCAGATGGATCCCTTCACAGTGGATCGAGCCCGGTGGAGGGTCCTCTCCGTGCTGCATGGACTGAAACGGACCAGGTTTAAAGTCCCTCTGTGTGTGTGTGTCCATCTATTCTGTGGTTGTCTATGACTGTATCAGGAACAATTCCTGAGAACATAAAGCAACCCACAGAAACCACCAAATGCAGTGTTGCAGAGCACGCACTGCCACCTGCTGGTACAAAGCGCGCACTGCAGCCACAGGTCAGCGCTGGGATAAAAGAGTTGATGACGATGAGGCCTACTTTGGCAAAATAGTAAACATTGTTTTTGGAACAATCTGACTGTTGTGGAAGCTTCAGTTTTATTTGCTGTGGCTCAAATGAACTGGCTCTCAAGCCAGTCTTGCTGTTTCACGAGCCATTGCTAATAGTGACATTATACATTGAAAACAATGGTTTATCACCGGGTGTCATGACATTTCACTGCATATATGTATGAACGTATGTATATGTATGTGACAAATAATCTCTTGAACTTGAACTTGAACTTGAACTTAAAACATACTGAGATAGTGTGTGTGATCAAGCATCTTCCGGCAGTGTATTAGTTGACTGACACATGGATAGATGGATGGTTCTGAAAGGTTCTTTACACAACCAAAAATGTGCCGTTTATGTGTAATATATGCCGGGAGTTGTCGTTTGAATTGGATTGGTTTGGGCAATCACTAGTTTCTTAATTTTTTGTCATTGATTTATACTATGCATTACTATGCAACTCCGAGGGAAACACATTTAATACAATTGCAAAAATTGTAATTGTAATCTCCTAATATGAGACGATGTAACAGAGGTGTAGGCCTAAGTGTATATAAGAAAGATGCTGAAATGGATGAATTAAGACGACTTGCACATACCGCGCACAGAAATCATTTGTAATGTCTGCACTGAGGATTAAACGGGATCACAATGCAGCGAACGTCGTAAAAGATCCCCACGTCTCATTAACAGCACGTTGTTCCCTCTCATGATCTTTCATCGTTCCCCACACACAGCGCCGATCGTACTCGATGCGTGGAATATGAATTTACTGACAGCGCTGTTGATCTACGCCCAGAAACACCCAAGCCCTTCAGCAGCTTTAACCCCCAAAACAAACCCCGAGTCTGACCAAAGACTCCGGAAATGATCGAGACAATGCATCACAAAAAAACATCTTGCGATCAAATCAACTTTTCAAAAGGGAGAAAAGAAATAACCGAGACGCGCCGAAGGACCAGCTCATTCAATAATTCAAGGATCAAATGTTTCCCCTGATGCTGGATTTCTTGGGGATCGAGTGACTGACGCTGACGCCGCATCAGAGCCGTGAGGTCACACCTGGCACCCTCAGACTTCAATAAGACAGCCTCTCCCTCCGTCCGTCTCTCCCTCCAGCCTTCCATCTCCTCCCCTCCCCCCACTCCCTCCATCCCCTCTCCCATCTGCCACCGCCCCATCCCTTTCTCCATTCAGAACTCCTTCTCGCTCTACCTGCACCCCTCTCTCCCTCCACCCCTTTCTCCTACACCTCTCCATCCCCCACCCCCCCCACCTCACCCGTGTCCACCCCCTCTCCCTCCGCCCCTCCATTCCTTTTTCCCTCCACCACTTCATCTCTCTTTACCTGCACCCCTCTCCCCCTTCCACCCCTCCGTCCCTCTCTCCCTCCACCCCTCCATCTCTTCCTCGTAAACAGAGTTGGAGAGAGCTCAATATCAAACCCACAGCCCTGCAGCTTTCACATGCCGCTATTGGCACGGTGTGTGTGTGTGTGTGTGTGTGTCTGTGTGTGTGTGTGTGTGTGTGTGTGTGTGCGTGTTCAGCTCGCTCTCACTGTGGTCTCGGGCAATAAAAGTAGGTGTGCACCACACAACGCAGTAAAGCGATTGCTTGTTAAACTCCCTCACGACCACAAATGCATGTACACATACACACACACACACACACACACACACACACACAAAAACATGTGCCAGGACAAGTGAGTTCACGTGTGTGTGAGTGTGTGTGTGTGTGTGCGTGCGTGCGTGCGTGCGTGCGTGCGTGTGTGTGTGCGTGTGTGTGTGTGTGTGTGTGTGTGTCTGTGTCTGTGTGTGTGTCTGTGTGTGTGTGTGTCTGTGTTGAGAGGGAGGCATGTGTCATATCAGTGTATCTGTAGAAAATCCCCACTAAGTGTATTGCTGCAGCGCTTGAACTTTATGATAATTAGATATGAGCAAATTTGTAATATGTGTAAAATCTATCACTCAAAAAAGTCAAACAAAAGCGAGAGAAAGACGTGGAGCCACAGGGAGTTTATACTGTACCAAATAAAGTAAAAAATAAAGGGCTTGCCCCGCCCCATGCCATGCTACACTCACAGTACCGTCCACTAGATTGGTTTCGGTGGAACCTTTCCCCCATAGGCAATCAATGGAAAAATCTAAAATTCATTAATTAAGACCAATATTTATCAAAAAAATACAGCATGTCTTTAAACATTGTAAAACACTGACAGCAACACTTCCCCAGTGGAATTAAAGAGTTTAGAGGATCAGAGAAGCCTGTGATGTCACACACTGACGTGCAATCAGCAAAGCACAAGCTGACTGGCTCCACGTCTCCTTAAAGCAGCTCCCTGGCTTGTATCTCCCAGAATGCAGCTCTGCGGCAGTAAAATGTCACCGCGGAATACAACCATTTACAGGTGAGACTGGCTCCTACGGACCGGCTGCGTCTTCTCTGTTTGTAGGAGGCTGTGCCCAACTGTCTTTTTATCCGCGTGTAGGGTGACTTTTCAGACATTTATTCAGAAGAGGGTGTTGTTGACCCCTGGTTCCTAGTTGCACACGTCCCCAAAGTGACATCAGACTCAAAACATATCCAACGTGTGTGTGTGTGTGTGTGTGTGTGTGTGTGTGTGTGTGTGTGTGTGTGTGTGTGTG
>NC_137205.1:27308007-27363007 GCF_960531495.2 Zeus faber | reverse complement strand
CGCAGGTCCTTCCGTCCTGCGGCTGTCAGACTGTATGACCAACAGTGCAGCCAGTAGACCAACCACACACACACACACACACACACACACACACACACACACACACACACACACACACACAACTGTGAAAGAATCCAAGTGCAATTTTTTTATATTAAAAAAAAAAGAAAGTGCAATCCCTGATGTGCAATGTGTCAAGATATGTGCAACACACTTGGTACTATCTGGTTCCTATTTATGGTGATTTTTTTATTTGTATGTTTCTATATATTTTATATTGTTTATAGTTTGTACTTGATATGCTCTTTACTTTCTGCTGTCCCCTTTTTGCTGCTGGAACGATGTAAATTTCCCCGTTGTGGGACTAATAAAGGTTTATCTTATTTTATCTTGTCGAGGCTGGTGCAGCGGTGTGAAAGTGATTTTACAAACTTGTGTGGTAGTTTCAGCTGCCACAAACCCCCCGCGTGGCGTTTCCAGAGCCTTCCGACACGGAGACACAGGGGACGGGGTTGAAAACACACTAGTTTTATTGTCGAGAGTGGGCAAGGTGGAACAAGCCCGGAGCGGATGGAAAACGTGTCATGACAAGGGCTCCTCTCGTGTGCGTGTGGGGATGGGGGTTTTACCTGTTGCTCGTTAATTGGTCTAACGGGCAACAGGCGTACAGCCACACTGGTCCCGGGCCCAGTTACCTAGACCTAAGACAGGTGTGGCTGCTTAAACCACACCCACACCACACTTGTTCTCCTGGCCTGGAAACATTTTTCATCACATGCAGACCAGGAATTCACTTCTTTTATATTGGCTGGCATTTACACCCCCCAGCAAGCCGACGTGCACGAGCCTCAATGCCAACTCGCTGACCAAATATCAGGAGTGGAGAAAGGGAACCGGGACTACCCAGTTAATGAAATGCCCTACCAGGGAGGAGAAGACTTTGGATCATCGCTACAGCGCCATCAGCATCACGCGGGGCTCTGGGACTCACTCTGGGACACACTCCCGTTCATCTGATGCCGGCATCCAGGCAGAAACTAACTCTTTCCAAACCTGTCGCGCGGAGATCTCAGAATTAAGCAGCGGAGGAACTGCGTGAGTGCCTGGACAACACAGACGGGGACACGCTCAGGACCGCTCCCAACAGCCTGGACCAAACACACAGAGGCTGTGTCTTCGAGACGTGTGTTGCAACACGCACCAGGGTCAGTTATAACAATGACAAACCCCTGGGTTACAGCAAGACTGAGGAGGCCAAACGACAGCACTCTTGAGAGGCTGGAACAACAACTCTCAGCCAACGACTCCTCCTCAGTCTGGAAGGGGCTACGGGAGATCACAAACTATAAAACCAAATCCCCACACTCTGTGAAGGACCTCAGAGTGGCAAACGACCTGAATGAGTTTGACTGTAGATTTGACAGACAGTGAAACGGTCCTCACTCTGACCCACACACACGACACCTTGCCATACAATGGAGCCAGACGGCCTCCTCCCCCTCATCACACCTCTCTCCATCCTGTTGAGGGAGATGTTAACTATCTTCTCTTCAAAGTCAGAACCCCCCCGCAAGGCGGCTGGACCGGATGCTGTCTCCCCCTCTACACCCAAGCACCGCGCAGACCAGCTGTCTCCGGTGTACACGGAAATCTCCGTCACGTTCCCGAAAAGCCAGGGGTCGCGGGCCCTAATGACTGCGGAGCAGTCCCTCTGACTCTGCGTTAATGAAGACCTTTGAGCGCCTCGTGCTGACACGCCTCAAGGCCATTAGCACCCACCTCCTTCACCCACTGCAGTTCGCCTACAGAGCCAACAGGTCTGTAGGCGATGCAGTCAACATGGGACTCCACTCCATCCTCCAGCACCTCGACTCCCCCAGCACCTAGGTCAGGATCCTGTTTGTGGACTTCAGCTCAGCATTCAACACCATCGTCCCAGCTCTTCTCCAGAACAAACTATCCCAGATGAACGTGCCCGAGCCCACCTGCTGTTGGATCACTGACTTCCGACAGACAGGAAGCAGCACGTGCGGCTGGGCAAGCTTGTGTCGAAGTCCCGGACCATCAGCACCGGAGCCCCACAAGGCTGTGTGCTCTCTCCTCTACTCTTCTACCTCTACACCAACAGCTGCACCTCTCATCACCCTTCTGTCAAACTTCTGAAGTTTGTGGACGACACAACCCTCACTGGATTAATCTCCAATGGGGTTGAATCCGCCTAAAGAAAGGAAGTTGATGACAGGGCTTCCTGGTGCTGCCAGAACAACGTGGAGCTGCACGCTTTGGAAACTGTAGAGATGGGAGCAGACTTCTGGAGGTGCCCAGCCCCCACCCCCATCATGTGTGACTCCCCAGTTAACACTGGGGAGTCATTCAGATTCCTGGGGACAAATCTCACCGGACCTCAGGTGGGTGGAGAACAACACCTCCACCATCGAGAAGGCCCAGCAGGGGATGTAATTCCCACGGCGACTGAAGAAATTCAACTTGCCTCCGCTGCCAAGGACAAATGCAGACTGCAGCGGATCGTTTGGTCAGCTGAGAAGGTCATGAGCACACACACACACACACACACGCACACACACACACACACACACACTCACAGACACCCCACCCCACACACACACACACTGATGTTCCTGCACCACCAACAACTCCTACCTCCCGTGTAAAATAAACATGTGCAATACAGATGTATATACATACGCACACGTAAACCTATAGTATATTTATTCCAGTTATAGTGTATACGCCTCATGCCCCTCTCATTGCCTCTAACCCTCTCATTGCCTCTTAGCCTTTCACAGCCTACATCATTTACACTTGTTAATAACTTGGTGTGTAAATATTTGTTGATTAATATTTTGTTAAATTCTTTGGCCAATATATATTTTTTTTTTTTGCTTATATCCTGTCGCTTTTTGTCTTTTATGCACCTGTCGCACCAAGTCACTTTCCTTGTATGTGCAAATATACTTGGCAAAATAAAATAATTCGGATTCAGATTAAATGTCTTAAATAAGATTGTAGAATAATCCATTATATACTGAATTATTTACAGAAAATACCTACTTTATTCTAGTATAGCAGCATAGCCGTTCGTATGAATATAAATATAAAGTATATAAAGTCTTAAAATGACCCTTACTCTGCAGTCTGACCTGAAAGTGTTCCCAGGTTACGACCAGACCGACGTCGCCTGAAAGAAGGCGGGACTTCCTGCAGGACAGCCAATCGACACAGAGGACACTGGATGTGCTTTGTAAGGGCACTTCTGGCTCAACGCGCGTTCCCGGCAATATTGTCCAATCAGATTAATGAAACCTCACTGGGACCCGCCCCCGCGCGCGGAGCGGCCAACCACAGCCGCTGCGGCGCAACGCAGCCCGGTGCGACGGGGCGGGATCGGCGGAGCGACTTGCGGACGGACCAATCGACGCCGCGGGAGGTTTCCCCCCGACCAATGCGCGTTGAGGACGTAGCGCCTGAGCTTATAAATGACAAGGTGACGGGCGCTGCCGTCCTACATCCATTGCCTGACGCTGTGCGCTAGAGCAGCTCCCTCCGGACCCTCCGAGAAACAGAACAAATCGGTACATTCGAGCGTTTAATCCGATGAACCCCTCCGCGTCTCTCGCGTCCGCGGTCGCTCGACGTCCGGCGTCCAAGCCTTTTAATTTGCGCACTGCGGGATTGCTGCACGGCTAATGCTAACTGGAGATGCTAGCCCTGGATGTCTCGGGCGGCCGTTCAATGGCGCGACGCCCCCGCCGGGAGGACCCGTCTGTGAATGCGTGTCGCGCGGAGGAACCCGCGGTGCGTCTGGCGCACACGGAGTGGCCGCGTCGCGGTCTCAACGCCGCTCGGACCCTCCGCGGCGAATGCGTGGAGCGCGGGCCGGGCTCCTCGCCGCCAGGGCTGCGGTGACACTTGGATCCAAAATGTCTGACTGGCTGTCTTATTTCTGGGCCTTCTGATCCCGGCCGTCCTCCCGGCGGGGGGGTGGGGCCTCGGGGGCGCCGGTCCCGCAGGACGGCGGCGGCGACTCGTCGTTTACGCCGTTATTCACGCATTTCAGACGGAGGCGGGGGTCTGGGCCCGTCTGCCGGTCTCCGGGTCGTTTGTGACCTTCAGGTGGCGCTTACTTAGCTTAGCAGCCTAGCCCGGAGCGCCGGGAGCCCCGTCCCTTTCCCGGGCGGGCGCGTTCCCAGCAGCCTCTCCGCAGCGGCGGCTGGTTTTTAACACAAGCGGGCGTCCGTTTGTGGGGACGTTTTATTTTTAGTGCGGAGGGTTTTAAACCCGTTGTCAAAGCGGCGTGTCCTTCAGGGTTTAGCTGATCCGAAGTGTCACTCATCCGTCCAGACTGTGTGGGTTTCGCACTCTGATCGAACCCCTGCAGGAGGAGATCCTCTCCGGTCGACACAATTGGATTACCCTTTTAAAAAGAAAAAAAGTCCTAAACTGGGTGATTGCACTGCCGTTGACCCTGGTGGAGCGGGCATGGCCCTGTAGAATAGAGCTTACCAAGCCTGCACAGATCATTTAAACTTGGACTTAAATTAAACACCAATTCAGATTTTCTTTTATTTTCAATGTTCCTACATGTAAGAGGGTTGCGTCTTAGGTTGATGTGATCACTTATCCCAATTTGCCATACCAGAATGTTTGTATCGTAACTAAAAGCCTGGTCTGCATAAGTGTTTTGCATGTTAAAATCCATTCAAACTATTGACCATTCACTAACCGGCTTCCCCTGCGTTGCCGGTAACAGCTGTCCATCATCTAAACGTCGCCGGTCCTCGCGTCGCTCATCGACACAATGAACCTGCACCTGCTCGCTGACTAGCGCGATGAAATGCTTAAAATGCCAACTCTCTTGTGTCTCAGGTTCCAGCCATGTACGCCTGCGCCAAGTTTGTCACTTCCCCTGCTGTGGTACGTACGAGGAAGTCCCAACTAATTGGAACTATTGCAACCCCACTACATGACAATTATTGAAATGGGCTTTCCAGCTTGACAGTGAGGGCACAGTGCAGCCCTCTCATCTAGCAACCGGCGCTAAACTGCAGTTGTAGGTTCGGGAGGTTTGACAACTTCGAACTTTTGATCCAGCTTGTATTATTAATACCCAGACATTGAGGCCACATTGACAAATTTGCTCTCTTAAATTTACTTCAGACATTACGGCTATATCGTTCTTGTTGGAGAGTTACGTGATTCTAAAATGGAAGAAAAATGTTGACCCTCACTATTCTTACGCTATAACAGACTGATATTTGAGCCCCATTTCTAACACTTTATTAATTAACCTAAACAGCTTTTCTCTTTTAAGCCAGTCTCTATTCCCTGCTAATGTTCACTTTCTGTCTGCAGCTTCGTGGAGGGTCCAGACTCCTCGCACGGCCAGTCTCCGTCTCCCTCTTCAACAGACCCGAGGCTTCATTGGAGCAGCAGGTGAATCTTGGCTCTTATTGTGATTTGTCTGCAGCAGTGACAAACGTGCTGAACATACCTACAAAAGGACGGAACAAACAAGATGGTCACATACACATGTACTACATTACCCAAAAACAAGCTCTGTCAGTGGCGTGTTCAACAAAGTGGAAGTTCACCATTGCTGTCGGGTATAAGAACACATTTCAAATGTTTACCATTTTCACACTCATTTCTAGCTCACTACAGGTCCCACAAACGACAGGCAGAAAATAATAATCAGGCGCCCAATTTTGTCCTCTCATCTGCAGTGCAAAAATCTTGCCGATGGAGGTTTGCAAATTAGAGGTTTTGCCCAGTCGGCGCCGCAAAAGAATCCACTCCTTGTGATGTCACAACTGTCAGATTGCGGTTATTAATTTACAGATCCATTGCAGCCTGCTATAATAGTGGCGGCCATTGTGACAATTTAATAAGACATTCCAAGTAGCCATGCCAGTTAAGCGTTTATCTTAAATATAACTTCCATTATGTTCTTGGAAACGTGCATAATTGCGCAACTATTAAATCTGAGATCACACAGGTTTCGTGGCTGAGACCCATCGTCTCCGCCCTGCTTCGGTCTCTCTGGGTCACATTTTAACATGGCGATATGTTCCTGGGTCTTGCGTCCCGATAAACGTGACGTGCCTTGTTCACGCCCGGGCCCAGCTCTTTATTTACCTCAGTCCCTCCTCTGCGGTCTGATCGAGGTTTGGGTTCCCAAAGTCCTAATGTTTTAAAGCTCCACATCAAAACAGCGTCTTTCTTGTGCCCATTGCATCAAAGGGAGTTGTTGGTCATCCGTTTACCTGAAATATGAACGCATCTAGTTCTTACAGTAGAGAAATGCTGTCACTGCCTTTGTGGGGTGTTTCTGAACTAATTCACCAGCTGGACTGAATGATTGCCACTTTGAGACAGTGCAGCAGGAAAGTTACCAGTTCAAGGAGAGTCACAGACACCAACTCGACGATAACTATGATAATTAAGAGTTATTTTCGATAGCTTTTTGAGTCAAGTTTTCTACCTTCAAAGACACGACACAAACAGCCAATCATACAACAGCGAAACAAACATGTTTTAATTAGTTGAACTAAAGCACACTTCTCCAGGGGCCATGTCTGAATCCCATCGTGTCGTTGCGCCGATCTGTTATGCACATATTATCAAACATGAAGTCTGACCAGTGTTGGACTCCAGGTGGGCCAGGGGCTTCCGCCGCTGTCTCCCCGGCCGCGGTGCTCTCCGGCCGGGCAGTGGGGATGGCCCCACCGCCCGGAACTGTCGCGGCGGGGTCTTCCTCACATACCAGCTTGAACTCGCCCTCCTTGCAGCCCGAGCCTGGCGTGGCCCCCTCATCCCCAAAAAAGCAGACCGATTAAAGAAAGAATCCGTGACATCATCAGTGACATCTAGTGTGACGCGGTTGGAGAGCAGCCCCTGGTCCGCTCAAAATGTCCCCGCATATAATCGCACCTCTTTGTGGCAGTTTCGCCTACCACGCGCCACCCAAGTGCCGTTTCCGGGGACCTCCGGAACAGAGACACAGATGACGGGGGGGACAGTGTATTTTAGAGAGTGGGCAAGTTGAATAAGCCCAGGAGCAGATAAACACGTGTCATGACGCTCCTCTCGTGTGTGTGTGTGTGTGTGTGTGTGTGTGTGTGTGTGTGTTTTACCTGCTGCTTGTTGGACCAACCAACGAGCAACAGGTATGCAGCCACTCTGCTCCTGGGTCCACCAATTACCTAGACCCAGGTCAGGTGTGGCTGCTCAAACCACACCATCCCCACACCGCACTGTTGTTTACCTATTTTATTTATTCAGTGTTTAATGTAAAGCCATGAGAATACACTTAGAACTGTAAATTGATTATTATTAAATGACTGTGATAATTATCGACGTTGATCAGTAATAAACATTGTGATGTCATTCTTTTTCGCCATATCGTTCAGCCTTCGTGCGGCGCTGAGCCCTATAGACAAACTGTTTTTCATTTGGGCAGAACGCATAAACGGCTCCACAAGCACTTTAATCCCAGTACAGTATATGGTACTGTGTATAGAGCGCCACAGCTACACAACCCACCCCTTAACATTTTTTTGCCTCCTCAGAGATCAAAAGGTAAGTGGATGTGATATCTAGCCCGAGGCTGCGCATCATCTGTTAAAGGCAAACTTAGATCTTTTAAATTGATATGGATTTGAGAGAGTAGCTTCGGCTGACTGCCGCACACTGGGCTGCAGGATGAATACTTTGTACATCAGGTGAACGTGGTTGCCAAAGAACATGGTACTGGGCAAAACTAATAAAGATGAGATGCCGTCTCTTCGGTTAACTGCCAATGAGCGGGGGGTTCTGGGTAAAGGAACATCAGTGCTACTACCCCAAATCATACCTCAGAAATGTCCTGCTTCTGCCACCTTCCTGTTGGGTCGACTCCCACACACCTGGTTCCAGTTCCTTTACACAGACCTTCCGCAAACGGGAGTTTCCTAGGGGTCGTTTCGTCCCCTGATCCCTGAGGACCTCGCCGAGGTCCGGTGCAGAACCGGACCGAGCCTCGAAATGGAGAGATCGACCTCCCACAGTATCAGTGACACCATTCCATCCCTGCTTCCTCCCCAGGCCCTGGTGCCGCTCGGCCAGTCCGCAGTTCTGAGCCGCTCCTTTCAGACCAGCGCCGTCTCCCGGGACATCGACACCGCGGCCAAGTTCATCGGCGCCGGTGCTGCTACAGTCGGCGTTGCGGGATCAGGGGCGGGAATTGGAACCGTTTTTGGGAGCCTCATCATCGGCTATGCCAGGTAACGAACGAGGGCCGGGAGGCTGGTTGGATTTTAGGGGGAAATTTCCTTTAAAGATTCTATCAGTAGGATTTGCAAACAAGTAATTCCCATCAGCTGAAGCAAATATTCTCCCCGTACAGTTTGTAAACATATTCTGTGGTTTTCTCCGTGAGATTGTGTTGCCAACCTGTGGTCTGTGTCCTGGCAGGAACCCCTCCCTGAAGCAGCAGCTCTTCTCTTACGCCATCCTGGGGTTCGCCCTGTCTGAGGCCATGGGTCTCTTCTGTCTGATGGTGGCGTTCCTCATCCTGTTTGCCATGTAAGCCTGGCAGCGTACCTCCACCTCCTCCCTCCATCCCCCTCCCCTTCCTTCCGGAGCGGGGTTCTGAACCCGGAAGGAGCCGACGGGTCATTCCAATCAACAGAAAAAAAACGACGAAATTAAAAAAAAAAAAAAAACGCCTACACACCTGAGGATAAGGGAGTGTTCAGTCCTACTTTATTTTTTTTTTTCTCCTTTTTTGTTCCTCTGCTCTTTATTTTCGGGTTTTCAAACGTTTTATGTAACACCACACTGCAGTTCAAATGAAATCTGTCCTGAATAAATGGTTGGGATAACTTAGTCTGTCTTTATTGTCATTTATGGCAGGGATACTGCAAAAAGACTTTCCCTCAGGGTGGTGTACACACAATATAGGATGTAGCATAGCAGTGATGACACATTTACACTGAGAATTAAGGAGGCGTAAGATAACGTCAAACCAGCCTGATGTGCTCTCAACAGTTTGTGCCCGTCTCAAATCAATCAGCTGCCGGTGACAGGCGCTCTCAAGGACCCTTAAGATCAGAGATTTCCTTCAGGTTCTCTGAGGTTTGTGTATGTTACGCACTGGGGTGGGGGATAAAATGTGTGGATGACGTAATGCAGCGTTAAGTTGCCGGCGTCTGCTGTGGACAGCCACCTTCTGCGCACGCCGCCCGTCCAGAAGAAACGATATAAACCTCTTTACTACAACCTGGTAAAGGACAGAGCTCCGTTCTTCTATCCTCAGTAAAATGTTTACAACGGTTCATAGCACAAGCTCTGAATTCAACACCGCTGCTGCAGCGTCTCGCTTTCCTTTGCCTCAAAACGTGTTGAAGCTCATTTTCCAAACGCGGCGGAACTCACGATATTGGCGATCTGCGCATTACGCTTCGGGCGTGCAACCTGTTTTCGGCTAAAAAAAAAAAAAAGGTTTTAACCATTTTTTTTTTTTTCAAGGCCCAAACGTTTGACCCGTTGGGCTGCAGCAGAGCGGTAAGTTACTCTGGGTCTGGAAACTCAGCTGTTCGGCCAGGACGTGCTGTCGATTGCGCCGTTACGAGTGACGGGGAGGCGTGCGCGCGCGCTCAACTCTTTAAAAAAAAAAAAAAAAAATGGGGGGGGGGGGGGGCGACGACACTGTTTACATCTTGTGTGACGTCGGTGAGTGACGTCACACCGGGGGACCGGACACGCCACGCGCCGTCCCCCCGGGCCGCCGCGCGGGGGCGCTGGAGAGCGCGCGAGTCAAAGAGGAAGTGCCCCGGACGCAGGTTATTAAATCACTTTCCAAACTTCCTGCTGCGGCGCGCGGCGACGCTCCGGCTCTCCGCGTCTCTTGTGCAACTGTTCGGGGGGAGAACCGCCCGCCGGTGTCCGCGTCCATTCCAGGCCCGCGGAGAGAGGGAGGGAGAGAGAGAGGGGGAGAGAGAGGGGCGGGAGCTAAAGGGAACTAGCCGTCATGTCGTGGGGAGGAACGCCTGGCTCGCTGCGTGTGGCCTCCGCTCTTGCCCGCTCCCCGGCCCCGCTGCCCGGCAGTCTCAGCACCGTGTAACGGGAGGGTCGATGCCGCGACCAGCTCGCTCCAACTAACCGCGATTCGAGACGCTTTCTTGCTTGTGGACCCCATGGCGGACGAATTCGAGGGCGAGTCGAGCGGGTCGGGCGCCCCCGGTGCGGGGTTTCCCGGCCCGGGGAATGGAGCTCCGCCGCTGCCCGCTCTGACCGGCGCGCCGCCCGGGGGATACTCGGCGAGCGGCGGCGCCGCTTCCTCCGCCAGCCCCGGCCCGGCCTCCCCTCCGCACGCCGCGGCCGCCCCCACGTCGACCGTGACGGCCGGCCCGGTCCCGCTGGGGAACAGCATCGCCCCGGCCGGGGGTGTCGGCGGGGTGGCCGGGGCCAGCCTCCTGTCCCAGATCCACGCCACCTCCTGGGACCCGACCCTGAGCACCGACTGGGACAACGAGAAGGCTTCCCAGCAGTGCATTCTGAGGATCAAGAGGTAAGACCCAACACTTTAATTTGGATTCTGACGTAAGTTGGAGCCAAGAAAGCCGGAAAACGTGGAGAGGGAAACGAAAGTGAAAGGTTTTAGGAGTTTGATTTCCAACTGAAAGTCCCCATGACCCTTGAGCCGCATCCAGGAACTTTGGCAAAGAGGGAAGTTTGGGGAAGAAATAGACCCCAAATAAGTGTGTGTGCGCGCCGCCTTTCTCAATGTCTTTGTGACTCGTTAACTTTATGGAAAAACATCTAGGACTTCCAAACGCAGTTATGTCATAAAAGAAAAGCCGTAAACATGGAGTTTGACCGGTAATTTGATAATAACTTTTCAGTTTCTAAATGATCGTTTTTTTCTCCCTCCCACCTCAGGGATATCATGTCCATCTACAAAGAGCCTCCACCGGGAATGTTTGTCGTCCCTGACCCTCAGGACATGACCAAGGTGATCCGTTAACCCCACCACCCCACCCCATTTCTCCTCAAATCCATGGCAGCGCTGGGAACCGAAATGTCATAGTTTTATATTATCGAACAAATATGACATAATGTTGATTACTGAGACATACAGTGTTGTTCAATACCTCAGTTTTAAAACAATAGCTAGTCAATCTATTCAGTGTCAATTTGCCCCCAAAAAAGAAAACAAACCTTCATTTATGAAGAATAAATGGGTTGAGTATATATTTTGCAAAAATAGTTTATATTATGCTGGACTGGGGTGCATTTAAGTTTAAAGCAGTGTAATACCCAGCCCCTTCTGCTTGGAACAATTGTGAATCTTTCTTTCCTAACCTCCTTCCCAGAAAACGCACACCCCTCCTCCATCCATCCATCCATCCCAACATCTCTCTCTCTCTCCTCTCTCTCTTTCTCTCTCCTTTCTGTCCTCAATCCCTTGCCCTACTTCTCTTTCTCCAGTTCCTTGTTTATTTTCTGTCCTCCTTCACCTCCCCTCACCTCCCCCCTCTCCTCTCTCCCTCTCTCTCTCTCCGCGTCACTTTGCCTCGGTATCTCTGCTCATCCCGTTGCCATCTCCAATCTCATCCATTTTCAAACGGTGGAAACTGATTAATACGCGGTCGAAGTGCGGGGAACCCTATTGTTTTTGTGCAGATTCTTCATATTATTCTCCGGCTGAAAGTGCTTGGCGCTCTCAAACCCATGGACACCGAACTAGGAAACATAAAAAAGAAAGGGATTCAACGGCCAGATGTTGGGGCTATAACCACCAATTTCATGTCTTTATAACTTCTGGACGTAGGAACAAAATTCTGGCACCAATACATTCCTCGGGTCGTGGCGAGTCTACGCCTATGTTGCGCCGTGGTAGGTTTTCCATCCAAAGCATTTTTTTCCCTAACCCCTCCTACAGATGTGGTCCAGATGTGTATCAAACTTGGACCACAGCATGTCTGGGCTGCCCTGAATCCAATTTATTTCAGTGGCCATTTGCCACACCCCATTGTTTGGCCACAATACATTTTCAAAGTTTACAAATAATGTCTGTTTGACATAATCTGCCACAACTCATCAACGCATTGGGCTATCATCATCCAACTTGGTATATATGTGCAAGGTATGAATCTGAGGCACTGTGAGAAATCTGGCATCGTTTGGTGGCACTATTGCAATCGTGTAACTTTTAATCGCCACCATTTTGTTTTTTGAATTTGGTTCAGTTTTCACCAGGATTTGACCACAGCGTCGTACAGTACCATTTGGCCTCATTCAGTTTAGTCATGTAAGGTACATAATACAGGTTTCCGTGGTTCCTTGAAACGCTAACATATGTATACGATACAAATGTGGTTTTATGTCGACACACACTGCTAGCTTCATAGGCTCATGTGTTAGACCAATCACGTGTACTTATGTTTGGACCAATCACCGTGCGCTAACGTCAGTCAATGTTCATTTACGATACTTTTAGCCCGAAAAAAATAAAAAATAAAAAAAAATGCCAAGAAGATTGATAATAATAAAAATCTGGACAAAAACAGGGTTCCAGCCCTGTGCGCTGGACCCCTCAATATAACTGCACGGCAGCAACGCACCGGGTTCCACCGAATGACAAGGAATGAACTAAAGAAGCGACGTTTGTGCACAGTGCCGCTCCACATCTGCAACACCTGGATGCAGCAACCCACCTCATGTCACGGACACACGACACGACACCACTTTGAAAGACGTCAGATGGCTGCACGGTTCACACGACACAGCTTTCTGTCTTGAGATTGGGAGGCTTGAGGTCCTTGTGGTTTTCCACGCTACAGGACCGATCGGCGACAAGGGGGGGGGGGTCACACATTACAGGGTCTTTCACCGGGAGGAATCCCCGACCAGTCCTGTCGGGTGTCAGGAAAACAGGCGCAAGAAGTGACAGCGGAGATGACACGATACCATGCACGGGGCTGGATTATAATATATATTTTTTTTAAATCAGATTATTGGTCATTGTGAAAAAAATCAATAAAAGCAGAATTGAATTAAGAAACATAATAAAAACCCAGAGAAGAAAAGTAAAATAGGTATTGCCGTGTGTTTCTGGCGGCTGCTCCGTGCACTTCCGTCTCTCCTTTTCGACCCTCGCTGCCTGATTCCCGACTCGACCCCGACATGACCAGATATTACACCTGCTTGATGTCTCGCCGGCGTCTGCGAGCCTTCTGTGAGCAGCCGGATCACTTTGCGAGCCCTTCACACCGCGCGCGCGTATATTTTATTAGCAGTTATCTTCAAACATCAAGATGTCAGCACGGCACTTAGCGGTCGGTAGGAGACAGGTTTCCCATCGTGTTTGCGGCTCTCCTGACACATTTCAAGTGGATTTATTACCGTGTCGTGGTTTTTACAGCTGATTGAACGCTCGTGCCGGAGTCGGGTCGATTTCCGGTTTTGCCGGTCCGGTGTACGAGGCTAAACCGGTTTGATTTTATGCAAACGGGCAACCTGCATTTGTCATTACGGGACGTTCTGGTGACATTTAAAAAGTAGCCTACATCGGCAAACTGTGCCGACACCGTCACGGCACTGAAATCCAGCTTGTATTGCATTAGCGATAGGCGATATTACAACATGATAAACATAATATTGTGGTTGTTTACCGACTCTGGAGCGGCTGCTGAGTCAAGTGTGGCACCTAGAAAAAGTTAAAATGGTAAAATTCAGTAGCCAGGGGTTTGGCTTTATATCAAACCGCTTTGAAAATGTTTGCAACGGCCCCAAACTATTTTTTTGCACAATTTTCTTTTTTTTTTTTTAATTCATTACCTAATCTTTCCCATTTCTGACCACTCCCTTAGCGTTTCTCAAACTATGTTGATGCGTGTCCCGGGGACCTGCCCCGCGAATGTCGTGTCATTCGGAATTAGACTTTTGAATGTTTCACTTTTCACTTTTTGATGTTTCACTTCTGGCGGCAGCAATGAGCCTTTGACCCAGAAGTGCATGTTATAGCGCCCCCCGGCCAATCAGCACCGTTGTTTTGGGCCTGGCTACGCCTGGACTGTGTGTGTGGCCAAATGGACAATGCGTTACTAATGTCAGGATGAGTTACTGGTGAAATCACAGGAGGAAAAAAAATATTAGGAATTCAAGCAATTACAATCGGCTCCCCGTTTTCCCGGTCATTACTAGTGTAGTGTAATAAATAACAGTGAAGTACATTTCAGATTTCCTCTCCAAATTGTAGAGCTCTACAGTTCACTGTCCTTCCTTACTCTACTTTTTATATATATATATATATATATATATATATATATATATATATATATATATATATATATATATATATATTTTTTTTTTTTTTTTAATGCTCTACCCAGATCCACGCCCTGATCACGGGCCCCTTCGACACCCCGTACGAAGGCGGCTTCTTCCTCTTCCTGTTCCGCTGCCCCCCGGACTACCCCATCCACCCCCCGCGGGTCAAGCTCATCACCACGGGGCAGAACACTGTCCGCTTCAACCCAAACTTCTACCGCAACGGCAAGGTCTGCCTCAGCATCCTGGGGTGAGTCGGGGGCCTCCTCCAGGGCTCCCGTTGTCGTTGCTAGTGCAGACGCCATGATGGGGCTGAAGTGCCCGGAACGCGGTGGAGTAAATGCTTTTCGGTGTGTTTTTGTCGTTTCTAAAACGTCAGTTTGTATTTGTGTGCGCGTACAGCACGTGGACGGGGCCGGCGTGGAGTCCAGCTCAGAGTATTTCATCTGTCCTCATCTCCATCCAGTCCCTGATGACGGAGAACCCCTACCACAACGAGCCGGGCTTCGAGCAGGTACGGCGCACCGCGCACCGCTGGTGGGTGTGGTCAGGTGTTCATCCAGTAGTTTACACACGACAACCTTGCTCTCCGTGTCCCTGCCTCAGGAGCGCCACCCGGGGGACAGCAAGAACTACAACGAGTGCATCCGCCACGAGACCATGCGCGTGGCAGTGTGCGACATGCTGGAGGGGAAGATCCCCTGTCCGGAGGCTCTGTGGTGAGGGATACGCTCATTAGCATCGTAACCACGGCGACCGTCTTCCCGCGGGGTCACTTTAGGGGGTGTCGCGATTCGATTTAGACTTTGGATTTTAAGCTTTCCGTTCGATTTTCGATTAAAACAGACTTTTTTTTTTTCTTTTTTTTTATGCACCGACGGCGATGCCATTGTTAGAATATCGAGCCTCGATTTGTGAGGAAAAACACTTAGTTTCTCGAGGAATGACTTTGAGTCCGTTCAGGTTGAATCATTATAAATGATATTTTTTTAGTGGTGGAATCGACATAAACAAAATATTTCATACAATTTCATAGTTGAAAGAAATTCTTGGGAGGTCTGAGAGTCGGCTCTTCTTATTGAGACGGATGATGCGATTCCACTAAAAAAAGACAAATCGTGCTCCGTTCCAAGAGATGGTTTTGCGTCTACCGACTCTCGGGGTGATTCACCGGCAGATCAGCCGTATTTAGCAGAATAATTTAATCAGAAATATTGCTCAATTTCGGCTTCAACATTTCTATAATGTAAGTTCTGGAAATAGCTAGACAAGCAGGAGGTTCCTAAAAACAGACATTTGTCACCCAGTTGCTCAGAGCCACATCACTGCTGCACATTTTTCAGAATTCATAATTTGCCCTTTTCACGCCGTGTTTGTAACTCCTCCCCAGCTCAGATCTTACTCCTCTGTGAAGCATCAGTGTTTCTGGTTTAGCGTTGACTCTCCTCCACCTGCAGTAAGCCATGTGTACTGGTAGACCCTAAATGTGGGAAAATGTTTCCTTGTCGTACCTCAAAAGAGCAGTTCGCCAAATTTTACCTGTACTAAGTTGTCCTGGGTGGATTTGCGTTTAGGACTGGACTGGACTGGATTTAGACATTGCGTCAAAGTTAAAGGCTCAAAGTGCTTTGCAAGTCAAAGGGGAGTTTGAGCTTGATCGCCCCCTAACGCTCACTGTCTCTCTCTGTCTCTCTCTCTGTCTCTCTCTCTGTCTCTCTCTCTGTCTCTCTCTCTCTCTCTCTCTCTAGGAGTGTGATGGAAAAGTCCTTCCTGGAGTACTACGATTTCTATGAAGGGGTCTGCAAAGAGCGGCTTCACATGCAGGGGCAGAACATGACGGTGAGTATCTGGCCATTGATGGACATTGATTTCCCTTCTTAGCTGACTTTCTTAACTTACTTACCAACCGAAAAATCAATAAGCAAAATTGATGTGTAATGTAGTTTGTGTCACCAGATGTCATAACTTTTGTTGCTATTTTGTACAGTTTTTTTCAGTCACACGTTGTCTCGTTGATGGTGATTATCCTCCTTGTAAAGAGGCAATCATGTATAATTGTAAATTAAAACGTCACGAGGCCATGGACGGAAGGAGGTGACTGGATAAGTCAATCAGAAAACCCCCCCCATGAGCCTTTTTGTTGGGTGGATTCATCGTGACGTGCGACCCAAGGCGGCAATGACGCTCTTACTCTTCCATCTCTCTACCCCCTCCCCCCCTCCCCTCCACCAGGACCCATTTGGGGAGAAGCGTGGGCGGTTCGACTACCAGGGCCTCCTGGCTCGCCTCGGCGCCACGCAGCGCAGGATACGGGAGAAGAGCCCGGCGGAGGAGGACCAGAACGAGGGCTCGGACTCGGACACCAGCTCCTCAGAGACGGATCCAGACAGTCAGGGCAGCTCTCAGCCCTGACCCCCACCCTCCCTCCACCCCACCCCCCTGCACCCCACCCCACCCCAGGGAGGGACGCTTCAATCGAACCCCGGCCTACGGGCGAAGGTTCGGGCGCCCGGCCTGAAACCACGGGATCTTGTTTTATTTCAATTTTTTTTTGCGGTGGGCGTAGCGGGGAGGCTCGGTGGTGTTTGTTTTTCGTTTTTTATTTTTAATTTTTTTGGCAACGCCGGCTGAGTTAGAGCCGCGGGAGGTCGTCGCGTGCGTGCGGGAGCAGCCGAGCGCAGCGCTTTGACGACGTTGATCTGGTTTGAGGGGAAAAAATAAAAACACCATCAGCCGCTCGCCCCGGCGCGCTCGCATTCTGTCCCGTGTCCGCGTGTCAGCCTTGACAGGAAACCAGCCGCTGTTCAGAGGTGCTGTTCCCAAATCAGAGTTTGCAAACACAAAAAACACAAGGTTCCGTAATTCCAAGGTCAACTCGCGGAATAAAATGCTTTCCTATGCCTCGACTTCTCCACAGAGCCCATTGCATCTTTCTATGACAGGGACTCTCTTTTAATTTCACACCCTAAGAATCCAACCTTGTTTGAAGCAGCCATTTTGACGGCCTTAGTGACACCCCTTGACGTGAAGTGGGTCTGGCAGAGGGCCAGGTCCCGGTCACCGGCTCCCTAAGCAGTCTGGCCAACTCTCTCATGGTTTCCTCGTTGTCCTGGCGCTCTTCGTTTCGATGGCGCCACGAAAACCGGTTTCACCACGGAGCAGGGTGCCGACCGAAGCCGCGCACCACGCGCCGCTCCCCCCCCCCCCCTTCCTTCACCACCGGAAGTGAGGGGAACGACGGACCTGAGGCGAAATGGGAGAAATCCGGGTTAGAAGTTGTCCGTTTTCACCGTCGTTGCCGTTACGTCCGTTTGTTTTTTTGCCACGTTCTGAATGAAGACGCCGTTGAGGAGTCCACGCCTTGTGCTTGTGTCTGGTAGTATCATGCCGTGGTTGTCGTCGGGGAGGAGGGGGGGGGGGGCTGTAACGGAGACCCCGGGAAAGGTCACCAGACGGGTGCACCGCAGAGGCCAAGGAAGGAGGTGCGAGTCCTGCACGCTGACGTGACGTGCGTTGGTCGGCACATAGTCGTCGTTTTCCAGATCTCCCCAAATCGGGCCGGGTAGTCCTCGCTCTGGCGCCTCTTCCAAGGACCTTCTCATTTTGTTCCTCCCCCTCGGCGGTGGTGACGGTAAAAGGTGACAGTTTGGATTGCCGATCGGGTTTCGGTTGAAGCCGATCTGCGACGAGAGTTTAACGTTCTGATGCATTTTCTCCCTTTTGCTGTTTTCACAGTTATATTCTATTTTTTATTTTTTTTTCCCCCTGAAACCTTTTTCTACTGTTATGGTTATTAGGAGGTGTTGACGTCAGGTCGGAATTGGCCCGGGCAAGTAATTCAGAAGTGATAAAGGGCATTTACTCACACTGACATTATGTTATAGAAAAGAATATATTTAATTATTAAAATGTTGATAGCGATGCACTTCCTGAGCAGAATTATGGAAGGGGGAGGAGGGGGGTTACAGGCCCATGTATGTACTTTTGGGTTCGGTGTCTATCAAACCGTGTTTCCTGTGCTGCTCAAGACCGGACAAGTTTAAGATAATGGATTTTCATTGTAATTTGCAGTACTTTGGGATTTGTTTTGGCATTGTATTGACAGCCTGGAAAAGCATGGAATAAAATGTTCTGATAGACATGAAACGGAATTGGAGCCTGTGTATCGTGATGTTGGTTGTGAAGCGTAATATTGAATTGGGAGTCACCAAATTGTCCAATCCTGTCCCGAAATAAAAGTCTGGGGGGGGGGGGGGGGGGGAGAAAACGGGAATAAAACAAGCGGGAATTCTGTTTACCTCCCTCGACTGCAAAAGGTTTTCTGTGCATCTTCTGATTTCATCACAGAACTAATGTGAAATGGACCACATTGAAAATGCATTTATAGACAGTATTTAAGGCCCTTTAATCTTGACTTTTTTTTGGATGGGTTGTGGGCAATCAACTGTTGGCCAAATGCACAACAAATCTTTAGGTATGCATATACGACTACATGCTAGAAGGATATCTTCCAGCGGGTGGTGCAGCTGTAACAAATGGTAAAATAAGAATATAATACTCAACTGTCCTACTCATGACGTCAGTACACTGCGTCGGGCCGCGCATGCTGCATTCCCACTAGGTCGAAACTCGGAAAATCATTTACCGTTGTTTGGAAAAGGCAATTAACGGCCATTTTAGTCCTTTGTTAACGTACGTTTTGATGCTTGCAGACCGTTGCCGATTAGATACATATTTAGTGTTGGCGTCCATTTTTCCCATGGACAGCCAATGGGACACATGTAGAGCGGAAGTCGGGACAGCCGAGGTGCCGTTTCGGAATTACCGATTTCCGAGTTCAGTGGAACGCAGCATGAAACGGCCGCGCTGCGGGCTCCAGGCTCCAGGCTCCAGGCTCTGTGTGTCCTTTCCTCCGTATCTTCTCTATAAATTCCGAGATCTGATTTGTGTAAAACTTGAGTAAAGGTTATTGTCATTATATGTCATATGTAATTACATATAAGAAGCATATTATTTCTGGTTTTCTCATCTGGGGGTATAGCTCAGTGGTAGAGCATTTGACTGCAGATCAAGAGGTCTCCGGTTCAAATCCGGATGCCCCCTGATAGTGTGACATCTTTTCCTTTTCATGTTTGTGTAATCGATTGTAAGAACTAAACCCAATTCTCGATCGATCGTTTTTGTCATTTTTTCTTCCTTGACGTGTTCGAATAACTTTAAATTGCATTTCAACTCATTTATTATTTGATTGCTTTTATTCTTCAATTCATTTAGAAGCATTTGGTACAGCAGGGCTTTGACCCAGCTTTACCACAAAATACAACTTATATTTAAAACAATATACAAGGTGGGAGGAGAGGAACAGTACTTTTTTATAAATATTGACATGTAAAAAAAAAAACTAACCCTGATGGCTTAATAATCCTTATTTTACTACTTTAGCAGCACGCTGCCTATTGCACATTAAATGTTATGCCAATGTAAACACTGTAGTGTTTGATATATAGTTTCACAGATTTTCACCATTTTTTGATATAAAGTGTAAGTCTTAGGAAAGTTGAAAAGCAGAGATTCGCTGAATACCATGCGGCAATTCTGAAAAAAAAAAATAATAATAATAATAATATTTAAAAAAAAACAGGCCGTGCAGCTCCAGGCTCACTACTACTCTTTTATTCTTATTGTTTAAATCTTATCAGACGCTGTGGCAGGAGCCCTTTGACACAACCAAACAAGACCTGCAGATTTTTTTCCTGCACTCATTTAAGGTTATGACTAAATCTCTGCACGTGGTTATTTTAAAGGCCGCCTCCGGTATTTATGTATCCCTGCATTTCGGATATTTAGTCAGTGTTTTTCCGGGTCGCTCCCCCCAGCTGCGGTGCATTTGATAAGTCACTTCCCTCCCTTTTTCGGACAAATAGTGGCACAAGTCATGTACCCCACTTGCCCCCTCCGCCATCCCCTCTGCTGTAACTCGCCGCGTTGGCGAGAATCCGCCTTGTTTATCGTCGGTTGCCATGGCGTTTTCTTTCGCGCTTCCTGTTTACGGCGCGGAGAAAGACTGCGGGGGCTCACGGCAGGAAGTGGCGCCGTCCTGAGGCGAAACGCGTCACCGAAATAGTCACGTGCTTCCCCGCGTTCCCCATGCGTTGTCCTCGGCGCCCTCTGCTCGTCACGTCTTCACTTCCCGAGCGTTTGTGCTCAAATTTCTCCCGAGTCAACTAAGGCTTTAGGGTCTAGCTGTAGAATCATGTCTTACAATTAAATTGGATTCCTTTCACAGTAGAAGAAAATACGCAAGCCCGCGTCACTGCAGGCGGCTTAAATACAAAGACAAAATAAAACCACACGCGCACACACACGCACACACTAACACGCACGCGCACACACACCTCTTTGTCTCTTAACACAAAGGCAGGTAGATCCGGGAATCCTGGAAGCCACGCCCACTGGGTTCAGAGCGTAGTAGCACCTCAAAGTTGAGCAGCATTTGAAACCAGGCCAATGCTATTTTCCCACTCTGAACAAGGTCCGACCGATCCCCCTTTTCATGGAGTCGCTCTGAGGTCCGGGCCCAGAGCCCCCGTCCCCCCCCCTTCCTCCTCAATCCTCTTCCTCGTTCCTCCTCGCTCCTCCTCTCCCTCGTTCCTCCTCGCTCCTCCTCTTCCTCGTTCCTCCTCGCTCCTCCTCTCCCTCGTTCCTCGTTCCGTCTGAAGGGACCTTCAATTCGCCACCACCCGCGACCTCATCCAGTCCAGACTGGCAGGCAGGCTGCAGGCAGAGGAGTGACAAATACAGTCAAAAGGGGGGAAAAGACGCGACCGGACCGGTAACAGAACGAATGGATAAGTCATTTCCGGATCCCTCCTCGTCAGAACATAAGCGCTGAGTGAGCACTGAAGACGCATTCGTTAACCGGTACTTTTTGAGACGTTTCCTCTGATCTGTAAATCCAAAAAGAAACCAAAGCTGGGTGGAAGAAAAGACAATAAATAAAAATGACTTCCCTTTTAAAACTTTTAATTTTTGTTTTCTCGATTTATAATTTCCAACTTAATTCCCCAATTTTAACATGAGAAAATCAAAAAAAAAAAACATGTTTTAAATACTGAACTATAAATACATCTCGGGTTCACCATCAAAAAAAACACAACAACTTTGTTGTGGTACGTCCTCTGCACGACCCCGTGGAACGGAATGTCGAGGAGTTTTATTTTTTCTTTATTTTATTTATTTTATTCACCCCTCTCCCGTGAGCGCGCAGCAGGCCTGGACGTGCCAGGGCCGGGCCGTGATGGCGCCGAGCGTCAGGCTCCGCGAGATCTCCGCCGCCGTCATGGAGCCCTTCATGTCCTGCTTGTTGGCCAGCACCAGGACGGCCGCCTCGTGCAGGTCCTGCGGGGGAGGGGGAGGGAGAGCGGCATGATGGGGAGGCGCGAGCTGAAGGAGCACGCACGGAAAGAAAGAACGACAAATAAAAAAAAAAACACACACACACAGAGGCGGGGGAGGGAGGGGGTGTCGTCGACAGTTGGGCGGAAGATGTCGCAAACCCGCCGCCGCCGCCGCGTCACCTGGAAACAATTTCGACACTGGTGACGGTCACAGCTGGAAGTGCGCACGCTGCAGGAGGACGACGGGCGTGTCGGCCCCGAGTCAGGAAACACATTCCTCTGTGGTAATTACCCCCCGTCACCGTGCTCAGCTTTTTATTCGGCTTCCTGTGAACGGTTTCATTCTCCCGCTTTGTGGGGACTTAGCGGTGTGTTTGCCTCCTGCTCCCGCTTTGTGAGGATGCGTGCTGCGTTCACCTCATGAGCCAGCATGCAGTGCAGCTCCTCCTTCGTCACGTTCAGTCGCTCTCGGTCGGTGCTGTCGACAACTAAGATGACGATCTGAGGAGAAACAGGAAACACGTTTAAGCAGCTGTTTACTGCCAAAACATGATGACAACATGATGACAACTCATTCATTATTATGGCCCATTATCTATCTATCTATCTATCTATCTATCTATCTATCTATCTATCTGTCTATCTGTCTATCTATCTATCTATCTGTCTATCTGTCTATCTATCTATCTATCTATCTATCTATCTATCTATCTATCTATCTATCTATCTATCTGTCTATCTGTCTATCTATCTATCTATCTATCTATCTGTCTGTCTGTCTGTCTGTCTGTCTGTCTGTCTGTCTGTCTGTCTGTCCACCTGTCTGTCTATCTATCTATCTATCTGTCTATCTATCTATCTATCTATCTATCTATCTATCTATCTATCTATCTATCTGTCTGTCTGTCTGTCTGTCTGTCTGTCTGTCTGTCTATCCGTCTGTCTGTCTATCCATCTGTCTGTCTGTCTGTCTATCTGTCTATCTACCTGTCTGTCTATCCATCTGTCTGTCTATCCACCTGTCTGTCTATCTATCTATCTATCTGTCTATCTATCTGTCTGTCTGTCTGTCTGTCTGTCTGTCTATCTATCTATCTATCTGTCTGTCTGTCTGTCTGTCTACCTATCTATGTATCTATCTATCTGTCCATCTATCTGTCTGTCTGTCTGTCTGTCTGTCTGTCTGTCTGTCTATCTATCTATCTGTCTGTCTGTCTGTCTGTCTGTCTACCTATCTATGTATCTATCTATCTGTCTATCTACTCTCGCTCTCTATATATAATATACCCATCAGGACAGCTGGTTATGTAACATCCTATCAGTTTGACAGGATGTTACATCGGTTGAGATGCAGCTGTGTTTTCCCACAGAACAACATGATAACACACAAAGTGTAAAAGATAAAACACTGAAACCCTTGGAAAAGTCCATCTTTCTGTCCTGCGTCGTTTACAGCTTCTGGCTTCCCGGGGCAACGTGTGCTGGGTCTTTTTTTTTTTTTTTTTTTAATGCATTTTATTTTTCTTGGAAGCGGCTGTGACGTACGCTTTCAATTTGCTTCCAAGCCATTTCACAAAAAAGATGTGTACTGGGCCGAGCAGTGACGTGGGCTTGTTTGATGAGATTTAAATGCAGGCGTGCTGAACCCTTGTCATCGCCAACAGACAGTAAAAGACGACCGGAGTGCCGGGGGTCAGGACCAGGCGGGTGAGACGTGTTTACCTCCGTGTTGCAGAAGTAAGAGTTCCACGTGGCCCTGAGGCTCTCCTGGCCCCCGATGTCCCAGACCAGGAAGCGGGTTTTCCGAACCGAGATCTCCTCCACGTTGCTGCCGATGGTGGGAGACGTCTGGACGGTCTCCTTGGTCAGGCTGAGCGGTTCAACAACAACAACAACAACAACAACAACAAACAATGTCAAGTTACATTACACACACAATCAAACTTAAAAAGTATCACAGCATCATCATATGTTAACATTTTTACACACACATACTGTATATATATATATATATATTTTTTTTTTTAGTAGAATAAGGAAGACACTATTTCTTGCTTGACATATCACTTACAACTGGTAGAGGATGGTTGTCTTCCCAGCGTTGTCCAGACCCACTATTATGACTTTGTGATCTGTGGGAAAATGAGAGGTTACATTGAAGCAGGTAATTTAGCATTTAAGCAGGTAGTTTTAAGCAGGTAACAAATAAGTAAGTTAGCAATAATAGTAATAAGTAATAGAAAGTAATAAGTAAGTAAGTAATAATAGTAATGAGTAATAGTAATAGTAAGTAATAATAGTAAATGTTATAGTAATAGTAAGTAGTAAGTATGTAAGTAATAAAAGTAATAAGTAATAGTAAGTAATAAGCATGTAAGTAATAATAGTAATGAGTAATAGTAAGTAATAAGAAAGTAATAATAGTAATCAGTAATAGTAATAGTAAGTAATAATAGTAATCAGTAATAGTAAGTAATAAGTAAGTACAACAGAAAATGACTCTAGTAAACACAGCACCACAAGGACCTTTTCTATTTACAGTAAAGTTACAGTAAAAAGCGCATTCCATACTTGCTCTAAAAAGGAGCTAAATGTATTTCAAGTAAAGGTAGTACCTACTCAGAGATCACAATCAAATAGCATAAAGCAAACAGTGACGTAGGAGCCTATGGACGCAATGAGTCATGAGTGAGAAATCCCAAATCAGCACCTTGATAGATTCAGTGCCTCATTCTTTTCTAAGTATTTTTGAAACGTAGTAGAGGGAAAGGTGGAGGTATTTCCTTTGGAGTAGAATCAAACTTAACGGAATCGACTTAACGGAATCGACTTAAGTAAGCTCCAAAACGTCGTAGAGCTGCTCTACTTGCATTGTACACGTTGGACCCGACCACGTCACGTAAAGTCAACTCTGCTGCGGAGGAATGTGGAGCGATAAGAACAAATCCAAGCTATGAGGAAGAGCTGGTGGAGGCGGTTTAACCAAAACAGCCCGAGGAGGTGGAGGAGGAGGAGAAGGAGGTAGAGGAGGAGGAGGAGGAGGAGGAGGAGGAGGAGGAGGAGGTCGAGGAGGTGGAGGTTTCAGAGGCTTTTCTAGTGCGAGAAACCAGTGAAATGATCAAAGGCTGATCAACAAAACAACACGGATTATTATGATGATGGTGATTATTATTATTATTATTATTATTATAATTATTATTATTATTATAATTATTATTATTATTATTATTATTATTATTATTATTATTATTATTATTCATAATAATAAAATTATTATTATTTTTACCTTTGTCTCCGAACACAGCCATCAGTTTGGTGAGAAGAAGTCCCATCTGGTCTGGTGAGAATGGTGAAAATATATTTATATAAAACGATACAACGTATATACAAATATATATAAATATATATAAATATATTATATATATATATCAGGACGATCTACCTGTCTGAAAGTCAAAGTTTGACAGATTTACTAAAAGTTATAATGACACACTCGGAATCGTCCTCTCAGATCCACAGCAGGTAAAGTGACTCGGACCTGAATTCTCGGTGTTTTGTTTTAAAGAAAACGGTGCGGGGGGGGGGGGGGGGGGGGGCGTAACACCTACTCTGGTGACGTCATGGGGAGGAGGAGGAGGAGACTACGTCATCCTCCCCCATTCTCCGTCTTCTCGCCTCGTCTCTTTCTCAATTCAATTCATTTAGGTTCAAAGGGATTTGTTTCTTTAAAGCGGTTTAATGTCAATTTAAATATATGCAGACATGTGTAAACATTGCACTTCAACATATCCTATATATATATATATATATATATATATATATATATATACACCGTGTGTGTTCAATATATAAATATACACAGCATATTTATTTATTTTGTAATAATATATTTTATACATATATTTATTGGGGATATCTGCTGAACATGAACTAGTATCATATGTCTCCATCCCATAATTCTCCTTTGGCCTTCCAAGTACTCAAATGATTTTCTTATAATTGGAGGGGATTCTAATATCACTTTGGATAATGCAATTGACACACACACACACACACACACACACACACACACACACACACACACACACACACACACACACACACACACACACACACACACATACATACACACACACACACACACACACACACACACACACACACACACACACACACACACACACACACACCTCAGCTATTGAAGCTTTGTGACATCTGTGAGGTATGTATGAGGTATGTACATATACTGTACGTATGTACAGTATATGTGTGTGACAAATAACCTCTTGAATTTGAACTTGAACTATACTGTATATCTCCCTTTCTCTTTCCACCCTTAACACACACACACACACACACACACACACACACACACAGAACATGACGGGGGAGATTCCAACTTCCGGTCAGCAAAGTGAAAGGGAAACTCGCGCACTATTAAAGAAGGAAAGTCCCATAGATTCTCTGCGTCTCATGCAAATATTTCACTTTTATTTCTGAGCAAATATATTGTCTGAATAATGATGTCAGTCGCACCTGATGTTTATGTTTAATTACGTTGTTTATTTATGTATTTATTATTTTTATGTATGTATATATTATTATTATTATTATTATTGATGATGATGTGTTTACTTATTATTTATTTATTTATTATTTATACATGTTTCTCTTACTTTTTCTTATGTTTAATAATGTTCAATCACCAGCGAGACCCGAAAAACGACTGAAACTCTGACGCATCTTCATGGGAAACGTTCCGACAAAACAAGCAGAGCGAGCAGCAGCAGCACGGGGGAGGTTTTGGCTTCTAAAGTGTCAATCATCCGCACCTGGAGGTGGAAAGACAACAAACAAAATGTGGAACGAGGTCAGAATGTGGAGACGTCGAAAGAGAACACTTCTCAATGTAGGTCGACGACTGACCACGAGGGGGCGGTAAATCCCTGGAACCTGTGGGCGCTCCTCTCTTGACTTCGCGTGGCCAGCATTCCTCGCAGTGTTTTTAATCCTTTTTCTTCCATATCAAAAATTACATTTTTTGATTTAAATTTAATTATTGTATCAGCAATAGAAATATGTATATTCTTGTGTATTATATATATTATATGATATTCTTCATCATTGACATGAGAAATTAAAAAATGCCATTTCTGAAATTTGATGATAAGAATTCAATTTAGTTAAAAAGTCTCTGAAACTGATTTACATCGAGTTGCAGTTGGGTCTCTGAGAACTGGAAGGGACGTTTTAAAAGTGAAAAGTGAATCTGTGAAAAATGAAAACGATTAACGGTCAAAAGGACATGCCATGAATATCTGACATGAAAAATGACCTTTCCTTAGTGAAAAAAATCGTATTACCAGTGGGGTAACACACGGTAACAGGCTCGGCATCATCTTCGCAGCGCACCGATTATATTTTAGAACCGCTTTGAGCTATGGTTGCTTATCTTAACTTTCAACTCGTAACGTCAAGCAGCATGAAACATTTGATTTGCATTTTCCCCATTTCCATTTTAAAGGCGAAACCAGCGACGTCGGCGCCCTACAGGAAGCCAGAGGAACTACACCTGGCGTCAAACCTGGCCCCGCCTCCACGACCCCAGACCCCGCCCATCCCTGTGAGCTACGGTGGCCTCAAACGGACAGAAAGAGTTCACGGCTAAACAATTGATAGTATACCGCGCGCGCATGGCATGGTTAGAGCAAAATGATTTATTGGAGCGCGTCCTTGTTCTTTTCACTATGTTTAACGATTTATTGGCTGCGCTGTTGCGGCGTCAACAAACAAGCGTCACATCGTCACGTCAGGCTCACGCAGACGCGTGGAGGTTGCCTAAACGCCCAGGCTCCGCCCACTTTCCACGAGGCTCTGACAATGGCTCCCACCTGCAGCCGGGGGTGTAGCTCAGTGGTAGAGCATTTGACTGCAGATCAAGAGGTCTCTGGTTCAATTCCGGACGCCCCCTCAGCTCTGTGGAGGGCCCTCTCCTCTGTGAGCGCATGGAATTTTGGATACTTCACACGCGGGCCGCAACAAAAGACAACACCCGGTCCCGTTTTCTGATTAAATTTTTAATTAAAATACGAATTTATCCACAGATTAAAAATGAAAGGCAGAAAAAGCAAAATGTAGCTACAGTCAGGCACCAATGATACATGAGAGTTCATATTTTTTAACAATTGCGATAGTGCAACAATGACATTATTTACCGATCGTTATTTAATATTCATTTATTCAACTGAAGACGAGCTGGGCCAAAGTAGCCGAACCAAAGACGTTTGTGGGTTCACCGTTGAGGCAACCACGAAAGACCACGACTGGATGCCTCCTGCACTATCTACCCAGGGCAACTAAAGACTGGAAAGATGCATATGTTCACGGGGAGGGCGGGGTGGGGGCGAAAAAAAACAACAACAACAACAACAACAACAACAGAAAAAAAACAAAAAAAACGAAAACATTTATTAAGTGTGGTGTGTAATCGTAGTGGGTCGGTCCGGTGGGGGGCGGGCGTCGGCTGTGATTTACGACACTAAAGGTTTAATTCAGCAGTCAGCCCTGAAAAAAAAAAAAAAAAAAAAAACATCGACAACGCAGCCGGTGCAAAGAAGACGAGGTGGAGAAACGGAGGCGGCGGTCAGGGCCACGGGGCGGCGCAGCCGGCGGCACGCGCAGACGGGATGAGAACGCGACGATAGTTAAGACATCCCACCGCGGCGGCGGCGGCGACGGCGGCGGCGGACATGGCTTGGCGAGACATTCCGGCACTTGTGATTGGAGTCGTTTTTTGTTTTTTTTCTTCTTGAAGCGACTCTGCGGGAGCGAGTGAGGGCGGGGGGCTAAGGCAGGGCGCTCGGGCTCACACGACGACAGGCGTGGCGGGTCGCCTTCGAGGTCCGGCTACATTCAGACGGCGGATCGGCGTCGAGGCGGGGCGCGCGGGACGGGCAGATTCGGCCTTATCGCACCTCGGGCGAGGGGAAATAAAAATGTAACCCCGACGGATTCCGATTTTTTTCCCGCGCCTTAACGCGAAGGAGCGGAAAAACGTAAGACACCACCCCCTCCCCACCACCACCACCACCAAACGGCTCCAGGTCGGCAGCTTTGCGAGGCTGTGTGCGGGCGGGTGACTCTGAGGCGTCATTGTAAAGAACCTTTTGCGTCCCCGTGGAGCAGAAGGGGGGGGGCGCCGTATCAAATCTATGAATTTACCATTCGTTCACTTTATTCACCTCTTCACGGCGCGCGAAAAAGAAAAAAGAAAAAAAAAGCTGGCGTGGCCCCTCACAAGGACCCCCCCCCCCCCCCCCCCACCCGAGCGTCTGCAGGTCTTTTTTCGAGGCTGGACGGTTCAAACCGAGGCGGGAGGAAAAACGAAAGAAAGATTAAACGATTTCGACGTAAACGTGGAGCCAGTCTGAATGTAGCCCTCGGTAGCCGCCGTACAAACGGACACCGCGGGAGCGACGGCAACGGCCAAGAAGAAGCAGAGAACTCTACGGGGGGGGGACGCCGTGGGACGTAAGACGGCCGGCGCAACCGGTCGGCGCCGGGGGTCAGGGGAGGAGGAGGAGGAGGAGGAGGAGAAGAGGAAAAAGGATCTTTGGGATGTTGCTGACGTCGAGTCGGCGGCGCGTGAAACCCCGCGTCAGCCGTTTCTCCGGTTAAGCGGGAGTTGCAGCTCCTCCAGCCGGAGAGAAGGTGCTTTTTTTTTTTTTGTTTGTTTGTTTTTTTGTTTGTTTTTTTGTTTATTTCTTTAAGGTCTGGGTGTTCAGAAATGGAGAGCGGGGGAGTCGGGACGCCCTGGAGATCTGAGGCCCCCCGAAAAAAAAAGGCAGAGAAACCTCGAGGGGTCCAGAAGCTTCGGAGTCAGTGTCAAAGAGTGAGAGCGAGAGAGAGAGAGAGAGAGAGAGAGAGAGAGGGAGGAAGGAGGGATGGAAGATTGGGGAACCCTGACGCTGTACACGAGACGGGGCGCGGCGTGACGTTAGACCCTGTTTAAGACGGCGGAGGACGGACGCGTGAGACTACAGCTCCCTCCGCCTTCTACACCTGGAAAAAAAAAAAAAAGGTCCAGTCGCACGGATCACAATCAGAGATTTTACAATCCTAAAAATAAAATAAAATAAAATAAATCACCGTCCTCGTGCTGTCACTCGGACTCGATGATAATCATGCATTATTATTAACATAAGAATATAAGACCTACAACAGACCAATATATATATTTTTCTAGACATAAATGAATTGAACTTGTAGAATAACGTTGGCCGACGGTGTTTGGCAGTTGATCTCTTTACACTCTGGAAGGAGAAAAGTACCTCAATAAGGGATGGAAACAGATCTATTCGTACGTCTGATTGGCAGGACCCCCGAATCCACGCTGCAGTCCCCCGTGACCCAAAGGCCCGGTCCTTCACACCCGCCTCCCCTCCCTACGGACGTGGGTTCAGCGGATGTAGACGTCCCTCCCCCACTCCTCCTGGTTCTTGTTGCGGCCCATGTTGTCCCCCGTCCCGCCCGCCGGGTCCTGGCAGTAGCGCTCCCTCAGCTTGGCCCGCCCGTGCGGCTGGTTCAGGTTCTCCTGGTCCGGCTCGGCGCCTTCGTCCTCCCACGACGCCTGGCGGGCGCGGTGCTGCGCCAGGTGGGCGCGGCTGCCCCCGCCCCCGCCCCCGTAGGGCTCGGGCTCCTCGTAGGGGTCGGTCTCGATGTCCATGCAGGAGTCGCCGGCCTCGGTGTAGGCCGAGTCCCGGCTGCCCTGCGTCTCCGAGTCGAAGGTGTCCTGCCGCGACAGGCCGCGCCCGCCGCCGCCGCCGCCCCGCTGGCCGCGGGACGAGCGCAGGTAGGTCTGCTGCAGCTGGGGCTTCCCGGCCGAGTCCGACTGGTAGTCATGGAGGCCGGCTCGCCCGCCGCCCTGCGTTAGAGCACCCTCCCTCTTCTGTTCTCCGTGCACCAGGTACGGCCCCTGCGGCGAGCCACGCCCATGCCACGCCCATGCACGCGCACCCACACACACACACACACACACACACGCGCACACACAAACACACACACACACACACACACACACAGCATGCACGGAGACATGTAGAAGCAAAACCAGGCTGTTAGTTTGGGTAAAGGATGGTAGTACAGTGTTAAGTAGGGTTGGGATGTGTCTAAATTGGAGGGCTGCGGCCGCTTTCTACATGACATCACATCACAGTACATGATGTCATTCCAGGCTTATCGGACGGTGGTTTAACTACTGTATGTGCACTGTTCAGAGTGTTCATAACAGCAAAATTGGATTTTCGACATGGATCAGCACATTTCGCTTTGCATTCTTGTCTGCGTTTCTCTCAAACATCATTAGTTTGAACACATACCACGAATCATATATTTTTTAAATCTCATAAACATTTTTTATTCTGCTTCCTCTCATTTTACAAAGATTCTCAGTCGTCTCCGGAACTCAGAGGGAGCAGGCTCGCTCTAATTAAAATTCACTAAACAATAACATTCATGAGCGACAGGTACAAAGTGGCTCAACAACCAACTACAGATGGGAATTGTAAAGGTCCTTTTAAAGCGAGCTCAGCTCAATGACTGGGCGTGGCTTTCTAATTTGACCTGATTGTCTGAATGACCTGATTGAGCGAAAATGAACTTGGGGAGCACAAAATAAATAAATAAATATATATATATATATATATATATATATATATATATATATATATAATTTTTTTTTTTTTTATTATGATTATTACCTCTTTATTTAACTGATCATGATTTACTATGATAATTAATGTCACCAACCTGGTTAGAATAATAGTAAATCATGATCATTTAAATAAAGAGGTTATAATTGTAATTATATCTATATATAGAAATGGTATATTTTACATATATATATATATATATATTGGGTCTGATAGTATATAGATTGAAGACAAGTTGTGTGTAAACAGTGAGTTTTAATAAAATACACTCAGTGTTTGCTCCTATAATCTCTCCAGTGTCTCTCCGAGAAATACTGTGGATTTAGTTTCCATCCTGGTTGAACGGCTTTCAATTAGTGAATTTAATTATTGCTTTTCATTGGGTCATTTCTTAGTCGGTTATATTGTGTCAGCTGAGCAGGATTAGTGGACACGACTGCATTAAAAGCGCTAGTGTGCATGAAATACATGGTATCTATACAGTGTACACATTCAAGCTTCGGGCAATGTTAACACACGCACACACACACCTACAGGCACGCACACACATGCACGCACGCACACACACGCACGCACACACTACTGTGGACATAGATCAGGTTAATGCTGCTCAGTCACACTTAAATCACTTTGCACACCTACGTGCGAGCAGTTCATCAGAGAACAGTCGTTTTGCCTTTTCCTTTTAATCGAAGTCTGAACTGGAATCAGCGTTGTGGAGTGATTGAGGTGGAACTATTGTGACGCTTATTACAAGCGCGATTCACTGCTTTGACTAAATCTGCTCCAGATGTCGCTTCCTGTTCCTCCAGGAAGTGACGGCGGATTCCATGGAGATGTTTCTGCCCACGACTAAAATCACGACGGTTTAACCGTCCCCTGCGTACGAGGGGGGTGAGTTGGAGATGCGGCGCGGCCCGAATTAGTGCATTAGTGTGTATGCTCCATTTTCCGACAAAATGTGAGCGGAGCTAAGTGTACAAGCGGTTAGTGGCGGCCCCCGCGCCGCCAAGCGAGGAGGCCGCCTCGTCTTTCAGAGGCGGTGCCATGGCAACACTGAGAACAGAAGAAAAAAAAAAAACCTGAATCCCGCTTCCCTGACGGGGGAACGTGGTGGCGAAAACGGGACTTTTGATTCTGGGGAGGGGAGGATGCTGCTTTGTGCTTGCGGTGGAACAGACCGTACTGTGTTTATGGTCTGCCGGGCTACAAAGGAGGGTGGCGGGGCCGCTCTGTCTGTGACTCCGCGGCGTCATAAGAACGATCTGATCTGAACATTTTATACCTCACCCTTTCATCCATTGCCCTGACATGCGTGCGGGAGTGTGCGTGTGCGGGTGCGTGTGCGTGTGTGTGGGATTGGGTTTTCAATGGACCCGGTTTAAAGCCGTTTGTGCGGTGCCAGACCAGACGCTCCCTTACCCTGTTTTCGAGGCTCAAAGGTGAAGGAGCGCGTGTGGAGAACAGTAAGGCGTGTGTGTGTGTGTGTGTGCGCGCGCGCCTGTGTGTGTGTGTGTGTGTGTGTGTGTGTGTGTGTGTGTGTGTAAGCGGCCGGACCCCCCACCCCCGCGTCCAATCCCCCTCCGGGCCTCTAGAGGGCGTGCTCCGCCTCCCGCTGGCCGTCCAGGCCGGGCCACAGATCCAGGTTCCTGCGCAGGGAGGTGAGCACCTGTACCTGCAGGTTGGACACGGGCTCCGGGGAGGCGGCCAGGGCGGCGGTGGCCATGGTGCGGTTGAGCAGCGGGTTTGGGGGGTTGCTGCTGGGAGGGTGCGTGGCCTTCCAGTACGCCTCCAGGTAGTCGGCCAGGTGCTCGCAGGCGTCCTCCAGCTGGTTCTCGTCCAGGATGATATCGAACAGCTCCTGTTCACAAGCCGAGACGAGATGGTTGATTTAATGGGCTTATTTATTCTGTAAAGTGGGAAAAATCGAATGTAATAGACAACCAAATAAATTCAAATTAATACAATAAAATGAAATGAAATATTTTCTTCCGATTTTTTTTTCCTGGTCTCACATCAGATCGGGCGCACAATACAATGCGACATTAAAAAATAAATAAATAAAATGAAGTATTAATTCTTTAAACATAAATAAATTGGTGCATTAAAACCAAGTTGTGCACGTTCTATCTCAACACAAAAATCTGCTTTCAATAATAAGACAAAGGTGGTTTGCTGTGGTGTGTTTACTTATCAACTTTCATTTCAGCTCTTTCTGTCACTCTACAGTATATGTCAATGTAATTATTGTACTATATATATATATATATATATATATATAAATCATTTTTTTCTTTGAGTCATTTCACTTTCCCAAAGGTCAGACTCACAGGGGGGCACTGAGCCAGCTTGTCTGCCGCCACCATCTGCACATTGAGGTGCTTGGCCTGGGACTTCCCTCTGGACTTGATGAGTCTCTGGAGAACCTGCAACCAAACAACAGCACGTGAGTATTCACACTGAGTACACACTGTGATACACACTGTGATACACACTGTAATACACACTGTGATACACACTGTAGTACACCCTATGATACACACTGTAATACACACTGTAATACACACTGTGATACACACTGTAATCCACCCTGTGATACACACTGTAGTACACATTGTGATACCTGCTGTAATACACACTGTAATACACACTGTAATACACACTGTGATAAACACTGTGATACACACTGTGATACACAGTCGTACAGACTGTAATACACACTGTGATACACATTATGATACACACTGTAATACACACTGTAATACACACTGTGATACACACTGTGATACACACTGTGATACACAGTCGTACAGACTGTGATACACAATGTGATACACACTATGATACACGCTGTAATACACACTGTGATACACACTGTGATACACACTATGATGCACACTGTAATACACACTGTGATACACACTGTGATACACACTGTAATACACACTGTGATACACAGTAATACAGACTGTAATACAGACTAATACAGACTGTAATACACAAGCTGAAAAACATGTTGTACTTTCTGTCTACAGCGGGGGCAGGAGGAGGGGGCGCCAACCTTGGGCGAAGCTATTTTGATGTAAACGATGATGGGGGCCAGCGAGGTCTTGGCGAGCTGGGATGGGTGGTTGATGGTGTCAGCGTCCAGGGCGACCAGCTGCAGCGTGCGCGCCAGCTCGAAGATGCGCTCGATCTCGCTCTGCACCTCCGCTGGACGGCGAGGGGGGAGTGAGAGAGAGAGAGAGAGAGAGAGAGAGAGAGAGGAGGGAGAGGGAGAGGGAGAGAGGACAGACGCCGTCACGCCCGCGTGCCCGGCGCGGCGTCCGCCTGCGCACGGGCACGCGCCCCGCCAACCCCCGTCCGCCCGCCCGCCCACCCGCCCCCCACCCCACCCCCACACGTGCACGGCCCGGCGTGTTAGCGCTGTCGTCATGCAGGTGGAGCAGACGAGTGGTGAGGAGGCTGAAGCAAATGGGTCGGAGGCCGTTGTGCTCCCGGGTTCCATTTGCGCTCGGCGAAATGGAACGTCCAAGCGTCCCCGTCCCGCTCCGCCGGCGCCGCCGCCAGCCGCTGGAGCTGAGCCGGAGGCGCTACGGGAGGGCGGGGGGTGGGGGGGTGGGGGGGGGCGCGTCGCTTGGAAATAGGGGGGGGCGGGGCAACTTTCAGGCATTTCACCAGGTCAACGGAACAACAAGGACAGCGACGACAACAACAGCAATAACAGTCAGTGCAAAACAACAGAAAAAAAACCTTGTCGGGCGCTTCATGAGTTGTTATTTGTTAGAAGGAGGCGAAAGCGGTGATTACTCTATTAGATGAGCTGCTTGAGCTCCTCTCCTTTTCATTGTTCCTCAATAACAGCCTGTTGCACAGTGTCTTTTATTAGCCTGTGAGGAAGGGTGGAGGGAGAGAGGGAGGGCGTGGGCGGGCGAGAGCGAGAGAGAGAGAGAGAGAGAGGGATAGAGGGAGGGAGGGAAGGGAAGGCAGCTAACGTCCCTCGCCCTCCGCTCAAATCCCAGTACTCATCTGGTTTTGGCAGCCTCCGAGGGGCCGACGGGAAAATCAATAATAATCGGAAGGGTTACACCTCGCAAGCAACGCTTCCACTGGCGTTCACTTATCCAGAACCTCAACGGAGCTTCGCCCCCCCTGACGGCTCAGTCTCGACGGAGAAGATTCTTGAGTAATAAATACAGTTATATGCTAAAAATATATACACTGCAATATTAAAAAATATACTGTCGATACAACGTCGCTCAGGTTTCGATGGGTGTGTTGGGCACTAGGAGGCGCTGCGTGGGCGCTCCTTCATGACACTCCACTGACGCTGAACGACGGACCTGCGCCCCCCAGTCGCGCGCCAGGCTCCACCCGACGACGAGAGCGACGCCCTTAAATACTCGGAGGCGGGTTGGACCCCGTCGCACGGCGTCGGGCGGGGCCCGGAGGGGGACGGGCGGGGGGCTCCCTCAAACCGCCACGTCAGCCGGGGGGGGGCGCGAGGAACAGCGAAAGTGGTCAGGGGCAAAGCAGGCGGACGGATGTGAGGGGTGGGGTCACAGACAAGGGGAGTACAGCGACAGGAGGTGGAGGAGGAGGAGGAGGGGGAGCAGCTGAGAGGATACGTACCCAGCACGTCTGAGAGAAAAGAGGGAGGAAGGGATGGCGGACGGGCGGGGCGGGCGGGATGGGTGGACGGAGGGCAGGAGAGACAGGATGAAGAGAGACAAGAGACAGATCAGACTCAGACAGTCGGACGGAGGAGGCTGGTGGGACGGGGCGGCGGAGGTTTTCCTCAAGTAGCTCGATCGACTGATTGATTGACTGATTGATTGAGTGATCGATTGATGCCCTTCTCTAAACGGTATGACCGAAGGGGCAGAGAGTCAGCGTTCACCCTCCGTCCACCGGAACAAAACATCTGGTTCTGGACCCTCGTCAAGGTCGTTGCAGCTGTGGCCCGCATCCACGTGCTTCATTAAATACAATTCCACCCAACTCCTCAACTTATACTGGATATATAGAAAAATAAATCCCGATTTTACTTTCACTAAAGTGATGCGACTGTGTTAGAATGTAGTCGAGTGAAAAGTAAAAGTCTCTGAAACTTAATATTCTTAAATAAGTAGACACTTGAAAAAATGCACTTAAATACAGTAACGAGGTTCATAGATGCCTCTGAATCCGCACCCGGATACCTCAAAACAGACAGAAACAACAACCCCACATTTCACTTTTTTTTCCCCGTTTCCCTGAGGGTCTTTGTCCTTATGAGAGAGGGAACAGAAAACACACGGACCGTCAGCGACAGAGCATTTCAAATCACGGGAAAACAGAGAGAGATGGAGGGAGAAAGTTAAATGGATGAGAGGCGACACTTACAGGAGTCGATGCAGAGGTGCGGAGGTACAGCGGAGTACAGCTCTAATCAACCCGCTAAATAAACCACGAGCGCCGGATCCTGGTCGCCCGCGCCCCGGCTGGCGAGCGGGCGGGCGACACGTCCGATGGAATATTATATATGAAATAAATGCAACATCTGCCCTCACCCAGGCTGGAGCGCGTGCTGGAGCGCTCGATGATGGTGTGTTTGCTGGGGTTGTTCAGCACGGAGCGCTTGGCCAGCGAGATGTCCGCCGTCACCCGCGTGATGGATATCCTGCGGGAGTCGGGAGGGGGAAGGGATTTTGGGGGCGTGAGCGCGGAACGGGTACCTGTCCACAATTTTGGGGTCTCTCTCTCTCTCTCTCTCTCTCTCTCTCTCTCTCTCTCTCTCTCTGCTGTCCCGCCCGCCGGCCTACCTGCCCTCGAACTTGTGCTTCAAAAAGTCAAAGAGGGCCTTCTGCATCATGTCGGTCACCTGCGGGGAAGAAGCGCAAACGTCGGACATTTTCTCCATTTTCTTCAAATGGAAATACATGGGAAGCGTTTTTCTAGCAGAGCGGAGTGTGTGGGAAGAGCTGAACTGAAATTAGGAATAATATTTAAAAGTGGTAATGTCCAACCAGACGGTCCTTATGGCAAAGCAACGCCCCAACAGGGTGATCAGTGTATCACTCTCAAGGGGGTTATGGGGGTTATTCTGCCATATATTATTACACAGCTTCTTCCTAAATAAATGAATACATTGACATAGTTGACAATTATTTTATAACTAGATTCTGACGCCTAGTTTTAGAGCTTCCTGCTCGGAAAAATAGCCCACAGCATAGTAGCTGCACCAACGCGGAACCTGGAAAAATAAATAAATAAATAACTACATAAAGTAGAAAATCGCCCTACATCTGACAAAGTGAATTTGGGGATTTTAATATCAACGTCCACTTTCATCTCTTCCCAGGTTTCCATTGTAGTTTCTATGTAGCGTCACCAGATGGCGCCAGTGTGAGTGGCACGCTAACGAGGGACCGAAGCCAGGAGAAGCGGTTGCCCCAGGCAACGGACATTATTAACTGCTCAGAAGCTCTTGACAACCAAATTCAGAAATAACTGATCCGTACTGACCCATCGGGATCGAGTATACCACAGAGCTGTGTAATAAATACTTTTTACTGAATTACTTGTATCCCGTCCTCCCTCTGTGGTGCCTCCTCAAGGTTCCTTCCATTTTTTTGGGTGGAGAGGTTTTCCCTCGCCCGGGTGGGGGGTTCGGGGGGACTAGGAGGGTGCCGTGGATTTCTGTGTGAAATGTGAAGCCCGTCTAGCTGAACTGTGATTAGAGTGTAAACAAACGAAGCGGACATCTCACCTCGTAGCCCTTGAGTGAGGGCCCCACCAGGATGATGGGTCTCATGGAGGGAACCACGTCGTACGGAGGAACGTGCTCCATCTGAAACATGATGTACAGGGGTCAGGCGAGGCGTGTGATGTGTGTGAACGCACACACACACACACACACACACACACACACACACGCACACACAAAGATGCTGTCAACACAACTCTCACGGAACACGAAAACACCGAAATACGATCCGCAGCCACAGGAATACACTCATACATAAATTAATGCACAGTTCACACAAGGGCCCCGCCCTCCTGACCCGACCCAGCCAGAGTCAGGATGGCTTTTGTAGCGAGACCTCAAGAGCCGGACGAATATTTCAACGCCCAGATCTCTGAAAGCGTGGAGATGTAGCGGTCCGCACTGCGGGGTCTTTAAACCGTCAGATAGGGAGCAGGGGGTGGGGTGTCGTTACCACCACGCAGAGCCCTGTCAGTCGGGACCCGACGCCGACTTCCACAAGCGGCGCTCCAGCTGGCAACCATGCATCAGCTGGTGGGTGCCAAGACTGACAAAATGGTTGCCAAATTGTAATTATCTCACAATTGAGTGATATTGATCCCTAATAGGAATAACCGATATTTCAATATTAAGACAGTGATATCAACCAAAAAAAAGTTTTTTTTATGGATATATTTACATGTTTTTTTTTTAGTTTTTTTTTTAACAGTTTAACAGTCTTGATAAAAGGTAAACAACGCAATCATCAGTATCTCAAATTTTTTATTATATATTTATTATATATTTTTTTACATATAACAAGGTGTGTACGAAGGGGCAACCGCTAAGGTCGAGACCCGTTCGTGTTTATTATTTGGTTTTATTCCCTCGTGATAATAAATCAATATATTGCGAAAGAAAGAGAGAGAGAGAGAGAGAGAGACGTCGCGAGATTGCTTTTTTTATTCATAGTTCTTCTATTTTAAATCCTCCTGATTGGTTCTTCTAATTATAATTCCAATTTGCCAGGTTGTGTCCGAATCCTTTGTCTCTGTCGCGTCGCTCCCCAAGACATTTAACACCCGGGGGAATGTAAATGAGCCTGGCTCCGGCTTATGGGATGGATCTTCCGCAAAGCGCCCAACGTGCCGGCAGCCTGCGCTCCGGCACATACTCCAGTATGAGTAGCGCATTATGAATCACGGGAGGCGTGATTCACCCCTCAAAGCCGACCCGCTCCTGAAACAGTCCGTTCGCGGCGACGAGAGGGCGAACGCTGCCGCGCCGGCTCTCGCTCCGGCAACTGGGGGCGGGGGGTAAAACGGGATTCTTGTTTTTCCTTTTTTTTTTTTCCTCCCTGCTTTCGGATCCACATTCGGACTCCGCCCGCCCTGGGCTGCTCTCCGGCGCCACTTCAACACATCGCGTTACATAAACACAGCTAGTTTGTTCTCATCGGCGCTCACGGGATCTAAAAATACATGGGTTTTTTTTAAAAGCGGCCCGGTGGATGGCCCTTAATGCTGGGAGGGCAGCGCTGGTGCCGAGCACGTAACCACCCCGGTGCCCGGGTGTGTTTTTTTGTTGTTTTTATCCCGGAGCGTAAGCACGCCGCTCGGCTTTGAGGTGGAGGCGCGGCTCCGTGTCGACGCGCCGCAGCTGCCGCGGCCCTCTCGTTTGTTTTCTTAATGAACGGAAAGTCTTAGGAGGAGCGGAGAAAGGTGTGAGCTGGAAATTAAACGAAAAACACGCCGGGACGCGTCCGCTGCTCAGCCCCGTGAACGAGTGCCGCCGGGAATCACCCCGACGCCTGGCTTCCGTCGACGGTATATTTTTTTTTGGCGTACTTCTTATTTTTTAATTCCACCTCACAAGGCGGAAGCGCGGTCGCTTCAACAGATGCCAAAAAAATAAAAACAGGATTAAGTGCGACTGATGGAGATACGTGTTACCGTGCTTTTAAGAGCAGGGTTCTCACCGTAACATCCAAATTTTCCAAAAAATGTGAAAATAGAGGCGATATTAAATGTGAACGTGAGCCATCGCCCGTAAAACGGTCAGGGGCGAAGTGGAACGAGTGACTAGTAAACTGAGAAATTGGCTGAAACTCAATTGGACGGCGGCGCGGTCCTTTAATCCCACAACAGAACCTGAGCGATTTCACAGCCAATTTGCGTCAAGAGATAAGACACTTGGAGCTGGCGACGTGGACTGAGTCCGTGGGTATTTGGGATTTTTTTTTATTCTATCGTTTTCCACATTTTCTCACATTAAAATCCCCCTGAACGACCGACAGGCGGCGCAGGAAGCAGGCAACAGGAGGAAACAGCGTAAAAAAACATTGACGGGGTCAGAGGTCAGAGGTTAGTCTTGTTAGAAAAACAAACCACACTCACCGATTTCTGTTTCTGTTTAGCTGGACCACCTACGGTATCAGTCCACACACACACACACACACACACACACACACACACGCGCGCCACACGCACATATGTACACACGCACGCACACACCCACGCGCACACACACACACACACACACACACACACACACAGAGAAAGAGCAACACACAAACAAAAGCAGAAAAAAAAACACAGGTGACATTTTGTTATTGACAGGTTTAGATTAAGAGAGGAGGGGGGTGGTGGGTGGAGGGGGTCTGGGAGAGGAGTCGTTCTAACGTCTTCTGATGAAAAAAACCCCCAAAAAAAACAAAAGCAAGTCCAGGCTTATCCAATAGCGAGTTAGCTCAACGCCTCTCCCAGCCGTCGGAGATGACAAACGGCCCCGGCAACGCATCTCGGCGTTGCCACGGCAACCGCAGCCTGCGGGGTCCGGCCCGGTGTTAGATTCAGGAGCGAGCAGCAGGGTCAGCGGCGGTGGTGTGTTAGTCAGAAACGGCGGCGAGAGGAGGGGTAGCAGATGCTGGGGGTGGAGGTTAGGTGGGGGTGGGGGTTCCAGGGAGGGGGGTGCGCCTGGTGGCGGGGGAGCAGAACGCGGCTCCACAGCATTACCTTCTTAAAGAAGGGCAGTCGGTGGGCGTTGGTCCCCTGCGGGGAGGTGACGCTGCCCGACGTGCCCTTGGGGGAGCGAGGGTCCCCCTGGAACTCAGGGAGCTCCTCGGCATCAAAGTCCAGGGGGTCAACGTCAAAGGTCACTGTGCACGTGTCCACGTGCGCTACGGGGGGTGGGCCGTCGGGGCGAGGGCAGGGTGGGGATGGGGGAGAGCGAGACAGCGGGGCAGAGGGAGAGATAGGAAGGAAGGGGGAGGGAGAGAGAGGGAGAGAGGGGATGGAAGACGGGGAGAGCGAGCGAGAGAGGAGGAGAGGTGGGGAGGGGGGGGAGGGAGAGCCAGGGTGAGGGAGAGAGAGAGAGAGAGACAGAGAGAGAGGAGGGGAGACAGGAAGAGTGAGGGAGAGAGAGGCGGGAAGGGAAAAGGGGAAAGGGGGTGAGAAGGAGAGCCAGGGTGATGGAGCGAGAGAGAGGAGGGGAGAGAGGGAGAGCGAGCGAGAGAGGAGGAGAGGTGGGGAGGGAGGGAGAGGGAGAGCCAGGGTGAGAGAGAGAGAGAGGAGGGAAGACAGGGAGAGCGAGGGACAGAGGAGCGAGGGAGAGAGAGGCGGGGGGAAAGGGAGACAGGGAGAGGGAGAAGGGGGGAGGGGGTGAGAGGGAGAGCCAGGGTGAGGGAGAGAGAGAGGGAGGGAGAGAGAGGCAGGGGGATAGGGAGACAGGGGGGGAGTGGGAGGGAGGAAAAGAGAGGGAGGGAGGGAGGGAGGGAGAGAGAGTGGGATGAGGGCGTGAGAGAGAGCAAGAAAGGCAAAGAGAGAGAGGGAGGGATGGAACAAGAGAGAGGGGAAAGAGAGGGATAGAGCGATAGGGGGGGGGCAGGGAGAAGCCGAAAGGGTGGAATGAAGAAGGACGGAAACAAAATCCAAAACAAGAGAAACAAAAAAAGAGAGAGGAGAAGAGCAAAAAGGGAAAAGAACAGATGGGAGGAAGAGAGAGAGAGAGATGCGTCAAAAAGAGAAAAAAAAAAAAGATGAAAGAAACCGTGAGAAGCTGGAACGGAGGAAGGGGGGCTTTGGGGGCTGAAGCGACGCGGGGCTCAGAGCCGCCGGCCACGCCCGCCGCCGCCCGGAAGGTTGGAGACCCCCCCCGGGGTGCGGCCCGCCCGTCCCGCTGCAGGGAGACGCTGACATTGCGCCTTTTCACTCGCGCCGGGTTTTAATCCGCAACCCCGTCACTCTCATCCAGAGCGGGTTAATTAAATAAAGCGGAGACGGGGCCAGAGGCCCCTGTCCGTCCAAAGAGACGCAGCGCGGGCTCCTCGAAGATCACGCCGTTCATTTCGACCAGGAATAGCCGCCGCCCTAAAAAATTATTTCTCAAAGGTTTTTTTTATTTTTAATTTTTTTAATAAACTCTCGGGACTTGAGTCTTAATATTTGACTCCTGCCCCAGATTGAGAGTTTTCTCTGATGATTCAGCAACCGTTAATTACAATAAATTTCCGTTTTGCTCAGCAGTGAAGTGCAATGAGGTACAAAAAAAAACGATAAAACAAAATTATAATTAATTCAAATGAATAAATAATGAATAAGGACTGTGTTCTACCTCCGTCCTGACCTGCTGCTGCCCTCGCCAAAGTAAATCTAAGTGGTTTCATTGTGCTCAGGGGTTGCCCTCCTACGCTTGCAGGGAGGGTAAAGCGGTCGATTCATCCCAATTTAAGGTTGACGCCAGAGAGTCCTTCAAAGTAAAAGCCTTTTCTTTTTTTTTTTTTCTGGAAATGAAAGCCAGAATAATAATCCAACCCCAAGGACGAACAGAAACTCCAGAAATCTCAACCTGTCGCGCCTTATGTCCAACTCCAGATTTCAGCCTCCCAGATATTAGGGGAAGGGAAGAAGCGGAAGGAAAGGAAAGGAAGTGGTGTCGATGGAAGAGTTGTGTAGCGGGGCGGGGCGGGGCAAGGAATTTCTATGGTATTTTGATCTAAATCAAACATCAAGTATTCCAGAGTGTAAGGGGCGTGTCTACAGAGATAAGCCTCGCCCACCCAGAGGAATCATCTGCCCATCCAATGAAAACTCCGGAGAAAAATCCCCGTCATTCTCCCAATTTTACCCCTTTTTCCCCGCTGTACTCCCGTTTAAATATTTTCCCGTAACCCGTTAAACTACGCCCTTGTTTACACAGCCTATTCGTGTTGTCGCCCGCACAAATAATCCAAATGCCCACCGGAACCCACCCGAACCCACCCGAGCAGGTTTGTCAGATTACTGGGATGTTCACTGGAGACTGTTTTTTTTATAGATAACATAATCATCTCCTCTGCTCCCTCAGTTCCTTCAGGGGTTTTAATTAAACTCCAAATAATCCACATATGAGCTATCATTAAACACCTAAACACTCAAACGACATGACGTGTCAATTTCCGAGTGTGCTGTCCGTCCTATTTCTGTCCTTCTCCGTCGGCTGATGACAGAGCTCCCGGGAACTCTGCGAGTCGGCTGATGGAGGTGTGCGCTGACTCAACAGGCCTGACTAACCCTCACGCCATCACTCTGTCGCACACACACACACACACACACACACACACACACTCTCTCACACACACACTCTCTCGCACACACACGCGCGCACGCCACCGTTTCAAACGCGCATCCGCAGCCGAGCCTCACCTGTACCAGGTGGGGTGGGTCTGCGTGTTCCCGTGGCCACGTCCAGGCTGGAGCTTCCACCGGATTTACTGCGATGGAAAACACAGAGCGCGTCTCAGGGCTGGACACAGGGCGCAACACGGCAGGGGTTCTCAAACGTATTTCGATGGAGGGCCCCAGGAGGAGGTCAGGAGGCAGGAGGCTGCGGCCCAACAAGGTCAGAACCTCTCGCCCCAAGAACAGCTTCTTCCCGTCTGCAACCCGCCTCATCAACAAGGCCCGGGGACACCCCCCCCACTGAAACGGACCCTCACCCCCACCCCCACCACCCCTGAGACACTACACGTTATATCAACGTTGCCATCCATTAACGCACATCTTTGTTGACATCCTTGTTCTCGTGTACTTTTCCCCTGGTCATTTTTTTTTTCACATTCCTGCACTACTGTTCAGTTTTTTCCACTTAAAAAAAACAAAACACATTGAACATATTGCACACATTGTTTATTCTCTATGTTGTATGTGATGTGCCAACAAACCACGGAAAATTCCTTGCATGTGAAAACTTGCTTGGCGGATAAAGTGATTCTGATTCTGATGTATGAGATTAAATAAACCCGAGGACCCCACTCACGTTATGTAATTTGATATCAGGCCTATTTCTCACACTTCTACATAGGTTACGTGGAAAAACAAACACAAATCAAGGGAAATGTATGGAAAAATGTTTGTATTGCACTGTTCCAAAATACGGAATATAAAAACAGTGCAAGAAATGTATTAAAGAGACAGGCCTATCCAAATATTATATTTGTAAAAGTTAAAAGATGTACACCTTCAAAGGACACAGAAATTAAATAATAATAATACTACTACTACTACTACTACTACTACTACTACTACTACTACTAATAATAATAATAATAATAATAATAATAATAATACAATAATAAACATTTTTTTGAACGTTTATTTTTATAATTTGTTTTCAAAAAGTGTTTACAGACGTGTCTAACAGAGGGTACCACTGGGTGAAAGGTTAACATGTCATTCTAAAACACACACTCGGTCACATGGAGATGATGTTGACTCTCTCGCCCTCTAGAGCCCCTCTCTCACCTGGAGCTGAGTCGGTTCTGCCTCATCCTCTGCTCCTGCAGCAGCCGTGTGTTTTCCAGCTTGACGGGGCTGGGGATGAAGCCCACCTCGCAGCCCTCCTTCACCAGGCGTCCGATCCACCAGTCGTTGTTGTACTTCTGCGGACGGCGACACAGACGGAGACGGACCGGCGTCAGTCGGGTGTCACCAATGGTCATATTCCAAAGCTTTGGCTAATTTCACTCCGCTCTTCTACCGCTGCTACGAGCAACACCGTCGCCTTGGAGGTCACCCCAGAGGTCAGAGGTCACCCCAGAAGCGACTTTTCTCATCACCAATAACTAGCTCCCCCTGGATGAAGCTCTATCCATCTACAGCTGTGAACTGATGTTATGTTGTATCTCTAATCAAAACACGGCCACAGCGGACACAACATTATGAATTATCAACATAACAAAGAAGAATTGCTATTACTTTGAATCAAAGCTGCCCCAGCATAAATTATTTAAAACAATTTACACATAGAGGGAATCTAGAGGAAAATGTGCAACGGTGGGGAGCTGGTCAGGGGCCTGCTGGGGGCGCGGAGCAGCCTGTAGCTGGTCGCTGTGGGTTTGGTGCCTCCTGGTGCCGTGGAGGGGGGAGGGGGCGCTGGGGCATGGTCTGGTCCGGGGTGGGGTTTCCGCGTGGCCGCTGCACTCCAACATTGATCTGGTTGTGCTTCGCCTATCTCTGCCAGTGCTGGAACTCAAATTCAGTGCACACACTGCACAATAGGCCTAGGGTTTGCAGGACGGGTGGGATGCGAGCCGTGTGGGCAGCGATGTGGTGGGCGGCTGCCATCTTGCCCATCATGCTGTACAGCTCCAGTCGTGCTTCGCGACTTTCCTGCAATTTCAATTTCACTCATACTAGCTTCGAATTTGTACACACCCACACAAATCTTACTCCAACCAACACACTACCAGACCAGGGTCTGCGGGGCAGGAGGGGTTCCAGGGACTGGGGTTCGATATTCTTGGATGGCTCACACCCCTCCACACCCTGCAATTTTAACTGCATACACAAAGAGCCCACACTGGGCACTGCGGTTTCCGGGGTGGCGGGGCGCTGGTGGGTTGGTGTAGGGGTGTAGTTGGCCAGGGGGCAACCGGATGGGCCCCTTGACAGCTGTGTTCAGGTCCTGGCGGCTTGCCACTGGTATCCATCGGGGCTGCGGAGAGCGCCGCCGGGTGCTTTCCAGGGCCCCTTGGCGGATGCTCAGCGTCACTCACCAGCGCCGCAGGTGGTCCTGGAGGGGGGTCTGTCTGTGGTCCGTGCCTGGCGACCACGGCCCGGTTTTCTGTGCTTGTCAGTGCGTCTCATGCCTGGACATGAGTCGTATGAGCTTCCCCTTAATCGAATGAATCAACAACGCATCTGATACGTGAGTTACAGTTTCACACAGCATCACAGTTTTCCCAGCGTGTGAACTCGGCACCACTTTCTGCCGTCTCTCGATCCGACACAAACTCTCGAAGCAGAGAGCCGTGTTTGAGTCTTCAAACAAAGGACGAGCCCACTAGTTAATCGATCGCGGATAGCGTCGTGCTCATGGACGGATAAAGAAAAAAAGATAAAAATAGGTTTAAAATAATGCTAAAATAACTCGCCAAATATACTGTGGCTGCCGTTAATATACCTAGGCCCAAGATAAAGTCTATGTGTGGGAAACACTGCACTTTTTGGCCGAGTCAACAATGAAATGCCCCCACGCCTTGTTCACTTCACTCCAGAGCATTCAGAGTCAGTGCAAAAAACACACGCGATGACATCACCAACTAATCTACAATTAAATTAGCTGGCAATTTATTTGGTCATCGATTTTTTTCTCGACTACGTAGATTATTCATTGCACCCCTACTGTGTGTTTCTTTTCTTTTTCATTAGCTAATAAAACGCTAATAATAAGGTAATTGGGGCCGTCCCGCCTGCCAGACGCCACCCGAGAGGCGGAGTTTTCAGGGCCCTCCGACACAGCGATGTTACAAACACACCAGTATATTGTAGAGAGTGGGCAAGATGTAACAAGCCGGGAGCAGGTGGACACATGTCATGACAGAGGCTGTGTGTGTGCGTGTGTGTGTGGGGAGGGGGGTTTTACCTGTTGCTCCCTGATTGCTCTGGTGAGCAACAGGCGTACAGCCACCTCTGATCCCGGGCCAAATGACATAGACCCAAGACAGGTGTGGCTGCTTCAACCACACCACCCCCACGCCAAAGTAATATTTTAAATTTATTTTTTTCCAGAAAGTTACTGGCGTTACGTGCCGCAGGATCCACAATAATGTTTATGGATTTCGTTTGTGGGTTGAACACCTGTAAGACATCTGTCTCCATCTTATCAACACTCTTGAATAACGGCAGAGCTAAACGAGAGAATGGGTAGTGAGTGTCTCTTGCTGTCGAGTTGATAATATTCACAAGAAGTTTACTGAGTTGACGTGAATCACGGAGGCCATTTCACCTCCGCCCCCTCGTCCTCCACCAGCATTTAGCCCGGAGTGGGCGTGGGGAGCAGCGGCTCATTTGCATTTAAAGCTACGGACACAGAAACAGCCCGTCGAGAAAGGGAAACAGCCCGTCAAGAACAGCCCGTTGAGAAAGGGTCTGAAACGGTGAGGTGTAGAGGCATGTTATAATGGCTAGAATGCATAATCCGAGTGGTATTTTCAGCAAAAAACCTCAGAGACCTCAGAGCCCAGAGACCTGTATTAACTTGTCGAAAAGGAGTATAAGTGATGACCTTAAATTACATTTCAAGGACACCCCTGTGTGTGTGTGTGTGTGTGTGTGTGTGTGTGTGCGCGCGTGCGCGTGCGTCTTGTGCGATCTGTGATCGTGCATCGGTGGTTTCATGGATGTCAGGTGTCCTCCAGTCTCTCTCCCAAAACAGATCCTGGCCTCGGCGAAACCACATGACTGCGTAAAAAAAGGCTCTCCCCGAACAAACTTCCCTTCTCTTTGCCGACCGTTTCCCAGCACGGCTCGCTGCAGACTCCCTCTCAGCTGACTGTGGGCTCCAGGCAGCGAGACGCCGCTCCGTCGCAGGGGACACACAAGGGAGCCGGAAAAAAAAAAAAAGAAGCCAGTTTACCTCTTTGATGTGCAAGAAGTCTTTGGCTTCGAAGGAGATGGCCATGCCCTGGACCGGAACATCGTCGTTGGGGCCGGAGTTGTAGCCCACGTTAGTCCGCACAGCGAAGGCCACGGGCTTGGTCTGAGTAGGGACAAGGTGGAGGTGAGGTGGAGGAGAGAAATCAGAAAAAAAAAAATAAATAAAAACTTTCTGAAGTGTTGCCCAAATGTGGGGAGCTCTCCTGCAAGGCTGAAGTGGTATTGAGAGTCCCCCTCAATTTAAGAGTGACATTTGGGTAAATCCTGCTCTTATTCAATAAATAATTGTATGTACTATATATTTGGTAAGTATTAGGTAGAAACAAGGAGGGTTACTAACGAGATGGTTCTGTGAACAGTTTCCTTTACGTCTGATGGCAGGGGAAGTGATTAGGACCTGTGCTACCAGTACTTATTTTCACCACTGAATTTGTTGAAATGAAGACCTCCCGGATTCAAATAAAAGACCTTCTCGTGGATGAACTGCATGTAAGACATTTGGAGGCTTTTCACGGAGACGCTGGTTTGATGCAAACATTGTGGCTTCAGTCTTTTTTTTTTTTTTTTTTTTTTACGTTATTCAATCGTTGAGTCCTGCGATGGACGCTCCCACGCCCACACGGTTTTTCATATATATTTTATATAATATTATAAAATTAAATAATAAATAATATTTTATGTTTTCCTTATGTTTAAAACGTATATTTTTACACCCTACATTCATAATGCACATATCAAGTACAAACACATATTAATGACACATAGGTTTTGCGTCGTATAACTTACATATTGGGAAGGACAAACAACTCCACCGCTGCAGGGCTTAAAGAGCTGTGGAGGAGTCCATCCAGCTCAACCTCCTGGGAGGGCTGGTTCATTTTGTATTTTCTTTAATAATTATCTCTTTTTATAGGTGAGTGTTTTTGTATTTATTTTGCAGTTATTTAAACATGTGCACTGGCATCATTTAGTCCCTTGTTTTATAATATTTAGAGTTAATCATTTTTGTTGCTGATATTTCCCTCACCCCTCTTGTGTCTTTTTTGTTTGGCCCCGTCCCTGTATATTACACGTTCCCCCCTGTTTGATTTGATCAGGTCTGTTAGTCACATCTCGTCTTTATGTTGACTCCTGTTTAAGTTATTTTTTCCTCATTTTTAGAATTATCATGCTTTAGCTTTTTTTATCCGACCCCTGCACTTGTTTTGCAACCCTCGTCAATTGATTATATATTTTGGTCGATAAATCCTAATTTTGCCTCGATCCACCTGCGACTCCTGCGTCTGACCTGCAGTGTCTCCTTCAGCACTTCGCCACGCCCAGGTCAAATGGATGTGAGAAATGAATACAACAATTGAAACTGAAACCTCAATTTACAATTGAGAAAGCAATGTTCACATTTTAAGAAAGGAAAATAATTTCGGTCAAAACAAATTGAGGGAAATCCGACTCCAGCCCAGTGGTGTCTCTCCCAGGCGCTGAGTGTGACAGGTGTGTGGACGGGGGGGGGGGGGGGGGGGGTCAAGAAGGTTGACCTCTGACCTTGGCCTTCTCCAGCGTGGCGAGGGCCTGCCTGTCGGCCTCCTTCCTCAGGGCCTCCGGGTCTTCCTCCAGGGAGACGTCCGAGTCCGACGGCCGGCTGGTGTAGGAGTCTGCAGAGCCCTGCGACACACATTGAGGAGGAGTCACACGCACCGCCTCCCCAGACTGCAACATCACTCGTGGCTTTGAATTCAAAGTGTGAAAAATGTTAAATCGGAAGGAGGAAACGTTTTTTTTTCCCCAGCAGAATATGAACATTTAATTCCGATCAGTGTTTTGAAATTGATCACAAGCCAGGCCAAATAAAACCATGAGCAAAGCAGGATGCCGAGAGAGAGTGTCAGACAGGAAGTAATAACGCCAGGAAGTAGATAGATAGATAGATAGACAGACAGACAGACAGACAGACAGATAGACAGATAGATAGACAGATAGATAGATTGATCGATAGATAGATAGATAGATAGATAGATAGATAGATAGATAGATAGATAGATAGACAGACAGACAGGCAGACAGACAGACAGGCAGACAGACGGACAGACAAACAGACAGACAGACAGACAAACATAGATAGATAGATAGATAGATAGATAGATAGATTTATTCATCCCGAGAGGGAAATTGCGTAAAGATAACGGTCAATACGCAACAAACCTTAAAACAAAAAATAAAACAGAAAAATAACATAATATAGGAGGAAGAGAGAAATTAGGGAGAGAGTTAACACGGAAACGCTGCGTTTCTCTCTCATGACTGAGATGACATCGCTGGGAAAAACACTGGGTCAAAGCTTTGGCTCATAGTTCATTTGGACATAAGATAAGCACCACTGACAGGCTGCAAGTGATAATGAACGACTGTCTATAACTTGAGGAGATGTGTACAGTGTATATAATCTGCTGCTGGGTTACAGTTATTTTCAATGTGTCACTTTTTTTTTGGATGTGTGTAAATAGGGATACAGTGACTGTGTATGTGTGTGTGTGTGTGTGTGTGTGTGTGTGTGTGTGTGTGTTCCCACCCCGAGCCGCTCGGCGCTCTCCAGGGCCCCCCCCCCCCCCCCGGTGATAAAAACACCAATATTACAACTCAGCTCTCATCCAGCACCTCACACACCTTCACACCGAGCCACTGCTGCGTGTCTGTGTGTGTGTGTGTGGGTGCGTGTCTATGTGTATGTGTGTGTGTGTGCATGTCTATGTGCATGTGTGTGTGGGTGCGTGTGTGTGCGTGTCTGTGTGTGTGTGTGTGTGGGTGCGTGTCTGTGCATGTGTGCGTGTGTGTGTGTGTGTGTGAGTGAGTGCGTGTGAGTCCGTCTCTGTGCGTGCGTGTGTGTGTGTGTGTGTGTGCATGGGTGTGTGTGCGTGTGTGCGCGTGTGTGTGTGTGAGTGCGTGTCTATGTGTGTGTGTGTGTGCGTGTCTGTGTGTGTGTGTGCATGCGTGTGAGTGCATGTGTGCATGTGTGCAGGTATGTGTGTGTGTGTGTGTGAGTGTGCATGTGTGTGCAGGCGTGTGTGCGTGTGTGCGTGTGTGCGTGTGTGTGTGTGTGTGTGTGTGTGTGTGTGTGTGTAACAAGCCTCTCCTAACTCCTCGCTCTCTTCCATGCCCCTGCATCAACCTCACTTCTGTTTTGTTTTTTTTCTCAAACACCCTTTATTTGTTCCCCTGTCGCTCTCCCCATTTTTTTTTACGAAATTAAAAATGTGATTCTTTCTTCCTCACAATTACCTTTTTTTTTCCCAAGCGCCTCAGTTTTCCTTAAAGTGCAGGCGAGCACAAAGGGAGACAAACAGATTATTTTCATGTTTATGCGAAATAACGACGATGACTGAGGGAATCCACGAGGATGTCACAGTGTCATCACTGATCCGGAGAATAACAGACATACTGTGAATAGAAGAAGAAGAGAGGGACAAGGGAGTGTACTCTACCTCTACTCTACCTCTACTCTACCTCTACTCTACCTCTATTCTGCTGTAAACTACCTCCCTCTACTTTACTTATACTCCACCTCTACTGTACTCCACTCCACCTGTACTTTACCTATATTCTACGTCTACTCTACCTCTACACCACGTCCAAATACCCTACCCTACTCTACCCCCCTCTACTCTAGCTTTACACCACCTCTACATCTACCTCTGTTCTTACACAATTCCACCTCTACCTCTACTCAACCTCCCTCTACATCTATTCTACCTCTACTCCACCTCTACCTCTACTGTACAGTATTCCTCTTCTACCGCCACTGTACACTACTCCACCTCTTCTCTACCTATATCCTAGCTCTACTCTAGCTCTACCTCCCTCTGCCTCTACTCTACCTTTACACTACTTCCAACTACACTACTCTACTCTACCTCCTCTACTCTACCTTTACACCACCTCTACATCTACCTCTGTTATTTCCCAATTCTACCTCTACCTCTTTCTCTTTCTACCTCTCTACCTCCCTTTACTCTACCTCTACATCTTCTCTACCTCTACTCCACCTCTACCTCCTTCTACCTCTCTACCTCCCTTTACTCTACCTCAACATCTACTGTACTCTACTCCACCTCTACCTCCACTGTACTCTACTTCACCTCTACTTTACCTGTATTCTACTTCTACACTACTTCCAATTACCCTACTCTGCTCTACCTTTACCCCACCTCTACACCTACCTTTGTTCTTCCACAATTCTACCTCTACCTCCTCTCTACCCCTACTTCCCTTTACTCTACCTCTACTCCACCTCTACCGCCACTGTACCCTACTCCATCTCTACTTTCCCTATATTCTACCTCTACTCTACACTACTTCCAACTTCCCTACTCTACCCCCCTCAACTCTACCTTTACACCACCTCCACACCAACCTCTGTCCTTACACAATTCTACCTCTACCTCTACTCAGCCTCTACTCCCTCCCTCTACTTTGCTCTACCATATGGAACATGTGCGCTGAGGTAAGGAGTCTGTGTCGTGATGACGCCTCACCGTGTGTCGATCCCGCCGCGCCTGGCCAGCGCCGGCACCGCCCAGCAGCTCCGCCCACAACCCGCTCCTCCCTCACGACCGACATATCAATCCACGACTGTCCTCTCCTTCCCCCCGCCCGTGCCACTGCGTGACGCTGACTAACGACGCCGTGCTGGGATACGTAGGAACCGCCAGGCTTTCCCGGCGCTGAGTCAGTGAAGCGTGGCCACGCCGCTCGTTCTCCAAGGAGGAGCCGGTTCCTCGCGTGGGAGTCGGAGCCGAGGAGGGAACGACAAGCTGAGCGCGAGGAAATAGATGTAGGTCAGAGACACGGGAGGAAAAAAAATAGGAAAAGGGCACCGCACCGTGCTCACCCCCTCTGTCTCACCCCCTCTGTCTCACTCCCTCTGTCTCACCCCCTCTGTCCCAGCGCCATTTTGAAACACGAGTAAACCAACCCGGACGCACCTTAACTTACTACTACTGACTGGTTATATACCTGTATAAATGGTTATATACCTGTCTGACCAGTTAGATATCTACCTGACTGGTTATATACCCATCTGACTGGTTATATACCCGTCTCACATGGTTATATACCCGTCTCACTGGTTATATACTCATCTCACTGGTAATATACCCTTCTGACTGGTTATTTACCCGTCTTACTGGTTATATACCTGTCTGACCAGTTAGATATCTACCTGACTGGTTATATACCATTCTGACTGGTTATATACCCGTCTCACTGGTTATATACCCGTCTCACTGGTAATATACCCTTCTGACTGGTTATTCACCCGTCTTACTGGTTATATACCTGTCTGACTGGTTATATACCCATCTGACTGGTTACATATCCATCTCACTGCTTATATACCCGTCTCACTGTTTATATACCCGTCTCACTGGTTATATACCTGTCTGACTGGTTATATACCTGTCTGACTGGTTATATACCCGTCTCACTGGTTATATACCAGTCTCACTGGTTACATACCCGCTGTGTCTGGTGTCGCCGGGCAGACATTCTAGAAAAGCTTTCCAGGTGAAGGACAGTTGGTGACAACTGAAAACCCACATCCATTTATATAATACACCTGTCTTGCTCCTGTTTGGTCAGTTTGTTGTGTTTCAATGTGGAGGTAAGACAGGAAGGGTGGTGCGGGGGGTGTCTTATTTTCTTTTTTTTTTCTATTATTTTGCCACTAATATTAATTGACTTTCTTCCATTTCCTCATTTTCTCCTCGTCCCTCACTGACATGCCCACGCGCCCACCCCAACCCCGCCGACATTCGGCAGAAGGCGGATGAGCCCCTCCGAGCCCTTATTCACCCAAGCACGAAACATTTTCATTTTTTGGTTTGTTATCATTGTTATGGAGATCTCGCGTCGGCCATCGCTGGGATTAATGCCTTGGATGGATTATGTTTAATGCATGCCCCGCCCACATCCTGCTGGCTGGCCGGGCTCTGATTGGCCGACCCTAACCCCCTCCCGCGCCGCAAAACCCACCGCCGCAGCCTCGCCACGCGGCAAGCTCCGCGGCTCGGCGTCCTGGAGTGTTTGAGTGTCGGCTTTATATAACAATCCCACTTGTTCTCCGCTCGCTGTTTTGTAGGTGACAGGCTGGCTGACGCTGGTGGGAGGTGCTGACAAGAATGTGGACAGCTGAATGTGCCAGGCGGCAGGAGAAGTGAGTCACTGCTGTAGGTGTGGGATTCTAAAATAGAGGCAAGAACGCGCAGAGGCGCACCCGCGTGCGGTGACGTCGCCGCCGTGACAGTGTGAGTCGCCCCCCGACGCCGCGACAACACACGCGCGGCCACCGCTCCCAGAACTCCGTCGTCGTTTCCCTCGGCACACTTCCACCTGCAGTGTCCCACCGGGTCATTTACTTTGCAGAGTCCACGAAGACATTTGGTTCTTCCTCCTCCTCTTCTTCTTCCTCTTCCTCCCTCTCCTCCCGCTGCAGACAGCAGCAGGAGCTTCACCTCTCACGTCTTCTCAGACAGAATGTGATCATCAACCTGCGGGGGGCTAAATATACCGCGCGGGGGAAGGCGGGGTCCTCTGGTAACTCTCAATGAGGCGTGGCCGATGAGGTTCGGTGAACGGCACCGAGATGGCCTCGTGAACGCACGAATCCGAGGCAATGAAGCAGCCGCGACGCGAGGGTCGAACATTACGATCGCGAGATGAGAGGCTCCTCAGCGAGCCTGTTCGGCACCGAACCCTGTGCTCCACTCAGGTTAACGGGTACAACTAACTAAGACAAAAGATTAACCGTGACCTGGTAGCCACAACGGCCAAGACACGGCGTCGCTGTGCCGGGTCCTGGAGCGCCGGGCGGGGCTCCCCGGCCACCCCATGGGGGCGCCACCGGCCACCGCCACCAATACTAATTAA